>NC_134690.1:365814351-367014351 GCF_050947455.1 Rhinoderma darwinii | reverse complement strand
ATATATTTTATAGAAACTTAATTTTATTGTGCAAACGCTGCAAAACTTAAAAAAACAATACACATATGGTATCGGCGTAATCCTACCGACCGCCATAATAAAGTAAAACGTCATTTATTGCGCACGGTGAACGCTGTAAGAAATAAAGAATTTAAAGCGCCAAAATCGCTGTTTTTTGGTCACCTTAGCTCTAAAGAAGATCCTGTGGGGTCAAAATGCTCACTATACCCCTAGAAAAATTCCTTGAGGGGTGTAGTTTCCAAAATAGGGTCACTTTTGGGGAGTTTCTACTGTTTTGGTCCCTTAGGGCGTTGCAATCCCGACATGGCACTGAAAACCAATCCAGCAAAATCTGCGCTCCAAAATCCAAAAGGCGCTCCTTCCCTCCTGAGCCCTGCTGTGGGTCCAAACATCAGTTTATGACCACATATGGGGTATTGCCATAATCAGGAGAAATTGCTTTACAAATGTTGGGGTGCTTTTTCTCCTTTATTCCTTGTAAAAATGAAAAAATTCTATGTTTCCACAGAAAAATAGGTGATTTTCATCTTCACAGACTAATTCCACAAAAATCTGTGGGGTCAAAATGCTAACTATACCCCTAGAAAAATGACTTGAGGGGTGTAGTTTCCAAAATGGGGTCACTTTTGGGGGGTTTCGACTGTTTAGGTACCACAAGACCTCTTCAAACCTGACATGATGCCTAAAATATATTCCTAAAAAAAAGGATGCCCAAAAATCCACTCGGTTCTCCTTTGCTTCTGAGGCCAGTGTTTCAGTCCATTAGGACACTAGGGCCACATGTTGGATATTTCTAAAATCTGCAGAATCTGGGCAATAAATATTGAGTTGTGTTTCTCTAGTAAAACCTTCTGTGTTACAGATTTTTTTTTATTACAATGAATTTCGGCAAAAAAAATGAAATTTGTAAATTTCACCTCTACTTTGCCTTAATTCCTGTGAAACGCCTAAAGGGTTAAAATACTTTCTGAATGTGGTTTTGAATACCTTGAGGGGTGCAGTTTTCAAAATGGGGTGATTTATGGGGACTTTCTAATATAGAAGGCCCTCAAAGCTACTTCAGAACTGAACTGGAGCATGAAAAAATGGCCTATTTAAATTTTCTTGAAAATATGAGAAATTGCTGCTAAAGTTCTAAGCCTTGTAACGTCCTAGAAAAATAAAAGTACGTGAAAAAAAATTATGCAAACATAAAGTAGACATATGGGGGATGTTAACTAATAACTATTTTGTGTGGTATTACTATCTGTTTTACAAGCAAATACATTTAAATTTAGAAAAATGCACATTTTTGAAAATGTGAAGTTTTCACAAATAAATATTGAATTTATCGACCACATTTTTTCACTAACATAAAGTACAATATGTCACGAGAAAACAATCTCAGAATCGCTTGGATAGGTAAAAGCATTCCGGAGTTATTACCACATAAAGTGACACATGTCAGATTTGAAAAAATCATCTGTGTCCACAAGGCGAAAACAGGCTGCGTCCTAAAGGAGTTAAAACATATCTTTAAAAAAAATGGTTAAAAAATTTATAAAAAAGGAGCATTTTGGAATCTGATGCAAACTTGCACTGAGATGAGTGGGACTTGTCACTCAATGGATTACTTTTTATTTTTTTCCTCACAAAATAGGTTTTAAAAAAGCTAACGCTTAAAATGCTAGTATGAACAAGGCCTTACATAATAGGAACAAAATTTAGTGCTCAGAGGTGCGGAAAGAAAGATTTATGGATGAAGTCATGTTCGCTGCTAGTAAACTAAAAAAAATAAAATGTTTCTTTCCAGTATTTCCGTACTTGCAGTCAGTTTATGTTCTTTGCAAATACATTTCTTAGAGAGTAGGAGATCTGTCAATCATCAAAGTATTTCCAGAGTTTGTTTCCAAATAGCCTGAGTTGCTCTTTTACAAATGCAAAGATCCATCACCAGACCCCGAGAGTGTGGCGGTCATTAAAATAGTTTTACTTGTGTTACCAGTGTAGTCATACAGGAGTCAGTGAAATACAAGAGCACTCTGTGACATGGAATCATGTTCTACTGGCATATTTTATGGCCCTACCTGTGTGCTTTATTATTCCTTTGCTGCATAAAAATGGGTTCTGAAATATGAATGGATAAATGAGAATGACTGGCTGAACGTCTGAAGCCAGAAAGGTAGAAAAAATAAACATGAAGTATAAAATCAGTCATTTCCACTTGAAACAGAAACTTTGCTTTCACATTGCCAAAAAAAATAGAGTATGTTATTTTTTAGTAACTGAAATCAACTTTTTTTTTTCCTGCATAAATACCTTTACTGTGAATAAGGGTGTGATTGTCATGTTAACGTAACTGTGAATAAGTTATATATACAATTGTCTATTTACAGTAATAGGACAGCAAAATACACACAAAAAAAGTAAATTATCTGCAGGAAAAGCCATTTATGATCCAAACCTGCAAAGTGGGATTTCACGTAAATATAAAATTCCTCATGTGATACTAAATGACATGAGATCAAATGGCTACACAAGATCCACTAGAGCCCTCCCTACACATAGGATTGTAGTGTTATCTTCGGTATTTGCTTTCCAGATTATAAACTAAATATTGATATTCAATCATTAGGGAAGGATAAATGGCACCAGCAATGTATGGCAGCCGATCCACTCTCCCATCATTCATATGCACATTTGGCCAAAGGGAACTTTTCCATCATACACATTCATGGCATATTGATAGATGTTTCATCATGGGTCGTCTGAACCGCAGCATTTCTATCCCGTGTATAGGAGGCCTAATAGAAAATGACCATGCTTGCGCCACCAATCCTACGCTTTGAACAGAGGATCAGTGGGGGTCATGGCAGACAGAATTATGGCAAATCCTGCAGATATGCGGTATGTAAACCCCTTTAATTGCAGATTAAATATCATTTGGCTGACAGATATCCCATGTGTATGGCCAGGGTTATCCCCCTCTGGTCTCTCTCTTCGAACTACTTTCTCACCTTGTATGATAATCCTCATTTCAGAGAATTCCCTATTTTCCTATCTCAAGCACACACTAATTTTGGAGGAAATCCACATTAACACAGGGCTCGCCTACAAACTCCATGAAAATGTTACCCTTGGCAGATTCAAATCAACGAACTCACCACAGTGGCTCAGTTTTATATTTTTCTTCATATAACATACAGTAACACAAGATTTAGGTGAGTGGGGGGGGGGGGGTGATATTGGTTCCTAATCTTTTTCAATCACTGATCAGACATTTAACAATATAGATAAAGTACTCCATGCACACAAGTATATTATACTACGGGTCACGTCTAAACTAGAAAAATTAAGAATATGTCCAGACATAGCAGAATTTTTCCTCTGATAATCCGCTGCAAAATCCATATTACTTGGAGATTTTGTAGCAGATTTGCTCCTTTGCACTGCAAAGTCTGACAGTCCGCTGCTTTTACGTGACAGAACAAGCATGCTCTAATTTCCATGTGGACTTTTTTATTTGCCACAATTGAATGGGGTTTTGAAGAACCTATCCACATGCATTGTACACGATACCTGAACGTACACCTAAAAGAATATGAAGGGTCAGTGGTTAGCAAGTTGCAGCCCTGGATATAGGTTTCTGATCTAACCAAATGAACATTTGCATGCCGTATGTAATGTTCTTCCAGTCTTTGTGTGGATTTCCTCCGGGTACTCGGATTACTTCAGTCAAGAAACTGAAACCCCGAAATATACTGGTAGGTTAGCAGAGGTGTCCTTGGCCCCGATGCAAAATCTGTTACAGGGCCCGCCATCTAGGATCTGCAATTTATAATATCTGTGGCAAATTGTCTTTAGGGTCTCGGTGTAACAGCTACCTCTGCACCACCTATAGCTGAGCTCTTGTAGGTTATTTGGCCTGTCTAAGATGCTGAGATAGGGAAATTTGAGCCCCACTAAGGTCAGGAACTGGTGTGATTACAATATATGTACAGCGCTGCAGAAGAAGTATATTTTATGTGTCCCCAAACATTACTAGAATAATACCAGCTACAATTTGTGTACAAAAAGCAGAGTGAGAAACTTTTACAATACCCTTTATTTCTTAATGCGTACCAGCACACGATTATTTAAATTAGAAACCAGACCGTTCAGTTCATTTCAAGATTATATAGGATATAACCCCTATAAATATCATACTCTTGAAATTTATAGAACTACCATGGTTAAAATCTGTGGCAAAAGTAAACGACATGAGGCAGACTTTTCCATTGAAAATGTGAATGGGGTTTTGTAAACCATGAATGAGCCTGCATTTAAGTGAGGGTCCTGTCCTGTGAGATTAGGAAAACCTTTTCCTTCTTTAAGGAAATTTTTCACAATCTCACAGAACAGGCTCAGATCCAGTGGTTTACTTTAAATGCTCAGATTTGTAAATCTACATAAAGAGCAAATAATATTGCCATCACATACTGCAATTTATGGTGTTTTCCAAACCCAGATTCCTATCTGAAGGCATGTCTTCTGGACTTCAGATTACTACCCAGGTCAACTTGTTCTGAGTTGAAGAACCAATAGTACAACTCTGGTGCTCCATGTGTAAGTCTCTGTTTAACTCTGCGTTGTGACTTTTGTTTATAACAGAAACCATGATGCAGTGCCGGATCAATCTTACATATTATACCACTGGCACCCAACGGTCCTAATTGACTTCTAATGGGGTCCGTTGGGTTCTGTTATCGTATCAGTCAAATCTAACCAAATCTGAAACAGAACCTGTTTTAAGTCAATAAGGTCTGTTAGGCGCTGGTAGTATCCATCATACGACGGATAGGGCACTGCGTCGCAGTTGACATTATAAACGGAAGCCATAATGCAGATTTGGACAGAGGATTATTCAATGAGTACCAGAGCTGTACGTTTGGTACTTCATACTGCTAACCAGGTCAGCTTAGTCTGAGTTAAAAAGGTCTACAGAGCCTTAGACCTTGACTCAAAGTTAAGCCATTTACTATAAAATGTATTTTTGAAGAGGTTCCTATTTTTTTTTTTAATTATTATTATAATAAAGAAAACCATTTGGAGAAGTTAAATCAAACAAAAAAACTATAGGAAGGAAAAAAAAAAAACAACTCTTTGGGTGAATTTATTTAGCATTGCCTTCTTAATGGACATCAAAAATAACAGATGACCAGCTTCAAACTTTGTGGTTATCTCCCACATTTGTGATCACATTCCAACAGAGGAAAATAAAAACAAAGCAAAAACAAAAAAAAACACAATACAATAGACATGCACAATGCATGATATAACTACAACGTAATAAATACTTTACAAAAATATTGTAGTATTTGTAAACAGCAATAACATGAACCCCACACGCTCTTCAAATAATTTTTTCTTTTAAACGCCATTTGGTTGATACCTGCCCAAAAATAAAAAATAAATGTGAGGCCTAAACACCATATTAACATAGAACAAGACAAAACACTGTCTTTTTGAGAAAGTGCCACTTTTCTTAACATTTTTAGTCCCTGAAAAAAAAGGTCACATGTAATGAGCTACCCTGAATTCCTCCAATTGTGTATAAATAACCATGGTGTCCATTTGGGGGGAAAAAGGTAGCATGCTATAGGTTACCCATTAGAATAAGAAGGATTCTCATTAAAAAAAAAACACCAAAAAGTTTTTAAAAGCCCCATCTTTAAAGCCCTAAGGTATGGATAATAACTTTTTATCCCAATCAGATCCAAAGAAAAGGAAGCTCCATTGAAAACCACTAAATCTGTAATACAAGTCACTTTAAATATAAGAGCTATGAACGCTAGTCATAAATATATTGAAAGATAGTTTGACAGACAAGAAAGAGGATTTTTACCACACACAGCAGTCTTCCAGTCCAATAATCCATTTGGAAAGATATTGAAGTCGGACTCTCCTTTGTTTACAGCAATCACTCAAGTACTTTTTTACTTTAAAATATATATCTTACAAAACGTAGTCGTAATTTGATTGGTCACTATAAAATACACCACTGTTTTTATAATAACTCTCCACCATTTTGTTTTCGATAACATAATAAGTGAGAGCTTTAATATATGTGACAATGTTATTAATAGCTTGTTAATATAAGACAACTTGAGTTCCTGATTTAGGATGACATGATGGATGAAATGTGGTGAGCAAAGTCTATCGGCCTGACCCCAACAGAAGCCTCATCACTTTTACATGGAAGTCTGTAAACTATTAAAGGGGTGGTCTGATTTAGAAAACCCATTTTCAAATGCCCAATTGTGAGTTAACAGATGGTTCTCATCTATTAACCAAAGCAGAGAGCATTGCTCACTCGGGAGGACCTAACAGGTCCATCCCATTCATTTCAATGGGAACTGTAAATATCATCACCCCAATCCCATTCAGGTCAGGCAATTTTACATATATTAATAGAGGAAGAGGGTGAGTGTTTGTCAGATCCTCCATAACGGCTTAGGCCTCATTCACATTAAGTTTTTTGGCCTAGGTTTAACATACACCAGTAAAAGCTGGCGACATATACGTTAAAACCTAGGCTGTGATGGATGCTTAACAGTGGTATCTATCTCCCATAGGCTATAATTGCATCAGTTAAGCATATACATCATGAGCTTTTTACAACATATACGTTAAATTTATGCCATAATATACTATGGGTGATGGATGCCACCGATAGACTATTAGAGCATCTGTTTAACATATATATCATGAGCATTTCATGACGTATATGTTAAACAGATAGAGTGGCATCAGTCACCCATGTTAAAAAGACATTTACTGCACGTTTACATGTTTTTACAGGATTTCGTTGTATGGAGTAGCGCAGTTCAATATAATTTGTCAATATACCACAAAAAATATAATATGGAATATTAAGCAAATGCGGAGGCCAAAAGCTTCCATCGAGCTAATGTTAACCTACGGATACATTTAGCGTGTACGTCATTAGTTTTCATGGCGTACATGGTAAATCTAGGGAAAAACCGTAATGTAAATGGAGCTTTACTTGGGAGTAATAATAAAAATAAAAATAAAATTCCTATCCTTTGTAATTTTGCGTTACGAATGGAAGGACGGTGGAATATTCAATTGCCTATATTAGACAGTCATATCCGTGCAAAAATATTATGATTGTAAGGGCATCTTTAGAGTACGTTTATATAAAAATGTGCAGGGGCAAAGAGGCTTTATGGGCCATATACATGAACTGCCCATGTAGTCCTTAAAGCTAGGGCAACATACAATAAATCACACTCAGTTGTACTGCAACTGGAAGACTATCTGGCTATTGCGCAGCATCACAAGCGGTCTATGCAGTAGCAGGCAACGGCAGGTCATGTGTTGCAATAATAATAACACTCCAAAAGCGGTTACTGTCTTCTACACAGAGCTCCAGCTTCAACATGGTCTGTATAAGCAAAATTTCATAATGTAAATAATTCACAGGATCCAGATAAAAAATTGCTATCGGACAAATTTTTATAGAGATTCCTAGGGGTAATCTAGATAGAGATATGTATCCGCATTGGTTACAAACAAGGTAGACTTTTGCATCAGTCTTGTACACCTCACAGTACACAAGACACATGCACTAAAATGGTAACTCCATCTTGCTATAAATATCTAGCCATCAGGGCAAGTGTCTAGAATTCTTGAGCTTCTTGGAACTGTTTCACATAGTCTTCTTCTGAGGGGTTCTCCGTACATTTTTGTCCATTGTTTGGAGGTCGCACCTCATTATACCGACTCCAGTCACCTTTGCACATGATCCATGGTAATATGTCTACTTTGTAATGTAGTTCTGCAGAAAACTCTATGCTGATCAGATTTGGGGTCCCTGCACCTTTACCCCGGGTGATTAGTTGCATGCTATCATCAAAACAACAGTGCTGGGCAGCCAGAGTTGTGCTCTCCAAAGAAAGCATTGACCGTATGCAGTATCTTGCTGTTGGCTTGTAAATCTCAAGTTTCTCCTTTGGACCACTTGCGTCCTTCCAACGAAATTCTTTCCGTTTAATACGGTCATATATGTCAGCGGTGCTGTAGGCTACTTCTGTAGGGTAAGAGCAAGGACAGCTTGGAAGATCGTTGGCTACTTTATGCATGTACTTTTTGAGGAATTCGCTTTTGCAGTTCATCCAACGTTCACAACTGTCAGTATCTAGGAACAAAGAGGAAGAAGCATTACAGTTGTTAGCTAGACCTGTAGTAAACACAAAATGGTTAATTGTCAGACATATCCTACTAGTATGGTTGCTATGGGCGTAAGCACCAGCAAATTGCAAAGCAAGTAGCCAGTGGCCGTGAGCTTACCATGATTTTTGTATACTTCAAAAACTTTATATACATTGCTATGGTGTCTTGTAGGTTGGAGAAGATACTGGCACTAGATCGACCTACGTGCCATCACCCTAATGCAATGCTATTCTGGAACCCTCTAATTACAGGGTTCTGAAACTTTTTACTGGCATCTGTTATACTAGTCTTTAGTTAATAGAGTACAATTAGTAAACAATCTTATATTTTAACGTGTAAAAGCGTGCAAAGCACACATTTTGCCTCTTTAAAGGGTTGGTCCGGTTTAGAAAATTTATTTTCAAATACCCTATAAAGAATTCAGGATCCAAAGAGCACCTCTCGCTCTGGAGGGCTCGACAGGTACCTGCATTACATGAACAGCCTTTTGATTTTAATGGGCACTGTGTAATGCTATGTTTCCCCTGTGGAGGCGCTGCAGGGTAATTGAACACTTGCTAAAAAGTTCACTCACAAATTACTGGGGGTCCCCTGCTTGTGGGACACCTTGTGGTTAGCTTAACATCATGGACCCAGCCAATAAAAAGCTAGTCCAAAGCAGATAACTCCTTTAAGAACATTTTACCACTTACCAACGCCAAACAACTTTGTAGCATTAAATTCTTCATTCCCTGCAAGGAGACTCACTTCTGTTGCGGCTGTTCTAAATGTGTCTTCAATTCCTGCAGAAAAGAAGAAGTAAAGCCAGTTAATAAATAGCAGCTACAACCTTTCTTGTATAACGTGCACATACAAATCTGTTTTGCACACAAGTATTTGCAGGTGGTTTAAACAGATCAAAGCAGGTGGCAAAGCATGGCTTTCATTGAGTAAGGGGCACAAGGTTATTCAGAACAAACACTAATAAGTTACTTCGATTTTAAATACCCCTTACTGTACAAGCTAGACTTCATTCTTAAAGCCATCGCTGGCACCTGCATCCCAGGCATTGAACCTTCGAATTCAAGTCAGGTGAAATAAAAAGCCGAAGGCTAACAAATGGCAGCAAACAATAGCATTTATCAAGACATCATTTTGTGGCTGGAACTAGACAGATTTGTGCCATGGCAAAGAGAGAGGAAAAGATGATCCAGCGCTGATGGTAATTAAAAGGGAAGAGCAATTCCCATGTTTATTGAAGATATCATTAAAATTGAGAAGGAGACGCAGTCTCTAGGCAGGAGTAGTCAGGGTATGTACCCGAGCCTACGCGTTTCGAACGCAGACTGCGTTCTTAGTCATGGCATGCCGTCGCGGGGATCCGAGCGAGACTTCTGGAGACGCAGAACCGGTGAGCTGGAGGTTTCCTCCCTTTCTCTATACAGATTTGTGCCATCCACTGGGCAGTGGCAGGTGTTTAAGCGTACCAATGTAACATCCATTGTGCAGATGCACTGGGTTGAGTCCTGGCACAGCTTTTTTGAATTGGATGAAATAGTTGCACCCAAAGGAATCTTCGTAAATCTCTTTCAATTGGGACAGTTGCACTTTCTACTAAAAAATAAATGGGAAAGGAGAGGCACCTATCAGCTATAAATCCCCCGGAGAAGCATCGTGTGAAAAACGTGTTGGGGTTTCTCTCCCAGCCTTGAATTGTTTGGTCTGTACCACTATTACGACTCCCACGTAAGTGATCACCCATATAAGAAGATGTGCACGTCACTTGGGCAACACTAAACTTTTCTAAAGAAACAAGTAACTGCCTAATTATATTAAATTGTTTTGTTTTTTTTTTACATTTTATACAACCGATGTGGGAACCAATGTTGTCCAGCTTTGTCATAACCCAAGACTTCTGAATATGGAAAATAATTTTTCAAATATATTGCGGCATAACTAGGCAGATTTTCTATTCAGGACTTGTTGTGCAAAGCCCCTGTGCGATCTTCAATGGTGACCATATTGGTAGTCACCAATCTTTCTTCAAGAAGATTTAAAGACTTCATACAAGGACAACTCAAGTTCTTTGATTTTATTAAATGTAACAGTTTAAACTTATAACTATAACACCTTTAACTAGGGGAGTTGATGCCAAGCCATACCCTATTATGTAAACCAGGCGGAAGATGGCAGATGAGCTACTAGTGTAGTGAACTGAAACTGGTGAGATTTCCGGTCATGGTAATGTTATTTTTGTGAATAAGCCATTGACAAAGAAACACAAACCAAATTTTGCGTTTGTAATTGGTGGTATAAAGTACAGCGCTGCTTAACTGTACCCAGACATGTTCAGTCATTCGCCAAAGACAGCAATATGTGTATATATAAAAAAAAAAAAATCAATGTTAACCCTGCATCCTGTGAACCATAAAATCTTACTTACTGTAAATGTATTGTGCTGGAAATGGCAGCTTTGTAAAAGCTTCAGAGGCTCAAAGACCACACAGAACTTTAATTACAAACACCTCATTGGTTATGAAACGCTACACTTTTCTTACCAACTTTAGGAAACGCCCTTAACTGCCAAAAAATGACTTATTTGAAAGGAATTAAGTGGTACTGGACTTTAAGTGAAGAAATAAAATAAAATTTTTATACCAAATCCTCCATTACGCCTGCACTGCTGCTGTGTAAAATCTGATCACCAGGTGCCACCTGTGCTGTGAATGTTACGAGCGCAAAATGGCAGAATAATGCTGTGGACCCTATGAAATGCGGCAGGAACTTATAACTTTGGGAAGGATTTTTCTACTTTTCTCAGCTTGGATTCATTTTCATTTTTCAGACCAAAATACAGCTGTGGGCAGCCCTAGTAACTACACAGATCCATATTTAGGGGGGGCATAACTCATACCAAATAAATAATTGGCTTATTATACTTCATTGGTAGTTTTATAGTGGCATCCTTCCAGGAGACTAGGGCTTGAAGCAAAATATCAAGCCCTAGAATTTAGGAGCCCATAAACTGCATGTACATTTTCCAGGTGTTCTGAGTAACCTGGATCACTAACCAAGTAACCATTCTCTTTAAAAAAAAACATACTAGCCACACAAACAATAAGGTCTAATGCACATGAGTATTACGCATGCGGTGGAATCCATGAGAAAAAAAAAAATAATAATAATTTTTTAAAAAGTGTGTATTGCAGAAAGAAAAAACAGAACCAAGATCCAGCGCTGGGTGTGCGTTAAAAAGGAACTCCTGTTCCAATTTTATTGGTATAACAAAGATAAAAATGATAGAACTATATGGAGTAGTTCTGTGGCAGAGTACAGGAATGAATGTTAGGTGAAGGATAGCAGTAAGCCCTGTTCAAATGTGCCTACGCGTTTCTGACACGTCTGTGTCCTTATTCATGGCATGCATGCCATGAATAAGGACAGACGTGTCAGAAACGCGTAGGCACATTTGAACAGGGCTTACTGCTATCCTTCACCTAACATTCATTCCTGTACTCTGCCACAGAACTACTCCATATAGTTCTATCATTTTTATCTTTGTTATACCAATAAAATTGGAACAGGAGTTCCTTTTTAACGCACACCCAGCGCTGGATCTTGGTTCTGTTTTTTCTTCCTGTTGTGTACCGCTGGCCGCGCGGGAATCCGGGCGCTGTCTGCACTCAGACACAACCAAACGGTGAGCTGGAGGTCTACCTCCCCCCTCTTCCCCATTCATTAATTTTGTGTATGTGTATTGCAGAGGTGTTCTCACGTAATAGAAATATTCGGAGGAAGAATATGGGTCATTGTGCTTACAGGTCTGTGATACATACCCATAAGTACACCTAATTTTTAAAGAAGTGGCAATGATATTTTGTGGTGGTGAAAAAATGCATTACATTAAGATATTAAGGTCTGAAAATTTTTTCACATACCGGGACAATTTGGCATATCACACGTCCTCGACTCTGTGGCTGTGCAGGCGTATCCGCAAGACCTGGTACGTTTCTGGTTTCCACTGCCGCATGTAACGCTGCACACAGACCAAGTGCTCCAGTCTCCTTCTCCATCCGCATAATCTATGGAGAAACAGCAACAAGCACTTAATTATTTGTTTTTATAATCGTCATATCATCTGTACAATTCCGTGTTTTCAGTTTTCTTTTATTCTAAAGATACAAGAAATGCAGTCATTTATTTATTTTCTAACCATTATCTCCTAAACATCTGCCAATATCTGGAAAGCAAACTAAAAACTTGTAATCAAATCACTGATTGGACTGGCAGCCAATACATAACCTTTATAATAACGTATAGATAAAATAGTGATTATATTTGAATGCAATGAAGCCGGTCAGTACAGAACATGACTTGTCACATACAAATGGGATGTTCTAAATTCTAAAACCATCAGGGACATTTATGGCATATCCACAGGATATGCCATAAATGTCAGATAGATGTGGGTCCCATATTATCTCTAGAATGGGGTCCGCTAAACCCCGTCCTATCTTTCTCTGTTCCTGCTGCGACTTGTAATTTCCGACCATGTAAGTAGAAAACAGCGTAGCTCATTAAGCTATGCTGTTTACGTAACTCCCATAGAAATTAATGTCAGTTACATAAACAGCGTGGCTCAGCGAGCTACGCTGTTTTCTACTAACATGGTCGGAAATTACAAGTCGTAGCGGGAACAGAGAAAGATAGGACATGGTTTAGCGGGCCCCGTTCTAGAGATAGGTGTGGGTCCCAGAGGTGGGACCCGCATCTATCTGCCATTTATGGCATATCCTTTATGGCATCAAGGGAAAACCCTTTGATGCCAGTAAAAAATAAAATAAAAATCCATATTATACATATTGTGAGTTCCGTCAAGGTTCCCCGTGGTTAGTCCTATTTTCATGTGGCGGCCAATCATGTGACTATTGTGACATGAAGTGATTTGCTGCTGTGGTCATGTGAAGTGACATCTCTATGAAAGCGACACTATATTACAAGTTTTACTGGATAAAAGAAAAGTTGTGTGGCTGGCCGCAACTTTTCCTGGCGATTGCAGCTGATTGAGGTTTCAGGAGCCGAACCTGCGGCGATCAACTCAATAAGTGTTTTAAAAAGTAGCCCACCTTTTCAATCTTCTGAAATATACAATGAACTGTATTTTACCGACCCCCTCATCTGTGCATAGGATGAGCTGTGTAACGTGAACTTACCATACTCTGGCTGTTCCTTCAGATCAAGTGTACGGTGACTGGGAACTTGTCTGTTCCACCCACTCAGAGGGTTTAAGAAGTTGCTATCCTCAGTGGTGCTGTCATATTTGTAATCCTGGCCTCCATAATTTATCCGGGGTAGTGTTGATGACCTCTGCCACCAACTCCTCCAGTCAGGTGATGGAACTGGCCAGCTGGGCTTGTTGTCCTTTGGCATTTCATTTTCCGGATCTGTGTCTGTTCCGTCAACTACTTCAATTGTAACCTGAGACAGTACAAAGTAATAAGGGAAAAAGTAAGGTCTATTTGATGCATAAGAGTGATCACTTCTAATCTATCTTTTTGGCCATATATTATATTACTATGCAACAAACTTTACAGCAAGGTTATTGACACTCCAGTATACAGTCATCCAGAGGACTTCTGTTTCAACATGTATACACATACTAGAATGAATGCCAAAACACTACTGGTCCATGCTGTATTTAAAAAAAAAACATCTAGAGAGAAAGTAAGAAACCCCAGGCAATATGTGGTAGTGTGGGAAGCACTCGACCCAATATTGTACTTTGAATGTCTTTAAATAGATTCTCCACCAAAATATCAAAATCAATTGCTGGCCAAGGTCACATCTGGTTTAACACATACCATGAAAGGAGATCATGTGTTCAAAGTCAATAAGAAAAAGTTCAACAACAATGTGAAAGATCGATATCAAAATGTTTGGTTGCAATTATTGTTCAACAAGTTATTAAATTAAACCATCTTTTTGGATTATACAGGTAATGAAAACCAGCATTCTGTAAGGAGCACTTGTGCGCTCTCATGACATGTCTGTTTTTGTAAATACTTGTATTGCATGAAATAACAAATCTGTTGAAAAAACTCTGCGTTGTCATTCCTCGGTTATTATTCCTGGAAATGTATGAATAAATTGACAACTGGGAGTTACCATGTTTTTAAATCAAGAATTCAATACCTTATATATTTACTCAGGTTTCCTAATATTACGTATTTTTTTACTCCTTAGAAACTATCCAGTTTTACCAATACAAGGGACTCCTGGAAGGGGGGAAATCAATTTTTATATCACCGCACACTGTGGTTAATGGGCAGCAGGTAAATAGATCACATAAGAGGGTTAAGAATACTTTTCAAAAATAAACCCAAAGGTGTTCTATAGTTTCCAATTTTACTTATATATGTCCAATGTTATGATTATGGGTGGAAAGCTATAAGTAAATTAGAAGTTAAAGCGGATCGGTCAGAGATTTATGCTGCCCTGTCTGAGGCGTGCTGTCACTTAATAGATAATGTTAAAGAGGCTCTGTCACCACATTATAAGTGCCCTATCTCCTACATAAGGAGATGGGCGCTATAATGTAGGTGACAGCAGTGCTTTTTATTTAAAAAAAAACGATCTGTTTTCACCACTTTATTAGCGATTTTAGATTTATGCTAATGAGTTGCTTAATGCCCAAGTGGGCGTGTTTTTACTTTCGACCAAGTGGGCGTTGTACAGGGGAGTGTATGACGCTGGCCAATCAGCATCATGTACTCCTCTCCATTCATTTAGTCAACACATAGGGATCCTGTTAGATCCTTATGTGCTGTCTTATACTAACACATTAACGATACTGAAGTGTTTAGACAGTGAATAGACATTCCACGGGATGTCTATTCACAATCTCTGCCCTTCGTTACTCTGTCTGTGGTAGTTACAGCAGAGGACGCATAATCTCGTTGTAACCTGTCATTTACCGCGTAATCTCGCGAGATTACGCTTCCTCTGCTGTAACTACCACAGACAGAATAACGAAGTGCAGAGTTTGTGAATAGACATCCCGTGGAATGTCTATTCACTGTCTAAACACTTCAGTATTGTTAATGTGTTAGTGTAAGACAGCGCATAGCGATCTAGCAGGATCCCCATGCGCTGACTAAATGAATGGAGAGGAGTGCATGACGCTGATTGGTCAGCGTCATACACTCCTCTGCACAATGCCCACTTGGTCGAAAGTAAAAACACGCCCACTTGGGCATTAAGACACTCATTAGCATAAATCTAATAAAGTCGTGAAAATAGAGGCTGTGTTCACATTTGCGCCACAGGTGCCATTAAGGGCTTCCATCACAGATTCAGTCGTTTTTACAGAATAAAATATTGCAGCTTTCAGTGCTATTTTGTCTGACAAAACACCGGACCCCATGATGGAAACCCAACAGAACCCATTAAAGTCAATGAGTCTCGTCGGGTGTGGTGGGTTTGTGACCGATCCAGTGGCTCTGTTTTTTTGTTGTTCTGCTCCTATGACAGAGCAGAGCAACAGAAAACCTGAACGCAGGTGTGAACAGAGCATTAGTAGCTTAGGAGAATTTAGAACTTATACTTGCGGCCTCAAGTATAAGTTCTAAATTGTCCTAAACTACTTAACATTAACTAATAAGTGAAAGCATGCTGAAATCAGCATGTCTGTCACTCCTTTATGCAGCCCTCAGACAGGGCAGCATAAATATCTGACTGTTCCATTTAAGGCTAAGTTCACATTTCGTTTTTACTGCACGGTTTGACATGAAAAAACAGTGTTAAACCGTGTACCACAGCGTGTACATTGATTTCTATGGTCAGGACGGATGCCCTAATTGTATAGTTTGAACATACATTTTATTTGCTAACGTTCTATCCTTTTTTTTTCCATTTGTTGAAAAGCATAGTCTACTATGCTTTTCAGTACTTTTCCAATCGTATACCACACGTATACATTTTTATTTATATTGAAGTTAATGGCGATGTATAGACGACATATGCAATCAAAAACTCTACCTTGGCATACGTAAAACGTAAACATTTGTCACTATATGGGAAATCTTGACTTTAAAAAGTTTGATTTAGCTCAAGAACAAAAAAAGTATACATTTTTAGAAGTAAGAACGGACACAAACGTATAAAAACGTATACAAAAAAAAAATGTAAGCGTATGTTACAAATGCATACGCTTTTGTAACTTTAAAAACGTATACGTCGTCGTATACCACAAATGTGTGCACACAACAAGATGCCTTACACAGTAGACAAAAGTTTGTTACTGCTGTTTTATTTACGTAAGAGATATTGACATTCTTCTATTCAGTTGCAGAGGCCATTTTATGAGCTTCCCGGTGAATTGTCACTTTGTTATAGACTGAATTTACTACTTCAAAGGTGAGAACCAATAAGGCTATACAGCCTGTGTCAGCTTTACAAAAATGTCTGTATTAACTAAATAGCAAAATGTTAATATCACCAAGTAAAAATAACATAAAAATACTAAACTTTTTGGATCACTCTAAATTTCTGATTTACGGACAATGTCACATTTTGAATAGATTAATTCTAGCTTTTATCCTGATCTACGAGATACAGATCCTTCTGTCTCAAATAAGTTTAATTTTCTCATATACATAAATATTATATTAAACTAGGCATTATAAGATAGATACTTACAGATCACATTTACATGTTATACATCATGGACTGACTTTCTATTGAGAAAATGTGCGTCACAGATGTTTTAGAATATCAGCAATTTCAAGGACAGTAACATCTGCTTTAAGCCCAGGATTTTGAATACATGTGCGCATACACCTAGGGGTCAGACAGTTCTCTCACTAATAAAACAATGTTTTAGATTTCATGAAAAGCAGACAAAGCAAGTTAATAAATTCCTTTTCAGAGAGTTATTATATGCCTGAAAGAAAGAAATCTTGCATAATTGTGCTGGACTTGTTGCCAAAAGTTGAGAGTTTAAAGACAGTTCCTCCATCCTTTAATGGGGAGCCAAAACACCTTCTTCACACATGATAAAAATTTATATGGACACCTACTTATTCGCCCAAAAACAGCTTCTGATGCAACAAAAGCTTATACTGGACAAATACCGATATCCTCGCTATGTCGCACCCAACTTCTTGTATTTATACCATTCAAAACAGAAAAACAAAACTGGAGTAATACAATACAATCCTCCTAAACAATCAGAGTTGAAGAGAAAAGAAGCGGATGACAACCACCAACATTGAGAAAGTCGACTACGCTTTTGATTCCGTCCAAAATGACAGAACCCTGTCACAACGGTGACAGACGGAAACCATTAGCTACGTTTCCGTCACCATTGAGTTCAATGGTGAGGGAAACGGAAGCTGAGGTTTCCGCTGAGGGGGTTAACCCGACGGAAATCTCAGACGGAACCCCTCAGCAGAAACAAACGCTCATGTGAACACACCCTTTTTCACATCTCCATTGTTATATCTATTTTTCTGTTCCACTATTTTCATTTTTCTGTTCCTATGATGAAAGTGCTGGATCAGTTACATAACTGACGCCAACGGCGCCCCATGGAATCCATTTACTTTAATAAGTTCTGTCGGGTTTCTGTTATGTTACCGGGCAAAATAGCAATGCATGTTGCGATATTTTGATGAAATCTGTGACAGACACTTCTAACAGAGCCTTCAATGCAGATGTGAATGAGGCCTTGGTTATTTTTCTATACGATTATTTTTTTCGTATTCAAATGTTTTCAATGATTTATTAAAATTAGTTTGTACTCGTCAGCTTTCAGGATGCCTTCAAATAAATACATTGTAAACTCCAGTTGTTACTACACATCCTCAAACATTCCCTGATCCCCCACAATGAATGAATGATGGTTGTGGACAGTCTCCTTCCCTTGTTGTCATACATGCTGCCTCGGTCTATGAATCCTTAATTCACCTTTCAGATGTCCAGTTTTTGTGTTCTAGTGTATATGCTCTTTTTTTGTTGAGGTCTGTGTAAAGTTGAGTAAAGGCTTCTTGACAACTACACATCCTTTCAGACCCTTAGCGTTGAGTCGTCTTCTCACAGCGGAAGGATGGACAGAAACACTTGTGGACATTTTCAGATATGAAGAAAGACTGTGGCTTGGTTTTTCTACCATCTTTTAAAGATAAAAGTACTCTTTATTTTTTGTGGTTTGGTGGTTGGTAATCCAGTAATCGGGTCTTCAAAACCATATACAAACTCCATGCAGATATAGCCCTGGTTAGAGTTGTACCAATTTGGCTGTAGTGCTACCCCTAAAGTAATTTTATTGTTTCACGTTAATATTTTACGTTAATATTTATATATATATACAAAGTAACTGGCTCGTGGAGTGGTCACCCCTGGAAGAACATATAGGTAGTAAACGAAGTAACTGGCAGGAATTTTGCAGAACTATATGCGATAGGTCTGCCTTCCTGGACATTTCCAGGCTGCAGTACAATTCTATAAAAAAAGTTGAGACAGTTCTTGAATTTAAACACTTTCTAAACCAACTAAAATGAAATTTAGACATAACCCACATCATTCATATTGAAGATAAACTGACCCGATTAAAGAAATTATAGGCATTACTGAAATAACTGTTTACATTATTAAAGGTAGAAAATTGTACTCCAAACAAGACGTTCAAATTGTTAACATCTGTATTTAGGTCTGGCTTGAAATATTGTACTATGTCTAGTCTTCAACCCAGTTCCCAGCAATCCTCAGCAAATACTAGTGAGATGAGGGGTAGTAGATGGTTGTACAATTACAAAAACACAAATAAACATTTTGTTGGGATACCTGTCATTTCAGGTGACTTTTCAGAATAATCTGTCATCTATGTGTACAAGAGGAATAACACTATTTTTAGCCATTATGTGACTTGTATTAAAAATTTTTTTTTGTTGTTTTCCCCTTTGCAGTCTCTCTCCCGAATTCGGAGTCTTCCCTGAGCCAGTGGGTGGAGACTAACTGCTGTCATGTCTTTTATAAACTGCAGACATAGAAGAAAAGAATCCTACTCTCCGATCTCTATCACAAATATAGAAGCTGCAGCAGCATGGAGGAGATTGTACAGCAGTAATGAGCAGTGTAGCAGTGAATCCAGCACTGGGGTGAGAAACAACTTACTACTGTAGCCTAATCCTTTAGTGAGATGATAGTCTGTCTTGTCTTAAGACGGAAAAAGCAGTACATTTAGAGTGAGTGAACAGTTAAGAGGGGGGGGGGGGGGGGCTGATAAGAGAAGATAGAGGCATTTTTATCTAAGATATATTACAAAGCTTTTTATATTCGCTTAGACCATTAATTTATGGAAAGCTTATTGAAAAGTTAGTGTGCATTTAAGGGACCCATCTTTAAAAATTCTAGCTTTGCCCAAAAAAAAAAAAAAAATGCCGTACATATAATTTAAGTTATGCTTTGTTCACATAGTCACATCCTACATTATTCTCCAACTTGGTTCTACAGTTGGGGAGGGGGCGACATCAGATACTCAGATTACTGATCTTTATGCAGCAAAAGATTATGCAGATGTTTATGAGCCCAACAGAATACAATGGCATTACTGGTATAAATGGCCAAACCCTGTAATTTCTAATGATCCACAGATGTTACACCTCTAGCTAGTATATCCTGCTTCACCAGTAAAATAGAGCTCTACTTGTAAAATAAGTATGTACAGATTAATAGATGCCAACAGGGCTAACCATCATGAAAGCCTGCATTCTACTGTGTAGTCCTAAGACTCCCCAAATCAATAACTTAGAATCTAGTGATTCGTTGCAATTGTATAAATGAGCAGCTGGAGATCATGAATTTGTAACAGCTGTTGCGGTATCATGGCATAAAATTTGCAAACAA
This sequence comes from Rhinoderma darwinii, assembly GCF_050947455.1. Classification (NCBI taxonomy): domain Eukaryota; kingdom Metazoa; phylum Chordata; class Amphibia; order Anura; family Rhinodermatidae; genus Rhinoderma; species Rhinoderma darwinii. The sequence goes on along the minus strand of NC_134690.1, from coordinate 366,994,233 downwards.
GATAAGAAATGAGACTAGTGCAACAATCTTATGTCAACTGTTCTTCTATTAACCATTTTGCAGCATGCTATGTATCATCAACATACTCCAGACAGCTGTTGTAACTAGTATCCCATACAGATCACAAAACGATCTGCTACTAACGTCATCACATGTAAACATGCAGTCTAGTATCCATAAAATAGCAACGCCAGGTCAGCATAAAGACGGAGACCTAACAGAAGAGAATATATCCCATGCCGGGCAATGTATCATTCTTCCAACATATACCTTGCAATCATTTAATTGTATTTGTCTCGTCCATGGGTCGCCTAGTACTGCATATCTGTCAGACTGAACATCGGCAACCTGAGTAAATAGTACCTTTTAACTTATAACTCCATAGGAAGGATAGGATATGTAAGGAATAGAGAGTTATTCAACACTTATGCAAATGTACCTGCACCCTTCATAATTCAATCTATCCACCAAATAAAACGTAGCAATAGTCTTTAGTCCGCTAAACATAGCCAGCCCTGTTGAATTCAAACTATGATATATAAGTGGATACCACAATAACACAAATTATGTGATCAAAAGAAATTCCAGATAAGAAGAAAAATGTCTGGAAACTTTCCAAAGCCATGTCTAAAACACTAGGACTCCATTGATCTTTACAGCCATTCTTTCCAGGAGTGACTGGACTATCAACATTGTTTTTTAACCCCTTAAGGACGCAGCCTAGTTTGGGCCTTAAGGCTCAGAGCCCATTTTTCAAATCTGACATATTTCACTTTATATGGTAATAACGTCGGAATGCTTAAACCTATCCAAGCGATTCTGAGATTGTTTTCTCGTGACACTTTGGGCTTCATGTTTGTGGTAAAATTTGGTCGATATATTCAGTCTTTATTTGTGAAAAATTGCAAAATTTAGAGAAAATTTACAAAAAATAGCATTTTTCAGAGTTTAAATGTATCTGCTTGAAAAACAGACGGTTATACCACCAAAAATAGTTACTAGTTCACATTTCCCATATGTCTACTTTAGATTGGCATCGTTTTTTGAACATTATTTTATTTTTCTTGGACGTTACAAGGCTTAGAACATAAACAGCAATTTCTCAAATTCTTAAGAAAATTTCAAAAGCCTTTTTTTGAAGGTGCCAGTTCAGTTCTGAAGTGGATTTGAGGGGCCTATGTATTAGAAACCCCCATAAAACACCCCATTTTAAAAACTAGACCCCTCAAAGTATTCAAAACAGCATATAGAAAGTTTTTTAACCCTTCAGGCATTTCACAGGAATTAAAGCAAAGTGGAAATGAAATTTGCAAATTTCATTTTTTCTGCTGAATTTCAATTTTATTCAATTTTTTTTTTAGTAACAGAGAAGGTTTTACCAGAGAAATACTACTAAATATGTATTGTCCAGATTCTGCAGTTTTTAGAAATGTCCCACATGTGCCTCTAGTGCGCTCGTGGACTCAAACACAAGCCCTAGAAGCAAAGAAGCACCTAGTGCATTTTGAGGCCTCTTTTTTATTAGAATATATTTTAGGCAGCATGCCAGGTTTGAAGAGGTGTTGAGGTATCAAAACAATGGAAACCCACCAGAAGTGACCCCATTTTGGAAAATTACACCCCTCAAGGAATTCATTTATGGTTTTTGTTATCATTTTGACCGCACAGTTTTTTCACAGCATCTATTTGAATTGGGCTGTGAAATGAAAAAAATGATATTTTTTCCAATAAGATGTCATTTTTGATCAAAATTTCTTATTTTCACAGGGAACAACATACCCCATTTTGTTGCCCAATTTGTCCTTAGTGCGGCAATACCCCATTTGTGGTGATAAACTGCCGTTTGGGCCCATGGGAGGGCTCAGACGGAAAGGAGCGCTATGTGTTTGTTGGAGTCCAGATTTTGCTGGATTGGTTTTCGGGTGCCATGTCGCATTTGCAGAGGCCCAGAGGTATCAAAGCAATGGAAACCAACCAGAAGTGACCCCATTTTGGAAACTACACCCCTCAAGGAATTCATTTATGGTTTTTGTTATCATTTTGACCGCACAGTTTTTTCACAGCATCTATTTGAATTGGGCTGTGAAATGAAAAAAATGATATTTTTTCCAATAAGATGTCATTTTTGATCAAAATTTCTTATTTTCACAGGGAACAACATACCCCATTTTGTTGCCCAATTTGTCCATAGTGCGGCAATACCCCATTTGTGGTGATAAACTGCCGTTTGGGCCCATGGGACGGCTCAGACGGAAAGGAGCGCTATGTGTTTGTTGGAGTCCAGATTTTGCTGGATTGGTTTTCGGGTGCCATGTCGCATTTGCAGAGGCCCAGAGGTATCAAAGCAATGGAAACCAACCAGAAGTGACCCCATTTTGGAAACTACACCCCTCAAGGAATTCATTTATGGTTTTTGTTATCATTTTGACCGCACAGTTTTTTCACAGCATCTATTTGAATTGGGCTGTGAAATGAAAAAAATGATATTTTTTCCAATAAGATGTCATTTTTTATCAAAATTTCTTATTTTCACAGGGAACAACATACCCCATTTTGTTGCCCAATTTGTCCATAGTGCGGCAATACCCTATTTGTGGTGATAAACTGCCGTTTGGGCCCATGGGAGGGCTCAGACGGAAAGGAGCGCTATGTGTTTGTTGGAGTCCAGATTTTGCTGGATTGGTTTTCGGGTGCCATGTCGCATTTGCAGAGGCCCAGAGGTATCAAAACAATGGAAACCCACCAGAAGTGACCCCATTTTAGAAACTACACCCCTCAAGGAATTCATTTATGGTTTTTGTTATCATTTTGACAGCACAGTTTTTTCAGAGCACCTATTTGAATTGGGCTGTGAAATTAAAAAAATGATATTTTTTCCAATAAGATGTCATTTTTGATCAAAATTTCTTATTTTCACAAGGAACAACATACCCCATTTTGTTGCCCAATTTGTCCTTAGTGCGGCAATACCCCATTTGTGGTGATAAACTGCCGTTTGGGCCCATGGGAGGGCTCAGAAGAAAAGGACCACCATTTGGCCTACTGGAGCTTTTCTGGTGCTAAGTCATGTATGCAGAAGCCCCTGAGGTACCAGTACAGTTGAAACCCCCGAGAAGTGACCCCATTTTAAAAACTACACCCCTTAAGACATTCATCTAGAGGTGTAGTAAGCATTTTGACCCCACAGGTACTGTGTAAAAGATAATGCGCAGCAGATGGTGCAGTGTGAGATTTGCAATTTTATATATATATATGCCATTTCAGTGTCCAATATAGTGTGCCCAGCATGCGCCACCGGAGATATACACCCCTTAAATTGTAATGTGGGTTCTCCTGGGTACGGCAATACCCTACATGTGGCTGTTATCAGCTGCCTGGGCATACGGCAGGGCTCAGAAGGGAAAGATGAGGGGGGTAAGCTGTGCGGAGTGCATCAGGGTAAATTAAAAATCAAGGGATGTATGATACATTTTAAAACAATCTTTTATACAGAGCCCTGGTTTTTCGGGACACGTGTCACATTGGTATATTGTGTTCTTCCTTATCCCCCTCTTATAGCAGACTCTGCACCTCTTTTGACTCTTTCCCTTTCCACCGGTTTGGGGAACTTCTCCTGGAAAGTGTTGCCCTGGTACGATGCGTGTGGCCTCGCTTCCAGAAGTACTGGGTGCCCCCCCTTCCTGGTCCCTAAAGATTAGATCTTGAAATTCCAGGAAAGTTCCCCTCTGGCCTGAACATCGACGTAGCACGTACACATTGTACAAAGCCATCTGTATGATGTGCCCGGCCAGCTTCTTATACCACACCGCATGGCGCTGTAGGGCTTCAGGACTTGATTTGACAAATCCATCCCTCCCATGTACCTATTGTAGTCCAGGATGCAGTCTGGTTTGCGGGTGGCCTTTCCTTCATATATCCTAAATCTGTAGGTATACCCTGATGCCCTCTCGCAGCTTATACATCTTCACGCCATACCTTGCCCTCTTACCTGGCAGGTACTGGCGGAATTGAACCCTCCCTTTAAAATGTACCAGGGACTCATCAATAGAAAAACACTTCTCGGGGGTGTATGCTTGGGAAAACCGGGCACTGAAACGGTCTAATAGGGGTCTCCGTTTATCCAAACGGTCAAAACTGGGGTCATCTCGGGGTGGGCACGGCTCATTATCAGTATAATGTAAGAAGCGAAGTATTGCCTCATTTATTTATTTTTTTAGGTTCCAGTTCATTTCTGAAGTTGCTTTGAGGGGCCCATATATTAGAAACCCCTATCAAACACCCCATTTTAGAAACTAGACCCCTCAAAGTTTTCACAACAGCATTTAGAAAGTTTATGAACCCTTTAGGTGTTTCACAGAAATTTAGAGCAAAGTAGAGGTGAAATTTACTCTTTTTATACCATTTTTTTTATAACACAAAAGGATTTATCAGAGAAACACAACTCAATACTTATTGCCCAGATTCTGCAGTTTTGAGAAATATCCCACATGTGGCCCTCGGGCGGTAATGGACTGAAGCACCGGCCTCCGAAGCAAAGGAGCACCTAGTGGATTTTGAGCCCTCTTTTTTATTAGGCACCATGTCCGGTTTGAAGAGGTCTTGTGGTGCCAAAACATTGGAAACCCCCCAAAAGTGACCCCAATTTGGAAACTAGACCCCTTGAGGAATCCATTGTAGTTTTCTTGGGGTGCATGCGGCTTTTTGATCAGTTTTTATTCCATTTTTAGGTGGCGTGGTGACTAATAAACAGCAATTCTACTATTGTTTTTGTATACTTTTTTTTTTACAGCGTTCACCGTGCACTATAAATGACATATTCACTTTATTCTGCGGGGCGATACGATCACGTCGATACCAGATGTTTATAGTTTTTTTTGATGTCTTATGGCGTTTGCACAATAAAATACGTTTTGTAAACAATCATTCACTTTTTGTGTTGCCTTATTCTAAGAGCCAGAACGTTTTTATTTTTCAATCAATAAAGCCGTGCGAGGACTTATTTTTTGCGTAACGAACTGTAGTTTCGATCAGGACCATTTTTCGGTACATGCGACTTTTTGATCTCTTTTTATTCCATTTTTTGGGAGGTGAAGTGACCAAAGAATTGTGATTGTGGTACGGTTTATCAATATATTTTTTTACGGCGTTCACCGTGCGGGATAAATAACAAAATAATTTTGTAGTTCAGGCCGTTACGGACGCGGCGATACCAATTATGTATAGTTTATTTGTTTGTTTATATATTTAAATTAATTATAAATGACTGATAAGGGAAAAAGTGGGACTTTTACTTTTATTACTTTTAAAACTTTTATTTTCTTATTTTTACACATCTTTTTTTTTACTTTATTACTTTGTCCCACTAGGGGACATGAGGGCAGGAGGCCCTGATCGCTATTCTAATACACTGCACTACATGCGTAGTGCAGTGTATTAGAGCTGTCAGCTACTCACTGACAGCAAGCATAGTGGGTCCTGACGTTGTCAGGACCCACTAGGCTTCCGTCTATGGCATAGCCGGACGCCATTGTTTGGTGTCCGGTTGCCATAGTCACCATCGCCGGCCGCTATCGTGTAGCAGGCCGGCGATGGCGGATTAACCCCTAAGAAGCCGCGATCGCTATTGAACGCGGCTTCTGAGGGGTTAATCGGCGGGGGAGCTCCGCGATCGGTCCCGGCACATTGAGCAGTGATAGTCTGCTGTCGGAAACAGCAGCTATCACAGCTCATGAACGCGCCCCGCGCGAACGGCGCCGTGTTTACTCCATGACCTACTATTAGGTCACTGAGCGCGAACGCTACAGTTAGCATGACCTAATAGTAGGTCATGGAGCGTTAAGGGGTTAAAGGACAGAGCAACTCACCCAAGTGACAAAACATCCACCAGCTTTTTTATGGTGATTCGAGATAATTAGCCATATTTGGGCTTGTATGGACCACTTTTTACTGACATTTTACTTCCTATAGTAACATCAACATACCAACAGCTAAACAAAGTGGTGTCTACAAAGTACAGATCATTGTTAAGGAGAATAAATGCTGTGAGTGGTTTTGCCATGTATTTTCCTGTTCCACAGTAGTGTAAGAGCTTTGCGAACACGACCTTTTCATTCATGTTGGAAAATTTGGATAAGCGGAGAGGAGTAACCAGTGCAAAACTTGTAACAGGGCCCCAAGCCTACCATGTGCCTTTTAAAAGAAGAAGCTTCTTTCAAGCCTTTTATCATGTTATGTAGTTTCTATTGGCTAAGAAAAAGCAACAGTAGGGATTATGAGGAAGGCATCATCGCATCGCTTGCGTCGTGGTGGAGTAGGCCTGGCCAGAAGAGGCTAGACCTGCATCGCTGGATGACAGCATGGGAGTTTGTGGCTATTTGCCACTTTCTACAAGGGACACTGTATGGCAACTATCTAAAAAGGGCACTGTGTGTGGCACTACAAGGGGCAGATAAGCCTAGGATTTCTGTCACACATCCATGGGTTGAAATTTCCTATGTCAAATCCAACCCGTGTGAACAAATCCTTATAGTTGTTGTCCAGATTGGACCTTCATCTGATGGCAGAACCAGGTAAATGGACCTTAACGAAAAATATTTTGATACCCCTGACATAGGCAGTGCATTTTCTCCTCCCTCTTCTAGTGCAGGGAGTGATGACTCTCATTTGAGGCAGATATTGCATTCATTTGAAAAGCTCTATCACTCTTTAAACCCTACAGACAAAAATCTAGTCACAGGAGTAAATAAAATTCTAAATTAAAGAGTAATTCTCCATTGACCTAAGAGAATGATGAAAAAGCTACTGACACTATGGACCAATGACTTTTACCACGTAGACTTCCAAATAGAAGAGTTGCTTTTTACCTGAATGTTTGGATTTTGTCCATTAATATCAGCCTTGGACAGATCTGGAAAGTTTGGAAGATCCAAAAGGAATGAGCCTGGTCCATCTCTTTGTAAAGAGGAGTGTCCATTGGTCATAAGATGATGTTTAGGAAGAGACCTGCGCGTAGCCTGGTCATCCAGATATTCTTGTCTTTCACCATGTGAAAATGGAAAGTTGGATTCAGAAGTAGACTCTTCATTCTGCAGAAGAAGCAAAAACAAAAAACAATAAATCACAGAAAAGTCAATTTTTTTTTTATTAAAACGATGCATAGTCAACCTTATGTAAAACTTAGGATACAATACATTTATATAAATTAGAAATATCAGATATTTCAAATGACAACTACTTTGTGGAAGAAAACAAAAAGCATCTACACAACAGCTAAAATACTAACGATATGAATGGGACATATTTACTAAGCATGGCGTTTCATACGCCAGTCTTAATATGAAGCCCGCAGAGTATGATGCAGCTTATTTATTAAGAGGTGCACGCCTCTTAATAAATTTGTTGCATCCTATGCTGTACTTGCGCCAGAAAGGGAAATCTATGCCCTATCATTTATGCTCGTTTCTGGCATAAATGAGAGTAAATGTGTCGGGCCATGTGTGCCCTGCCCACTTCAGCTAGGCTTTGCCCACTTAAAAATCGCCTGAGCACCGTAAATTCATTAAAAGTTTTCTTTAAAAATTGCGCAAATTGCAACTTTTGATTTCTCCATTGTGACTATTCCTCCATTGGTCTGTGAAAATTGAAACAAGGTGTAAATAGATAAACATGTAAATTTTTGCCAACTTCAGGTATTAGAATAATTTCTCCGTTTTTGGTTAAAGCTCTAGAAATCACATGGACTTGGGTCTGGTATATGGTAGCTTACAGCTGCCAAGAGTCATACTTTTTTAAACCAAATCATTTGATTACTATAGTTAAAGGGTTATTCCCATCACAGAAAGTGATGGCATATCAGTAGGATATGCCATCACTTTCTGACAATTGGGGGGCCAAATGCTGGGACCCCCACCAATCCTGAGATTGAAGGGACCACAGTGCTACTTTAGCTCATAACAGGTTCCGCTTCATTCATAATTTAGCTAAACGGCTCAACTTTTTATTGTTTCCTTTGGGCCTGATATTACAGTGGACCTGTCTCCATAATGTTTAAGGGCAGCATAGTATACTGACAGAGACTCTTTTAACAGATCACCATTCAAACTCGTCAGTCATATTATTTATGACTTTAGACATTTTTACCTGATCAAATTTCCAAACAAAGAGTCAGCCCTAGACCCCATGCACACGACTGTGTGTGCCATCCGAGTCCCGTCAGCGATCCGAGGAAAGATAGGACATGTTCTATCTTTCCTCGGATCGCAGACTTGTACCATTTTTCACAGACCCGATTCACCCACTAAAGTGAATGGATCCATGAAGACTATCGGGTGCCACTCGGATGCCGTAAAAAACGACCCGAGTGGCACAACGGTCGTATGCATGAGGCATAATAAGTCAGTACAGTTTTTTAAAGAAGTGGTTCAACTAAATGTTCCTAGAATTCAAGGTCATGATAAAAAGAGTAGGGTCCCTTGCACATCACAATCAGGAGATCTGCAAAAGGATGATGATTATGGCACAAGAGGGAGGGGAAGAATTCTCCAATATTTTCTTAGGGACCGTTTCTCCTCTTGTGCCATGATCAAATCTGATCTAAAAAGACCAAAAGGAAAGAAGATCTCCAAATGTGATGTGCAAGGGGCCTTACTGATTTCATTGCAGCCCACACCGTCACACAAATTCTAGAAATAGGGTTTATTCTTGCAAAAAAGTGCGAATAGGATTTATAAAAATTCTGTTTGCAAACATAACATCTGGCTGCTGCAGTAAAATACCACGGAGTCCAGAATGTGCAAAGAAAAACATGGTGTAAGGACATTTGTAAATAGTAGGGATCAGATTAGGCATTTCATGCGGGGGTAGATTATTCTAATACAACCCTGCAGCCCTAACATCCCTAGACATTTGGATAGAGGAGACACAGTAGTAGAAAGCTAAACAATTACATCTCTGTGCTGACAAATAAACCCATCACAGCATAGACCTGTCAGATGGCCATTCCTGCACTTTAAATGAGGAGTTTAAATAACCTTGCACGAACACACAGGAATGAAAAGAATTTCAGAGCCAGCAGTGTACAGTGCACCCTGTGGAGTGTATTAAAGTGAGGTCCGCATTACAGCAGCAAAACCATGAACACCACAATCACTTTAAACAGCATCCCCTAGGAGGCAAGTTGTAAATGCAGCACTTATTGAACGCCTCCTGCATGTTCCCTCTATATTATAATCCACACATTTCACAAGTACATGAACATTGTTGCCTTCTTTGTATTATTATTATTATATTATAAGACTATTATAAAGTTTGTCGGGTATTTCATAGCAACAGGCCATGCAACAGCAAGGTGACCACCCATCGCTGTGCTTCGGTATAAGTGTAATGTGGTGGTCACGTTGCTTTGTCTACATAACTATGTAGGCACAGATAATGATCTTGGTACTAAGACCTATTTATTTCTGATTGTATGTGTTCCAATATAAGAGTGATGTTTTAATTCCCATCAGGTATTTCTCATATACAGTGCATTCGGAAAGTCTTCAGACCCTTTCACTTCTTTCACATTGTTATGTTGAGGCCTTGTGCTAAAATAAAAAAAATAAAAAAAGTTTTCCCCCTGCACTCAATACCCCATTAATGACAAAGTGAAAACAGAATGTTAGAAAATTTATTGAAAATGGAAAACTCAAATTTCGCATGGACATAAGTATTCAGACCCTTTGCTATGACACTTGAGATTTAGTTCTGGGGCCTCCCATTTCTCTAGATCTTTGAAATGTTTCTACACCTTGATTGGAGTCAACCTGTGGTAAATTCATTTGATTGGACATGATTTGAAAAGCCACACCCCTGTCTATATAAGGTCTCACAGTTGACAATGCATATCAGAGCAAAAACCAAGCCATGAGGAGGAAAGAACTGCCTGTAGAGCTCAGAAGCAGGATTGTGTGGAAGCACAGATCAGGAGAGAGGTACATAAAAAATTCTGCTGCACTGAAAGTTACCAAGAGCACAGTGGCCTCTATCATTCTTAAAATGGAAGAAGTTTGGAACAACCGGGACTCTTCCTAGAGCTGGCCGCCCTCCACCAAACTAAGTAATCGGGGGAAAAAGGTCTTGGTAAGTGAGGTGACCAAGAACACAATAGTCACTCTGAGCTCCAAAAATCATGTTTGCAGATGGGAGAAACTTTCAGACGGTCAACAATCACTGCAGCACTCCACCAATCTGGGCTTTAATAGTAGAGTGGCCAGGAAGAAGCCTCTCCTCAGTAAAAGACACATGTAAAAGCCTATCTGGAGTTTTCAAAAAAAGCAACTAAAGGACTTTTAGGATTAGGAAACAAGATTCTGTGGTCTGATGAAACCAAGATTGAGCTTTTTTGCCTCAATTCTAAGGAGGAAAGTCTGGAGGAAAGCAGGCACTGCTAATCACCTGCCCGATAGCATCTCTACAGTGAAGCATGGTGGTGGCAGCATCATGCTGTGGGGGTGTTTTTCAGCGGCTTGGACAGTGAGACTGGTCAGGGAAAGATGAATGGAGCAAAGTACAGTGTTCTCGAGAGATCACGCTGTGACGTCACTCACTTCCTGCCCCAGGTCCTGCATCGTGTCGGCCACATCGGCACCAGAGGCTACAGTTGATTCTGCAGCAGCCAAAAATGCTCGTTTTTTAAAAATAAAAACGTTACTCTTATCTACATTGCAGCGCCGATCTGCTGCAATAGCAGATAAGGGTTGCAAAATCTGGTGACAGAGCCTCTTTAACAAAGTCGGAATTTCTTTCAAACCCTAAGGTTTTTAAAATCTTCCTATATTAGAAACCAGTTTCAATCACTTAATATATGCGACACTCTCTAAGCCGTTAACACCCAAACTATCTATTGGGGATATCAAGTGATGAATGTTTTCCAGGTCAAATTCTTAAGATTTCAGCGGTTCAAAATTTTGTGGTTATTGAACTTGTTCCTGTATTTTAGCATATACATTACAAAAACTTTCCATCCACACCCTCTTCACAAGTATCACCAGGAAGCATTATAGTATTCACCAGATATAAACAGTGCTGATCTCATTCACTGGTCCCAAGTGAAGTAATGGATAGGTCTTTTGTGGGAAAAGTCCAATAGGGCTCCCCTTCAGCAGTCTAAGCCACTTTCTATAAAATGTTTTTAATAGTTCCAAATATCTATATGATATTTAGTACAAATCATTTATTATGCGAGTGAAATTGAGAACACTAATACTTCTAGAATGTGCGAAATCTACAAAGCAAAAACAGATTTAAAAAATAAAAAGACAATGCTCATCCATTAAATTATATAGAAAGAATACAGGCTGCTGTAAATATATTTGAAACTTCATGTAGGGTCACCACTAAAACACCCCAATTTGTAAGAAGAGCAATTTCCAATAACATTGGGTAATTGCCAATTAAAAGGAGTTGTTCTATCAGGACAACTCCTGTCCACATGACATATTACAGGGTTGTAGAGGATGGTCGCAGCTCAGGACCCTCTGTATGAGCCAGAGGCTCTAACAAGTAACGTCTCCAGCTCTGGCAGACTCCAGCCGTTCATCTATTACATTGAGACTATTCATTTGAATGGCCGCATGTAATACTGCATTTTTCCTGTAGTGGCTGCTGCAGGGTTAACGAGTGGTCGACAGCAAAATCAGCTCCAGATACACAGCGATCAGAGGCCCCCAGAATAAATGGTGTCTGATAAATTAACCCCTTTAAATAATTATGCAATGCAAAAACAGTACTTACAAAAATTGAACTTTACTTTGACAATGTCAACATGCTAAAAGGGTAATAAAGTTCAACATTGAATTCTTCCAGAACATATATTTCTACATATTGTAGTGAGTATCGCCGTGTTACTGATATTGTGCTGTGTAGAAAAGCAGCTATGGCTATATCCAAACAAAGGGTTATTGCATTGGGCTCTCTTTTATTCCTCAAGGGTCCTAATCTTACACCATGTCAATGTTCTATTGTTACAAGATCAAAGACTCCATGCTGGGAGAGACGGTCAATGTGAAAAGGGTGAACGGTGAATTTACTGCTTGACTTCATTCCCTTTAAATAGGACAGTCACACTCATAAAATCCTAAAGAAATGTCTGTCCGGTATAACTTCCCGGTAAGATCTTGCATGAAAACTCTGCTTTTAAAAGAAGAACTGCACATTAAGTGCGCAAAGCCTATAGAATTACTAAATTATAGTATATTGCAATGCTTTTCAATAAAACAACCTTATGAAAAAAATTAATTAGAATCTATTAGGGCATGTTCAGAAGTGGCAGAATTTTTCTGCAGCAAATGTTGCTGCAAATTCGCGGCAATTATGCAATGAATCTACAGCAAAATGTTTATATTTGACAGGTAATTCAGACGTTATCGCAGCAGACTTTCCGCACAATTCAGCCTTTGCATCACAAAGGCTGAAATACGCAGTGAAATTCCGCTGCTTCTCCATAACAGAATGTGCGTGCTGCGGAGTGAAAATGCTGCCTAAATTCTGCACTGTTATTTTCCGCAACATCTGAACTAAGTTACCTAAAAAGGTATAGAAAACAATGAAAAAAAACGCTGCTACAGATTTCCACTGCGGACTGTCTGCAGCGGAATTCAACAGCAATTGCGCCACGTCTGAACATGCCCTTAATATCGCACCATCAATCTACGCTGCTGTACGTTGTAAACCAATTTAAAAACCTCTATAGCAAGCACATACAATTCACACTGCAGCAGGTTTTGTATGCTGTTATTCCAGGGCTGAAACCCCAATAACTATATGAATGACAGTACTGGGATACAGTATCGGTATACATCACAGCATACGAGCAAGGGAATACTGGATTAGTACGGCGCATGCTGCGCCCCTGAGCCAACAATCTGGTTGTTAATATCGACACCACGTAGCTCGCCCTAAGGTCTTGTTCACAAAGTGGGGTTTTGTTGCAGTTTGTGTATCCTAAAGTAAGGACAAGTAGAAAGGAAAGATAGAAAAGAAAGATAGAAAAGAAAATTAATATGCATACAGCAACTGCACTATGTAGAATATGACTCCTGGTGGCCAGTCAGGTCAATTATTGTTACGTTTTGTGGATAGAACCAGCCCTATATATGAGAAAACGGTCAGCGGTTTTCTCAGGAAGCAGCTATCCCCCCCCAGAACACCCCAATTACAGCTGCATGTTAGTGTCTGTATTACGACCACAAAATTCTGACCTTGTGTGGTTCTCCTGAACTGATCTTAAGACAACAAACTATTATTTCAGTATATTCTAGGATCGGCCATGGAAAATGAAACATGGTAAAAATATTTTATATAAGAAAAAAAAATTGAAAATCGGTAAATGGTGTCAGAAATAGTCAAGACATAAATTCTACATTCTACAGATGGATTTCCACTATTTTCAGGACTATACTTCAGTCTATACTTAGCATTAGAAAGCGGATATTCTTATTCTGCATTTTGTATAATCCCACAGGTTTCTTGCCATTAAGTTTGCAAATTGAATTTGTAGCTGGATCCTGAACCATAAGGTCTTTGCCATCTTGCACTTGTGTTTCATGCCAAGAACCTTGTTCATTTCCGAGCTACACTGGAATCTGTAAAAACACCTTTCATTGAGCACTATACATACTTTAGTGCACAAAAATCCAAGAAGATTTGCCATATTGGATATGCTCAATCCAGACCCAATGATTCTTCACCAGTTCTACACCTTATACCAACAACTGACCACAAAAACCATAGGTAGGAGAGTGACCAAAATGGTGACTAAATAAGTAACCAACAATCTGCATCCTACATAAACAATATCAAAGTGTTGCAGCATGCCCGATGACTAGATCACATGAAATCTGTAGACATAAGCATAACCAAGGAGATTGAGCCCCGCACAAAATGCTTTACTCTAGGACAAAAGTGTAGTGCCATTGTCACTTTGGCTAAAAAAAAACAACTGCCTAGAAGAATCACACCTGAAAATGAACTTTATACATGCCTATATTAATGGTACCCGAGCAACAATGCCAACAGCTCTAATATATTCTACATTATTATATACAATCAATAAATAAATATATTTTATGGCAACAACATACTACATAATGGTGTACTGTACAAAAATAAAATTCAGCCCAAACAAGGATGCCTTCAGAAATATCAAACGTCTTTAAATGGAAAAAAATAACAGAAGAAAACCATAAAATTTGAAAGACGTTGAGATCAGACACGTCCTTAGTATTGCATGATGGGGGATCTGCTTTTACTTCTGAGCATTGAGATTTTATTTTAATCACCAATTCGATTAGCAGAAATACAGCCCCAAAATTTTAGGAAATTTCCAGTGTGCTTTGATTTTGGCTGCGGACACAAATCCAGGTATTTTCTAAATCTATAGACCGTTTGTCAAAGACTAGAATATCAACTTTTGCCTTGCCAGTTTCAGGGAAAGTCTCTTAAAGCGACACTCTGGTCCCGGGGCAACATTTTAAATATGATTGTGTATATGGAGTAATAATATCTGGTGCCCGCCAGTTTTGCCCCTTTGTCGTAAATCTGCTGTTTTAGGGTCCCCTCTGTGCTGTCCCAAAAAGGCCAAAGCGCTTCTCAGACTACAAGTCTGAGACACTCCCACTATTCTCGGATTGGCCAGAGCTGCTCATGTGAGAAGTTCCGTCCAATCCGTGAACAGAGGGAGTGTCTTAGACTCAGTTTGAGAATCGCTGCGGCCATTTTGCCACAACACAGAGGGGACACTAAAATGGCAGATTCACGGCAGAGGGGCACAACTGGCGGGCACCAGGTAGTATTATTCCATATACCCGATCACATTTATAAATTTGTCCTGAGACTGGAGGGTCGGTTTAATATTGTTGATTCCAGTGGTGGAGGTGAATTTTTGGGTTCAAGTGGTTTCAGCAAGTTCAGATTAGACATCCGTGCTATACTTTACATTTCTAAAGGTTTGCTTCATCCCTCATTTACTGCTACGAAATTGCTCATTTAGAGGGACCTTACTAAAGCAGTATGGCAACCTTGAATAATACACCAAAGAGAAAAGTCGCCATGGCTGTTTAGAAATATGACGCAAATTCCGAATGCGAATCAGTCACCACCCTCGTGCACACACAAGTAAAATAGTATCAAGATGTTATTATCGACGTGTCTAATCACTCTATATGTTCTCCAGTCCAATAACTGCAGGTCGGTGTACCACACTTATAAATCAATTAGGATTGGTCGAGTAGCAACACATGACCGATACAGGTACGGGCTGTTTTATAAATGTAGGAAGGAAAATGTAAATAAAATAGGATTGGCCAGGAATTTACATGTGACATTGTTTTTGTCACTCTACTTCACAAGGGGAAATAAATTTATGGATTTAAATTAGGTAGGAGTTTAAAATGGGACATAAGAAAAAAATTATTGCCGAACTACGGCTATACTGTGCTACTCTGCTTTAACCTTTCTCAAGACGTCCCTGCTACGCCGTGCTACTCTACATTACCGTCTTCAAGACGTCAACCAATTTCCAAGTACACTAGCCGGGGACTGGTACCCAGGTACGCTCTCGGGATTATGGTGTAAAATGGAGCATTATAGTTGAGAGTAGAACTGTAAAATATAGTCTAGTACAACAAACGCTAAACATGACTTATCACATATTACATATAATACGGTTCAGTGTTATCATTAGGTCTTAAATAATAAGCAATTTGAGTCACCGTTCATTGATAAACCACATGATTCAGTCATGAAGATGGAAATTTTGAGATAGGAGACAGTAAGTTACATGATGAAGTTTTAAAGTGAACGTTCACCACGTCATTATGCTGGGGGGTGATGTATGGAGCGGGCTCACCCGCTGAGCCCGCACCATACGCTGCGGGTAACTGCTGTGTATTACAGCTGACAACTGGGACTAACGGCCAGAAACAGGGATCGAGCGGTTCCTGGCTGTTTAACCCTTTAAATGCTGCTATCAATTCTGAGGCTTTACAGGAGCCTGTAAAAATGACAATATACCGCAATACATTAGTATTGCATTGTATTGTACCAGCCATCCAACAATCGCTGGTTCAAGTCCCATAGGGGAATTAATGAACTGTGTAAAAAAAAAAAAAGTTTAATAAAGTTTTGAGTAGTGTTAAAAAAAAAAAAAAAAAAAAAAGCCTTTTCCCATTTTTCTTCTTAAGTAATGTAAATAAAAATGAAACAAAATTGGTATCTCTGCGTCTGTAAAAGTCTAAACTATTACAATATAACATTATTTAACGCGCACGGTGAACGTCGTAAAAAATAAAAAAATTAAAACTGCCAGAATCGCTTTTATTTGGTCACTACATATCCCACAAAAAATGTAATAAAAAGTGATCAAAAATGGTACCAGTAGAAACTACAGCTCACACCGCAAAAAATAAGCCCTCATACCGCTCGGTCGATGGAAAAATAAAAAGTTATGGCTCTCAGAATATGGCAACAAAAACACAATTATTTTTTTTAACAATTAGTTTTTTCCTTGTAAAAGTAGTAAAACATAAAAAAAAAACGAAAAAACTATATAAATTTGGTATCATCATAATTGTATTGGCTGGTAGAATAAAGTTAACATGCCAATTTTATCATACGATGAAAGCCGTAAAAACAAAACCCCTCAAAACATTGAGGAATCGCTGTTTTTTTTCCTATTCCACCCCACAAAGATTTTCTTTCCAGTTTCCCAGTACAATATATGGTACAATAAATGGTTCCGTGAAAAACTACAACTCGTTCAGCAAAAAAACAAGCTCTCATATAGCTTTATCAACGGAAAAATATAAAAAAAAGTTATGGCTTTTGAAAGGTGGGGAGGAAAAAATAAAATGAAATGGCTGTGACAGGAAAGGGTACATTAGACTTCATAATAAACCTGTATGCAGTCAGCTCCCCCTAGTGATGACTTCATTTTCTCAGGGATTTCTTGCTCTTTATCAGAAAAAAAACCACAAGCTTTGTCACCTATAAATAGTTTAAAATCCTTAAAACAATATGTTATTAAAAAGGTGGACATTCACTAACAGAGTTGTATGTCAGCATAATAAATATACACATCTAAATCTGACTGGTGAAACACTTATCGGCTGAGTAGCGTGCTGAAAACTAAGAACGCTGTAGATAAGATTAGAGCGGACTATGAATCCATCTGTTATTGCCAGAGTTCAGTGTTAAGTAATCTTCACACACTTTCCAGCATTTTCAAGAGCTTGTTAAAAAAAAAAACTAAAAAAACCCAACATGGATTTTAAGGGTTTTGCCATTTTGGTTTTGTGACATTTTGTATTCCACAGCATATTACAGTAGCAGGAAAGTGAATGAGATTTTAAAAAATCTCATCCACACGCAGCGGAAAAAAACCCAGCCGAGAACAAGTGCGGAAACTGACGTGCGGTGCAGATTCCAGCATGTCCATTTATTTTGCGTTACCGCTGTGGCATTTCCACATGGAAATTATGCAGCATTTCCTTCTAGTGTGCAGTTGGCCTTAATATTAGACAAAGATAACCCAAGTAAGAACAAAATGCTGTCTTCAAATGGGGATTTAATTTATTCAAAGAAAAATGCTGTTCAGCCCCTACCTGACACTATGAGAAAATGTAATTTCCCTCTTTGCTACTAAATTAACCAATTAAAGAAATTCAATTGACAATTGAGTTCAATTTCACTAGCCACAACCAGTCATGATTACTGCCAGACCTGTTGAATCTCAACATCACTTAAATAGAACCTGTCTGGCAATGTGAAGCCGGCTAGAAGGTCTCAACAATCTAAAGAGATTCAAATGATGATTCAAAGATGCCAAATAAAGTAATTGAAATCTACTAGTCTGTAAAGGGCTATAAAGCCATTGCTTCGGCTCTGGGACTCCAGAGAACCACAGTGACAGCCATTATCCACAAAAAGAGAAAACGTGGAACAGTGGTGAACCTTTCCAGGAGTGGCCGGCTTGCCAAAATTTCACCAAGAGCGTATCAATGACTTATCCAGAAAGTCACAAAAGAACCCAGACGAACATCTAAAGAACTTCAGGCCTCACTTGTCTCAGTTAAGGACAATGTACACGATTGGTCAATAAGAAAGACACTGGGCAAAAATGGCATCCACGGGTGAGTTGCAAGACACAAACCACTGCTGACCAAAAAGAACGGAAAATCGCGTCTCGCATTTGGCAGGAAACATCTAGATGACACCCAAGGTGGATCTTTTTGGAAGACATGGGTCTCTTTACAACTGACATAAAGCTAACACCGCATTACACCATAACAATATCATACCAATAGTCAAACATAGTGGTGGATGTGAGATGGTCAGGACCTGGACTACTGGTTAGAATTGATGGAACCATGAATTCTGCTTTCTATCAGAAAATCCTGAAGGAGAATGTCCTATAATTAATAAATCTTTATCCTTAATAAATGGAACGATCATTTAAAAGCTGCATTTTGTGTTTACTCGTGTTGTCATTATCTTATAAAAAAAATCTAATTGGTTCATCTGAAACATTTAAATGTGGCAAAAATAGAAGAAATCGGATGAGGGGCAAATACTTTGAAAGCACTGTAAACAAGAAACAACCCTATGATCCTCCTTTTATATAGTTACATATATTATCTAGATTTAGCTTTAAAAGCAAATCAGGCACTGCTATAAGAGTAACTTGATCTGTTTAAAAATTAAGAAATCCTTAAGAAATATGGGAACCATTATATGTGGCAATAACATAAAAGCAGCAGTTCCACACAAAAAAAAAAATAATTTAGCAGTAAACCCGGATTTGGTATATTTGCTGAAAAGCACATTTTTACCACAAATTCAAAATTAATTGTTGGAAGATTAATAAATCTAATTTGAGCATTTTATAATCTTCAATTTTTTTACGGTCTGCCAGCACCTGCTTTAGGATAAATTGGCACAAAGCTAGAAAATATATTAATTGCAATAATTTAAACCACCTGGATAAGCCAAGAAACCCAAAAAGCCTATTCTTGATGACATACTGGCAGGTTTAAGATGGGATTAGTGGAACATTTTTACGATTCAAAGCATCATCATGAGAAACCCTACAACCTATAATGTTTAGGTTACTATAGTCTTTATTAAAGAAGACCTCCAGTGGAAACACAACTTTTCACGTCTGCATCCCCCACCTGACTGTATACCACACTCTACACTTCTTTTATGTATACTGTACTTACTATTTGAACTGATGCCTTGTCTGTGCTTTAAAAAAGCCTCCATCTGGATTCTTAGATTTCCCCAGCTTTCTCTTCCTCTCTGCTTTGCTATCAATCCTGTGATGCTTCAGCACAGCATCACATGACCAGCTAAATACCATACCATTTCTGCATGCTGGGGGACACTGTGATTATCATTTTCTCTATATTCTCCTAAATAAGCTGAGAAACCATAAGTCAGACAGGGAGGCTGCACTATATTCGTCTACATTATACCTATGTGACAGGAACCTTTCTAAGTAACAGTGGTTGCTGATAGAAGTTTTTGTCGTCCCCCCCCTTGCAAAACTAGTGTGGTACCGGAACTGCTGAAGCCTGTGATGGGTGACACATAGATCTCCATAGACTCAAATAGAGAAAGCGTGTCACCGAGCCGGATTCACACACTGCTACTGAGCAACCATCCCAGTCTGATATATAGAGATAGAAGCAGCAAGAAAAATAAACTGCCATGGAATACCATAATGGAGCACATGGGAAAGTTTAGTTTTGGCCGGAGTGTCCCTTATGATATTCAGTGATAACACAATATGGATAAAAGACAGCTGTGTGGATACCTAATTTCTCAGTGAGTTGTGACCTATAATGTTTGGGCTTAAGAAATTGTTAATGGCATCCATTCAATGACCCACATATCAACTTATAGCAAAAGGACCACTAAAGCACCAGAGAAATTACAAAGGCAAAATGCATAGTCCACTGCCACCATGACCGACTAAAATCTTAATTTTTTAGACCGTAACAGGTTGTTAACAGGCATAGCTGACAAGTCAATTTGCTTTTAGGGCAAGGCCACGCAAAGCAGTACTCACCCGGTCGCGATGCAGCCAACAACTGCACCGCCACTATGTTTGGTGCGGCTGTCAAATAGCCCGTTAATGGCCGTGCATTGTTGCGGTTAAAACGGTCCTTTACCTGCAAAATAGTGTTCCCATTAATTATGGCCACTTGATATTGCAGGTAAAGGGCCTGCTTGGATCACCCCTCTACAAGCCAGAACAGGGGCCTGTTAAGGACACCTAGCGGATTTGCTGCAAATTTTCCATAGCAACACGCTCACGTGCTACGTGCAGATTTTGCTGCAGATTTCACCTACAATAAAAAGCATTAAATTCACAGTGAACATCCAGAACAGAATGAGCATGCTGCATGTTCTGATTTCCATTTTATAAAGCTCATTCACTTGCCTGCAACATTTTTCCACCTTCAAATCTGGACAGAAAATCTGCAACAAATCCGCTACGTGTGCAGGGGGCCTAAGAAATAGAGATCTCTACAATCAGTCCTCCATTTAAATAGAATTGTAAGGGTATGTTCACACGAGGACATTACGTCCGTAATTGACGGACGTATTTCGGCCACAAGTACCGGACCGAACACAGTGCAGGGAGCCGGGCTCCTAGCATCATACTTATGTACGACGCTAGGAGTCCCTGCCTCGCTGCCGGACAACTGTCCCGTACTGAAAACATGATTACAGTACGGGACAGTTGTCCGGCAGCGAGGCAGGGACTCCAAGCGTCGTACATAAGTATGATGCTAGGAGCCCGGCTCCCTGCACTGTGTTCGGTCCGGTACTTGCGGCCGGAATACTTCCATCAATTACGGACGTAATGACCTCGTGTGAACATACCCTAAGGGTAGGAGTACACCCCTAACCAAGGAGGAAACTAAAATTGTGAACAAGTTACAATTCATTTACAAACAAATTTAGGACGCATTTTGCTTTCATCCATTCTGTTTGAAATCAAAAATTGTAAGGGAAGGAAAACAAAAAATATTGATAACCCTCATGCAACCTTACCCTGCCAAATTCGGTAAAGTACGACATAATGATCAATAAATTAATACTTCCCATCACTACTGAAAGTCTCCTTTACTTTCCCTCTAGCGAACCGCAGCACTTAATGCACAACCTAGAGATGAGGAACAGGTCGATTGAGGACAAGTCGTGGCTAATCTAGCACGTGGTGACCATTTTGTTCCAAAAAAGTTCTGGTGCAAAACAAGGCAAGTCATTCCCTGGAGACTGGAACATATAGATGCACCACCATAGATCACCCAGAAGGCCTCAGCGATCGCTGCGATGGAGGATTCACCCTTCTTTTGCAGTTGACCTATAAAGATCCAACCAGCATTGCGGTAGTACAACCATGCACATACATATAGTTATGTAATGAATGACGCAATGGTGTAATTCTGCTGCACTCCCTGTGATAATGGGTAGCAAATAAGGCCTGCTTTTATAATTAGCACGCGGAAACGTCGGGGTCTGGAAATGCCATATTTATAGACACAAAGCATTTACAGTACCAGTAATGCCACCTGACACTTGTTAAATTGATTGCACCGGAAAAACTGTAGTTTAATATACTTGTGGTCAAAAAGTCTTACAATGAACAGACCAATAACACGTTGCCACTACAAACCAAGTTTGAAGTGTGTAGAGGAGATTTTTTATTTATTTCCAACTATTTGTGCAACATTTCTTGTTACCAATTTGTAGCCATTTTCCATTACAAAACAGTCCGCCTTCCTTTGAAATGAATAAAAACTGTTACATAGAGCAGGATTTTGCATTGCTTGAACCCAGGGCACATGTAAACTGTCATGCGGGCATTCCCACATAAGGCAGACCATGGAGCCCATTCGGAGGCACAAAGTCCCTGCAACTCCATATGGTGTTTACAAACATATTACAGAGAATAGCTCGATAACATGGTGTCCGATGGAACTTGGCAAAAAAAATTATTCTGTTGGATATATATGAATTCTGCCAATAAAATCCTAGTATGGAATCAAAGGCATATGGAGGTAACTTATGGCCACATGGAAGTCTATTGGTGTGTTATGGCTTTGTAAAACGGATATACAGAGCTGTAATACAGTCGAGTGCAAGAGGCCTTAGTGCAAGTGTGCTGTTTCCACAAGTACTGCAGAAGTTTGACTATAGAAGTACTGCCACACACATAAGTAGCACAAATAGGTGGACCGTTAGTGGCGTACCTTCCATGGAGGCAGACAACACCACTGCTAAGGGGCACGTGGTGGATGGGGGCCCGGCTCTAAATGGTTTTATTCTGCTTCCCGATAAAAAGTCTCAGCATTTGCCTGCAGCCACCACTAGGGGGAGCTCACTGCAAAAACATTTTTTAAGCATCCCTTGAGCATAAATCCATTGAAAAATGTGGCATTTAGGCTGAACGCCATATTTATGAAGCCCCCGTTCCACTTTCTCCAACATGTGCAACTGGGGTGGAAAGAGCAGGCTTGACTCCAGAGTCGCACTTTGTTAATAGATGAGTCGCACTCTGCCACTCTTCTTACTAGAAAAACAATGCTACATTAAGGCCCCATGCACACGACCGTATAACCGCAGACCGTACCACAGCGGTTTTACGGACCCATTCGGTTCTATTGGTTGCAGACACCTTTCTGCAGCACTACGGATGGATGTCCGTGCCGTAGTACCGTGCCGGGTATTATGAAGCATGTGATTATGGGCACGGCCGTGTGCATGAGGCCTGACCCCACGCCATGTTAACCAACATTTGTCCGAATTCTCAGTGGCGATTGGGCCCATTCTAAATTTTGCTATGGACCCTATGATTTCTGTGTAAAACCCTTGGGACAGGCATGAGATTTGAGGACTACTTTGACATGGGAACACAATTTAAAGCGTTGTTCCCGTATAAGATATATGCCCCCCAACCCAGTTTCACCTTTTGAAGCGGCCGCAGCATCCAGTCGGAGAATGAATGGAGAGGTGGTCAAGCATGTGTGTATCTGCCTCCATTCATTTCTATGGGAGTTATGGAAACAGCCAAGCATTCTTGGTCGGCTGTTTCAATAAGTCCCTTAAGACAGAAAGGGGATAACTGCGGCCACTTCTCTATTCATTCACCAACCTGATGGGTATATTGCACCCGTATTTGACCAGATTAGGGCTGTAACGCTTGGATCCCCAGGGGTTCTACTGAACCGAACCTAGGGTTTAAGATGAGTCAAGTTTGTCCAATAGTATTATGGGAAGTTCAAGTGTGGCAGCCATAATACAGACACCTACATGCGGCTGTATTATGGTCATCAGAAAATGGTCTTACCTGCACAAATTCTCAAAAATATTTTCTCTGTACAAAAATACGCAAAGGGGTGTAGATAATAGGGGTGTAGAGAATAGCATTTATTGATGTGTAATGTGAAAAGGCTCTGGTAGGGTCTGAGAGCCGACCCCCACCCCCCGTTCAAATGCCCAGAATGAATGGGTACTAAATTTTTAGGACCCATCTTTATAAAAACTTTGCATACAGCACAAAAATACATTTATGTCTATGGTGAATTAACAAATAATAATACAAGTTACTTTTTATTTTTTAAAACAATACTTTTCTTGCAATAACTTGCAGAGCACTTATCACTGCAATTCCAGAGCTGCTTGTTAGGGCATAAGGGTTAAGAATGGAGTCCGTTGACGAAACCCTTTAAATATTTTTTTGCATAAATAAAATTGATCTGAGATGAGACATAGCGATCATTCCTGGAACAAGCACGTTAAATAGTGATGATACGCAACGGCACGGCATAATGAAATATCAACAGACCTGCTATATTCATTATAGGGTGCAGAAAGAAGGCCCTGCATTGTGATCTCAAATATCACACACCATGGCACATGCTACCTCAGAAGAAATCCACTTCAATACCGCACAGATGTTCACTTAAATTGTCAGGGGAAAATCAATGATCTTTTCAACAGAAGGATTTTGTTCGGGATGGTCAGTGGTTTTCTTTTTAGAAGTGCCATCATTTCTTTATCACTTCTCCAGCTGTGACTGCTCTTTTCCAATTTATCAGAAGCAAAGTCAAGTTCAAAGCTACTGGCAAAATCGCTTAAGGAAAATCCTCATGTATATCCCCAGACTATGTCTGGTCTTAAATAACGCGGAATACATTTCCAAATCCACATGAAGCTCAATGTTAGTAGATTCTTGTTCAACATTATGATAATTTTCTTAGAGCAATGGTTGCTTTATATCTGGGGGAGTGGGGGGGATAAAAAGGACTTTAGGGTATGTAACAAATGGTCTTTTTTGTAAAAGTGAAAGGAAAGTATTTTTCCAGTCATGAAAAAAAAGGAAAAAACAAAAGATTTTATTATTCTGGATGTTTGAAGGGTAAACCCTTGTAAAATATCGCAGGGGAGGTGTTTTTTTTTTAATGTTGGTTACTCTCGTAAGGCTAGGGCTCCTCGATAACACACAGTTGTGGTAACATTTCAGGATTACTGCAACCACGCTGTAAACTTCCTTGTGACCACTGAAAAAAATGTGACCATGTTGGATGTTTTGCAATGGCCAGAAGGTCACGTGCAACTTTTTCCATAGGGAAGTTTCCAGTGGAGTAAATTCGTGGGCGACCTCATGTCCTCATGGATTTCTAGCCTTAAAGAAGCACTCTGGCTATTTTTTCCCCCGTTTAAAAATGTGATGAAGGTCAAGGTAGTCATTGGCTTACCTGGCGCTTTAGTTCATGGGTAGCCGCTCTGTTCCAGGTCGCCATTGGGTCATGTGACTTCCATTCTGACCCCCAAAACCTTAAAGCGTCTGCTGAATAAGCCGGGGATCAGTCTGTCAATGCAAGTCTATGAGAGCCTTGATGTAAGTTCCGGTTCCTACAACAGACACTGTAGGATTTGGGTGGTCAGAGTATAGATCACGTGACCCAACGGCAGCCTGGAACAGAGCGGCTAACCGTGAAATAAAGCACTGGATAAGCCAACACACCGGACTACCTTGCACTTCAAACAGAAGGGGGTGGAGGGAAAAAAAAATAGCCAGAGTGCTTCTTTAAGGACTTGTACTGTAGGATAAGTAATATTGTTAGGGTGTATTTTATATTTAAAATTACAGACCAAGCAAAAACCTGTCTGAATATAAACCGAAAAAGTGAATATTCGATCTTTAAAATGAGTGAGATTCTCATTTATTAAGCTGGCCATATATTAGGGGATTCAGACATCCGTTTTCATGTTCGACTTATTATTCAAAGTTGGTCTGTGAAGGATATAGTTTTGGACAGCAATGCCATAAATTAAAATGACAAATCACTGATCAATCTCTGCCTTCATCTCTGGCCTCGTCTTCTATCGATGGAATGCAGATCTGTCTTTTGGCACGAACGACATTCCAAGGCATCCCACAATGAGCGAAAGAAAATTCAACACAACAGCACAACTTTTTCTGCCGAAAATGGTCTAAATCAACCTTTTTGATTGTCAAAAATCACTAGTGTCTTGCTTTACTCTTATGTTGGTCAAAGTTGTAGCCCTGCTAAAAGTAATCAAGCTTCTTGGAAAGTACTGCTGTAAGATGATCACAGTCATGCGAACTACAACTGCTCGCTGTATAATATGCTTGAGGAACAGGGCTGCTAAATAAAGAGCCACACAATATTTCAACGTATCCTCTATGTGTATATCCCAGTGTTATATAGGTGAATGCTCTTCAAGGAGGTGGCTGAATCACCATTAAGTAGATTGGCACCAGAACTATTATTAGGTTTGAAGTTTAGTGGGACACTTGTACAAACCGAGAAATCCCAACAGGATGATCATACACGAACTGTCCACTTGTTTATATGACCAACATGGAGAGAGCCTGTTTAAATTAAAGGGGTTATCCTACTGGAGACATTTGGATACATCTATAGGATATGTCATAAATTCATCATTGTGGGACAGATGATCCCAAGAATGGGGAGCCAGGATTCTGTTCTTGATTGAATGTGATGGGAATCTTAGGCCATGTTCACATGTTGCTGAATCACACAAAATCGTTAATTTTTAGTGCGGAATCCACACAGAAATATAGTAAAACGCAAGGGAAAGTGGTTTTACAAAACCCCATTCACACACTGCAGACATTAACACCATGCCCTGTCTGTTTCATGAAGAAACGCTGCAAATTTCATAAATTGGATTGAAATCTGCAGGCTGTTCACGTTGCGATGCATTAAGGACCCACAGCTCATGTACATGTAGGTTCAGTCTTGATAAGATTCGCCACTTCACTTGTGTTTTAGGCTTCTGTCAGTTGCTCCTCAGCAACCAGATACAAGCCGTTTATTGCCAAGGAGTAAATGAAAACATTTTTAAAGTGACAAGTTGCAGATATCAGAAAGAGTGACCAAACATTTTAACCATTGATAGTCTTTTATGAAGACAACACATATAGATCAATTGATTGTGAGGGGACTCAGGAGATAGCCCCAAAGCGAACAGCTGCTTTTTCAGTTGGCCATCCAGGAAACATCATGAAAGGACAGCTTTCACCAGAGCGAGAGTCACTGCTAGATAGCAACTGTCTGCTCTGGACCATAGAGGGGGGGGGGGGGGGGTCCAGAACAGGGGACCCCCCCATGATGTCTATAAGCCCTACTAGGACATCTGGTAACAGAGTTGAGTAGATGAGACAACCCCTTTAAGAATGGAGAGTTTTCTGACCAAATTCTTTCCACATACCAAATGGACTTCATCATTCCAATGTAAAATATTATTATGTTCTTTATGTTTTAACGTCACACAGTTTAGACGTTTGGTTCACGTCTTATTGGTGTTCAAATCCTTATGTAGTTCCTAGGGTAAAACTTGGGGCTTAAATTCTGTTTAAAAAAAATAAAAAATAAAAAACTTCTTGGGCTAACAGAAGTTTTCAAACACAAACTTCAGAATCGCGACGTCAAAATCAGTGCTGAGCAATGCACCGAGAATGGATTACAGCCCCAAAATCTTTTAGCATCCATAAAATGAATGGGAATGAAATGAGACACCTCTACTCTGCCCATGAGCACCTATGAAGAGCGCGGCATCTGTGCAGACATTGTACCAAAAACATGATCTTATAGCAGAAAATTACGGTGGAACATTAAACACTTAAATTACACAAATAATTCTATATATTCTGTGTCCCAACAACAACTGATTATATACAAGATCCTTACAGCTGATAGAGGATTATATGTATGTATACATGATAAATATGGTCACGCTAATATTTGTTATCATTACAATTTATAGTTATACAGCTGCCTAAACCAAAATAGTTTACTTGAAAGGACTTGAAGAGATAGAATTACCGTACTGGAGCTTTCAATTCCTGTTACATTGAGGAGGATAATTTAAACCATTCAGTACTACAGGGAGGATTTTCAAGTTGAAGTTTTTAGAAATGTCATGGTGTTTTGGAGTTTCAGACTTTTTTATTTTTAGTTTTTTTCATTTGCTAATAGTAATTTGGTCTACTCTACTATTAGGGAGGCATACCTAAAAGGTCATGATTCTGAGGTCGCCTTGGTGTGACTTATCAATAAGAGTATGAACGAGGAATATAATATTTCTGTAGACATGCGGTTTTCTATGCAATTTACATATAGCACCAAGGACAGTTTCCCTCCTAAATAATCGTCACCTTGTGACAGTTTTACTATGGCTTTGGATTATCCTTTGAGACTGCAACAAGCTGAATCTAGATCACATAGTACCTGTCGAATAAAGGGCATGCACAATGCATAGGATTCTTACATGGTAATGTAGGTGACCATGTCACACTCACTGACATCTAAATATATGTCCTAGAACAACCAAGAGCTCCAATTAGAACCAACTCTGCTACATAGAGAAAGAAGCATCTTTTGGTTTGAGATGGAAGAGCCCAGCAATCTCTGGTATCACTTTGGTAGCAGCACCACTTCTCAGGGCGTTGTTGGCACGGATTTCTCTTTGTTATATATATAAGGGACCCGCTTAGAAAGTCTCTTTCAGAGATAAAGAATTGATTAAAAGTTTCTTACCCTTAGATCAGTTGTCTTTAACCTGTGGTTCTCTAACTGTTCTTAAACTACAACCCCCAGCATGCTGGGAGTTGGCATTTTACAACAACTAAAGAGACACAGGTTGGAGGAAGCTAACTTTAATTATGGTATATAATCAAAACTTTTAGGGGGGGGGGGTGTTTCCTCTTGAATGAACTTTAACGGGCTAAGTGTACCTTTTAAAAATCTTCTGACACATCAGAAGTTGTATTTGGTGGGGTTCATAAGCCTAGACCAAGGATCACTAGGAAGACCGGAGCTCTGAGATTGAGAGCTTCACTGTAGGATTCTGTATACACAAATTGGGCGCTCGCATGACATCAATGGGACTGTAACGCCCATTAGCTTCAGTCTTTGAAATCTCCCAGTAAAGCTTTCGTTCTAGAGAATGGTTCTGAATCTTGGTGCACATACACTTTATAGAGTTATTTATGATTGGATCACGTGCAAGTCGGTCTACAGTGGTCAACAATATTTTAAAGGCTCTCTAAAGTCCACAATGAGTCCTGCAGATTATATTTGAGAAGCCTCAAGAGTACATAGTCAATGGGTCAAATATCTATGATACATCTAACAGCATTATATATATATACACACACATATATATGTATATATATATATATATATATATATATATCTCCGAGTATATATAAATAGGGTATATAGTACTTTGTAAATCAATATGAATGCTCCACAATGTATGAGATGAGCACACAGTAGTGGTAGAACCTCATTGTACGTCTTTCAACCTCCCAGTTACAATTGCTTCAATATGTGTTCATCCCAAATGCGGGGGGGGGGGGGGGGGGATGAATATATGTATACACATATACACATGATGCTTTGAAAGAGTACTATATAGTTTAGTCAATGACTACTTCACTATAGATCATTCCTTTGAGAATATTAGAAGTCTCAATTTGTAGATGTAAGTAATGTCATCACCTCAGCGTCAGGAGGCTACAGCTACAGCATAATTTATCTAGTTTAATTCAATCCATATTACTGGTTTATAACTTCCTATAGGGTTATAGTGTTCAGATATTTCAAATGTTCCAACTATTGCCCACCCCTTTTGTGCCATGTTACCAACATCTTCAACGAGTTCCCTTATTAGCCTTGAAATGCTCATCTCACCACATACCTTCAGTATTGTCATCACAGTTTTTTTTAGCTAACTCTTTTACAACAGTATCAAATAGGACCGTGTACTGGAAGAAATACCACATGAAATTGATGCCACCTTTTGAAGTTCAATGTTTAAGTTTCAGGATTGCTTTGATACATGGGCATAAATCTTACCGTTTACCCTTGGACTGTCTCTGTTGAGAAGAGTTTACAATCTCCGCTATTAAAACATAGAAAGTGGATGGCATAAATACTGACAGTTCAGACAATGTTTTCTTTTTTTTAATCTTATGACAAGTCTTAGTTATTTAGGATACTGGTAGTAATATTTACACTACAGTCATATGTTACACTCCAGGAGCCATCAATAGATTTTGAGGTACATTGGCTACCAAGTCCCAGAGCCTTGCCCAGACCAGTCTTATGGAGTTGGTAAAATTAAAGTTTCTGAATAAAGTAACTCCGTTCCATGGCATCTAACACAAAAGGACAAGATAAAAATACCACATTGTTGATTGTAGGTCTGTTTGAAAGGGAAATGTATGACAAAATAATTTTGCATATATTTCCAGCTTATGTGATATACTTGTGTCTACAATGAGGTCTTCTAGTGGTTTTTTCTTTTAAATATTTTTTATATAAATGACAGATGTAGCATTGCTAATTTTTTCAATTTCACACAACCCCAGGTGATGTCACAATGCGTTATCTATGACTTTACAAAGGACATACTACACCTTAACATCAGCAAGCTGTGCAGTACCCAAACAATGCAGTCTTACAAATTCAGCTCTGCTACATGACTTTAGCAGGGATCTAAGCCCGCATGGTTCTTGGCATTGATAACGTTTAATAATTTAATTGAAAAACCAATCAATAGACAATTTCCCAGGCTCATGTTGGCATTCGTACACAGCGGTTTGCACTAAGGTTATGGTTATTGGTCACCACAGATGAATTTGACACATCGCCCTGTGTGTGGCCGGCTTTACAGAAGATGTGAGCCAAGTTACCGGAACACACTACAAAGTAATACATATAAGAATACTTCACAATACCGGTATAGTAATATTCATATATATCTACATACAATAATTTAACCTGAAACAGGCAGATCCTTGACATCCCACAGACATAAAGCGGCCCACATACAGCGAGATTCCTCCAGCCAGGGTTTTGTCACTATCAGGATGGAGTCAATTTCCAATAGTTGTAACCAATTCTATTAAGATACACATTGCAAATATTGTAGATAAGTGTCATTCCCATTGATATAGTTATTTCTCAGGCCAGATTACAACATTCTCTATTCAAACATATTAAGAAAACTACACCAAGTAGCAGAGCTGAATGTGGCATCTGCATTTTCTGCGCATCTCTGGTCAGTAGTAGTAGAAGTTAGATTGCACATGGTGATCTCATGAGCTGCACAGGATGACAAACCAAGCTCTGCTCCATCTGTATAAGCAGTGATTATAGCTAGTGCCCATGTTCTCACCTGGTGCTGGCTGCTGACATTGGCAGGGCTGGCAGGACTCCCTCTCAGCACAGTGATGTGTAGTGTAAGCAGCACAAGTCCCAGCAGCAGCAGAAACTCCGCTGCCAGCCGCACCATCCTCTTGATGCGTCCAGCTTTTAGTGCCCGCTCACTCGGGCCAGCAGACCCCCCGTTCTCCGGGTCCAAGGGGGCCGGCTGGGTGGAGGAGCCGCCGCCAGCACCGCCACCACCACCACCGCAGCAGCAGCAGCACTTGGGAGCCACTGCGGGACAGGAAGGAACAAAGCCCCAGGGAAAGCTTCAGGAGAGGGAGGAGGCGAGTGAGGGTCTCCCCAAGCCGGGGGTGGAGGCGGATCACCAGCGGGCAGGACTTGTTTGAGCCAGCGGAGATCCAGATTTAACATGGGCTGCACCCCACAACGCCGGATCCCCAAATGTGCACAGGTGTGCAATACCGCAGTCCACCAGCTGCAGTGCGGGGGTCGCTGTGCAGCTCGGTGCGGGGTTATCGTGCACTGGTACAATGTGACAGTCACATATCATGGGTGGCTGTAGATGCTTCCTTTGCTCTTCATCTCCGGCTCTGTGGCTGCTGTGTATCCATTCCTCATTATAATCAGGACTCCATACGCTCCCCTACCTGCCGCACGTAAAAAGTTCCCAGTTCAGCACAGCGCCCCCCTGCGGTCTGCTGCCCCTGTCACTACTACTCCTGGGCACAAGTCTCTCCTCACTGTCAGTCTGTGCACATAGACGCCCAGCGTGTCAAATGGTCTTTATAGTGCAGTCCCCGGGTTGTTGTGTGTGTTCCCCCTCCCCCTGTCATTACCCTTCCCTCCCACCCCCTCCATTCTCCCCTCTCCCTCTTTTTCCTCCAGCTCAGTCAGTTTACAAACAATCTCCCTTCTCCTCTCCACAGGGGATGATGCCGCCTCACATAGCACTATATGGTGGCCTGGGGGTCGCTGACAGGGTCATGCCAAAAGATTTCTGACTGACACAACTAATTCATCTTATACAAACCAAGCGTAGAGCCGAACATGTCTGCAGGGTAATGGGGGATGGGAGAGACATGCTGCTGCTGCAGAACATCTTTTTGTTTTAGTAGCGGTGTTAGGGGGCATTCGCCGTGTTTTTGCTCCATGTTAGTTCTGTATATTTCATGTGCAAAACAAGATCGCAATTGAGGAAAAGGTCCCACAGTTTAGCTTTTCCCGCTTTCCTCTGTTGGGATTCACTCCGGTTTTTAGCAAGAAATAATCGTACCTAACGCGGTCGTATAAGTCGTGACACATTTGCTTCCGTGGAAGTGGTGCAAATTATTTATTTGAGGACTAATTCACGCGACCCTTTTTATATCTGTGTAGTATTCTTGTCTGCAACGAGCGCAATATTCTTCGCACACTGAACGTATAATAATAAATGGCTCAATTCACATGAACGTTATTTTGCATGGACGCACACAGAGTCGGATGCCGTAAAAGTAAAAACGCAGCACGCATCATCGGATGCCGATTTGTGACTAAGAATTCTCCAAAGAATTAAGTGGAGACTCAAAATAATCAAATCCACTATACGGATCTTAAAAACCATCCGTATAATACGGTTGAGACAGTAGAGGATTGTATGTTCAGGGTTTTCTAAGATGTATGGATGTTAACAGATTAATATAGATCCAACATGGATCTAATACATGACTACGGAACTCCATAAAGAAGAAAATATGGCCATTTCTTCTGGACGCAATACGTTCATTTGTTCTTACGTCTAAAAGAATTAGCCCTTAAAACAATATGGAGTCTTATAGTTTCTGAGAAAAACACACAATCAGGTCAGTGTCTGCAAAGAAAACCATTGCAATACAAACAATTACATAGACAGTCTAAAAGTCCACAACCTGTATATTCAATGTGCCCCGTAACTTGTTAGATTGCTATATACACGTCACCCGTACGCAGTTCTGATCAACAGTCAATACACATTTCACTCATTGCTGATCAAGTTTTCTACAGACAATTTAATCTATTCATTTCCAAACGTACCATAGAAAACAATTACAGATAGAATTTTATTTTAATATTATGGTTAGTAATGAGCCTTTCTATCTACCTACCTATCTATCTATCTATCTATCTATCTATCTATCTATCTATCTATCTATCTATCTATCTATCTATCTATCTATCTATCTATCTATCTATCTATCTATCTATCTATCTATCATCTATCTCTCTCTATCTATCTATCTATCTATCTATCTATCTATCTATCTATCTATCTATCTATCTATCTATCTATCTATCTATCTATCTATCTATCTATCTATCTATCTATCTATCTATCTATCTATCTATCTATCTGTCTATCTTTCTATCTGTCTATCTGTCTGTGTCTGTCTGTGCTACTATTTGCTCTATGTAACTTTACTAACTCAGCTAGGCTGGATTCACACGAGCATTTGCTTTTTGCGCACGCAAAAAAACGTGGCGTTTTGCCTGCGCAAAAGGCACTTAACAGCTCCGTGTTTCAGCCCTGTATGATGCGTGGCTGCGTGCTTTTCGCTCAGCCGCCATCATTATGACACTCCGTTTGGATGTTTGTAAACAGAAAAGCACATGGGGCTTTTCTGTTTTCACTCATCCTTTTCACCGCTGTTTCGCGAATCACGCGTGTCACACGGAAGTGCTTCTGTGTGACATGCGTGGTTTTCACGCACCCATTGACTTCAATGGGTGCGTGATGCGCGAAAAACGCTCAAAGAACGGACATGTCGTGACTTTTACGCAGCGGACTAACGCTGCGTAAGAATCACGCAACTGTCTGCACGGCCCCATAGACTAATATAGGTCCGTGCGACGCGCGTGAAAATCACAATTTTTTTTTAAATCATTAGATCAGTCAGTGTGTTTAGTGTAACTTTGTAATTAGTCTGTGTTAAAAAATCGTTTTAGTTTTGGAGATACAACTGCCCTGTATTCTCTATACAGAACAGCTGTATCGCTCATTTTACACTGAATCCGTCAGTCCCGCGGACCTTACGGGTTCAGTGTCGGCGGGTCCAGGATCCACCTGAAATCGATCACATCTAAGTTATGAACCCACAAATACTTAAAATTGCCAAATCTGTGTCTGATTATTAAAGTTGTTTTCCCGCAATTAATATTTATCACCTATTCCCAAACTTCCTCTTTTGAATGGAACGGTGGTCGTGCATCTGCCCGCTGCTCCATTCAATGTCTATGGGACTGATGGAGACAGCCAAGTACAGCAGTCAGCTGTTTCCGTCATTCCCACAGACTTTGAACTAGGCGGCAACGCACATGCGCGACCACTACCCCATTCAAGATCCTCCTTATTGCGATCGTACAGTGTGGAGGAACGGGGCCGGAAACCCCATTCTGGAGATCGGTGGAGGTTTCCAGTGGAACCCAAGAATATGTTAATGAATTCGCCAATATTTTTCAGGAAACACTAACAAAGTGGTTAACAAGCAACTAAACAATTGAGACAGGTTCAAGGTTACAAGGTTCAAACATTTATCACCTATCCTGTGGATAGTTAATAAGCCCCTCTAGTGCCCAAAATGGTTCTGAAAAGAAGGGATTTGACTTAATTTAGAAGTATTAATAATATAGCTAAAATTGATCATACCCGAATATTTATTATGTCAAAACCATGAGAATAGATTTATGTGTCACAGAATATTCACTGCCCAATGGATTCATTCTTAAAGAGACACTAAGCAGCAAATTGAATTTAGTTGATGTAACTTCCTTATTAAAGCAGCTTTTGGGCAGAGATCCAGCTAGTAGGGAGTATTAAAGGGAACCTTTCATCAGTTTTTACGACTCTACTACCACTATATAGGGGCTAGAGAGACATTTCAGAACATATCCATGTTTAGCCGCAGTAATAAAGCATTCCTTGGAAAAAGTTTTAACTTTGGAAGACATAGGATGAGCAGTGGGTGACTCATGAGAGATGTCAATCAAGCCTAGATGGTATGCTTTATTACTTCTGCTATGCATGGATATGTTCTCAAATGTCTCCCTAGGCCCTATATAGCAGCATTAGCAGTTTAGGGTTGTCAAAAATGATGACAGGTTCCCTTTAAGGGCAACGCTCTCTAGGAAAAGTTTGAAAAGTCGCTCTCCATAAAGAAGAAAACGACTGCCACTTTTTAAAACATTGCATTCTGGCTAAAGCTGACTAAAGTCAACTTCACACTCTATGACAATAATATTGTGGGGTTTTTCCTGAATTCGAATGTAGTATAAACGAAATTTTAGGAGGAATGACAGAGGAACGGCACAGTGCAGAGTTCTAAGAACAGAAGCTCCAGCTTTGGTTTTTCATGGGGAATTCAAGTATTTACTAAACAAAAAACATCAGGTATTTTTCAAGCTGTTCCTAAATATTTTCTAGAAAGTTGTCCTAAGTTGGATTTTCACATCAAACAATAATTGAATTATAGCACAAATATTTCATATAGCACTGATGCTTTCGCTATTTATAAATGACTCGGATGTTCTTACTACAAATAGAAATGTCTGTCTGTCTTAGGGCTTATTCAGATAAACGAGTGTAAACTCGGACGTGAAAACGGAAGTTTTTCACGTCCGAGTTGCACCTGTGCGGGGCCCGTTTTCACGGATCACTCATAGAGTTGAGTCTATTGAGGGATCAGTGAAAACAGACGAAAATAGGACATGCCCTATTTCTCACAGGCCCTTCACATGGTCCGTTAAAACAACAGCCGTGTGAACAGCCCCATTTAATTGCATGGGTCCATGTGCTGTCCATTTATTTATTTTTTTAAGTTTTTATTTATACTTTTGTTTTTCTTTTTTTAACAATGACATAATAAAGCATACAAGAAAATTTGAGTAAAAATATGCAGTCAATTACAATGGTTGGCTAAGATGATACTACCCCACAATTCAGGACATATTGCACTTTGTCATACAGATTCCCTGTCTTAAAAGGGGAAGTAAACATGAAAGAAACAATCTGATATTTTTATCCAACCGAGATTTTTGTATCCATACCATACATACCAGCAGCGCTCATTCACACAACAGACAAGCAGAAGCGCTTCTCGACTCACCCCAATCCCGACACTCACATCTACCGAGAGGAGATTGACACAGCAGTTTCAGGCGTATTCAGCCATCTAGACCAGATTTGATCAAATTTGTACGGACATTTCTTATGATTATACAGTTTTTAATACAGGGGTAAATATTTATTGATATGTTGAAGCCAGTGCATAACAATCGGGACCTCTGTCACCTTCCAGCACATAATAATGACCTTTCTGTGGGAGAAGAGTGTAAAACAAAAGAAAATCTTAACGTAAAATCCGGTACTCCGTCATTCAGGACCCCCAACAAGCAAACCTGGGGGGAAAGAAGCCTCAGAAACTGGAATTTGTCATGGAGAAATTTAACAATTAACGACCAAAAGGGCGAAACCTTAAGAAA
Source organism: Rhinoderma darwinii (assembly GCF_050947455.1). Taxonomy (NCBI): domain Eukaryota; kingdom Metazoa; phylum Chordata; class Amphibia; order Anura; family Rhinodermatidae; genus Rhinoderma; species Rhinoderma darwinii. The sequence continues at coordinate 366,957,961 of NC_134690.1, read as the reverse complement.
TAGCCATACACAATGGAGATATGTGGCAACATCAGATTGGCATCGAAAACAAGTATATAGCTGTATGTCTTTTTAACGGACAGCACACGGATGTATAATGCGCTCGTCCGAATAAGGCTTTAGAGAGCATTATTCACACGTGTTAGAGAACTGGAGACAGAGCAGCTTAAATTTCCTGTAAGAAAGGAAGAATCCATTTAATACCTAAATAAGAAATGACAGGGCAGCATACCTACAGTACATAAACCGTAACATCAGACACGGGGTCACAACACATTTAAAATCAGTGTAGTAAGAAAATAAACTTTAGGAAACGACAGTGTGAAAGTTCAGTGAGTTTCACCCTGGGCAGCGTGTGTACAGGAGTCTCATTGTGGTTTTAGTAATTTTTGCCACATGGTTTCCAAGTACCATCACTGTAAGTGTTCTCTGGGCGTTCTTAATAGGAACGGAAATATGAATAAGAAGTGGGAATGTGGCCCTTGCTCCTTAGGATTGTAAAAAGGATTTGTAGATGGTGTCTGGGCCAAATGGCATTATAAACAGAGGCAGTGGGTTCATCCTCACGTTCCGAGCATGCTGACTAATAGCAACTGACTTTCACATAAATATGATAACTCATACCAAAGGAATGCTTGGTGCATAGTTAAAAGAAAATCACTATTTCATGAGGACAATTTTATGTACCTCAGGAAAGTGAAAGAAAAACATAACATATCTGTTTATATGAAAAAGTACATTCAAGTCCAAGCTTGTGTTCCCAAATGCCAAGTGATTTTCATGACCTTAGAAGATACTCAGTTACTGTGGTGTAAATGTAGTGGGTACAAAGGCTGCAGTCACCCTGGTGCCTGTCAGGAACAAAAGCCCCTTTGCCACATAAAAGGACAGCAGTACTGTAAATGATAAGTGATGGTTGGAGGGCCTTGGTACAGATTTTGCATTAAAGCCCAGTAGTTTTAAGCGTCGCTAAGCTTGGTGCATCATTGTTTCCTTAAATGTACACTAACTTTTCAAGCAACGAATGTAGATCTAATAGTATATCTGATATAGAACAACTTTGGAATTTACTTACTGCTAAATTGTAGTTGTTTTATTCATGCAAATTCTGTGTAAAGTTACTGCCACTAAGTGTCCTCCTTCCTATGATCTGCTGTCCACCCCCTCTTGTCAAACAAAATCCGTCCATAGTTACATAGCAGAGGAGACAGACTACAGGAGGTGGGGGATCTGTCTCTTCGCTGCCTGCCTATAGAAGTCTATGGAGAGGGGGAGTAGAAAGAGAAATACACAGACATACTGCTCATAGAAGTCTATGGAGAAGAAAGGCTTAAGCAGAAGGAGGAGTCAGGAAAAGAGAGAGAGATGATACCTATAGAAGTCTATGGAGTGGGGAGGGGGAGCAGGAGGTGGAGCAGGGACACAGCCGCTGCTGCCCATAGAAGTCTATGGAGAGGAGAGGGGAAGCAGGAGAAAGGAGCAGAGACACAGATACGCTACCAGAAAACGGTCATAAAGTCCTTTATAAATTCTCCCCGTAGAATTACATAGTAAAATTTGGATTGTCTGCAGTTACCACTAGAGGGATAGTATTCTCAGTAATATGCAGCTTGCTCCTAAGCTCCCCCTAGTGGTGACTACAGACAGACAGAATTACATCACGTAACTGTCAATGGAGTGGATTTGGAGCTCTGTATCTGAAAAAGGAAACCCTGACCCCCTATAGACATATAAGAAATTAATCAGCACATAATGTTGTAGCTATTTAGATGAGGAAGAAAAAAAGAAAAGCTGTTCAGGGTTGGACCAGTCACCAACAGGAGGCATTGTATATCTATTTAGTGATTACAACTCCGGGGGTGAAGAGCTTACTGATATAAGAATAAGGTGTATCTGATGGCAGGGGCAACTTTGTTTAAATATTGAGACTGTGAAGTGACAACCAATATGGCTAATATTACAGCTACCACAGGGATTGCGCGCCAACTTTCCTAAATGTACCTTTTTATGTAAGACCAAGGAATGTATCACTGCAATACTGGGCAGATTTGCCAATCTGGAGTCTGCCATATTGGCTGTCACCCAGTTATATGAATACCAAAATAAATTTATATAATAATAATAATAATGAAAAAAAAAAGCCTTTTGAATATCATTTTTACCAACTACACAGAAGAGGGCAACTCGATGACTTTATTTTTGTAGGAAGTGCTCTTTGATAATAACTGATATAAAGCATGGTGCTACTGATATGCTGTGATCTCTGACTTCTAAGAAAAATGCAGCCAGTTTATACTTTAATCTTTCCATATTTCTTTATGTTATTTCCTGACAAAATTTTTCCAGGCTTAGAAATCAATGGGATAGAACTTTATTTATATGCTGGTTATAACTTCCACAGACTGTAGTTTTATAGGTATGCAGAAAATGTATGTTAAAAACAGAATCCTTGATTTGTATTCCCTAGACCTTGCTACATACTATAGACTGGGGTCAGGAGGACAATATGTTTTATGCAGAAAAATCATGCTTCTTTTACACAGGAAAAAAAAAATCTGTGTTATTTCCAGATGAGCAATTCAACAAAATAATGTTAATAGTGGAATTGTTCCTTTTTCAAGAAGGAACAATCCTATAATAACCGGCTGTAGTGCTGGCAAATTCAATTTCCCTGCACTCACTCCGCAGAAGTCATCAGCAGCATACAGGTCTGCAAACACAGGTTGTCATGATGTGGTTACTCTGCTTCTTCATGGTAGTCATTCTCCTTATAGCAGTATGTGCACTTTCCAAATCTTTAAAGGGAATGTCCTCCCTTTAAAACAAAATCTACATAGGTCTGCATTTCTGGGCTGATTAATTTCACACTATATGTTTCTAGGGTTTGGAGAGAAGTTTTCCTGGTACAGAGCTACAAATCCCCAGCTTAGCCATAGAGTAATATAATATAATTCTGGGTGCCTGCAGCCACCGCTACGGGAACACATTTATACATTGAACTCAATTCTAAACAGCTCCCCCTGGTGGCAGCTGCAGGGAAGCAGAATTTTATAATATCATTTTGGGTTTATATAATTAACAAATTGCATATATGTTAGATAGGTTTTCCGGGATAATTTTGTTTTTTACTTGAATTATTTTGGATTAGAAAATGTACACCCATATATTGCACAGAAAGGGTGTACCTGATGCATCCGTATCTTCTGTGATACGGCCACAGTGGGATCAATCTTTCCGTGCAATGTATGTGTTCCTTTACTGGGTGCGAGAGCGGAGACTATGTACGAACTGAGCTCAGCTGCAACGTTTACATGCAAAGGTGCTTAGTCCTGTGGATGCCAAAGGGAGGGGGATTTTTGTTAAAGAATATATTAAATTCCAAAGCTATTCATACTAAATAAAAATCCTAAAAATAAAAACATATCCAGGAAAACCCCTTTAAGATCTGGAGCCCTGTGTGGCTTTACACTGTCACCATTATTTGAACAGCTAAGTAACTTGTCACTTGTTAACTGCAGTTGTGACTTGTAAATTGTGGACTATATATAGCAGTCACCAGAATTCTAGCGTACAAATATTTTTTACCACATATTTGTAGGCATCCAGTTCAGTGTGGTAAGAAAGATGTAAACTGGCAATATTGGAATGGAGTTCATCATTCCTGTGAGAAGTATGCTGCAAATGGGGTGCACATGCGCCAAGTAACCTGTACTTTGTCATAACATAGATCCGATTAAGCCAGTGTATATAGACACATTGGATATGATCTACCGTCATGTGACCCCTTTCACTGTCAGCACCATATGTACTGAATGCCGAGCAACATTTCAGGACTTGTTTGTGCTTGTTGTGTCACCAAGGGAACTGTGTGACACTTATATATTTTTGTGGCATTTACTATGTCTTATAAGAGCCAAGCAGTATTTATTTGTCTGCTTAAAAGTGACTGGTAAGAAATTGGAAACTACGGGGGAAAAAAAAGTAAAAAGAAAAATTATAGTAAAAGATTTCATTTGTTATAGTACATTTGAATTGCACTATTCATGTTGACTTTATTTGTTTACACAGAAAGACGCAAAAATGGTGGATTTCTTGAAAAATGTAACATTATCTTTGATCTCATGTAGGTACGTTTTTAATACTATTTTACATCTTGTTGATTTATGATAAAATTATGTTTCACATGATCATAACATATACAAAAGATGCCAGTGCACCCATGCTCTAACACAATAAAGGGCCTTAAATGTCCAGCAGAAGACAACCCCATTTGAAGCCAATCACTTGCCACTAGGGTCTAGTACTGATGGGATAATTCCAAAATTACCTAAGAGACTTTATTGATGATATATCCTGTGTGCACAATAATAACATCAAGGACTATGATGAAATTAAATGTGGACATGTACATGTTCTATATAGAAGGAGGGTGGACTCCGAATCATCTCCTCTGGTGGGATCTTGGAACCCCATGCCGACGCTGCCACTGACCCAGAGTATTGAAGTATAATTGTAATGGATTTGCCTGACACAGCTTCTTTGTCGACGCCCGTGGTTAATCAGCCTGCATCTGTGCCTAGGTCTGTTAGACTGACTCGATCTGCTACCACTCAGGCTGGGAGGCTGAGGAGTGGGAGAACCTATCACAGCCTGGCCAGACGGAGCTAGCTCCCGCCCTCTGACTATTTATACCTTAATTTCCTGCTCCTCCTTTGCCTGTGATTCTGTCTGGTTTCCTGGTTCTGCTGCACCTGCTAATACTATTGTCCTCTGCTTCAAATTGACCCTGGCTTTACTGACTACTCTCTTGCTCTGCGTTTGGTACCTCGTACACTCCTGGTTTGACTCGGCTCGTTCACTACTCTTGTTGCTCACTGTGTTGCCGTGGACAACTGCCCCATTTCCCTTAGCTTCTGTGTACCCTTGTCTGTTGGTCTGTCGTGCACTTATTGAGCATAGGGACCGTCGCCCAGTTGTACGCCGTAGCCTAGGACAGGCCATGCAAGTAGGCAGAGACTTAGTGGTGGGTAGATTAGGGCTCACCTGTCTGTCTCCCTACCCCGTCATTACAATAATGTAATATTCTTCTGGATGGGTTTTGTTAAAAAGTGAGCATTTAACAAAATGATTTTAGCATTGCTAATTTATGAAATATTATTTCCCTCTACAAATATAAAAGTATAGAACTTTTAGTTAATTTCCTTTCAGTCATTTCAGGCGTTGTCTGGTTTAGAAGACCCATTTTAAAAATGGGTTAAAAACCCTATTCGGAAATTATGAGTTAATAGAAGGAGGTCCCTGATTCAGGACCTCCGTCAATTAAGTGCAGTGGAGAGTAGCTACAAAGAGCATATCTCTCTGGAGAATCCGACACATTGGGGCAGATGTATTAATATTGTCTAAAATAAAAACAACATAAACCTAGAGGAGACAGGCAGAAGATCCGCCAAATTGATCACAGTGGCACATGTTAGATAGACGATAGACATGTTAGATTCTTTTCTCTATCCTATGGGGCTTCACTCAGAGCAGAGGGGAGGACTGGCAGAGCTCAGTGAGGAGAACCTGGAGCACTTGAACATCAAGGGGCCACCTCCGGAGCACTTGCAAACGTGTCACCTGGGGCAATAAAACGTTGATTTCTCAGTCATACAACTTGCACTACACTCTCCACCATATATATAGCATTGCCAGCAGTTCTGTGGGCAGGTGTGACTGCTGACAGATTCTCCTTAATTTCGGAATACCTTAGAGATTTTCTATAAGACACAATTCGCAGAAAAAATATGAATAGTCCTACTTAAAGAGGCTCTGTCACCAGATTATCAAATCCCTATCTCCTATTGAATGTGATCGGCGCTGTGTAGATAACAGCAAAGTTGTTTTTTTTTAAAAAACGATCATTTTTGCCCAAGTTATGACCAATTTTATATTTATGCAAATGAGCTTTTCAATGGACAACTTGGCGTGTTTTCTCGTATTACCAACTGGGCGTGTATTGTGTTTTTACCAACTGGGCAGTATTGTGTTTTTACCAACTGGGCGTTGTGAATAGAAGTGTATGACGCTGACAAATCAGCATCATACACTTCTCATCATTCCCACCTAGCTTCTTTCACTAAAGACACATAGCGTGACGTCACCCACAGGTCCTTCAACCTTGTCGTCGGAAGAGAGAAGACACCACAGCTCCAGGCGTCCAAAAGGTTAATATGCTCGTCTCTAGGGAGTTTACTATGCTTACCTGCACTGCTGCAAATTCAACTGTACGCCTGGAGCTGTGGTGTCTTCTCTCTTCCGACGCCAAGGTTGAAGGACCTGTGCGTGACGTCATCATTTCCAGCCAGCTTCTTTCACTGCAGACACAGCGTGACGTCACCCACAGGTCCTTCAACTGGATACCTCTTCCATGAACATGTACCTGACCTATGGGGATATATGTTGTCACATCATATTATTAGCATGATGCTTGGTCACTTGTCTACTCTCGGTGTCGATACCACTTCAGCAACATTTTGTTTTTAAATGACAGAAGAGCACCTTGTGTTTGATGGCATTTAAAGCTTATTTGTGACAAGGACTGACGAGTCATGGGTTTTGGGTATGGTTGTCTGCACACTATTGTCCTATTGATTTGCAATTTGTCTACTGGTGTTGCACAAATCAATTCCTTTTGTTGTTTTCAATGACAGGAATGTTTAGGTTGATGTTTAGCTTGTGGTGCCATTCTTGTTAGACCCTTTAGTCTATTGTATGTTAAAAGTCCCCCCAAAAAGATGTTTTTGTAAAATTTGAAACAGCACACCTGGCATTTACAATGAGACCATGCTCTGGCTCCTTCAGTGTCAGTCCACCATGGTCATATCATTCCATATATATATATATATATATATATATATATATATTTTTATTTTTTTATTTTTTATTTTTTACCTAGAGACCAGTTTTATCATAATCCAATCATTGGCCACATTCAAGCATGTGAATATTTGCTGGTCCAAATACAGAATCATAAAATTGAATGTCGTTGTTACCAATAGATTTCAATCTTCTTCATTAATAAATAGCGCTACAGATAACATAAAAAGTAAATGTCAAAAAGGACGAGGAAACCAGAGGTATAAAAAACAAAAAAAGAGACCTACAGGAGTGACAGAGACGAAAAGGTAAAGGTAAAAATAGATCGAGAGGAAAATGGTCTTTAGATAATCTAGAACATGTGGCTGGAAGGATAATTGAATATGGAGAACTGGTCGGCCCAGATTGTTCATACAGGCTAAAGGGACCAGAGATTTTAGAAAAGGGGAATATTTATTCAATGTTTCCTTGATGGTGTTGACTTACTGTACATGCAGAAATAATAGTGGTTATTGCACCTTTTATTGAAGTATATTAGTATAGAACATGAAACATGACTTTTGTATTTTATATTTTTGGATTCTGTTAGATTATATTTTTCGTTAATCTGGTAACTCGACTATTTTGTAGGTTATTGAATTTGCACAAATTCTAGATAATTGGACTGTAAATGAGATGTGCAACCTGTGTGTTGGGAACCCAAAAACTTTTAAGAATCTGGTGGTCTTCTGATTTTTGAAGACATTTAAATTTACAAAGACTCCCAGACAATGGTAACTTAACCTAGTGCTCCAACAACTTGTAGAATTTGATGAGCAGGGATTTCTGCCATTTGTTACGTTACCGAAAATTAAAGAATTCAACGTACTTACCTCGCCGTGATCCAGCTCTGTCTCTCACTGCTGGCTGCTGCCGAAATGAGTCTCCGACACGATTCTGCTACATCACCAATGCCAAACTTTGGTCTGACTACCCTCTTGAACTCTGCAACTGTACCACGTACCCCACTCTGCTATATGACCGTTACTGATCCCTTATTATGTTAGACCTTCTTCTCTTACATGGAACTTGTTATTGAACTGTTGGCTGTAATCCTTAGTAACCATATCTCCAACCTCCCCATCATTTCTCTGTTTCCCCTTCTGCTTATGCTATCCAGAGCATCAACCAGAAGGCTAGCTAGAGGCACCGAAGTTCAGGTCCAGCGTAGTACCTGGACCCTAATTGAAGTCATGGGAAAGGAGGGATGCTATAGGTGAATTGTGCTGTCTAGTTGGCGTTTTCTCTGGGTATTGTAGGAACCAGACCGTAAAAAGAAATTCCAAGTCTCCACTTTCACCAAGTGACACATCAACAAACAACAATGCATCAACGTTTTGACTGAATGGCTTTTCTCAAGGTTGTTGTTGCACATGAACACCTCTTCTTGGCGGTAATGGCGCTTATAAACAGGCTGATGATCAGGTGAATGAAATGATCCATGCCGATCATCAGTGCTTATAAAAAGGCCCCGCGATGAGCCGACAAACAAGCAAATGATGATTGCATCTTTCATGTGGTCCGAAAAATAATCGTTGGCAGCATATCTCCCCGTGTAAACAGGGGATGTGCTGCCGACGATGATGCAAACTGTATGGGACGAATGATCTCGATCATCCCCATACAACTTAATGATTGCTATATGTAAATGGAGCTAAACGAGCGCCAATCGATGTGCTACATTGTGGATCACCACTCATTTACCAGCTGCCGGTGTAAAAGGGTCCTTATAGCACGGTCAGAATGTTTTGTTTTACACTAGATAATGTTGCAATTAGCAGTTTTTATAACCAACTTTCAAATTCACTTTAATTAACCTTTTTTTTTTTTTACTTTTTAAGATACAGCTTCTATTTATCCTGTATAGATAGAAGCTATAGCGTTCTGTTATGAACTTATATGTGTTAGTTATTAGCTGGATCGTGTGTGTGTGTCAGGCAGGACCCATGCAGGACCCACTCTTAGGGTATGTGCACACGAGAAGTGCCTTTTACGTCTGAAAAGACAGACTGTTTTCAGGAGAAAACAGCTGTGTCGTTTCAGACGTAAAAGCTCCTCCTCGCATTATGCGAGGCGTCTGTGACGCTCGTAAATCTTGAGCTGCTCTTCATTGACTTCAATGAAGAACGGCTCAAATTACGCTGCAAAGAAGAGTCCTGCACTTCTTTGCCGAGGCAGTCATTTTACGCGTCGTCGTTTGACAGCTGTCAAACGACGACGCGTAAATGACAGGTCGTCTGCACAGTACGTCGGCAAACCCATTCAAATGAATGGGCAGATGTTTGCCGACGTATTGTAGCCCTATTTTCAGACGTAAAACGAGGCATAATATGCCTCGTTTACATCTGAAAATAGGTTGTGTGAACCCAGCCTGTGGCATTGGCTGAGACAGAACGAGACAGCTTCTATGTATACAGGATACATAACAGCTCTATCTTAAATAGTAAACATTTTTTATTATAAGAGTGAATTTAAAAGTTGTTAAAAATACAAAATTCATAAATTTAATAAAAAAATAAAAAATTGCTTAGAAAGGTGTACATAGCCTTTAAAGTGGATCTATTACTAGTTTATTAATTCCCTATCTACTAACTAATCTAATACGTGCTACGATGCTGATAACTACAGTGTAATTTGTTTTCAAAAACGTTTATTGTTATGAGCATTTTTCTAAATATGCAAATTTGGCTATACTTGCGAAATAGGAGGTGAGTCTTTCTTTTCACTCTGGGCAGTGTAATGTATTCTGTATGACGCTGTACAATCAGCGTCATACAGTTCTCCTCTTCCCAGCCCAGCAACATAGCCTGATCATATAGTATACAGCTTCCATTCCCAACTGTGTTTTCAACTGGTGATATCTCTGGTTGTTTCTAAGCTAGAAATCCAGGTGTCATATGAAAGATTAGAATCTCATCTTTCATATTCTACCAGAACCACTGTTCTAGGTGGTTCACAGCCGGAGATATGGCTGTTTGAATTGATCCCCCTTCCCTCCAGCCTCAGTCTCTCACACTGTGTGAAGGAGCTCGATGCTGATAGGACAGTGTCAGAGGCTGTGAGGTAGCTCCGCCTCAGGAGAATCGCTGCTGTTGACACCTGTTTGTCAAGTATAAGCTTATTTGCATATTTAGAAAAAAGTTCATAACTTTTAAAATAATAAATGTTTTGGGACACTATTTTCACTAGCATTATCAGTGTGACAGCGCCCATTAGATTGGCTAGGAGATAGGGCATTAGTAAACTAGTGACAGATCCTCTTTAAGCAAGGCCGGATCTACCTGCTCTGGAAACTGAGCTGGCTATTCCCTTCTGGCAGTTTTTGTGACTCTTTGACACAATGAACTGCTAAATCTTTCACTGCTTTTTAGTACAAACAAGTAAAAAAAACCTTCACAAAAGCAGACAGATAAGAACTACTAATTGTTTACCTTGGGATTTAAATCCATTTGTGTACATCAGTTTTACTTTGACAACATGAATTGCTTGGATTACTACAATAAAATACATTTAACCGGGAATATACAACTTGCGGTTTTCTCATTGAAGTTTAGCAAGAATTTTAACGGTTATCGTTATATACACTCCCTGTAGTGTAATCCAGGTCATTCCTTATGATAATATGAAATTCTAGAAACTGAATACAGGAATATTTGTAGATGTGAGAAAGGGGTTAGCCAACATATCAAAGCTACAATGTGAGTCATAGACACAGGACAATATTTATTCATAATTTGTCAATGTTAAAAAGCAACAAATACATGTTCAGGCAAAATAGTCCCTGAGTTATTGAGCAATATTAATAATCTCTGCCTATGGGAAACAGACACATTACACAATACTACAAATAAGTTACAAGAGCTTTATACTGTATGAGGAAGTACATATTAAAGGCCTTAAATTGTCATACCTACTTCATTTCCAACCCATAATCACCTATATGTTCCACTATAGCTGGATGTAAGAGCTTCTAGGTCACCCACTGTTTATTCATAAATATACCCGTTATTTAATCTGCTCATTGAATGTTTAAAGAGGCTCTGTCACCAGATTCTCAAATCCCTATCTCCTATTGCATGTGATCGGCGCTGCAATGTAGATAACAGTAACGTGTTTGTTTTTTAAAAAACGTTCATTTTTGGCCAAGTTATGAGCTATTTTTTATATATGCAAATGAGGTTTGAAATGGACAACTGGGCGTTTTTTTTTCGTTATGTCCAACTGGGCGTGTATTGTGTTTTTAACTGGGCGTGTTTACGTGTATGACGCTGACCAATCAGTGACCAGTCAGCATCATACACTCATCTCCATTGATTTACACAGCAGCGATGTGCAGCCACATAAACAGAGATTAACGTTAATCAAGTGCCCTGATAATGAATACACATGATCATCCAGCCTGGACGTCATGTGTATTCAGAATCCTGACACTTCTGAATCTTTTCTGTGAGACTCCGGCAAGGGAAGCGAAATCTCGCGAGATTACGGAGGTAAACGAGATTTCGTTTCACTTGCTAGAAATCTCAAAGAAAAGAGTCAGAAGTGCCAGGCTTCTGAATACACATGACGTCCAGGCTGGATGATCATATGTATTCATTATCAGGACACTTGATTAACGTTAATCTCTGTTTATGTGGCTGCACATCGCTGCTGTGTAAATCGATGGAGATAAGTGTATGATGCTGACTGGTCACTGATTGGTCAGCGTCATAGACGTAAACACGCCCAGTTAAAAACACAATACACTCCCAGTTGGACATAACGAAAAAAAAAAACGCCCAGTTGTCCATTTCAAACCTCATTTGCATATATATAAAATAGCTCATAACTTGGCCAAAAATGAAAGTTTTTAAAAAAAACAAAACGTTACTGTTATCTACATTGCAGCGCCGATCCCATGCAATAGGAGATAGGTGATAGAGCCTCTTTAAACTAACTTCATGTCCGGTATACCAATTCTCCTTCACATTCATTTCCATGAACTTTTCCATGCCAACTCTGACACAGTCTGGAATAATTTATAACCAGCCACAGTCCTTTATATTACGTCCAAATATAATTTTTTATTAATGATTTAAAACAAATTAAAAATATGAAATATAGATCAACTGACCAATACATTTATGTGTGCCAGGGATGGCCAGCAAACTACCCAATAATAGCTGGCTGTCAATCACTGGCCTGTGCTCCTGCACTCCTCTCTACTCCACTAACAGGACATCGAACTCACCATACAAATGTAGTAATCTCTTTCTGTGTCAATATGAACTAGAGAATACCATTGGACAGAGGTGATCAGTAATTCATCCCTGATATAAAATGTATGGCAGATACACAGCCATGTACTCGAGCAGTGCCAGGAATTCTGAACTGTCTGACTGGATCACGGAAACTTATTTGGTAGGGGGTTGGGGAGCAAAGAGCCACACAAAAGCGGCCTAAGAGGCAAATGTGTTCCTGAGTCACACTGTGGCCACCCTTGATATATACTAGTATAACATTTTTACCAGAATTTGTCCTATTTACTGCCAAATAAATAATAATAGTTACTACACTTCAACAGCTTTGGACTGTGGTCCCTTGAGCCCCTTTAGCGGAAATGTTTCTTCCATGTACATAAAACTTGTGCACGTACACTTTTAATTTTATCGTAAACTTTTTGTTATCATTGCACACACAAGACATATCATCAACAGGTGAACTATGAGATAGAGAAACTAGATTGGGAGTCCCATTGGGAACAGGGACTGAAGTGAATGAGGACAATCTCTGCAGAATATGTTGCTGCTATAAAAGCAACAATAAGTAAATATCTAAATATGTTATTTGTGAATCAACCCATAAGAAATAGACCCTAGTGGAAATTGTTTAAATAGGGCAGTGAGCAGCCCATAACATCTTTTATGTGGCACAAAAAATAGTTGCTTTTCGGAAGCACATTTTCATGTGTAAGCAGATGACAAGATACTAATTTATGGGGGCCAACAATCGTTCGTATTAACGATCGTTCTTTCCCATACAGTCCGATCATTGCTCCATTTAAATTGAGCTGTGTCATGCTGTATTGTCGATCCGTGCTCGTTTAGGGGGCAGAAAATCTAAGACTACAGTATGTTCACATTTGATGACAAAGGCTATGTTCATAAGGCTATGTGTAAGTCTATGTTCATAAGGCTATGTGTAAGGCTATGTTCATAAGGCTATGTGTAAGGCTATGTTTATAAGGCTATGTGTAAGGCTATGTTTATAAGGCTATGTGTAAGGCTATGTTCATAAGGCTATGTGTAAGGCTATGTTCATAAGGCTATGTGTAAGGCTATGTTCACAAGGCTATGGGTAAGGCTATGTTCATAAGGCTATGTGTAAGGCTATGTTTATAAGACTATGTGTAAGGCTATGTTCATAAGGCTATGTGTAAGGCTATGTTTATAAGGCTATGTGTAAGGCTATGTTCATAAGGCTATGTGTAAGGCTATGTTCATAAGGCTATGTGTAAGGCTATGTTCATAAGGCTATGGGTAAGGCTATGTTCATAAGGCTATGTGTAAGGCTATGTTTATAAGGCTATGTGTAAGGCTATGTTTATAAGGCTATGTGTAAGGCTATGTTTATAAGGCTTTGTGTAAGGCTATGTTCATAAGGCTATGTGTAAGGCTATGTTTATAAGGCTATGTGTAAGGCTATGTTCATAAGGCTATGTGTAAGGCTATGTTCATAAGGCTATGTGTAAGGCTATGTTTATAAGGCTATGTGTAAGTCTATGTTCATAAGTGTAATGTCCGTGGATGCGAGCTGTCAGCTCCAACCTCCCCTGACAGCCGCAGCCACGAGTCGGCAAGCGCTGGCCCCAGCCTCCTCCTCAGGAGACGCCAGCGCTCGCGTCCACTCACCTCAGCCAGATCCCGTAGGGTGCGCGCGCATGCTCGCGCCCGCTGTTAAAGGGGCAGCATTCGCACCGAACCTTTTGATGAACTTTGACCCGTGAGTACCCTGGACTATAAGAGGGGTCCAGCCCCCTGCTTCTATGCCTGAGCGTTGTTGATGTTTCCTAAGTTTGTCTATGTGATGGCCTCCTAGTGTGTTCCCTTTTCCTGTTTCCTGTACCTGTAACTGTTCCAGTTCCTGTTCCTAGCATTCCATACCATCCTGGTCGAGCACTATGCTGTGCCAAAGTCGTGTCGTGCTGTATCCCACGTCTGACCTGCTTCACCTCGTCTGACGTCTACCTGCTGCCTAGTCCTAGCCGAGCCTGCCCTGCTGCTGTCTGAGCTGCCACAGGTACCTATATGAACTATAGGCATTCACCTATGCCCTGTTGGCCAGCTGCCTTACCGCCAAGGCGGTATGGCCCAGTGGGTCCACAGACCCCTCGTGACAGTACGCTCAGCCATGGACCCCCGCTGGTCGATTCAAGACTATGACGACGTCTCAAGAGAGGCGAGCGGATATGCTAGACCTCCGGTCTCGACAGGACAAACTCCTCCAGGCGTTTAACATTCTTGCACGTCGGCAGGAGGCACAAGCTGCTGTTTCTCCTACTACACCTCCTGCCAATGTTGATCTTCAGACTACACCACTTGGCAGTATTGACCCACGTGTTTCTTTGCCACTTCCTGACCGCTATGATGGAGAAACAAGTACCTGTCGTGGATTTCTTAATCAATGCCAGATCCACTTCAGCCTGTATGCTAGGACATTTTCACCTGGTGGCGCCAGGGTCGCTTTTATCATCTCTCTCCTCACTGGCAAGGCTCTTGCATGGGCGAACCCTATCTAGGAGAGACAAGGACCAGAGACCCGTGACTTCCCAGCCTTCCTCCAGACTTTTCGCATGGTGTTTGTGGAGGCTGGACGGGTGTCATCTGCAGCGGCCTCTTTCATTCACCTACGACAAGGAGACACCTCCGTGAGTAAGTACGCCATCCACTTCCGCACCCTGCCGGGAGAGCTGTTATGGAACAATGAGGCTCTGGTGGCTGCATTCTGGCATGGACTAGCTTCTAGAATTAAGGACGAACTTGCCGCTCGGGATCTGCCGTCTACCCTGGATGACCTCATCCTTCTGTCTGCCCAGATTGATACACGGATCCGAGAACGCCTCCAAGAGGTTCGATGGGAGGGAGTCCTTCCCAGTCTGGCTTCTACTTTGCAGCCAGCCCTGCTGTCCTCAGATGTCGATCCTCCTAAGGAGTCGGTGATAATGTACCAGTATAATTTATCCACCCAGGAGAGACACTGCAGACGCACATCTGGACTCTGTCTTTATTGCGGCCTCGGTGGTCATCTCGTGCGCCAGTGTCCCCAAAGATCCCAAAACCTAGGGTTGCTAGGAGTGACAACCTTGGGTAAAGCTGGACTTCCATCTAAATTGTCCGTACCTGTGACCATAGTGTCCGGTGAGAGAATGCATGAGGTTTGTCTATGTGATGGCCTCCTAGTCTGTTCCCGTTTCCTGTTTCCTGTACCTGTTCCAGTTCCTGTTCCTAGCATTCCATACCATCCTGGTCGAGCACTATGCTGTGCCAAAGTCGTGTCGTGCTGTATCCCACGTCTGACCTGCTTCACCTCGTCTGACGTCTACCTGCTGCCTAGTCCTAGCCGAGCCTGCCCTGCTGCTGTCTGAGCTGCCACAGGTACCTATATGAACTATAGGCATTCACCTATGCCCTGTTGGCCAGCTGCCTTACCGCCAAGGCGGTATGGCCCAGTGGGTCCACAGACCCCTCGTGACAGTACGCTCAGCCATGGACCCCCGCTGGTCGATTCAAGACTATGACGACGTCTCAAGAGAGGCGAGCGGATATGCTAGACCTCCGGTCTCGACAGGACAAACTCCTCCAGGCGTTTAACATTCTTGCACGTCGGCAGGAGGCACAAGCTGCTGTTTCTCCTACTACACCTCCTGCCAATGTTGATCTTCAGACTACACCACTTGGCAGTATTGACCCACGTGTTTCTTTGCCACTTCCTGACCGCTATGATGGAGAAACAAGTACCTGTCGTGGATTTCTTAATCAATGCCAGATCCACTTCAGCCTGTATGCTAGGACATTTTCACCTGGTGGCGCCAGGGTCGCTTTTATCATCGCTCTCCTCACTGGCAAGGCTCTTGCATGGGCGAACCCTATCTAGGAGAGACAAGGACCAGAGACCCGTGACTTCCCAGCCTTCCTCCAGACTTTTCGCATGGTGTTTGTGGAGGCTGGACGGGTGTCATCTGCAGCGGCCTCTTTCATTCACCTACGACAAGGAGACACCTCCGTGAGTAAGTACGCCATCCACTTCCGCACCCTGCCGGGAGAGCTGTTATGGAACAATGAGGCTCTGGTGGCTGCATTCTGGCATGGACTAGCTTCTAGAATTAAGGACGAACTTGCCGCTCGGGATCTGCCGTCTACCCTGGATGACCTCATCCTTCTGTCTGCCCAGATTGATACACGGATCCGAGAACGCCTCCAAGAGGTTCGATGGGAGGGAGTCCTTCCCAGTCTGGCTTCTACTTTGCAGCCAGCCCTGCTGTCCTCAGATGTCGATCCTCCTAAGGAGTCGGTGATAATGTACCAGTATAATTTATCCACCCAGGAGAGACACTGCAGACGCACATCTGGACTCTGTCTTTATTGCGGCCTCGGTGGTCATCTCGTGCGCCAGTGTCCCCAAAGATCCCAAAACCTAGGGTTGCTAGGAGTGACAACCTTGGGTAAAGCTGGACTTCCATCTAAATTGTCCGTACCTGTGACCATAGTGTCCGGTGAGAGAATGCATGAGGTTTGTCTATGTGATGGCCTCCTAGTCTGTTCCCGTTTCCTGTTTCCTGTACCTGTTCAAGTTCCTGTTCCTAGCATGGTCGAGCACTGTGCTGTGCTAAAGTCGTGTCGGGCTGTATCCCACGTCTGACCTGCTTCACCTCGCCTGACGTCTACCTGCTGCCTAGTCCTAGCCGAGCCTGCTCTGCTGCTGTCTGAGCTGCCACAGGTACCTATATGAACTATAGACATTCACCTGCACCCTGTTGGCCAGCTGCCTTACCGCCAAGGCGGTACGGCCCAGTGGGTCAACAGACCCCTCGTGACAATAAGGCTATGTGTGAGGCGTTGTTCATCAGGCTATGTCTAAGGCTATGTTCATAAGGCTATGTGTAAGGCTATGTTCATAAGGCTATGTGTAAAGCTATGTTTATAAAGCTATGTGTAAGTCTATGTTCATAAGGCTATGTGTAAGGCTATGTTTATAAGGCTATGTGTCAGGCTATGTTCATAAGGCTATGTCTAAGGCTATGTTCATAAGGCTATGTGTATGTCTATGTTCATAAGGCTATGTGTAAGACTATGTTCATAAGGCTCTGTTTATGTCTATGTTCATAAGGCTATGTGTAAGGCTATGTTCATAAGGCTATGTGTATATTTATGTTCATAAGGCTATGTGTAAGGCTATGTTCATAATGCTATGTGTAAGGCTATGTTCATAAGGCTATGTGTAAGGCTATGTTTATAAGGCTATGGGTAAGGCTATGTTCATAAGGCTATGTGTAAGGCTATGTGCATAAGGCTATGTGTAAGGCTTTGTTTATAAGGCTATGTGTAAGCCTATGTTAATAAGGCTATGTGTAAGGCTATGTTCATAAGGCTATGTAAAGGATCTGCCTGACACAGCTTCTGTGTCGACGCCCGTGGTTACTCACTCTGCACCTGCTCCTAGGTCTGGTCGAGTGACCCCTTCTTCCACCAATCAGCCTGGGAGGCTGAGGAGTGGGAGAGCCTATCACAGCCTGGCCAGACGGAGCTAGCTCCCGCCCTCTGTCTATTTATACCTTCACTTCCTGCTCCTCCTTTGCCTGTGATTGTTTCAGTCTGTTTCCTGGCTCTGCTGCTGCTACTTACTACTTGTCTTCTGCTTCATATTGACCCTGGCTTGACTGACTATTCTCCTGCTCTGCGTTTTGTACCTCGTCCACTCCTGGTTTGACTCGGCTCGTTCACTATTCTCCTGCTCTGCAATTTGTACCTCGTCCACTCGTGGTTTGACTCGGCTCGTTCACTATTCTTCTGCTCTGCGTTTTGTACCTCGTCCACTCCTGGTTTGACTCGGCTCGTTCACTATCCTTGTTGCTCACGGGGTTGCCGTGGGCAACAGCCCTATTTCCCTTAGCTTCTGTGTACCCTTGTCTGTTGGTCTGTCGTGCACTTAGTGAGCGTAGGGACCGTCGCCCAGTTGTACGCCGTCGCTTAGGACGGGCCGTTGCAAGTAGGCAGGGACTGAGTGGCGGGTAGATTAGGGCTCACCTGTCTGTCTCCCTACCCCGCCATTACAGGCTATGTGTAAGGCTATGTTCATAAGGCTATGTGTAAAGTTATGTTTATAAAGCTATGTGTAAGTCTATGTTCATAAGGCTATGTGTAAGGCTATGTTTATAAGGCTATGTGTCAGGCTATGTTGATAAGGCTTTGTGTAAGGCTATGTTCATAAGGCTATGTGTAAGGAGGCTATGTACATAAGGCTATGTGTAAGGCTATGTTCATAAGGCTATGTGTAAGGCTATGTTCATAAGGCTATGTGTAAGGCTATGTTCATAAGGCTATGGTAAAGATATGTTCATAAGGCTATGTGTAAGGCTATGTTCATAAGGCTATGTGTATGTCTATGTTCATAAGGCTATGTGTAAGGCTATGTTCATAAGGCCATGTATAAAACTATTTTTTACTCCGAATGGGGCCTCCAACGCATATGTGATAAATCAAATAACTGGTCTAGGCAACATTACTGATCACTTTTTCTACATCACCATATGATTACACAAAAGGGATGGTTCAGCTCTAATGTAGATGCTTGTCAAATTTCACTAGGCCAAATGTTTAACGTGAGTAGGCCAAACAACTAATAAAAGCTTTTCTTTCTAGCCCATGTGTTAAATTTCACATAGGCCGATAACATGGGTTGTCATGGCAGCTAGAGTTGGTTTTAGGTGCTGCTATATGATAGCATCATGTAAGATCCTATGTAGTCATTCTTTGGCCAAATCAAAATGAATAAAACAGCAGATGAGGACAATAGGGATAGACAATAGGATTCTAACCTTCAGATGGGTGAAATATTTTTTTCATAGTCTGCAAATTTATTGCACTTGTTTTCTGTCAATTGACACTGAAATATACAAAACAAAATTTTCTTCTTTTAGACATTGCTGTCTGGATTAGTGCTTATTTCCTTATAGACAATAGGGATAGAATCATCGTGATATACATTGTAAATAATATTATTAAGGGCCTGTTCACATCAGCGTTGGCTTTCCGTTCTGGGGTTTCGTCGGAGGTTTCCGTTGGGTGAACCCCGCAATGGAAAGTCAAACTGACACCACAGCTACCATTTCCGTCACCATTGATATCAATGATGATGGAAACATTGCTAATGGTTTCCGGCAGGTTTCCGTTTTAATGATAGAATCAATAGCGGAGTCGACTGCGCTATTGATTCCGTCAGAAAAACGGAAACCTGCCGGAATGATGATGAATGGAAACTATTAGCAATGTTTCCGTCACCATTGATATCAATGGTGACGGAAATGGAAGCTGTGGTTTCAGTTTGACTTTCCGTTGCAGGGTTCACCCGACGGAAACCTCCGACGGAACCCCGGAACGGAAAGTCAACACTGATGTGAACAGGCCCTAAGACTGGACAATGGCTGGGTACAAATGACAAAGTAAATACATTACATGTTTAGGAGTGTTGCAAATCTTGAAAATAGTGTATCTTGCTGGACAAGTTAAAGAGAACCTTTCACACGCTCTCCTCTCTCCAGAACATGCTGTGACACTGTCCGTTAGGTGATTAGACAGTGTCACCGCCATGTTACATGCCCCCTTGCCAATTACACGCCCAATTGACAGTTCAGGGGGGCTTTTTAAATATTGGGCACCAAATATAATGTCACTGATATCTAAATAAAGGAGGAGGATAGGAACATTTTTTAAAGTGCCCCAGGGTTTGTGCAGCCCTCCCTATTACATGCTGCGCTCAGCTGCACATGTATGGGCAGGTGAAAGGTTCTCTTTAAGGTCCTTTTACTTCGGCGCAGCTTGTTGAGCTATGTATGGGAGACGAGCGCTTGCTACTACGATTGCTCGTCCCCATACATTTCTATCATGTCGGCAGCATGTCTCCCTGTTTATACAGGGAGATGTGCTGCCGACAAAGATAATATTTTGGCCATTTCAAACTATACAATCAGCCGATGAACGAGAGTTTGCTCTGTTTACACTGGGCAATTATCGAGAAAGAGCGTTCTGTGAAGGCTCGTTTGCCTGATAATTGGCCGGTGTAAAAGGGCCATTAGTGCTTAGGTCATGATTACTTCTACACAGAGAGATAGATAGATATTTTTTATGTTGCTTTTTTCCCCTTAAATCCTAAAAGAGATTTGGACATAGAAAATAAAGAAATACTGCAATATTCTAGGTTGATATTCAAATTTGAGCAAATTTGTGCTACTGATCTTGTTCAGATTCTATAGATCATACAGTATGTCCTTGAGTATCAGGTTGTCACTGGAGTGGTTTAGCAAAACTGCACACAATTGCAACAAAAAACGTGATTCAACCTTCATTGCTTCCATTAGGGCCTTTTTCACACAAGTGTAAAATGAATGCATTTTTGCCCCCGTATTGTACGAATCCATTTTTGCGTCCGTATTACAGACACAAATCCAGACCCATCATTATCCTTTATAATGCTGTTAGTTCTGGAGATTAGAACCGCCATTGTATTGGGATTTGCGACCGCTATACGTGGTGCAAAAATGTTCTCTTATGCTTGCCTGAAACTGGCCCTCGGGTGCACATACACTCAGTGGTCATGCTCTGGTATTTGCTGCATGGAAAAAACACACTTGGTTTTGGTTTTGAGACGCAATACTTTCTGCATTAACACATATGTCTCAAGATCTCTGCTTGCAGTAATTCAGTAGGCGCCTTGATTGTGTAATTCCAGTGGATAACGATTTGTTATATTGACATGTGGACACACAGATGCAAGGCTTATTACGAGACAGAGCTCTGGTAAGAGCACTGTAAGTGTAATCAGTCCTGCACCTGTATGATCATACTCGACAGTTAACTATGTTTCTATGTATCTACCTAAACATACAATCTATATTTTAGGCATGGCAAATGAAGACAACCCCTTTTCAAAAAGAATCCGTCGTGGTGATGAGCTGATTGCCATGGGTACGGCTTCCCTTGCTCAGTGATCCGCTGCTGTCACTGGGGAAGATGCAGCCAAATACACATTTCCCCTACATCAGCCATTACAGGGAACATGTAGTATTGCATCCCTGCCATTCAGATGAACGACCATCCATATAATGCAAGGACGTGCCAGGTACGCCAGAGCGCGTGCCGCTTTTATAGAGTGACTCTCCGTTCTAGTACATAGGGATCCCATAATAGGGCATATGGACAGGGGTTGTCCTATTGGGACAACCTCTTTAAAGAGGCTCTGTCACCAGATTTTGCAACCCCTGTCTGCTATTGCAGCAGATCGGCGCTGCAATGGAGATAAGAGTAAGGTTTTTATTTTTAAAAAACGAGCATTTTTTGACCATTTTTGTATTTATGCAAATGAGGCTTGCAAAAGTACAACTGGGCGTGTTTACAGTAAAAGTACAACTGGGCGTGTATTATGTGTGTTACATCTGGGCGTTTTTACTTCTTTTACTAGCTGGGCGTTAGGAATGGGAGTGTATGATGCTGACGAATCAGCATCATCCACTTCTGTTCGTTAACACCCAGCTTCTGGCAGTGCAGACACACAGCGTGTTCTCGAGAGATCACGCTGTGACGTCACTCACTTCCTGCCCCAGGTCCTGCATCGTGTCGGCCACATCGGCACCAGAGGCTACAGTTGATTCTGCAGCAGCATCAGCGTTTGCAGGTAAGTAGCTACATCGACTTACCTGCAAACGCTGATGCTGCTGCAGAATCAACTGTAGCCTCTGGTGCCGATGTGTCCTCGCTCGTCCGACACGATGCAGGACCTGGGGCAGGAAGTGAGTGACGACACAGCGTGATCTCTCGAGAACACGCTGTGTCTGCACTGCCAGAAGCTGGGCGTTCTGAAGAGAAGTGGATGATACTTCTCGTCAGAACGCCCAGCTAGTAAAAGAAGTAAACACGCCCAGATGTAACACACATAATACACGCCCAGTTGGACTTTTACTTTAAACACGCCCAGTTGGACTTTAGCAAGCCTCATTTGCATAAATACAAAAATGGTCATAACTTGGCCAAAAATGCTTGTTTTTTAAAAATAAAACGTTACTCTTATCTACATTGCAGCGCCGATCTGCTGCAATAGCAGATAGGGGTTGCAAAATCTGGTGACAGAGCCTCTTTAAGCTTGATTTAAACTGTGAGATAAAAGACGACAAAGAACTTTTCAGGCTTTGCCCGATTCTTACTTACTTCGCATAATTGTGATGATTCACTAATTCCATTCATTGTGTAGGTATTGAGGAAGTTTCTTGCTATATGAATAGGTCTGGATCACTCCAGTAATGCTAACACTGAGCGTATAGAGGAAGTCTGGGATTATAGTAAGCACATAGAGAACAACTTTAAATAAACACCTGGGTGAACGGTAAGCACTCAAATAATACATGTGTGCTTATATTATACAGTAGGAAGCTTCAGCCAAGAGAAATCAAACAGAAATAACGCCGGCACCGGAATTCTTACAAATTATACAAAGCCTTTATTTATAGCACTATATAATACATATAGTATATACCCAACAGTATATATATCAGAATAGATGAAACAGGGTGGATTTATTCACCTCAAGTGAGCGACGTTTCGGCAGATGCAACTGCCTTTCTCAAGCTTTTGGACTGTATATATATATATATATATATATATATATATATATACTGATTGCTCCCAAAGCACCCTGGGCTATAAGAAGGTCTGTGCAATGCCTGAGCGTTGTTTGTCGTATCCAAAGTTTATCTATGCAAATGGTCTCCTAGTGTTTTCCAGTTCCCAGTGTTCCCCGTACCTGTATCCTGTATCCTGTGCTATCCTGTTCAAGTGCCATGCTGAGCTGTAGTCGTGCTGTGCTGTATTCCATGCCTGTCCTGCTACTCCACACCTGATGTCTACCTGCTGACTAGTCCCAGCCGAGCCTGTCTTGCTACTGTCCGAGCTGCCACAGGTACACTATATGAACTATAGACTGTGACCTGCGCTCTGTTGGCCAGCTGCCATACCGTCAAGGCGGTACGGTCCAGTGGGTCCACGAACTCAACGTGACAGTATGCTCAGGCCATGGACCCCGCTGGTCGATCCAAGACCAAGATGACGTTGCAAGACATGCGGACGTATATGCTAGAACTCCAGTTTCGACAGGACCAACTCCTCCAGGCCTTGAACATTATCGCACGTCGGCAGGAGGCGCTAGCTGCCGTTCCTCCTAATACACCTCCTGGCAGTGTTTATCCTCAGACTACACCTCCTGGCAGTGTTGATCACCGTTTTTCTTTACCACTTCCTGACCGCTATGATGGAGATGCAGGGACCTGTCGTGGATTTTTGAACCAGTGCCAGATCCACTTCAGCCTGTATGCAAGGGAATTTTTGTTTGATGGCGCAAGGGTCGCTTTCATCATCTATCTCCTCACTGGCAAGGCCCTTGCGTGGGCGAATCCTATCTGGGAGAGATAAGGACCAGAGACCCGTGACTTCCAGGGGTTCCTCCGGACATTTTGCACGGTGTTTGAGGAGCCTAGACAAGTCTCATCTGCAGCGGCTTCCTTACTGAACCTACGCCAAGGAGACACCTCCGTGGGCGAGTACGCCATCCACTTCCGCACCCTGGCAGGAGAACTGTTGTGGAACAGTGGGGCCCTGTTGGCTACATTCTGGCAGGGACTGTCTCCTAAGATTAAGGACGAACTTGCTGCTCGAGATCTACCGTCTACCCTGGATGACCTCATCCTTCTGGCCACCTGGATTGATATAAGGATCCGAGAATGGCTCCAAGAAGCTCGTCGGGAGGGAGGCCTCCCTAGTCCGGTCTCTACCATGCAGTGACCCCTGCTGTCCTCTGATGCCGACCCTCCTAAGGAGTCTGTGAGGATGGACCAGTGTAAGCTTTCTACCCAGGAGAGACAACACAGACGCACTTCGGGACTCTGTCTATATTGCGGCCTCGGAGGCCATCTTGTGCGCCTGTGTCCCCAAAAGCCCCAAAGCCTAGGGTTGGTAGGAGAGACAACCTTGGATAAAGAAGGACTTCCGTCTAAATTATCCATCCCGTGACCATAGTGTCCAGCGAGAAAACGCATCGGGTCTCTGCGTATCTGGAGCAAGTAGGATCTCTCCACTCTGAGCTCCTCTCATTCTTTGTCTTGTCCAAAGCCGTTAACCCCGTGCTGCTGGGCCTGCCTTGGCTCCGACAACATGTCCCAGTCCTGGACTGGAACTCTGGAAAGGTTTTCCAGTGGGGCCCCAAGTGTCACAACCGTTGCCTGGTACAGATTTGTTCGGCTCAGCCTCCTCTGTCTCAGTCATTGGCAGAATTACCTGGTCATTATGCTGCATTTTCGGACGTCTTCAGCAAGAGGGAGGTGGAGACGCTGCCCCCACACCGGGCGTATGACTGTCCTATCGAGCTGATTCCTGGTGCCTACATTCCCCGTGGTAGGGTATATACTCTCTCCTTGCCAGAGACTCTGCCCATGTCCGCCTATGTTAAAGAGAACTTGGAGAGGGGCTTCATATGGAAGTCTTCCTCCCCAGCAGGAGCCAGGTTCTTCTTTTCGTCAAGAAAAAGGATGGTTCCCTGCGTCCTTGTATCAACTACCGTGGTCCCAACCAGATCACGGTGAAAAATAAGTATCCGTTGCCATTAATCTCAGAACTGTTTGATCGTATACGTGGTGTCAAGATTTTTTCCAAACTAGACCTGCGTGGGGCTTACAACCTAATCTTGATTCGCCAGGGTGACGAATGGAAGACTGCATTTAACAACAGTGACGGACACTATGAATATCTAGTAATGTCCTTTGGCCTGTGTAATGCTCTTGCGGTCTTCCAGGAGTTCGTTTTTGACATCTTCCTTGACCTCCTCTATGTTTATGTAGTAGTTTATCTTGATGACATCTTGATTTTTTCTCCAGATCCTATAACTCATCAGAGACATGTCCGTCAAGTTTTGCTGCGGTTAAGGGAGAATCGTCTGTACGGCAAGTTGGAGAAGCACGTGTTTGAGAAAGATGCTCTACCCTTCCTGGGCTACATCATCTCGAATCAAGGCCTCGAGATGGATCCTGAAAAGGTAAAGTCCGTCCTGGAATGGCCACGCCCTCAAGGCTTGAGGGCCATACAGCACTTTCTGGGATTCGCCAATTTTTATAGACAGTTCATCCCAAACTTCTCATCACTGACTTCTCCTATCTCTAACCTCACCAAGAAGGGCATGAATGCCAAGGTGTGGGCTCCTGAGGCAGAGTCCATATTCAATAGTCTGAAGAGTGCCTTTACGTCAGCCTCTATCCTCCATCATCCAGATGTTTCTCTACAGTTCTCATTGGAGGTGGATGCCTCCTCTGTCGGTGCTGGTGCACTCCTCTTCCAGAGAGGTTCCAAGGGCAAGTCAATGGTATGTGGATATTTCTCTAAGCTCTTCTCTTCCGCAGAACGCAACTACTCGATTGGGGATCGGGAGATACTGGCCATCAAATTGGCTCCAGTTTGAGCTCCATTATCGCCCGGCTAACAAGAATGTGAGGGCCGATGCCTTGTCCAGATCTTTAGAGACAGAGGACACCATGGACACCATGGAAATTCCACAGAATATTATTGACCCGTCTTGCATTGTCTCTGCCAACCCCCTGAAAGTTGGGGACATTCCTCCAGGGAGGACCTTTGTGCGTCTGGCTGACAGAAGGAGAATCCTCCGGTGGGGACACTGCTCTAGACTGGCAGGTCACGCGGGGACCCGTAAAACCCGATACCTGTTTGCCCGTCATTTCTGGTGGCCCACGCTGCCCAAAGACATTATGGACTTTATTTCTTCCTGCTCAGTGTGTGCAGCTAACAAGGTCGCTCACTCCAGACCTGCTGGTCTGCTCCAGCTATTGCCTGTGCTCGATGCTCCCTGGCAGCATATAGCTATGGACTTTGTTACGGACCTACCTCCCTCTGCGGGATGCAGTACTGTCTGGGTGGTGGACCGATTTTCGAAGATGGCCCACTTCGTTCCGCTAACCGGTCTTCTGTCTGCTCCTCAACTGGCCAAACTTTTAATCCAACACATCTTCCACCTGCACGGCTTGCCGCGGCATATTGTGTCTGATCGGGGGGTTCAATTCACCTCGAAGTTCTGGAGTGCCCTCTGCGGACTCCTCGGTGTGAAGTTGGACTTTTTCCTCAGCCTACCATCCTCAGTCCAATGGTCAGGTCGAGAGAATCAATCAGATCTTGGAGAACTACCTACGCTACTTCATCTCCAAGCAGCATGATGACTGGGTGCAGCTGCTTCCGTGGGCTTAATTCTTATATAATAATCACACCAGCGAGTCCACAAGGAATACACCATTCTTCATTGTCTACGGCCAACACCCACGAATTCCGCTCCCGGTGCCCGATACGTCTGAGGTACCAGCGGCTGACTCTGCTTTTAGAGACTTCCTGCAGATCTGGCAGCAGACTCGATCCTCCATCCTACTGGCAGTCGACCGCATGAAACGGAAGGGTGACACAAGGAGAAGAGAACCTCCTCAATTTCTCCCTGGCACGAAGGTCTGGCTGTCCTCTAGGAATATCCGACTAAGGGGGCCATCATACAAATTTGCTCCCAGGTTCCTCGGACCCTTCGAGATCCTACGGCAGATCAACCCTGTAGCCTACAAGCTTCGGTTGCCTCCTACCCTCAAGATCCCCAACTCCTTCCATGTCTCCCTCCAGAAAATGGTGGTTCTGAACCGCTATACCAAGACTCCTAGCCCAGCGGTTGCCTCCAGCGGTCCTTCAGACACCTTTGAGCTTAAGGAGATCCTGGACACTAAAAAAGTAAGAGGAAGAACCTTTTATTTAGTAGATTGGAAGGGGTTTGGTTCAGATGAGTGATCCTGGGAGCCAGAAAAGAATCTCAATGCTCCTACCCTCATTAAGAGGTTTCTCTCTTGTTCTGGTCCCAAGAGGAGGGGGCATAAGAGGGGGGATACTGTAACATCCGTGGTCGCTGACCACGAACTCTTTCCATCCAGTCGACGCCCTTCTCTCCAGAGATGTCTGCACATACGGCCTTCTTTTTTCACAGTCACCACCAGGGTGCGCTCGCGAGCTCAGTCCAGACTTAAGAAGCCAAAGCACATGCAGGTGGCAGATTGAGCTGATTGCTCCCAGAGCACCTTGGGCTATAAGAAG
The DNA here is from genome assembly GCF_050947455.1 of Rhinoderma darwinii. NCBI lineage: Eukaryota > Metazoa > Chordata > Amphibia > Anura > Rhinodermatidae > Rhinoderma > Rhinoderma darwinii. The sequence continues at coordinate 366,930,644 of NC_134690.1, read as the reverse complement.
GGCTGTGCCCCTCCCTGCAATGCTTGAGCGTTGTTTGTCGTATCCAAAGTTTGTTTATGCAAATGGTCTCCTAGTGTTTTCCAGTTCCCAGTGTTCCCCGTACCTGTATCCTATATCCTGTGCTATCCTGGTCAAGTGCCGTGCTGAGCTGTAGTCGTGCTGTGCTGTATTCCGCGCCTGTCCTGCTACTCAACGCCTGACGTCTACCTGCTGCCTAGTCCCAGCCGAGCCTGCCTTGCTACTGTCCGAGCTGCCACAGGTACACTATACGAACTATAGACTGTGTCCTGTGCCCTGTTGGCCAGCTGCCAGACAGTCAAGGTGGTACGGCCCAGTGGGTCCACGAACTCAACGTGACAATACAGTGCCCACCAAACGTTGCGGAACACCCTCATAATTTTTTTTTTTTAATTATATATTTTATTTTATTTGTATTGATTTAAAGAAAGCAGTATCAAATACAACATTGTAAACACAAAGTGAGATGAAGAGAAAAATTGTACATTACAGTGCCCTCATAACTTTTGAACAGCTCGAGGTAGAGGGTTGAAATTTGGTGGGTTTTAATGGGGTCATAAAATCTAACAGTTAACGCCCAAAAAAAACTCGCCCACCCCTTGGGGGCAACAAAATCTTAATAGCATGGGGGGTCGAGTGTGAGCTCATTTGAAAGCTCTTTTCATTACGAAAACAATGCCGCAATCGATTTTGTGATATATTTAACTTTAAAGTTATCAACTTCATTATTGGCTACCGCCGGTTTTAGCATTACCGAAAATGTACCGCGCGGGTAAAATCCTAAATGTGTTTGGGCGCGTGTGCGAGTGTGTGTGAGATTGGGAATGTCACATCAAGGTGACTTTAAATTGCGTATTATTACAATCGGCCTGGGCGATACAAAATGGACCTTGTCCACGATTGTAACATGATTTCATGTGTACACATTTCAGTAGTCGCTTGTGAATTTCAGAAAGCGCTAATTCGGAGAGTAATTCATTTGACCGAAACGGAAAGGATCACTTTATTGATGATGAGAGGGTATCGCAAAGAAAAAATAAGATCCTATCGAGAAGTAGCAGCTTTATTCCATGCCACTTATCCTATCCGTGATCCAATTTCATTGTCAACTGTTAAAAGAACTGTTCCTTGTTTCGAAATAACCGGTTCAATTAAAGAGGCACCAAGATCCGGAAGACCCAAACATGCTAGTAATGATGAAAAAGCTTTAGATGTTCTGCTCACTGTACATGATAATCCCCATACATCTGTCTCGAGTGGAGCACAACAAAATTATCAGCGCCACATCAGTCCATCGAATTTTGAAGAGGCATCATTATCATACTTATAAAATACGTCTAGTTCAGGACCTATGCGAAGATGATTATGACAGAAGAGTGGAATTTTGCGATACAATGATTACACGATTTGATGATAATCATCAGATTTTCAACTGGACCTGTTTTATGGATGAAGCTACATTTGAACTAAACGGTTCTGTAAATCGACAGAACATGAGGTATTGGGCAGACGAAAATCCACATTGGATGACAGACCAATACCAATACCCAGTATCCTCAGAAGGCTAACGTTTGGGCCGGAATATTGCTCAATCATATTGTAGGACCGTTTTTCATTGAAGGAAACATAAATGCAGAAAATTACTGCAATTTGCTAAGAAACCAAGTGATGCCGGCTATTCAAAATATTTCTGGGGAAGCCTTCCGCAATGTTTGGTATCAGCAGAATGGAGCTCGGTTAATTTTTCTCTGCGAGCTCGAAATCTTCTGAACGATAATTTTCCTGATCAATGGATTGGTAGAAGAGGCCCAATAGAATGGCCACCGAGATCACCAGATCTGACCACATTAAACTTTTTTTTACTGGGGGTATTTAAAAAGTAAAGTCTATGAGACTAGGATCGCAAACTTAGACTAGCTGCGGGAAAGAATAGTCAACATTTCGAATTCAATCACACCAGATGTTATAAATAATGTTATCGACATGTTTTAAGTTCGCTTGGGAAACTATCAAGTTGTTGAAGGACATCAGTTCGAACATTTGATTTAATACAGTAATTGTTATGTTTGTACTAATACACATAATACATGTCCTCGGTCTTGCACACACACACACACATACACACACACACACACACACACAGAGCGCAGAGAGGGTTTAGAGTCGATAAATACCGGGGGGAATGACGAACCCCGGGGTCCTTATCTCGGGCTGTGTACACACACGCGCGCTCGCACACACATGCACACACAAAAGTGAGAGGCAAGGGGACTCACGTTAATCTAGCACCCCGATGAGATGTAAATCCGACCGTGCGACCTCCGCGCGGTACATTTTGGGTAATGCTAACACCGGTGTTAGCCGATAATGAAGATGATAACGTTAAATATCTCAGCGATATTAAAAATCTCAGCGATAAATTAATAAAAAAACTATCTTAAAACCGTTCGCAGCATCGTTTTTGTATTGAAAAGAGACCCCCCGTGCCTTTTAAGATTTTGCTGCCACCGCCCACCCCTCCGCCCCCAAGGGGGGCGTTAACTGGTGGATTTTATGACCCCATTAAATCCCACCAAATTTAAACCCTCTACCTCGAGCCTGTTCAAAAGTTATGAGGGTGTTCCGGAACTTTTGGTGGGCACTGTATATATATATATTAGTCCTTCCCAATGAATTTAGAATATCATCAAAAACTTAATTTATTTCAGTATTTCAATTCAAAAAGTGAAACTCGTATATTATATAAATTCCTTACACACAGTGTGATCTATTTCCAGCATTTTTTTCTTTTAATGTTGAAGACTATGGCTAACAGTTTGTAGCGTCCATCGGGTTTACTCACCTCCCAACGCCCGCAGCCATGGATCAGTGAGCACTGGCTCGCATTTCCTGCCTAGGAGACGCCAGCGCTCACTTCCGCTCTGGTCCGCCGTGTCCTATAGGGTGCGCGCGCACACTCGTGCCCGGTCTTAAAGGGCTAGCGCACGCACATGTGAACAATCATCATCATCAACTACACATGATTTCCTGGACTAAAAGAAGGGCCCTGTCCTTCTGATCCTTGCATAAGCGTTATTAGTGTATCCCAAGTCTGTCTTGCATATGGTCCCTTAGTGTTTTCCTGTTCAGTTGTTACCCGTGCCCTGTTACCCGTATCCTGTATCCCGTGCTGTGTTCTAGTTTCTGAGCCTCTTAGTGTTGGAGTCATGCCCTACTGAACCTGCTGTTGTTTGCCCCGTCCAGTGTTGTCTGCCACGTCCAGTGCCATCTTCCACATCCAGTGTGATCCGCCACATCTGGCGCAACGTGCTACACCTGCTGTCATCTGCCACATCCAGTTCCATCTTCCACGTCCAGTGTGATCCGCCACGTCAGGCGCAACGTGCTGCACCTGCTGTCATCTGCCATGTCTGTCGTAACCTGCTGCACCCACCTCCATGAGTGCTAAAGCCTCGGCCGCTGTCTGGACTATTCAGGCACCCTAGTGTGGGACTTTGTATTGCTGGGGTGCTCTGTTGTTTGGCCAGCTGCCTCCCCACAGACTGTGACACAGTTAATGAAAACTCAAAATTTAGTATCTCTGAAAACTAGAATATTATATAAGCCCAATTTCAAAAATGATTTTTAATACCCAAATGTTGGCCTACTGAAAAGTATGTACAGTATATGCACTCAATACTTGGTCAGGGCTTCTTTTGCATGAATTACTGCATCAATGCGGCGTGGCATGGAGGCGATCAGCCTGTGGCACTGCTGAGGTGTTATGGAAGCACAGGTTGCTTTGTTAGCGGCTTTCAGCTTGTCTGCATTGTTGGGTCTGGTGTCTCATCTTCCTCTTGACAACACCCCATAGATTCTCTACGGGGTTTAGGTCAGGCGAGTTTGCTGGCCAATCAAGCACAGTGATACTGTGGTTATTAAACCAGGTATTGGTACTTTTGGCAGTGTGGGCAGGTGCCAAGTTCTGCTGGAAAATGAAATCAGCATCTCCATAAAGCTTGTCAGCAGAAGGAAGCATGAAGTGCTCTAAAATCTCATGGTAGACGGCTGCTTTGATTCTGGACTTGATATAAAACAGTGGACCAACTCCAGCAGATGACATGGCTCCCTAAACCATCACTGACTGTGGAAACTTCACACTGGACCACAAGCAACTTGGATTGATGCCTCTCCACTCTTCCTCCAGATTCTGGGACCTTGATTTCCAAATGAAATGCAAAATTTACTTTTATCTGAAAACAGGACTTTAGACCACTGATCAACAGAGGTTTAGGAAATCTTTTCAGGTGTTTTGTGACGATTGGCTGATTAGAGTGTGACACCATGAGTCTACAATCTTGAACTTTTACCCAATATTCAAATTTTCTGAGAGACTAAATGTTGGGTTTTCATTAACGGTTAGCCATAATCATCAACATTAAAAGAAAAAAATGCTGGAATAGATCACTCTGTGTGTAATGAATCTATATAATATATGAGTTTCACTTTTTGAATTGAATTACTGAAATAAATTTAAATTTTGATGATATTCTAATTCATTGAGAAGGACTAGTATATATAGTTTACATCAAGCCAAAAGTGTAAAACTTGACTGCAGTAACTATGTGCCTATACAGTCTTTCTCTATGAACAGCCTTTTGTGAACCCCCAGAAATAGCTGCATATACCTAAAGCCACATACTCACCTTTCAAATCCCCTGCCCTGCGAAAGGGTAAGGAGGAGAATAAAAAAACAACTGGTGAGTGGGGGGAAACAACCATTATATTTGTAACTAGCAATATATCTATCAAAAAACATCTCATAGGAACTTTTTCCTCCACTCTACTGTCACTTAAAGAGGCTCTGTCACCAGATTTTGCAACCCCTATCTCCTATTGCAGCAGATCGGCGCTGCAATGTAGATTACAGTAACGTTTTTATTTTTAAAAAACGAGCATTTTTGGCCAAGTTATGACCATTTTTGTATTTATGCAAATGAGGCTTGCAAAAGTACAACTGGGCATGTTGAAAAGTAAAAGTACAACTGGGCGTGTATTATGTGCGTACATCGGGGCGTGTTCACTACTTTTACTAGCTGGGCGTTGTGTATAGAAGTGTCATCCACTTCTCTTCACAACACCCAGCTTCTGGCAGTGCAGACACAGCCGTGTTCTCGAGAGATCACGCTGTGACGTCACTTCCCCAGGTCCTGCATCGTGTCAGACGAGCGAGGACACATCGGCACCAGAGGCTACAGATGATTCTGCAGCAGCATCGGCGTTTTCAGGTAAATCGATGTAGCTACTTACCTGCAAACGCTGATGCTGCTGCAGAATCAACTGTAGCCTCAGGTGCCGATGTGGCCGACACGATGCAGGACCTGTGAGTGACGTCACAGATCTGCACTGCCAGAAGCTGGGCGTTCTGAAGAGAAGTGGATGATACTTCTCATCAGAACGCCCAGCTAGTAAAAGTAGTGAACACGCCCCGATGTACGCACATAATACACGCCCAGTTGTACTTTTACTTTTCAACACGCCCAGTTGTACTTTTGCAAGCCTCATTTGCATAAATACAAAATTGGCCATAACTTGGCCAAAAATGCTCGTTTTTTAAAAATAAAAACGTTCCTGTAATCTACATTGCAGCGCCTATCTGCTGCAATAGCAGATAGGGGTTGCAAAATCTGGTGACATAGCCTCTTTAAGGCCCTTTTACACTGGCCGATAAGCGGCCGGTGCGGCGAGCCCTAATCAACGAGACATTGTTGATTGACGCTCGCTTTCTCCTGTCGCACGGAGCAATGAATGTGGTCATTACTCCGATCGCTCGTCCCCATCCATTATTATCATGTCAGCAGAGCGTCTCCCTGTTTACAGGGAGAGGTGCTGCCGACAACGACAATCTTTTACTTTTTTAAATGATACGACCAGCAGATGATCGAGCGTTTGCTTGGTCATCTGCTGATCGTTCCCCTGTTTACACAGGGCAATTATCGGCAACGAGCATTATATTAACGCTCGTCTGCCCGATAATCGTCCTGTGTAAAATACTGTGTAGGATACTGATAATTGGAGTAAGGTTTCAGTATAGACGAAATATTGAGGTTACATCACGACTGGACAGAGGTGGTAAATAAAGAAGGAAATGTGGATCCAACACCAATCATCTGAGATTTCCCAGATTGTGTTTAAAGTGAAGCTAAACGTTCGACAAACTTCTGACATGTCATAGTGACATGTCAGAAGTTTGGATTGGTGGGGGTCCGAGCACGGAGACCGCCACCAATCGCTAGAACGAAGCAGCTAAAGTGCTCATGTGAGCGCTCAGCTGCTTCGTGTCTGTTCGTCTTTTTCCGGAAATAAATGTATTGGTGTACGGACTCAATACAAAGTCTATGAGCCCGTACTCCGATACATCAGCTTTCTGGGAAAAAGCCGAACAGAAACGAAGCAGCTGAGCGCTCACACGAGTGCTTCAGCTGCTTCGTTCTAGCGATTGGTGGGGGTCTCCGTTCTCGGACCCCCACCAATCCAAAGTTCTGACATGTCACTATGACATGTCAGAAGTTTGTCGAACGTTTAGCTACAATTTAAATTGGGGAATCCCTCAGAAGCAGTTGTTTCTGGAACCTCACGGTTGAATGGAAACATTCTTTTATGTCTGTTCCGATTCTTTGTGGAAGAAGTCCAATACAGCTCTCCTATGTTTCAAATAATTTTTGTACCATTTTTCTTTATGAAGTGATTCTACTACCCAATTACTTTTTAAAAGAAAGGATAATTTCTCTAAAAAATAATTTGAAGGGATGAGCTTGGGGTTGTTCTTTATTATTATAAATGTCCATGTTCTGTCTGTGTGGTTTCTGTGTGTCAACTCTGCAAGCACCTTCTGGTTCAATTTTTTTCTTCTGCATTTTTTTTGAGCAACTTATCTGTGAAAAATGGACAGCACACAGATGTCATCCATGTGCTGTCTGTTTTTTTTTTTTCATGCACCCATAGACTTTAATGGCCGAGTCTGGTCCGCAAAAATGGACCAGAATAGGGCATGCTGTGAGTTTCTTGCAATGAACACAAGCTCCGTGAAAAGAAACGGATGTGTGTGTAGGCTATTGAATTGTATGGGTCAGTGTGCTATCCTTTGTTAAAACGGACGGCGCACAGACGAGAAATGCGTTCATGTGACTAAGGCCTTAAAGTTGATCTTGTGATTTGTACTATGAGATAGCTAAGAGATTTTGATTTTCATTGGAACGGGAATTGAGATGCCCATAATAATTTTGATATCCTTTGGGTAGCATAGTTTCCATTTGATCACTATTGAGGGTGTACCATTTTTACTTTTACCCATATGCAGCTATTTCTGGGGTTTTCCAAAATGTCGGAAAACCTCTTTAAACATATTGGTGCAGCTGTACTTGATACGAGCAATAGGTCCTGCACTCTTGTCATCTCATAGCTATTTTTTTAGCAGCTTGGGCAGTTGCTAAAGACAACTGCTGCACAGTTGATTCAACATTGCAGGTCAGATGACCACATTAATGTGAACCACTGAGGCTCGTTTGGAGAGAGCAGCCTGATTGGTCTGCCTTTATTTAACCCCTTACCGACATACCACGTACATGTACGTGGTAGCCATTAAGGGGAAATAAATGGCGGGCTCACGGGCCGAGCGTGCTACATACTTAGCGGGTGTCGGCTGTGTAATACATCCAACACCTCACTGCAATGGGCAGAATAAAAGATCACTTTGATTCTGCCCGTTTACCCCCTTAGATGCCGCGGTCAATCGAGACCGCAGCATCTAAGGCATTAGAAAGAGGGAGCAGCCCCCTCCGACAGCCCATCGCCCTTCCCATGACGTGATCGCGGGGTGTTGATGATTGTCATGGCAGCCTTCGGGTGTAATAAAAGTACCCAGGTCTGCCATTTATGTGCTCCTATTAAGCCCTATTGCGATATACTGCAATACATTAGTAAAGTAATGTTAGAAATATAAAAAGTTAACATAACTGGTATCGCTGCACCCATAAACGTCCCAACTATTACAATATAATGTTATTTGATCCGCAAAGTAAACGCCGTAAAAAAAAAAAAAAAAAGTTAAATGTCCAAAGTGCTGTTTTTTGGTCACCAGAGCTCCCCAAAATTTTGTACCCTAAAATCGTACCAATAAAAACTACAGCTCGCCCTGCAAAAAAATAAGCTATCATATCACTCAATTGACAAAGAATTAAAAAAGTTATGGCTTTCAGAATGTGGTGACACCGATCAGTGGTAAAATGTAAAAACAAATATAAATTTGGTATCGTGTAATCATATCTGTCACGATCTGTGGGTATGTGGACCCACTGGGTTGTACCGCCGTAGCGGGATAGCAGCTGGCCAAACCATGTACCAAGTCAATGTCTATACAGTCCAAGCACAAGAATACCTGTAGCAGTTTAGACAGTAGTAACGGCTAGGCTCCAACGTTACCGAAGTGTCGGGATTGTGAATAGACATCCCGTCCTGGTTGGACGCGATGTCTATTCACTGTCAGGACACTTCAGTAATGTGAATGTGGGTGTATGTGGCTGCACACAGTGAACAACGCAGGATCACTATGTGCAGAGTAAATGAATGAAGAGAAGTGTATGATGCTGATTGGTCACTGATTGGTCAGCGTCATGCACTTCAATCCAAGAAAGTCATTAGCATAAAGCTAAAATTCGCTCATATCTTTGTGAAAATAGATAGTTTTTCTAAATAAAAAACACTGCTGTTACCTACATTACAGCGTCGATCTCATTATGTAGGAGATAGGGCACTTATAATGTGGGGACAGAGCCTCTTTAAGGGGGTTTTTCCATAAATGCATTTTTTTTTACAAGTTTTCATGACAAGTCATAAAACACTGATCGGTGGGTGGGGACTAACCACTAGGGTTCCACCTATACTATCAATGGGAAACATGTGCGTTCTCTTACCATATAAAATCAGAGGCATATAGATGTACAGTATGGGTCCATAGACTTCAATGGGTGCCTTATTACAGCTCCGTACAACTTGTAGCATGTATGAAGCTATAATACAGCAGTGTATATAAGCCCTTACTACCATTCTTTTAAATAGGGAGAATGCAGTGGGCACGGAAACAGCCTATTTCTGCTGACAAGAAAGCTACAGGAATCCAGCTTCGTACATGCTCTATTACCAGAACAATCACTCTTGCAAATGGAGTGATTCTGATAATTGAAGTATATTAGGAAATAGTTGTAAATGTACTTTCATAATATATATAAGCATGGGTTTATCAAATTGGGAATGTATATTTGCCTTTTTGTCAGTGACCATCCATGCGGCCACCCGGAAAACAAAGAAGCAAAGCGAACAGAAGATGGAGTGGCATGGTGCCTTCCTAGCAGCACTGCCTATTGATTCTAGAGATCACGCGGATCACAAAGGTCTGACCCCTGCCGATTGGACATTGGTGGCATATCTTAGCAATACATTGTTTGTATTAGTTAGTTTGGTGGCTTCATATTATATAAGTTCCAATGCACTAAGAAAATTAATGTACAAATGGATTTATACAAAATAGCCTAGTGATACTGGAAAACGATAAATGAGGTACAAATGTTATATTATTTCTTATGGTGGGCATAAGGGCGACTTGTGATGTAGAGTTCAGTCACTTCATCTGTTTGTCTTGAAACCATAATTTATGTCCTCATTACCTGAACACATGTTTTTAAAGCCCTTTATGCTGACTGATTTATCCTCCTTTGAACTATTGCTTCCATGATAAAATCCTCTCAAAATCCAGACTACATGAGAGGCACAAGGCATTAATAAAACAGATGGTCTACTAAAGTGGAAGGACACTGCTCGTCTGATTAATCGGAGTAATGTAAGGATGTCATTTAACCTGATAAGTATTGCAAACATGCATCTGATTACTCTTTTGGAAGTAATACAGAGCCATAGCTATAGAATGATGTGATACGATATTTTTAAAGTGTGTTTTTGTTGATTTTTAAAAAAAAATAAAGATGCATAACCCCTGCAGAGTAATCATTATCCTCTCAAATGTAGAGCAATGTCTTTTAGGTAGGCTGGGTTCACACTGTGCGTTGTTGTTGCTTTTTTAATCAGAGTTTTGTTGTTTTGGTAGATAAACGCCCATGTCTCTCAATGGGAGATCTTCAACCAACATAACAAAAACGCATGTTAAAAACACATCAAAATCGCCTGAGTGAGATTCCACACATGCGGTTTTGGAAAGTTTTTTTTAATTCATCCATATGCGAGTTTAAAAATGCATGCGTTGTCTGTTGTGTGATTATAATTTATACTGCTTTTCAATTGATTTTTTTTATTATATAACATAAAAATCATTGTGATGTATTGTGTCTTAAAGAGGCTCTGTCACCAGATTATAAATGCCCTGTCTCCTACATAATCTGATCGGCGCTGTAATGTAGATAACAACAGTGGTTTTTATTTTGAAAAACGATAATTTTTGAGCAAGTTATGAGCAATTTTAGATTTATGCTAATTACTTTCTTAATAGACAACTGGGCGTGTTTTTACTTTTTACCAACTGGGTGTTGTACAGAGTAGTGTATGATGCTGACCAATCAGTGACCAATCAGTGACCAATCAGCGTCATACACTTCTCATTGTTCCACAATGTGATTGTGCAGTGAAAGAAGCTGGGCTGGAACAATGAGAAGTGTATGACACTGATTGGTCACTGATTGGTCAGCGTCATACACTCCTCTGTACAACGCCCAGTTGGTAAAAAGTAAAAACACGCCCAGTTGTCTATTAAGAAAGTAATTAGCATAAATCTAAAATTGCTCATAACTTGCTCAAAAATTATCGTTTTTCAAAATGAAAAACTACTGTTATCTACATTACAGCGCCGATCACATTATGTAGGAGACGGGGCACTTATAATCTGGTGACAGAGCCTCTTTAATGTAGGCCTTGTTTTTTCTTCAAAAACTGCATTAAAAATCTACATCAAAACGGCATGTGGGAACGCACCCTCAATAAGACACAGTGTATACCTTAACATAAGAGTAAACAACTGTATAAAGCCATACCTGTTGCTTACCCAAAAAAAAAGGTGTACCTGCCATATTTGACAAATACGCAAGCAAAAGAGCACACTTTGCATGCATTAGAGAAAGGTCCCAAAGAGCGGCATTGATGCGATGACAATAGCGGCTCCGGCACCCTGTTCAGTGCGGTTGTCAAATTGCTTGTTAATGGCCGACTGTTTACCTGCAAAATGGTGCGGCTATTAATTAATAGACACGATTTTGCAGGTAAACAGCCGTTTTACCCCCAAAAAACATGCAGCAATTATTAAGCAATTTAACAACTCCGCCAAGCAGGGTGCTGGTGGGCTGTCGGTCTCATATTATTTGCGTTAGTGCTGCTCCGTGGGGCCTTACTTTAATGCATGCCAAAGTGTGCATTATTTTGATGTTGTAGCAGGACGTCTCAACGGGATGAAAATCGTGTAACAAGCCAGGATGGAAGGTGTGCACAGAGCAGAATGGGACGTAAGTCGTCGAAATAAGCAGAATAGGGCGGAAACTGCTGAAATTTGCTTACTCAATGCTATATATTTCATAGAAAAAAAGAGATGACCAAATATTATTATTTTGAAACATATTGAAGTTCTGCCAAGTTCTATGCAATCATACATAAATTAAAAGTACAATTTAACCTGACCACAGGGACTGAAGAACAATCAAAGACAAAAAGTTTTTCCTTATTGTAAACAAAAGATGGATGTGATAGAAAATTATGAGAGTGCGGTTTCCTTTCAAGTCTGCATAACATTAGACTGTTTCTAGATGGAAACATTTACATTGCCACAGAGATGAATCAAAATCATAATACTAAATGGACCCTTCAGTATAGTTAAAAATATAAAAAAAATATATAACATTTATGGAACCTCAGGAAATTAAGACTTTATGACTAGAGATTTATAGAGACTTGTTGCATCGAAATATCTATATAATATGCATAGCATGTACTTTACCACAGCTTAGCATCTGGACGTAAAAAGGGGAAATTTTGGTCAAAGATAAAAAAATCAAATATATGTATTCTTAAGGCTCTGTTCACATCTGCGTCGTGGCTTCTGTCCATAAAGGAAGCCATGGCACAATGGCGAATGTTTTGACATAATGTATATCACAAACACATTTATTTCTCAGTTTAATTACATTTACTTACACAAATCTTTATAACCTATTTTTTTTAACTTTGTGTGAACCTAGAGCTATATATACCGACATCTAATGCAATGTCATCACAGAGCACAAATCATTGTGTCACATCCAGCTGCAAATAGGTGAGATACAATGTAGCTGTGGCACAATGGGACACAGTGGCACAGTTTTAATGTTCAATGGTATCATAAGTGGGAGAAGTTAAGGAAGAAGGCTGTACACTGCTGTGGAGCCATTGTATGCTGCCTACAATACACTGCCCGTGTGGTTAAGGGCAACAAAGGTCACCATATAGCAGGACACCATGGAAGTGTTAAGGAGGATGGAGGATATATCAGTATCACCTGACACCTTGTTGGTTAGCCTAGATGTAAATGCATTTTAAAGCTGTACTCCCCATTGAGGTGGGTGCCAAGTTGTGGTTCATTGCCTAAAGATGAGAACTCATTTTACGGCACACAACAAACTGGTTTTAAGTGTAATTAAATCAATTTGGCAACATAATTACTTCCTTTTTTATAGCAAATTCTTCCACCAGCTCAGGGACACCACTATAAAAAGATCTTGTGGTCTCCTCTGCGGTTCATAACAAGTGGACATTGCTGGTGTCTTTTTAGATGTGTTAGGGCTCTAACCAGAGAAGTGGATAAACTAAGGTGCGGAATCTAAGGTATCACCCTATTCTTCACCCTAACCCTAGAACCCCCTGCAAGGAGGTATTGTCTTCACAGTCAGATTCGCAGGACGAGTCCCTCACAATAGTCACCAATTGCCAGAGGGTGCGCTGTAGGAAAGTCTGGAGCAGGTGTAGGAACAGAGTCGGAATGGATCCACGAGTCGAACCTAGAAGAGTGGAAATGCCAGAGGAACAGACAAGACCTAACCAGTGGATGAGCAAGGGGTCAAAACCAGGAAGCCTAACTACAAGTACCAGATGCCATCCAGAAGCAGCAAGACGTAAACGAAATCTGTAGGAAGGGCTAAGGTCAAGATAAGTGTCAGGGTCAAAACAGAATAACTAGCCAACAAAGGAATGTTCCTTAATCCACAGGCAAATGTATCCAGTAGGATCTCTCTTTCAAAGCTGCCTCTGGGTGACGTCATCAAAGTTAGCTGGTTATCATAGAGAACCGATGCGGTCTCAACTGTGAGCAGGGAGCAACAGGATTATATACTACTCCTTCTCAATGAATTAGAATATCATCAAAAAGTTAATTTTTTTCAGTAATTTAATTCAAAAAGTGAAACTCATATATTATATAGATTCATTGCACACAGAGTGATCTATTTCCAGCATTTTTTTTCTTTTAATGTTGATGATTATGGCTAACAGTTAATGAAAACCCAAAATTTAGTGTCTCAGAAAATTAGAATAGTATATATGCCCAATTTCAAAAATTATTTTTAATACCGAAATGTTAGCCTATTGAAAAGTATGTACAGTATCTGCACCCAATACCTGGTCGGGGCTCCTTTTGCATGAATTACTGCATCAATGCGGCGTGGCATGGAGGCGATCAGCCTGTGGCACTGCTGACATGTTAAGGAAGCCCAGGTTGCTCTGATAGTGGACCTCAGCCCGTCAGCATTTTTGGGTCTGGTGTCTCATTTTCCTCTTGACAATACCCCATAGATTCTCTATGGGGTTTAGGTCAGGCGGGTTTTCTGGCCAATCAAGCGCAGTGATACTGTGGTTATTACACCAGGAATTGGTACTTTTGGCATGGTGGGGAGGTGCCAAGTCCTGCTGGAAAATGAAATCCGCATCTCCATAAAGCTTGTCAGCAGAGGGAAGCATGAAGTGCTCAAAAATTTCCTTATAGATAGCTGCGTTGTCTCTGGACTTGATATAACACAGTGGACCAACACCAGCAGATGACATGGCTCCCCAAACCATCCATGAGTGTGGAATCCTCACACTTCACCGCAAGCAACTTGGATTGATGCCGCTCCACTCTTCCTCCGGACTCTGGGACCTTGATTTCCAAATGAAATGCAAAATTTACTTCCATCTGAAAACAGGACTTTGGACCACTGAGCAACAGTGTTGGTCCACTGTGTTATATCATGTCCAGAGTGAACGCAACCGCCTACCATGAAATTTTCGAGCACTTCATGCTTCCCTCTGCTCCCAAGCTCTATGGAGATGATGCTTTCATTTTCCAGCAGGACTTGGCACCTGCCCACACTAGCAAAAGTACCAATACCTGGTTTAATAACCACAGTATAACTGTGCATGACTGGCCAGCAAACTTGCCTGACCATAACACCTCAGCAGTGCCACAGGCTGATCACCTCCATGCCACGCCGCATTGATAGCACCTCAGCAGTGCCACAGGCTGATCGCCTCCATGCCACGCCGTATTGATGCAGTAATTCATGCAAAAGGAGACCCGACCAAGTATTGGGTGCATATACTGTACATTTCAGTAGGCCAACATTTCGGTATTAAAAATAATTTTTTAAATTGGGCTTATATAATATTCTAATTTTCTGAGACACAAAATTTTGGGTTTTCATTAACTGTTAGTCATAATCATCAACATTAAAAGAAAAAAATGCTGGAAATAGATCACTCTGTGTGTAATGAATCTATAGAATATAGGAGTTTCACTTTTTAAATTGAATTACTGAAAAAAATTAACTTTTTGATGATATTCTAATTAATTGAGAAGGACTAGTATATTGACAACATGTGCACCAGGGCCTCCCTTTTGAAATTTAGAGATCACCTAGAAAGAAGTGACTTGGGCCTTTACATCTGTAATTAATTATCATTCATATACGTTCTTAGACCTGAAAGTATTCACCACAAAGAAGAGAACATTATACACTTTCACTTTTACAAAACCCACTGCAACCAATGATCTGCTACGTTGGAACAGCTCCTATCTGGTTCAACTTACAAGAGGCATCCCCAAAGGACAATTTTTGAGAATTTACATTTAGGTTATTCCCACTTGGATATTTCTAACAAAGTAAAATAATTGGATCAGAGATATCAATAAATAACATCCCTGCTTTATTCTTAAAAACGTCCTATCATCACACCAAGCCTGTCAACTATCCGACATTATTGCTTCCCAAGAAAAGGGTGAAGAAGTGGTGTGCATGTGGCACTTTTGACAAGTACTGCAGGTTAATCTTTAAGATCTCTTAGTCTATAGTCCTTTGAGGACAGTAGCATAATGTCCGATGTGGCTTTCCAGATGTGAAACTGTGGGGACTTGAATTCACCAATACTAGTAAGATGTTCTAAAGTGCGGTCTATCACTATCACTAAGAACCGCAAAGTCCTAAACTGTACCTCTCAAGGGATTGTTTAACTTATATTCTGCCCTTGCCTAGTAAATTATGTAGGAAAATCAATTTGACAATTTAGACGTCGGCTCCTTGAACATGTAGGGAATGTTTTCAGGAATGAAGATACATCCGTTGCGAAACATGTTTGGGAATGCCATACGAGGAATCCCCGCGGCATGGAATTTCAAGCTGTTGAACACATTTGTTCACTTTACGTAGGGGAATTTTTATTTGAGAGAGTTTATCTCTTTTATATTATTTAATTAAATCATGTCCTGGTTTCTTATAATCATAGGTGTAGTAATTTCTACATTTGTACTCTGAAAAAGGTATTTTCGATCACGTCGTAAGAGAATAGATTTTTACGTGCGCCCATTTTATTTACTTTTTTGAATTTAGGAAAAAAGACAATTACCATCTAATTATAGGTGAACATATTTATCCATACTGTACAATCACTCTTTCAATCAATAACGTCAGTCTTATTTTTTGTCTAATAATCGGTGCACCTTTACTTAGACCTCCACATTGTGCTATTCTTCTGTTTTTTCTCTTGGAGAAGTACAAATAAATTGACAACTGGGCGATACCATTCTCCTTGTCAATATGGTGTGTCCCTACACAGTCTAACACAATCAGCACTGATTAGACAGTGTCTGATTATTTAGGAAAACCCTATTGACAAGAGGAACGTTAGCACCAAGATGTCGATTTATTACTACATTTCCAGGAGAAATAACAGAGGAACGGCAGAATGCAGAGCTCTAAGAAAAGATGCTCCAGAATTGGTACTTGATGAGAAATGCATGTATTTTCTAAAACAGGCATGTTAGGAGAGGTGACAGGTCATCTTTAATGTGCACTCCATAATCACACAGATTTTTCCACATTAGTTTGAAATTTTTGCGTTGATGACAGTGAAAATTGAACATCTGAATGTGATAGTAAATCATTTCAACAGATATCTGATACTTTGGTCACATTCATGTGTGGTCAAATCAGACTCTGATCCTTTTTCTTGGCGCTTTGACCAGCTGGTAGGACTTTTCTGTGTGTGGCCAACATAAAGTAAATCTACTCGCACTGCTGGGGACTAGGAGGCAGACTTTTATCTCCTGCAGTTTCTTTGAAAATTAGTTTTGTTATCCTGTAATTTCGTATAGAATCACACTCACCACAGTAATTCACTATATGGCAAGACAGCATATCTACAGGCTATTAAGCAAAGGGAAGGTGATGTTTGTCTTGACTTTTTCCAGTTATGCCTGCCCCCCTTCTTTTTTCTTTTTTGTGACTGTAGCAGTTTAATACAGTCACATACATCATATATATTGAGTGTACAATAAGAAGAGAGTTGTGTTAAATGGTTTTACTCATGCTGACATCGGTAGAATAGATTTCATGTCTGCTCCGTAAGTGTCTGAAAATGTTAACTTGCTGACGGATCATTGGAAAAACCATCTGAAGTTCTGCCAGAAAATTGAACTTTGATGATTAAAATGACAATAACAAATATGCAGAGGTCACTTCTCAGTCAATATATCAGCCCAGGCCATTATAGAAAAGATTAAAAAGCATTCTGGAAAGAAAAAGTGACACACTTCATAATATAACTTGGAATCATTTCAATGGAAGTTGTATTTATTGAACTCACTTGTTCTCTAACAGCTACATATAGGACCATAATTCATTTCAATCAAATTTGACTCTCACAATATTTTTTGGAAAGAAACCACATCCCACCACCTTGTCTGATATTTTGGTTTTTGAAATACTAGATCAGGTCACATAAAAATATTAAGAAGAATATGTATATTGGTTTAATGTTAATCTTTCTTTCCTCTAGTTCTAGTTAAAGGAAAACAGCAGTATAGTTTAGCTACAGCAGTTTTAAAGATTGTTAATACCTTAAAATTATATTTTTATGTGAAGCATGAAGATTATTAATATATGGCCTCACATTGAGTGTGCATTTCAGCTTTAATCAAATCATTTTTCATAATTTCACTACTATAGGCACTGAGTAAATCAGTACTTACAAAGTAGAAAATGCGCATGACATCATAACGGCAGCTGCGACATCACGAAAACTAGACATTACTGAGATCAGGAGAAGATGAACCCCCTCCATTCACTATAAACACATTATTATTGTAGCACTGATGGTGGGTGATTGGATAGGGGATGGAGGGATAATAATTGGACATGCTGGATGTAATATATTTTATCATCTGCATTTGGCGATTGTAGCGAAGCGGGGCACAAGTAAACCCAAATTGCAGAAAAGGAAAATGTAGAATAACCTCCTCTGCGTTTTATGAAAAAAATGGCTTTGATTGCTATTACCATTGAAAGTTGTATTATAGCCAAAGCCTCAAAGACAATATTTGATACATTTTTTCTAATTTGTCGGCCATCTACATGAAAATGGTAAGGATGCTATTTTTTGTAAACAAAGGTATAGCTTACAGCTTGTTATTCTGCGCAAGAACATCACACTACATATTACTCGGTTCAACATGAGTGCATTACGAATATGTGCATAAGTCCTATATTTAGTGTCAAGATCGAATCCTTCCATTTGAGATAAGGAAAGTCTTTTCAAATGGCATCTTCAGGTTCCAACCCCATCAGTGGCAAGAAATATGAACCCCCCTCCCCCCGCATTGAGCCATATAACATTAATGTATTTTGTAAATTGGCGCATAAATAGTAGAGTATTAATTTCTATAGTGAGATGCTCAAGTGACTGACTTCTATTAGCCCTCTATGGCCTACGGTGTTAATGAAAGCAGACAGCTTATTTAAAAGCAAAATCGTCCTATCTAGCATTTAGTATATAATTATAATATACAGTGCATTCGGAAAGTCTCAGGACCCTTTTACTTTTTTCACATTTTGTTATGTTGAGGCCTTGTGCTAAAATAGAAAAAAATTCAAGTTTTTCCCCATCATTCTGCACTCAATACCCCATAATGACAAAGTGAAAGCAGAATGTTAGTAATCTTTGCTAATTTATTGAAAAGAAAAACTAAAATATTACATTGACATAAGTATTCAGACCCTTTAGTCTGTACTTAGTTGAAGCACCTTTGGCAGTGATAACAACCTCCAGTGTTCTTTAGTATAATGGCACAAGGTTTGCACACCTGGATTTGGGGATTTTCTGCAATTCTTCTCTGCAGATCCTCTCAAGCTCTGTATGTTGGGAATGATAGCAAGAGTTGTGCAGAAACAAACCTCTGCACGGACAGATCGTCTGATTGGAAAAATGGCGCGTAGTAATTAATTCTATACTGCAAGTGAAATTGTGGACGTCACATTCCGAGCCTATGGCGGCGACCAGTTTAGACACAAACCATCAGAAGGCGTTTGCACGACATTGTGCTACGAGCGAGATGTCCAGCTACAGGTGTTCCATTGACCACACATCACTGCTCTCAAAGGCGATCATAGTGCACAGCAAGATGGCAATGTAGGCTGGAATGGAAGTCTATCCTCTTCAGCGATGAGTCCCACTTTTGTCTTGGATGCAATGATAGCTGGAGATTGGTCTGACGACCACGTGGACAACTCCATGAAAAGCCCTTCACAAGGGAATGTCACACAGGTCCTAGTCCCGGGATTATGGTGTGGGGTGGCATATTGTATGGTAGCCGGACCCCTCTAGTCTTCATTTGTACACTAACAGCTCGGCATTACATTGATTTGATTGTGGAACCAGTGGTACGGCCATTTCTCCAAAGTGTCCCAGAAACAGTTTTTCAACAGGACAATGCCAGGCTGCATATTGCTTGTGCTACTGTGAGCAGCCTGCATGGCGTAAACATGCTACCATGGCCTGCAGCATCTACGGAGTTGTCTCCCATCGAACACATCTGGGAGGTCATTGGTGGGCAATTGCAAAGGGAGCTGCCAGCAGCCAATTTTGTTTATTTGCATGCCCAAGTGCATTCAGCGTGGCATAACATTATTCAGACAACCATTAATAACCTCATTGATAACATGCCAAGTTATGTAAGTGCATGTATTTCTGAGCGTGGCGTTCATACTCAATACGGAATTAATCAAGATGTTTGGAATATTTTGTTTTCAATTTTTGTCATCATTTGCATATCACAACCACCCAGAGAAATCTAACGAGTAATATTGAATTAAAATCTCAACAATTGGTGGACTCATTAATATAACAGTATTCTCCCCATATGGGGAGCATAAAAAAAATAGATCCTTTGGATTATTACCACAGTTTATAATTAGCTATGTTTTCTAATTCCAGGGATTCATCCATTCTTAAATGAGTCCATCACAAATTGACCCGATTCAGTAGATTTTAATTATTTGATATTTTCTATTCATATAAACTAGCACTAGAAGCAATCAATTTAGAAATCTTGTAAATTATCTTTACAAATCTATGAGACCACTTGAAGGCCATTTTCTAAACATATAGTGCATGTGTCTAATGGTATTTATCTTTCAGCACTTTCTGGTTCAGATGTACTGGCTGCATTCGGAATAACATGACCTGTACAGTGCTGAAAGAAATCTTCATTATGATCGCAGTATAGAATACACACAAGTTATTTTAAACTTTTTGAGTGTTCATATCTGATGAATACAATACACCAAAAAGTTCCTTAGCATCACTACATAACTTTGAAATGTAGGAATGTTCATTAACACAAAAATACTTTCTTGTTGAGATATACTGTAGAGTCGACAAAGGGTTGAAAACTCCGTAATCTACAGTATCACTTAACAGGAGTGTTGAGATTTTAATACAGTTATAGTCAAGATATGGTTAGAGCTGAGGCATTTTGAGATGAATATTTGTATGTCTTTGAGTAAATTGGGCCTCCCAAGGGAGAGGTGATGAGCACTTTTTGGCTGGTGGAACACTCACCGGGCAAGTAACATGAAAACTGCTTGCTGTCAGGTCATGAATCTGGAATGTTTTTGAGTATGGGCAGAGGTGCTTTGTGTGCCAGAGAAATCTTCTAGTCTATGTCCAGCTTTATCTGATGGGTCATTTTCTTGTTATACTTACTCATTTGTAGGATAAATGTTACCCAAATGCCATATCATCTATCAGCATCTATGAAGATTTCAAGCTTTTAATTGTGACATAACCCAATAGGCCACAAGATTGTTAGCACAGTCCTTCTGCCTACTTATTCCAGGAGAATGAAGACAAAGCAAAGTCAACATCCACTCTAGAGGTATCTTTTACTTTTTTATAAGTTAGATAATAAACAAAACAAAAATAAAGAGATACATTCATGCAGGGGTGGGAATCAAATTTATAACAACAGGTTCCCTGTTTTACAGACAAAGGCATCAGCGTCGAGGGGGGTTGCGGTGTATCGTGCCATGGAAAATGCTTCTAATAATAAAATAAAACTATTATGAAATTCCAAATACACCCTATATTAAAGTGGACTCTAAATAAAGAATTTCCCTGTCCAGACTGTTTTAGTGTGGATTTCCACACTATGTATATAATTACATAAGCGTACATAGCTGCCTGCACTCATTATATTAAATTCACCCATTACATATAGACCTATATGTGCACATTCAATATCCTAAGCGTGCTCAGCCCATTTAGTTAGGTTGTGCACTGTGAGAAGGGTAGACGACAGTGCCGCATGCGCAACAAATCTCCCGGCTAATGCACAGATATGGTGCCAGGAGAAAGCTCAGTACATACATACAGCACCAGAACAAAGCTCAGTACATATATACAGCACCAGAACAAAGCTCAGTATTTATATACAGCACCAGAACAAAGTTCAGTACATATATACAGCACCAGAATAAAACTCAGTACATAAATACAACACTAGAACCAAGCTCATACATATATACAACACCAGAACTAAGCTTATACATACATACAGCACCAGAACAAAGCTCATTACATATATACAGCACCAGAACGAAACTCAGTACATAAATACAATACTAGAACCAAGCTCATACATATATACAACACCAGAACCAAGCTCATACATATATACCGCACCAGAACAATGCTCAGTACATATATACACACCACCAAAACCAAGCTCAGTACATAAGTACAACACCAGAACCAAGCTCAGTACATAAATACAACACCAGAACCAAGCTCAACATATAAATACAGCACCAGAACAAAGCTCAGTATATAAATACAGCACCAGAACAAAGCTCAGTACATACATACTCACCATAACCAAGCTCAGCATATAAATATAGCACTAGAACCAAGCTCAGTACATAAATATAACACCTGAACCAAAGTTTAGTACATATATACTCACCAGAACCAAGCTCAGTACATACATACAACTCCAGAACCAAGCTCAGTACATATACACTGCACTAAAACTAAGTGCAGTACATATACACAGCCCCAGAACCAAGCTCAGTACATATATAGTGCACCAGAACCAAGCTCAGTACATATATAGTGCACCAGAACCAAGCTCAGCATATAAATTCAGCACCAGAACCAAAATCATACATATATACAGCCCCAGAACGAAGCCCAGTACATATATACAGCACCAGTACAAAGCTCAGTACATATATACAGTACCAGAACCAAGCCCAGTACATATATACTGCACCAGAACAAAGTTCAGCATATAAATACAGCACAGGAACCAAGCTCAGTACATATACATAGCCCCAGAACCAAGCTGAGTACATATATACAGTACCAGTACAAAGCTCAGTACATATATACAGCACCAGAACCAAGCTCAGTACATATATACATTACCAGAACTAAGCTCAGTACATATATAGTGCACCAGAACCAAGCTCAGCATATAAATTCAGCACCAGAACCAAAATCATACATATATACAGCCCCAGAACGAAGCCCAGTACATATATACAGCACCAGTACAAAGCTCAGTACATATATACAGTACCAGAACCAAGCTCAGTACATATATACAGTACCAGAACAAAGCTCAGTACATATATACTGCAACAGAACAAAGCTCAGCATATAAATACAGCACCAGAAGCAAGCCCAGTACATATATACAGCACAAACACTAAGGCCAGTACATATATACAGCATCACAACAAATCATAGTACATATATACAGCACCACAACAAAGCTTAGTACATAAATAAAATACCAGAACTAAGCACAGTATATATACAAGACTAGAACAAAGCTCAGTACATAAATACAACAACAGAGCCAAGCTCAAACATATATACTGCACCAGAACCAAGCTCAGTACATATATACAGCACCAGAACAAAGCTCAGTACACAAATACAACATCAGAACCAAGCTCAGTACATAAATACAGCGCCAGAACCAAGCTCATACATATATACTACACCAGAACCAAGCTCAAACAGATATACAGCACGAGAACCAATCTCAGTATATATATATATACAGCCCCAGAACCAAGCTCAGTACATATATACAACATCAGAACCAAGCTCAGTACATATATAGTGCAACAGAATCAAGTTCAACATATAAATACAGCACCAGAACAAAGCTCAGTACATATATACAGCCCCAGAACCAAGCTGAGTACATATATACAGTACCAGTACAAAGCTCAGTACATATATACAGCACCAGAACAAAGCTCAGTACATATATACAGCACCAGAACAAAGCTCAGTACATATATACAGCACCAGAACAAAGCTCAGTACATATATACAGCCCCAGAACCAAGCTGAGTACATATATACAGTACCAGTACAAAGCTCAGTACATATATACAGCCCCAGAACCAAGCTCAGTACATATATACAGTACCAGAACAAAGCTCAGTACATATATACTGCAACAGAACAAAGCTCAGCATATAAATACTGCACCAGAAGCAAGCCCAGTACATATATACAGCACAAACACTAAGGCCAGTACATATATACAGCATCACAACAAATCATAGTACATATATACAGCACCACAACAAAGCTTAGTACATAAATAAAATACCAGAACTAAGCACAGTATATATACAAGACTAGAACAAAGCTCAGTACATAAATACAACAACAGAGCCAAGCTCAAACATATATACTGCACCAGAACCAAGCTCAGTACATATATACAGCACCAGAACAAAGCTCAGTACACAAATACAACATCAGAACCAAGCTCAGTACATAAATACAGCGCCAGAACCAAGCTCATACATATATACTACACCAGAACCAAGCTCAAACAGATATACAGCACGAGAACCAATCTCAGTATATATATATATACAGCCCCAGAACCAAGCTCAGTACATATATACAACATCAGAACCGAGCTCAGTACATATATAGTGCAACAGAATCAAGTTCAACATATAAATACAGCACCAGAACAAAGCTCAGTACATATATACAGCCCCAGAACCAAGCTGAGTACATATATACAGTACCAGTACAAAGCTCAGTACATATATACAGCACCAGAACAAAGCTCAGTACATATATACAGCACCAGAACAAAGCTCAGTACATATATACAGCACCAGAGCAAAGCTCAGTACATATATACAGCCCCAGAACCAAGCTGAGTACATATATACAGTACCAGTACAAAGCTCAGTACATATATACAGCCCCAGAACCAAGCTCAGTACATATATACAACATCAGAACCAAGCTCAGTACATATATAGTGCAACAGAATCAAGTTCAACTTATAAATACAGCACCAGAACAAAGCTCAGTACATATATACAGCCCCAGAACCAAGCTCAGTACATATACAGTGAAGGAAATAAGTATTTGATATCTTGCTGATTTTGTAAGTTTGCCCACTGTCAAAGTCATGAACAGTCTAGAATTTTTAGGCTAGGTTAATTTTACCAGTGAGAGATAGATTATATAAAAAAAAAAACAGAAAATCACATAGTCAAAATTATATATATTTATTTGCATTGTGCACAGAGAAATAAGTATTTGATCCCCTACCAACCATTAAGAGTTCAGCCTCCTCCAGACCAGTTACACGCTCCAAATCAACTTGGTGCCTGCATTAAAGACAGCTGGGCTTTGTTATTTTTACAGGATAAATTGTTCTTTCTGCTCTGATCATGTTGGAGTACATATAATTTAAAGGGGAGGTCTCATAAAGGCAACCATTATCCATGTGCCCTTTTCTTATATATGGCCCTCGTTTTGGTAGACTCTAGTCTTTCATGTAAGAGTGTATCTTGTTTAGTTTGTTTCCAGCCATCCATGGCTGCTAGGTAGACAATCAGTTTGAGTTTACGGATACATTCACGCATTGTAGTTATAGTACATCAGAGAACTGCACCATTACGACACCATAAACATTGCATACAAATAGATACGGTTTCGGCTGTGCTTATTCAGCAATTGTGATTGCACTTTTAACTCCTTAAGGACCAAACCATTTTTGGTCTTTAGGGGCAAAATACATTTTTGCTTTTTGTTTTCCCCCATTCAGGCAGTTATAATGTTTTTTATTTTTTAATTGAGACCGATGTATGAGGCATATTTTAGCAGGATGAATTAATCTTTCTGTGCTGGCCATTTTGGAGTATATACAGTGAAGGAAATAAGTATTTGATCCCTTGCTGATTTCGTAAGTTTGCCCACTGTCAAAGACATGAACAGTCTAGAATTTTTAGGCTAGGTTAATTTTACCAGTGAGAGATAGATTATATAAAAAAAAAAAACAGAAAATCACATAGTCAAAATTATATATATTTATTTGCATTGTGCACAGAGAAATAAGTATTTGATCCCCTACCAACCATTAAGAGTTCAGCCTCCTCCAGACCAGTTACACGCTCCAAATCAACTTGGTGCCTGCATTAAAGACAGCTGTCTTAAATGGTCACCTGTATAAAAGACTCCTGTCCACAGACTCAATTAATCAGTCTGACTCTAACCTCTACAACATGGGCAAGACCAAAAAGCTTTCTAAGGATGTCAGGGACAAGATCATAGACCTGCACAAGGCTGAAATGGGCTACAAAACCATAAGTAAGACGCTGGGTGAGAAGGAGACAACTGTTGGTGCAATAGTAAGAAAATGGAAGACATACAAAATAACTGTCAATCGACATCGATCTGGGGCTCCATGCAAAATCTCACCTTGTGGGGTATCCTTGATCCTGAGGTAGGTGAGAGCTCAGCCGAAAACTACACGGGGGGAACTTGTTAATGATCTCAAGGCAGCTGGGACCACAGTCACCAAGAAAACCACTGGTAACACGTTACGCCGTAATGGATTAAAATCCTGCAGTGCCCGCAAGGTCCCCCTGCTCAAGAAGGCACATGTACAGGCCCATCTGAAGCTTGCAAATGAACATCTGGATGATTCTGTGAGTGATTGGGAGAAGGTGCTGTGGTCAGGTGAGACTAAAATTGAGCTCTTTGGCATTAACTCTACTCGCCGTGTTTGGAAGAAGAGAAATGCTGCCTATGACCCAAAGAACACCGTCCCCACTGTCAAGCATTGAGGTGGAAACATTATGTTTTGGGGGTGTTTCTCTGCTAAGGGCACAGGACTACTTCACCGCATCAATGGGAGAATGGATGGAGCCATGTACCGTCAAATTCTGTGTGACAACCTCCTTCCCTCCACCAGGACATTAAAAATGGCCCGTGGCTGGGCCTTCCAGCACGACAATGACCCGAAACATACAGCCAAGGCAACAAAGGAGTGGCTCAAAAAGAAGCACATTAAGGTCATGGAGTGGCCTAGCCAGTCTCCAGACCTTAATCCCATCGAAAACTTATGGAGGGAGCTGAAGATCCGAGTTGCCAAGCGACAGCCTCTCAATCTTAATGATTTACAGATGATCTGCAAAGAGGAGTGGGCCAAAATTCCATCTAACATGTGTGCAAACCTCATCATCAACTACAAAAAACGTCTGACTGCTGTGCTTGCCAACAAGGGTTTTGGCACCAAGTATTAAGTCTTGTTTGCCAAAGGGATCAAATACTTATTTCTCTGTGCACAATGCAAATAAATATATATAATTTTGACAATGTGATTTTCTTTTTTTTTTTATATATATAATCTATCTCTCACTGGTAAAATTAACCTAGCTTAAAAATTATAGACTGTTCATGTCTTTGACAGTGGGCAAACTTACAAAATCAGCAAGGGATCAAATACTTATTTCCTTCACTGTATACAGTACCAGAACCAAGCTCAGCCTATACATACAACACTACAACAAAGCTTAGTACATAAATACATCACCAAAACCAAACTCAGTACTGTATTTATGTAATGAGCTTGGTTTTGGTATTGTATTTATGTACTGAGCTTGGTTTTGGGGCTGTATATATGTACTGAGCTTGGTTTTGGTATTGTATTTATGTACTGAGCTTGGTTCTGGGGCTGTATATTTGTACTTAGCTTGGTTCTAGTACTTTATATATGTACTGAGCTGGGTTCTGGTGTATTTATGTACTGAGCTCGGTTCTGGGGATGTATATATGTACTGATTTTGGTTCTGGTGTTGTATATGTGTACTGAGCTTAGTTCTGGTGTTGTATTTATGCAATGAGCTTGGTTCTAGTAATGTATATATGTACTGAACTTTGTTCTGATTCTGTATATATGTACTGAGCTTGGTTATGGTGCTGTATATATGTACTGAGCTTGGTTCTGATGGTGTATATATGTACTGAGCTTGGTTCTGGTACAGTATATATGTATTGAGCTTGGTTCTGATACTGTATATATATGTACTAAGCTGTGTTCTGGTGCTGTATATATGTACTGAGCTTTGTTCTGGTGCTGTATATACGTATCGAGCTTGGTTTTGGTGCTGTATTTAAGCACTGAGCTTTGTTGTTGTGTTGTATATATGTACTGAGCTTGGTTTGGGTGCTGTATTTATATGCTGAGCTTGGTTCTGGAGTTGTATATATGTAATGAGCTTCCCTTTGGTGCTGTATATATGTATTGAGCTTGGTTCTTATGATGTATATAACTCCAGAATCAAGTTCAGTACATATGTACAGCACTCCAGAACTAAGCTCAATACATAAATGCAGCACAAGCACAAATACAGATCAGTACATAGATCATTTGCAAATTCAGTTTAACCCCTACCATATAAGTTTATACGGCATAAAATTACAGCTCCCAGTATATCCAGGAGTTGTTTCAGAAAAAAAGAACGGTACACCCATCATCTCGCTGCAGATCATACAGTGACTACAGTGCTGATCAGTCACAGGGAGAATAAACATTTACATTTAGTGACTCACCGGTGATGACTTCTCAGATTGGAGTTGTTCTTTGTCTATTTTCTTTTCTATCTGGTCCAGACCTCTATGATGACGCCTCCTAGCCACGACCCACCTATAAATGAAGATAAAATTCTCATGGTGCCACACTCTATGCTCCTAAATATAATAGCATCATACACTGTGCCCCCAAATATAATAGTACCATACACTGTGCCCCCAAACAGAATAGTGCTACACACTGTGCTCCTGAATATAAAAGTACCATACACTGTGTCCATGAATAAAATTGTGTCAAACACTGTAAGGTAATGCAACCACACAATGCCCCTTGTAGATAGTGCCCCTCATAGAGCCCCCTGTAGATAGTGCCTCTCATACAGCCCCCTGTAGATAGTGCTCCCCATAGTGCCCTCTGTAGATAGTGCTACCCATAGAGTCCCCTGTAGATAGTGCCTCTCATAGAGCCCTCTATAGATAGTGCTCCCTGTATTGCCCTCTGTAGATAGTGTTCCCCATAGTGCCCTCTGTAAACAGTGCTCCCCATAGAGCCCCTTGTAGATAGTGCCTCTCATAGAGCCCTCTGTAGATAGTGCTCCCCATAGCGTTCCTTGTAGATAGGGACCCCTGTGGCGCTATTATTATTAACATCGTTCTCTGTAGACAGTGTCCCTGTGCCATTTCCTGTAGATAGTGCCCCCTGAGGCATCCCCTGTAGATAGTGCCCCCTGTGGCGTCCAGTGCAGATAGTGCCCCCTGTGGGGTTCCCTGTAGATAGTGCCCCCTGTAGCGTTCCCTGTAGATAGTGCCCACTAGGGTGTTACCTGTAGTTAGTGCCCCTATATAGTCTTCCCCTGTAGTTAGTGCCCCTATATAGTCCTCCCCTGTAGTTAGTGCCCCTATATAGTCTTCCCCTGTAGTTAGTGCCCCCTATATAGTACTCTCCTGTAGTTAGTGCCCCTTATATAGTCCACCACTGTAGTTAGTGCCCCCCCATATAGTCATCCCTATAGTGAGTGTCCCCTATAGATAAGGCCCCCAACACTGGCCACAGTAAAAGAAAAAAAATATATATGCCCATTCCCGCACCATCTTGCAGCGACGCCAGTCCTCCAGCTCCGACTGCATCATCATTAAAGCGCCGAATGGCTAGTCAACTCAATTGCATCCGCGTCCTAAGGACGCAGATACAATTGAGTGCAGGAGACCGGTTCTGGTTTCCCGCTTCACCCTGGTTTTGCGAACCGGCTGTAATTTTAACAACCGGTTCTGGAGAACCGGGGAGAACCGGCCGGATCCCACCCCTGCATTCATGTATCTCATGGACTTTTGTGGGAAAAAATTATCATTCGCATCAGTTCTGTCAGAATCTATATTTTTTTGTTAATGTACAGAATTATGTGGTATGTAACGAGATTGGCATTTGTTTTATTTTACTTTTTTTTATATACATTATTAATTTTTCATTACTTAAAAAAACAGACAGTCTTTTATAGAATAACAAAACAATTAAGTACAATCTCGTATATGCTCAAACTGACTGCCCGCACTATTTACACGTTGCAGTAATCTAGTTTTTACACTCACTTTGGCACAAAGTTCTTTATTAGCATTAATTTCTTGCCATGCTTCTTTTATGAACTGAGCCATGTTATGAACCGGTTTTCTTGTATATACCTTATCTATGATATGTCCCCCCTAAAAAAAGTCCATGGGGGTAAATTCTGTTGATTGTGGTGGCCATTCAACCGGGCCTTGTCTACCTATCCACATATTGGGTAATTATTTGTCAAGAAAATTATGCATCGCTAAAGCACAGTGGGGAGGACTCATCTTGCTGAAAATAGAAGTCTTAATTTTCATGCTCCAGCTGCAATTGGGGTATTACATTTTCTTGAGCATGCTAGGTAAAGGTCTGAGCTAACCGTTGTATTGTGGAAGAATGGCCAAATTACTCATTTACATGAAATGGCCGCCCAAACTGTAACCCCAGGGTGATTCAACTGTTCTTCAATTGTTGCAGGTGGGTTTTCTGTTGAGTAATAAACACAGTTGTGTCCAATAACAGCACTTGAAAGTTTGAAGTTGACTTCATCGGACTTAGTTATTTTTCTAATACAGGATACAGGAAGCAGCATACAGGAACACTAGGAACAGGATAACGCTAAGGTACCATTTGCTAAGACTAACATGGGAATACATAACATTGCTCAGGCAAGGAGTGGAAGGGCAGAACCCTTTTTATAGTCCAGTGTGATCTGGGGACAATTTGGTAAATGTATGCATGTGCGCGCGCTTGCCCTTTAAGGCCGAGAACGAGTGCGCGCACATAGCGGAGCAGAGCAGAGCGCCCGCGTTGGCTGGAATCTCCTAGGAGGGAGACGCTGGCTAGAGGACCGTGGCCGTTACACAACCCTTTCATTTTATCTGCTGAGAACATCCTTTTTACCACTGGGTACCAATTTTTCCCACATTCCCCACTATTCCTTTTTTTGATATCCCTATTCTTATCAATCCATTGCATATAAAGCATATAGCGGATGGGACAAATAGCTATGACATCAGAAATAAATAAGGAAATGCAGTGGAAAATAAGTGTTAGAGAGTATAGAGCATTTAATATGCCATTTGAGAAATGCATTTTAAATTATAAACAGGAATGTCCAAAGTGTGGGAAGACGAGGGCAGATTTTATCAACTGTTTCTGGGAATGTCCGGGCGTGCACAGATTATGGGTCCTGGCAGAAAGATATCCTTGTTATGTCCTAGGAACAGACCTACACTTAGATCAATGGCTATGTTTGTTTCACTATCAAGAAAGGAAGAGGAATAGACACTTAGAAGATTGATACAAAGTATGGTACTAGCTGTAAAGAAAGAACATTTGGCTGAATGGTTTTCCATGCATTTGCCATCTATGGTCCAAATGAGGAAAAGATAGAGAGAATTGCTTTATTTCACATTATAGGCAATAAAATGAGGGATAACAATGGATGCAATAACATTTTCTAGAATTCTTCTTTTGTAAATCCATTGTTTTTTTAAACCAATATTTTCCTGTAAAAACAAACAAAAAAAGATCGAAAAAACAAAAAACTTTTTAAAAATTATGGTAACAAAGAAAATGAACAGATACAAAGCAAAACAAACATATTTGCACAGAGAAAATATTGCACATTTATTACTTTTAATTTCAAATCCGTTTTTGTTAGTAAAAATAAAATGTACTTCTAAAAAAACTGTTGAAAACCTTGGTTGAAGTTTGCAGTAAAAGACAAAAGGGAAATGTACTTTGTGTGTACATCAGAAACGTATGTATGCGCGCCCACCTCTTCTCTACAAATGAGGGACAACGTTTCTTTTTATCAGTGGGCATCCCTAGTAGTCGGATTTCCTTCAGTCAAACATTTATCACATACCCTATGAATTTAAATCTAGAAATCTTTATCCCTAAATCTGCTTGTATGGTGTGCAGACCATTAACATTTGATAACGCCATATAGCATAAAGCAGGGGAGCTGAGCTAAAATTTTGGGTTTAATTTAGGCTGGCTTCACACTTATAAACCCTGTAGTTCTAAAGAAACAAACTTAAATTTGGTTCACGAGAAATGTGTGGGGTATGGGTGTTACGAACACTAAAAAACAACCGTGTAATACTGGTTTGAGAGTTATTTTCAATTCTAATCAACTCTAAGAGAGCTAAAATAATATGCCATCTTAAAATAGATGGATAAATAAATGAACAACAAAACAAAGCAAAAATGTAAAAATGGGCAGGAATGAAGATTAAGGCTCTATTCACGCGACAGGGTCCGAGTGTCGGCCAATAAAAACGTCCGTTTTGGTCTGTTTTTCTCGGCTGTTTTGCATCTGTTTTGAATCCGTTCCGTTTATGTTCCGGGCCATGTTTCCGTTTTTACCCGTATTGACCCGTTTTGCATCAGTTTTTTTCCCTGTAGGTTTTATAAAAAAAATTCATTTTTTTTGCCACACACTGCCCTCTGTAGATAATGCCACACAGCCCCCTGTAGATACTGCCACAGCTCCCTGTAGATAATGCCACACACTGCCCTCTGTAGATATTGCCACACATCCCCCTGTAGATACTGCCACAGCCCCCTATAGATAATGCCACACACTGCCCTCTGTAGATATTGCTACACAGCCCCATGTATATATTGCCACAGCCCCCCTGTAGATAATGCCACACGCTGACCTCTGCACATAATGCCACACACTGCCCTCTGTATATAATGCCACACAGCCCCCTGTAGGTAGTACCACACAGCCCGCTTGTACATAGCACCCCTGTAGATGGCACCCCCTTGTAGATGGCACACCCTCCCGCAGATGGCAGCCCCCCTTCCTGTAGATAGCGCCGCTGTAGGGGACCGCTCCAGGAGAAGTCCTAGACTTCACTGTCCATGTATGGACAGTAATACAAAAAGGAAAAAATTCCACAGCACTGGACCAAAAGTGAGTGCACGCCCCAACAGAACCTGATCCGCAGTCCCTTAGAGTAGACAAAAATAACAGACAGAGAGACAGCACTTCCAAAATGAATAGTAGCTTTATTCACCCGTGCAAAGTTTCACTCCAGCAGGACCTTTCTCAAGCATGTGAAACATACAAAATGACAAGTATATAAGGACTCACAGAGTCATTAACAATAAAATAATAATCAGTGTAAAAGTGTAAAATATAGTGTAATATACAGCAACAGTATTAAAAATCACATAATGACAGCAATAGGTGATCGTACATATAAATATGAAACACTATGGGACTAGTACAAAGAACCGAGTAGTCCAATATACATTTATAAGATAATAGTGTATTAATGAATAACTCACCCAAGTGTGTGCATAATAAAACCAATTGCAGTTTAATGTTTGCACACACAGCATGGACGATTTCCTCGAGGGCGTAAAATCTGTGGTATCCCGGATATATGAGGACGCAGACATGGCATAATCCCTGAGCACCCTATCAAGAAACACTGCTATGGGGTTAAAGATGGAACCCTTGCCCGACACAATGAGCCACCCTGGAGTTTTATTCAAACACTTATGGATCTTAGGGAGGCAGTAAATAACCGGAGTGACCAGATGTAACACCACTAGAAATTCAAATAGATCTATAGCAGCCGTAGCGGCTGCTATGGTGCCCGCAGCATGAGGCCCACCTGCACGGATCCCCCTTCCCATGGCCGGAGGCTCCGCTAGCAGCCGCTATGGCTGCTACAGCGCGATGCCACTGAAGGGGTTTTTCCTACAAAAGACATGCATCCCCTATCCACAGGATAGGGGATACATGTGGGATCGCAGGGACGCCCAGCGATAAGAAGAATGGGGGACCGAAAGTCCCCCGAAGTTCTCCATGACAAACCTTGGACTTCCGGAGTCTGTCTGCAGCTCCATAGAAATGACTTGCGCACCGGTCGCGCTTGTGCGCATGCGTGACCAGCGCTCCTTTCATTTTTATTGAACTGCGCAGACGCCGGACGTCCGAGGTTTGTCATGGAGAACTTCGGGGGACTTTCAGTCCCCTTGTTCTCCTTATCGCTGCCAGCAATCACACATGTATCCCTAAACCTGTGGATAGGGGATGCATGTCTTTTGTAGGACAAATTATAGGCCGTTTTTTTTGGGGGGGGGGCTATATGGCGTTATCTACAGGGGGGTCTGTATGGTGTTATCTACAGGGGGGCTTCTGTATGGTGTTATCTACAGGGGGAATCTGTATGGCGTTATCTACAGGGGGGTCTGTATGGCGTTATCTACAGGGGGGCTGTATGGCGTTATCTACAGGGGGGCTGTATGGCATTATCTACGGGGGGATTTGGGGCTGTAAGACGTTATCTACAGGGGGACTTTATGGCATTATCTACAGGGGGCTGTATGGCATTATCTACAGGGGGGGCTGTGCAGCGTTATCTACAGGGGGGCTGTATGGTGTTATCTACAGGGGTTATTTGGGGCTGTAAGACATTATCTACAGGGGGCTGTAAGGCGTTATCTACAGGGGGCTGTGTATGGCGCTATCTACAGGGGGCTGTGTATGGTGCTATCTATAGGGGGGCGCTGTGTGGTGGAATCTATAGGGAGGCACTATCTACAAGGGGGGGTTGTGTGATACCCAGCGGAGGGGGGGCCCAGTCAAAAGTTTGCTATGGGGCCCAGTCTTTCCTAGTTACGCCGCTGACTGTTGCTGTATATTACACTGCTATATTTTACACTGATTACTATTTTATTGTTAATGACTCTGTGAGTCCGTATATACTTGTTATTTGGTGTGTTTCACATGCTTGAGAAAGGTCCTGCTGGATTGAAACTTTGCACGGGTGAATAAAGCTGCTATTCATTTTTGAAGTGCTGCCTCTCTGTCTGTTATTTTTGCATATATGGACAGTGACTTCTCTTGGAGCGGAATCACCAGCTGCAGCTGTGTCAGGGAAGGCTAAGACCGGGGATTCCGCTTCAGGAGAAGTCCCTAACGTCACTGTCCGTATATGGAAAGTGACGTCAGGGACTTCTCCTGGAGAGAAATCCCCAGCCGTT
Source organism: Rhinoderma darwinii (assembly GCF_050947455.1). Taxonomy (NCBI): domain Eukaryota; kingdom Metazoa; phylum Chordata; class Amphibia; order Anura; family Rhinodermatidae; genus Rhinoderma; species Rhinoderma darwinii. The sequence goes on along the minus strand of NC_134690.1, from coordinate 366,896,323 downwards.
GTGGCCGGGGATTCCGCTTCAGGATTAGGGGGCAACTCCAGTAGAAGTCCCTGACGTCACTGTCCATATATGGACAGTGACGTCAGGGACTTCTCCTGAAGCGGAATCCCTGGCCACAGCTTTGGCAACACTGTTGCCGGGGATTAGGGATTCCGCTCCTACAGTGATCAAAAAAATCTCTTCCTCCTCCTCCTTACATGCACTTCACACTGTGACGAGGATAAGAGAGCGAGCGAGTGTCAGAAAGCACGGCCATCACTCGGATCACATCCAAGTGGCAGCCGTGCTTTACTCAGCCCCATACACTTCTATGAGAGCTGTGTGGCCGGGAGAATGGCCAAAAAATCTGCCTGTGCATAGCTCCATTTGGGGTCTATTGTTCCTACTGCGGCCGTTTGATGGCCGTTCAAAGATCGGCCCTCACACGGCCGAGAATCCCTGTCGTGTGAATAGAGCCAAAATGGCAAAGATTAGAATCTTATTAAAAATGCAAATTAACATTTGAAGCCTTAAAATATTCTTATACAACATGTAATGTTCAATATTCCATAACTTTCGAAGAAGAATTATTTTTTTTTGGTGCTTTTTCAAAATTCTTTCATGTGTGGTTTTATTTCTCTATTCTGGTAATAAATGACGCTCAAGAACTACAACAAGCTTTTTCATTGATTCTTAAAGCTTGTTGATGCATAGTTTATAGTCATAGCTCTTTGACGCATGGCTTAATAGGTCATGGAGCCCACCAGTGCTGAATAGTCTGCTAATCAAACAAAAATGTTGGAGTTAGCCAACCATTTGCCAGTTTTCACTAAACAAATTAGTTAAAATTGTTCACCCCTTTACTTCCTTCTGGATTAAGTCACCTGGGGAGCATGTGCAAAGAAACACAATGCTTGACATTTGACCTTCCTGTCCTTTATAAGTGCCTGCGGTTTAACTACCCCACATAGCAGGATATAGAAAAAGAATACTTCTGCTCTATCCTGTTATTGTTGTCATAGATGGCTCTAATTTGGATAAAAACTCTGATTCAGAGGCATAACTTAAAGTTCCTGAGCCCCAGTGCAAAATCTATAACAGCCCCCCCCCCCCTCAGCTACAGTGTGCAATTTATAATACTGGTCTCTTCTTGGGGCCCAGATGTGACTGCTACCTCTGACACTGACCGGAATGGCTATACACATTAACTAACTGTTAATAATGAGTTATTTCTGCCACTTCTTCCATAAACATGAATGCTTGGCTTGAGTGTGCATGTTTATTCCAATGGGGAGTCTTTACCTTGATTTTTAACGCATTACATAAACAATGGCTAGATCTCTTATCTTGACTTTTTCAATGACATTTCGATGGCTTTTGTTGTGTGACACCATGCTGCAGCAAGTTATCAGCGTCAAGTTAAAGATGGCTACATCTGTATATATATATATATATATATGTATATATATATATATATATATATATATAGATAGCTGGCACAGGGTATATACCACTATATCTAGCAACTAGTAAATGGAAGCGGGGTATTTTAAAGTATGGTGCGCTGCATTCTGATTGGCCAACCGGTCGTACGCATTGCATGCACTGTATGACATTCCACGGTGCCTCGCTGCCAAGATTAGAGCAGGTTCTGTGACCAGGTGAGTTAATCATACAAAGGATTCTATTTACAAATGCAAAGTAATTTATTACAATTTGTGCACGTCTACAAGTACTTCACCAGAGCGTCTTTAGGGGGTTTTCTATACTTACCTGCAGGCTGTGATGCTGCTTCTGAGGAGGATAATCGTCCTGGCACAGCTGTAGGCGATGTCTGGTCAGACTTCCGTTGCTCTGGTGAAGGACCTGTGGGAGCAAGTGACGTCACAGCATGATCTCGCGATTCTAACTGAGATCACGCTGGGTTGTGAATCACGCTGGGATTGAATGAGGAGAAGTGTATGACGCTGATTGGTCAGCGTCATACAGTTTTCTATATAACGCCCACATGGTAAAAAGAAAATAACTGCCCATTTGGCCATTAACCCGTTAGTGACCGACCCATCGTGTTTCTACGTCGGTCACTAACGGGCTTTATTCCGATGCCATAGACTTTTTACGTCACGGCATCGGAATAAAATAGCGCCGCCGGGGGGAGGTTTAGCTCCCTGCTCTCAGCTGCCGGAGGTAGCCGAGGGCTGGGAGCAGTGACTGGGGACCGCTGTTTGCGGTCCCCGACCGCCGTTACAATAAATGTGCCTCAGCAAATTATGATTTTATCTCCTCTCACCATGTATGTTTGGTGAGAGGAGATTAAAAAAACTGCTTCTTAGGCCCCCTGCTGCCTCCGATCGTGTCCCCCGTCGTCCCCCCGTGCCCCCCCCCCCCGTCCCTAACTGCCGGGAAAAAAAAAAAAAATGGCACACGCATGAGCAGTGACATAAGGCAGCTATTCTGCCTGTACATAGAAACTGATCAGGGACCCTGATAATTGGTCCCTGATCATATGGTCACTGTGATATACCTATCACAGTGACCATAGTCCCATATTTACACAATACAGCACAAGATTTGTGCTCTTTCCCTCCCTCCTCTCACTGTAGTTGATCTGTGAGAGGAGAGAGAGAAATACTATAGAAATCTTGTGCTGTATTATACTGTGAAATACACCACATACGTACTCGCGAGTGTTCCGATATTGTCCGTAATCACCCCAGATTACCCGTAATCACCCCAGATTACCCGTAATCACGCCAGATTACCCGTAATCACGCCAGATTACCCGTAATTACTTGTTATCTCCGTAATTCTTTTTTTTTCCCGCTGAATTAGTTTTAGTTGCTGTAATTAACTGCGGTTTACCGTATTTTTTTATTTTTTTACGTTAGTGTTGTGTCTATATTATATAAAAAAATAAAAAAATCCCCAAAAAATTTAAAATACAAAAAAAAATAAATTTACTTGTTAGTTTAGTGTTATAAAATAATGAACCGCAGAAGCCGCAGAATGTTCTCTGCAGAGCAGGCATACGCCATGCTGTGCTCTAGCGGTTCCGGCAGTGATACAGACACTGCGTCAGAAGCAGAACTTGGCTCAGAAAGCGACACAAGTTCTGCTTCTGCCACTGGACCCCCCAGCCCTATGGTGGTGGACGCAGCGGTCACCGGTGAGGCGTCAGGAGCCGGGCCTAGTACTGCAGTCCCTCCCGCCATGTGGGATCCTGCAGTTTCTTTCTCCCCCCAAATTCCGCCATTTACAGCGACTCCAGGCATCAACTCTGATGTCACAAATTTTACCCCCTATAATTTTTTTCATTTGTTTATAGGCGAATTTATACGCCAGGCAATTTGTCACCCAAAATCCCAGTTCTTACTATTCCAGAGGATGGATCCCCACAACCGTCTGTGAAATGAAAAATTTTTTGGGAATTACCCTAAATATGGGGATAGTAAAAAAACCGTCTATCCGCTCCTACTGGGCTACTAGCGCTATCCATAGCACCCCTGTATTTGCTGCTGTCATGACCCGAACGCGCTATGAGACGCTAATGCGCTTCATGCACTTCTCGGACAACTCCCAAATCCCCCCAAGAAGTGACCCAGGCCATGATCGCCTCAACAAGTTGAGACCCCTCGTCTCCCTCCTATCTGAGTCTTTTCTGAATTTGTACACCCCAGGCCAAAAAATAGCGGTAGACGAGTCCCTTATGGCCTTCAAGGGCCGTCTATCGTTTCGCCAATATATCCCCTCCAAAAGAGCCCGATACGGAGTGAAACTCTATAAGGTGTGCGAGAGCACAACGGGCTACACCTGTGCCTTTTTTATATATGAGGGCAGGGACCGCCACCTTAATCCCCAAGGATGCCCAGAGGATATTGGCATTAGTGGGAAAATTGTCTGGGAACTCATGGTGCCATTCCTACAGAAAGGGTACCATGTGTACACCGACAATTACTACACCAGTGTCCCCCTGTATAAGTCCCTCCATGCTGCGAATACAGGGGCCTGTGGGACGGTACGAAAAAATAGAGTTGGCTTCCTTCAACAGCTGGTGTCCAGGCGACTAGTAAGGGGTGCGTCACTCTCATTCACCAGTGACCAGTTGCTCGCAATAAAATGGAGTGACAAAAAGGATGTGTACATGCTCTCCACCGTGCACGAGGACACCACAGTGGCAGTAAGAGAGAGGGGCGCTACCTCTGATAAGAGGAAACCGGTCTGCGTGGTGGACTATAACAAGTTCATGGGGGGAGTCGATCTATCTGACCAGGTCCTACAACCGTACCTGGTCAAGCGCAAAACTAGGGCCTGGTATAAAAAGGTAGCGATCTACCTTATCCAGATGGCCACTTACAACAGTTATGTGCTCTATAAGACCCAGGGAATGCTCAGTTTCCTCCAGTATCAGGAGAAAATTATAGAGCACCTCCTGTTTGACTCCCCCGCACCTGGAGACTCCTTTGAGTCAGAGAATGTCAAAAGGCTCACTGAGCGCCACTTCCTTCACCCCGTCCCTGCCACTGAGAGTAAGGAATACCCCCAAAGGAGATGCCGGGTGTGCAGTAAACACGGAAGGAGGAGGGATACCCGGTTTTACTGCCCCATGTGCCCTTCAAATCCAGGCCTGTGCAACTACCCCTGTTTTGAGACCTACCACACCGTTTCTAATTATTAATTTTATCTATAATTTAGGGAACACCAAAAAGGGTGGGGTGGGGGGGATTCTTTTTAGGGAGTCAATTTCATTTATTCATCTTTTATTTTTCGTTTCTGAGCTTTCCAAGGGAGGGAGGGATTCTCATGGGGAGGAAGTAAAGTATTTATTTCAGACTGTAAAACTAATTGTCCCCTTTTTTTTTTTTTTTTTATACATTTCTTGGACAATTAAATCCAGGACTTGATCACTCACAAATGAATACAGTTTATTGTGCAGGAGCCCACATCTGTCTATTCAGACCCCACAAGTGTTCTTGAAATAAAAAATAAATGTGGGCATTGCATTTATTAGTAGATAAATCCAACACCTGCGGCCCCTGAATTTGTGGAAGTCGTGCATTTTAGCAATGGTTACAAGAATAAATTGGGGATGTATTTCCTTTTTCTTATGACTAGGTCCTGCCACATACAGCTGTTACATTCCTAATTCTGTACCGTGATACAGGCATGATATTTTTTTTTTGGAGGATCTCTAATAATCGAGCTGTTCCTTATCAATACACCATGGGCTTTGTTACGGTTCTTCTGGAAATACTGACATCATTTTGGGGATTAGTGATCCTTTACTGTTTCTATAGATGGTTTTGGACACTGCCCCTCTATATATTCTGTAGGTGATTGGTTGTTTTGTGCACATAGCGGTTCCTACCTTGCCGGGCAGGGGCCTGTTATGGTGTACCGCGTCACTTGGCACATTCGTCCCTCATAAGGATTGATGGAGCTAAAGAGACGTTGTACAACCAGTCACTGAAAAAAAAAAACCTTGCCTTGACAGCCCTGCAGGTGTTCTTCTATCTAGTGAACAGACTCGAGTTTGCAACATAGTTGGATACATTTTCCTCCATTTGTTTGAAGATATTGCCCGTCACTCCAGTACAGTTTATTTTTTCCTCTCTGACTGATTTTATATTAGGACAGAATTCTGTCCACAATGACATCATAATGGCACCAACTGCTTCTTCAGCAAGACATAGTCATAAGTACAGGCAAATACGTCTATAGCGACATGTATCCGTTATGAATACACGGCTTCACTTCAATTCTGTGCCGCACAAATTTATTAATGTGGCATATTTCTAACAAAATAACCTTCTACCACGTCTCCTCTATTTTATCTGGAAACGTAATAAGAATTTGAAGAAAACATTATATACCCATAGTGTCTGAAATGATACCCATTATTTCCTCCTTTAAAAAATTTTTGGTCCGCATGCCCACTACACCACTAGATGAATACCTTTAGGGGTTTAGTTTTTAAAATGGGGTCATTTCTGCGTGGTTTTTTTTTTTGTTCAGGCAGCTCAATGCCTCTAAATGCATGATATGGGGCCTAGAATTTATTCAATTGTGCCCTGAAAGCCAAAGGGTGCTCCCTCTCTTTTTGGCCCAGCCACACGTCTAATAAGCAGATTGGGGCAACAATGAGAGTATTTTTGAAAACAGGAGAAACCGGGTGATAGATTTTGGGGTGTGTTTCTTCATTCTTATGGTCGCTTTACACAGAAATCGATCTTCAAAGTGATACTTTTATGAAAAAAGTGTTTTGTTTTTTTTTTCACCTGCTATGCATTAAATTTAGCAAAAAACTGTGGGGTCAAAATACTCACTACACCCCTAGATAAATACCTTAAGGGGTCTAGTTTTCTAAATGGGGTCATTTATGGGGAGTTTCTATCGTTCTGGTAGTTCAAAACCTCTCCAAATATACAGTGGGGCCTAAAACATTTTCAAGCAAAATATGAGTCCTGAAAGCCTCCGGGTGCTCCCTTCCTTTCAAGCCCTGCTGTGTGTCCAGGCAATGCATTAGAGTCACAATGGGGGAATTTTTGAAAACAGGAGAAACAGGGTGATAGATTTTGGGGTGTGTTTCTTCATTCTTATGGTCGCTTTACACAGAAATCGGTCTTCAAAGTGATACTTTTATGAAAAAAGTGATTTTTTTATTTTTTTTCACCTGCTATGCATTAAATTTAGCAAAAAACTGTGGGGTCAAAATACTCACTACACCCCTAGATAAATACCTTAAGGGGTCTAGTTTTCTAAATGGTGTAATTTATGGGGAGTTTCTATCGTTCTGGTAGTTCAAAACCTCTCCAAATGTACAGTGGGGCCTAAAACATTTTCAAGCAAAATATGAGTCCTGAAAGCCTCCGGGTGCTCCCTTCCTTTCAAGCCCTGCTGTGTGTCCAGGCAATGCATTAGAGTCACAATGGGGCATTTTTGAAAACAGGAGAAACAGGGTGATAGATTTTGGGGTGTGTTTCTTCATTCTTATGGTCGCTTTACACAGAAATCGGTCTTCAAAGTGATACTTTTATGAAAAAAGTGATTTTTTATTTATTTTCACCTGCTATGCATTAAATTTAGCAAAAAACTGTGGGGTCAAAATACTCACTACACCCCTAGATAAATACCTTAAGGGGTCTAGTTTTCTAAATGGGGTCAATTATGGGGAGTTTCTATCGTTCTGGTAGTTCAAAACCTCTCCAAATGTACAGTGGGGCCTAAAACATTTTCAAGCAAAATATGAGTCCTGAAAGCCTCCGGGTGCTCCCTTCCTTTCAAGCCCTGCTGTGTGTCCAGGCAATGCATTAGAGTCACAATGGGGGCATTTTTGAAAACAGGAGAAACAGGGTGATAGATTTTGGGGTGTGTTTCTTCATTCTTATGGTCGCTTTACACAGAAATCGGTCTTCAAAGTGATACTTTTATGAAAAAAGTGATTTTTTATTTTTTTTCACCTGCTATGCATTAAATTTAGCAAAAAACTGTGGGGTCAAAATACTCACTACACCCCTAGATAAATACCTTAAGGGGTCTAGTTTTCTAAATGGTGTAATTTATGGGGAGTTTCTATCGTTCTGGTAGTTCAAAACCTCTCCAAATGTACAGTGGGGCCTAAAACATTTTCAAGCAAAATATGAGTCCTGAAAGCCTCCGGGTGCTCCCTTCCTTTCAAGCCCTGCTGTGTGTCCAGGCAATGCATTAGAGTCACAATGGGGGCATTTTTGAAAACAGGAGAAACAGGGTGATATATTTTGGGGGGTGTTTCTTCATTCTTATGGTCGCTTTACACAGAAATCGGTCTTCAAAGTGATACTTTTATGAAAAAAGTGATTTTTTATTTTTTTTCACCTGCTATGCATTAAATTTAGCAAAAAACTGTGGGGTCAAAATACTCACTACACCCCTAGATAAATACCTTAAGGGGTCTAGTTTTCTAAATGGGGTCATTTATGGGGAGTTTCTATCGTTCTGGTAGTTCAAAACCTCTCCAAATGTACAGTGGGGCCTAAAACATTTTCAAGCAAAATATGAGTCCTGAAAGCCTCCGGGTGCTCCCTTCCTTTCAAGCCCTGCTGTGTGTCCAGGCAATGCATTAGAGTCACAATGGGGGCATTTTTTAAAACAGGAGAAACAGGGTGATAGATTTTGGGGTGTGTTTCTTCATTCTTATGGTCGCTTTACACAGAAATCGGTCTTCAAATTGATACTTTTATGAAAAAAGTGAGATTATATTTTTTTATGCCTGCTTTGCATGAATTCTTACAAAAAAACTGTGGGGTCAAAATACTTACAACACCCCTTAATAAATACCTTAAGGGGTGTAGTTTGCAAAATGGGGTCACTTGTGGGGGTTTCCACCATTCTGACGCCTATGAGCCTCTGAAAACCTGGCTTGGTGCAGGAAAACCAAATGTACTTCAAAATGTATAAAATTATTACTAAACTTGTAAGTCTTCTAAATTGCACAAAAAAAATTTTTTTTTTCCAAAAGTGCTACCAAAATAGAGTAAAGAGATGGAAATATATATTTAATAAAAAAAATTGTACTGTATGTATGTACATATGTGACATATTGCCGTTAAAAATAGGGAAAAATGATAATTTTTACAAAATTTCTTCATTTTTTCTATTTTTTTATTAATTTCCGTAAATCGTATCAGTCTACTTTTACCACTAAAATAAAGTACAACATGTGACGAAAAAACAATGTCAGAATTACTTGGATATTCAAAACTTTCGCTGAGTTATTCTCTGATAAAGTCACACATACCAGATTTAACAAATCTGGCTTGGGCATTAAGGCCCAAACAGGCCCGGTCATTAAGGGGTTAAGACAAAATTAGCATAAGTCTAAAAACACATAGCTTTGGAAGTAATAAACGTTTTTTTTTAAAAAAAACAACACAGGAGTTATCAGCATCAAAGCGCCTATTAGATTAGGTAGGATATACGGAAGTGATAAACTGGTGACAGAGCCTCTTTAAATTCTCAGCTGAATCGAAACAGAAGTGAATAAAAAATTTAATAATATGGATTTCAATGTCTTAATTTTCAGAGATTTTCCCTTGAAAAGGGGTGGCCTGCTCTTTATTTTATTACAATTTACAAAGTACAGTATTATATATACTATCTGGAGTGGCGAAGGGGTAAACAATAAATCATAGGATTTTCATGAGTTTAAAGAGTTAGCTGATATGTTTATTCACATGCTATACATAAACCTTTCAGTTTGTTCCAGAGACCTCAATACATCACACTGGGAGCTCAAAGCATTCCAGTATTCCAAACCCACCATTCTTCAATTGGGCCTAATACAGAGAACAATAAATCATGTATACAGTTTTTCCAAGGTTACATAGGGTCATATACAGTAACTATTATCTCTCACATCAATATTCTGCAATACAAGGAATAAAACATAGCATGTTATACAGAAATAAATCATGCTGTGGTTTTAATAATTCTATTATCTCTATCCTGGATTAACACAGTGGGATTATTGGATTTGATAGTCCTGTGTCTTTTTTTAACATTATCAACTATGTAACTATGCTCGATTATGTAGAGTTTAGCCTAACTAGAAAAATAATAATTGTTTTGTGTTTAGAACTAATGTATTTGCCTGATTGATTTCCAGTTGATTCCCTCTCTATTATTTTTTTTTAGTATAGAGTAGCAGGAGCAGAGTCTGATTAATTGTTGGCCTGTTCCATCTTTCCCCTCACACAAGAATGTAATTGCCACAAGGGATGTGCCACCTGAAGATATCAGAACTTTAGTTGGGCATACACCTAAGACCCTGTTTTCATCACGGTTTTTGGCCTACGTTTAGTGTATACACCGGGAAAGCCTCCGTCGGGCTAATGGAACCCTCATGGACATGTTTAGCATGTTCATCAAGACCCTAGTGTGCATGCTAAATATAGGGAAATAACATGATGTAAATGGGGCCTTAGGCTTTGTTCACACCATGTTTGATGCGTATGCCCAGCTTACACACGTAGAGGACCTCAGATATATAGCCTGGACATTGGAAAAAACCATAAGCGTTTTTTTGTGCAATGCCCGTGTTTTGGACAGTGTAGTCGACTATGTTTTCCAATAGTTAAATAAAGGTGTGTCAATTCATACCAGCTTGATCTATGATAAAAGTACACTTTTAGGGATATGCCTAATCCATTATAGGCTACGGATACATATGGCATATATGGGATATTTTCCCGACAGGCTGATGCTCCCTCCCCTCCCCCCCCCCCATAAACTGATTGCCGCAATATACAGTACATGCATTCTTGGATCAGCAAGGGGTGCTCATTTATTGTCATATGGGGAGGGGGATTAGCATGCACTGATTAATGTACAGGAGACTGTAGCTATTAACAGAACTAGTACTACAAACTAAAGGCCCAATTGCACGGGCCAATTATCAGGCAAACAAACATTCACAGTATGCACGTTCCCGATAAGCCAATGAACGAGTCGGCTGATTCTGTAGTTTATGCAGCCTAAAATATTACCGTTGTTGGCAGGGAGACGTGCTTCCGACATGATAGAAATGTATGGGGACGAGCGATCGTAGTAACAAGCGCTCATCCCCATACATAGCTCTTTGTGAAAAGAACAAACGAGTTGCCTTGTTGATTGGCGCTCATTTACACGGCCCATGTCGGGCCGAGTAAGAGGGCCTTAGTCCTACTATCTACTTGCCAGGGCAATAGTCATTATGGGTCCCATCATCATGGGTAACTGAAAGGTGGAAAAATTTTAGCCCTGAGGATAGGGATGCATTGAGTTCTCCCTCTGTGAAAAGGACAATATCTCCGGCTTGATGAATCAGAGAGAGATGTCGAAGGAGATCACGCAGAAAGTAGTTACAGCTCTAGTTGTGCAAGGTAGATATGTTAGAGTGGCATTTTTTAAAGGGAATGTGACGCTAGAAAAAAATTTATATTTTTTTTAGCTAAACAATTAGTGTATAGGTGATTAAACATTATTCTAATTCTTTTAATTTTTTTCATGAGTCAGGAAATATTATAAATTAGATTCTAATTTATAATATTTCCCAGTGCTGGTCACTAGATGGAGCAATTCCCAAAATTGCAGCATTGCATGTGCTAAAGCAACCACATTGCTTTATGCAGCAAAATTTGAGAAAACTCACTCGCTCTAGTGAGCTCACAGAATCCCCCCCTCCTTTATCATGGCTAGTGCCGGGAGAAACGAGGGGTTGAACGGTCAAACCTCCTACACTGTGTGTCGCCATTTTTTGAGCTAACACACAGTGTAGTAGGTTTACATACACTAGTAAACACACAGTAAAACACGAACATACATAGAAATAACTTACCTGCTCCTGCGGCCGCAGCTCCCTCCGGTCCGTCCGCTCCGTCTGCTACCGCAGCTCCAAATGCACAAGTCCGGAAGCCGCGACCGGAAGTAGTAATCTTACTGTCCGGCCGCGACTTCCGGTCCACAGGAAAATGGCGCCGGACGTCGCACTGTTCAACTTGGACTGTGTGGGAGCGGCGCATGCGCCGTTCCCACACAGACGGCGTACAGCATAGTGGATGGAACGGGCCCCGTTCGCATTCACTATGGGACTGTATGTGCCGTATTCCATGTCTGTATGTGTCGTTAATCGACACATACAGAAATGGAAAAAAAAATTGCAGCCCCCATAGGGAAAAAAAAGTTCAAAAATAAAAAAATGTAAAATACAAACACACAAATAAATCTAAAAGTTTTTAATAAAATACTAAAATCAAACTGATGTAAAATTTTTTTTTTTCGTGACACTGTTCCTTTAAGCAAATTCCTCAATCTTGATCCCAATTTTATGAGCAAGACTATGTAACCTATCCTCTATTCTGCACATGAACTGCTATGTGATACATTTGTTAGGGAAGTCAATCCCACCTTTAGTATCTGGGAAAACTAACGTTTTGATGGTTGTTCTTGACTTAGCTGAAGAGAAACCTAAAAATTAAGTGGTTGATAAGGTGGCCAGGATTTTGGATTGCAACAGATATATTACTCTAGCCATGGCAATGCATTTCACAAGGTATTTACTGCCTATCCAGGAGGCAAATGGAAATGACCAAGAGTTTATGAACACTGATCTTAGGCGAGAGAGGTTGACCGTTTTTTTTTTACATTGCTCTGGAATTTTGTGTAACTTTGTGAATGGATGTTACTTCATGCGTAGAGTAATTCCTAAAGGCCATTCGCTCCTGGGAAGATTCACCACTGCTCTAAGTCCATTACTACAACAGTAGATTTGGCTCTAAGGTTATTTTTTCTGTAATTTCCTTCGATTATGACCAAATGTTCATGTAGAATAGTTGTGATGTCAGCTTTAATTGCTATGTTATGTCCATACATATATATTTATGTATACATGTAAGGGGCTCATTCAGCCTCTTAATACCAGTCATTGGAAAGTAATTATGCGATGCGGTCACGAAAGCAATGTCAAAGAATGCTACAACACTTACATGTGCACTTGATGAAAACTTGGCTTAGTTATAATAAGTATAGGTTAAATAAATATTTGTTTCCTCAAACAGACTAAGCTGCAGCACCAGACAAGTAATAAAGAATTCACACCTTCCGAGTTCATTGAGGCTGGATAACAGCCTCCTCTAAACAATTTGAGAGGGTTGAAGATCATGGCATGGTGCTAATGTACACACCAGCATTAACACATGGGTGTTAAGGTTGTTGCTGTGCAGCCTTGTTTGTCACATTTGAGTTACAGGGATGATCAAAGGGATTAATGATGGAGATTTAGTGGAGCTTTCCCCAATTGCAAAAGTCCGACTTACTAAACATTATACACTAAAAGCACTTGGCCTCCGTTCTTATGTGAGAATATACCCAACTCTTTAAAAGTTAGTCACAGGGGGGGTCCCATGGCAATTAAGAAAGGCCACAGATCAAGCTAGTTTTTAGGGGTCACTTATTCTTAAAAGTCGTTATATGGGGTACATTGGGGGAGATTTAGAGGAAAACGAGTGCAAAAGAATGGTGGAGAAGTTGCTCATAGGGACCAATAAGGTGTCTGTTTTCATTTTCGTAAGAGCATCTGTGAAATGAGACCTGGAATCTGAGTTCTACCTCTATTTTCATTATAGCGCAACTAAATCTAAATGCTAAAGGTGTTGAGTAAAATCTATACTAAGGTAAAACTATCATAAAAGACCAAAAAAACTACACCATTTTTATTTTCTAGCAACTTTCCTTAGGAGTAAGTATGTGACAACTTGTGGGCAAAGTTACATTATAACGATGAATATGCAGTGCACAATAAGAAACCAGAGACTTTATATAAGCAAGCAAATTGTAAAGAAAGATGATAACACGTGTGTGTGTGTGTGTGTGTGTGTGTGTGTGTGTGTGTGTGTGTGTGTGTGTGGCAGGGACTTCTCTTGTTTGGTAACAGGTCTATGTGACAAATGGTGGAGAAGGTGTAAAAACACTGGGGTTGTCACTTGTTGTTTAGCATAGTGCCATTTTATGGCCACCACTTTAATAACGCAAATGAATGTTGTTTTCTGTTACTGCTGCAATTTCCAGTTCAAAAATAATACATGCCTGGGTGGTCAGTGAATCTTTGCATGCAATTCAGGACGGATAAATGTCTGATGTAAATGTAACACTCAGTCTCAGTGATAACCAGAAAACATAAACGGATCACACAATTCATCTGTGAGACCCCTTTTTTTTATGACTTCTGTTTGGGTATAGTACTGACCATGGTGCGAGGTGGTCCTCCAGGGATTGATTCTGTGGATATATAGCTAGGGAACTAGGCAATGTAACACTTATCAGAGCAAGTGGTTGCCACAGGAAACAGGACAACAATGAAGATGCCTAGTCATCAATGGTGGTCAAAGTCAAGCCAATTAAAGAACAGAATCATTATTGGGCACTTGGGGGTTGGCAATAGTTGTACAGCGGAGCACAGTCGGGAGACAGTAACAAATCAGAAAAAATGCTGATTTTGCTAGATTAAGATTCTCGTAAAACCAGCCTCTGTAATGTGGTCATTCCAGAGCCACCGCCATTCAGAATGGAGGTGCAGATGCTGCGGACAGAAGATAGGAAGCTTATTGGAGCAGCAGCACCAATAATCAGCTTTTCTTCTGCATTGCTGTGAAGCAGTCTGCATTGATTTGACTGTGTCACAGCGAAGGTGAAGACTATGCCCACTAAGGAAAGCTTAGGTCTCATCCTCCCTGTACCGATGCTAGTAATTTTTCGTTTTGGGTGACAAAACGGAGTGTCGGCAGTAGCGTTAAACAGAGGGTAAAATTAAAAAAAAAAAACATTGCAAAAATTAGGAGTAAGAATACGGGTATGTAAATGGTTTATAAAAAAAAAACCTGATGGCATGTCCACTTTAAGGCAAAGAACATGTAGAGTCACCTGGTCAGAGAAACCACAATACAAACGTTAATGCCACAACAGTCGCATAAAAGATCAAGCCAATAACACCTTAGTGTCCAGCAAAATTACCATATAACATATTATAGAGGCAGACCATGCAGCTGCTATCTGACCCTTGGAGATGGGGGGGACCAGCCATGATTGGTAATATCCCTTTTCCTATTGAATGGCAAGAACACCAAGCCCTTCTGTCCAAGGTTACAAAACTCAGTAGCGTAATGAGTGCAGTTTGATCCCTGGGTTCCCTTCTCTTCTATGCACTCCATTGTGGAGACTGGTCGATTAATTAGAAACCACACCATTATGAACGGGAAAGTAAAAAAAAAAAAAAAAAAAAAGAAGCAGAGCAGGACCCCCAAAACCCCTGACTAGCAACTAAGGGGTTTAAATGGGTTGTCCCGTGAGATGAAATTGATGGCCTATCCTCAGGATAGGCTATCAATATCTGATGGGTGGGGATCCAACTCTCAGCACCCCCACCAATTGGCTGTTTAAGCGCTGCTTCCCGTTTATCGCTTATGCTGCTCCATGTCAAACGCGGCCACACTCATACCGGCGATTCACAGTATTAAAACTCCACTCTCATTCTTCTATTACATCCATGTGAAAAGAGGATGTCTTAGACTGAATATTGCCATTCTTTTTTGGTACTGCATTCCATTCATTTACTTAATTGCCCTCCTTTTTTTTTTTCAAATATATTTTTATTCAAAGCCAGAACAGTTACAAGTATGCAGTGTGTGTCACACATACAATAATAAATACATCAACTAACAATGTGTTCCAGCTTCAAAATTATTTTCCATTTTACTTGTCATCATTAAGTTACAAAGCAATTAATAAGGCAAAACAAAGCCAACAATTCCCTCCCCTCCCCCCAACTCTCCCCCATCTCGGTGAACATTTTCTTAACTAGCCATCAGCATGCCTAGCGTGCCCTGGATACTCTGTGAACTATACCATGATGTGTGTTGAAATGTGCGCATGAACACCCCTATCTCTGCTGTGGGATAATGTTGTTCAATGAATGTACGCCAAGTTTTAAAAAATTGTTCTGTAGACCTTTCTTTGTGTCTTTCTAGGTCCGTTTTATCATATCCCAATAAAGTCTTGAGAGTAGTCACGACCTCCGCAATTTCCGGGACCGATGCCTGTAACCAGTGGCGCAAGATGCACTTCTTGATAGCCAATAATGCCATATGTATTCCTTTCCGGGCCACTATAGGTGGTCCCTCCCCCCCTGGATCTAAGGGGATATAGTGAAACAACACTGCCTGTGGGTTTGCGTGCACCTCTTCCCCCCAGGTGTCTTTAATAAATTGTAGAGCCAGATCCCAAAACGTCCGAATTTGTGGGCACAACCACATCCCGTGAAGTAAATTAGCTTTGTGTAAGTCGCATTTAGGACAACTATGCAGATAGTGTGCTGGAGCGTCCCTATAGGATAAATTAAAGGCGTATGTTGCTCTGTGCATAAGCCGGAAGTGCATCTCACGCCACTGTTCATTTACCATGAGCTTCCTCACCCTCTCCCATCCATCTCGAATTTTGCTGGAGATTTCTGGATCCTCCAGCTCCACCTCCCACGTTCTAAAGCAGGAGGTACTAAAGGAATCAAGATGAGCATTCCGAAGTTTACCATATAAACTTGCAAGACTTCTTCCCGTACCATCCTGCGGCACCATCCCATCAAATGCTCCCCACATCTCCACTACACCAATATTGCAGACTTTGGTTTTACATAACTCTGTTACTTGAGCATATTGCAAATACTGATTTCCCCTCAAATTATATTTGCTAGAGACCTCCTGCCACGTAAGCCATCTCCCCTCCTCAACATTCATGAGTTGGCCCAGGACATTGATCCCTTCATCTCTCCACTGCGAAAACAATTTATTCTGACTCCCCTGTGGGAACATGGGCTTATCCCACAGCGGCCAGAATTTAGAAAGACCATACGGAAGACCAAAAAGCTTCCGCACCGCCTTCCAGGCACCGATTGTATCTTTCAGCAACAGACTTGACTTAACATTATTAGGCAGTTGAGCATATGGCAGATGTAACAGGGCCTGCAGCGGAACCGATCCCGCCAAATCCTGCTCCAGCTGAACATTGGAGTACATATTAGTGTTATGTATCCAATCCCCTATATGCCTGCAGATGGCCGCTAAATTGTAATACCGTATAAGTGGTAGCTGAATGCCTCCATCCACTTTGGGCAGAGCCAATTTTTTATATGCAATCCTAGGTCTCTTCTTTTGCCACAAGAATTGTAAAAATGCTGTCTGTAATTTCTGGTTATCTAGATGCTTGATCAATATGGGTATGGTTTGCATTGGATATAGCAGACGAGCAAAGCTTATCATTTTTAAAAGAGCAGCTCTCCCAAACAACGACAACGGCAATGACGCCCATCGATTTAGTTCCTTATGAATTTTTTCAAACAAGGGTGAATAATTTAGCTTATAAAGGGAAGAGGGAAATTTGCCTATTTTAATCCCCAGGTATGTGATATAAGATCTGGCTATTTCCACCGTACCCTGCAAGGGTGGTCTTGCCCCTGATTCCTTCAAGTAAAGTAATTTACTCTTTTGCGCATTGACTTTATAGCCTGAGAATGACCCAAAGTATCTTTATCTTAGCTTCTCCAGCACCCCCCCCCCCAAATGATCCCCAGGCGATCTCAGAAACAACAGAAGATCGTCAGCAAAGCATGTCAGTTTGATCTCCTGACTGCCAACCATAATCCCTTCAAAATCCCTGGAGGACAAAAGATGTCTCGCTAGCGGTTCCAAGGCCAAGTCGAACAGCAATGGAGACAGGGGGCATCCCTGCCTTGTTCCCTTCTGTAAATGTATCGGTGCTGACAGAAAACCTGTAGTGAACACCCTAGCTAGAGGTTCTGTATATAACGCCTCCAGGTAATTCCTAAACAACCCTTGTACCCCAAATCTATCTAGAACTAACCTCAGCCAATCCCAGTGGACATTATCGAAGGCCTTTTCGGCATCTAGCGTTAAAAGTGCTGGCGAATCATGTCCCTCCATATTAGAAGTCCTCATTGCGTCTTGTACCGCCAAAACCGTGCATATGTTTTTGACCGCCGACCTCCCCTTAACAAAACCCACCTGGTGTGGCCCAATCAAAGTCGGGAGAAACATAGCCAACCTGTCTGCCAGTATCTTCGACAATATTTTAGCATCCTGATTTATCAAAGAGATTGGTCGATAAGACCCCGGGTTAGCCGGGTCTTTCCCTTCCTTGTACAATACTTTGATATAAGCTACATTGCCCGATTTCAAGAATTCCTTATTTAACAGCATATGATTATACACCGGCAATAAAATGGGCGTGACTTCCTCCCTCATAAGTTTGTAAAAATCGCTAGAAAATCCATCTGGCCCTGGCGCTTTGTTATTCGTCAATGATTTAAAGGTCGATATGATCTCTTGTTCCGTGATCAATGCATTTAATGCTTCTCTATCAGAGTCCGAGAGAGATGGTAACGTTAAGGAGTCCAGAAACTCCCTCCCCTCAGTCCTCTCCGAAGTGTCCTGTGCATATAGCGCAGTGTAATAATCTCCCAGTATATCATTGACGATCTTTGGATCTTTCTGTACTTCCCCGTTCCCATCTCTCAACCCCCCTATGTGAGTCGGGCGAAATTGTCCTTTCGCCATTTTGGCCAGCAGGGAGCCTGATTTATTCCCATATCTGAAAAAATGCGCAGTTGTTTGCTCTCTCTGGAACCTTTCTTTTTTATCCAGCCACATTTCAAACTCTGCCTTAGCCGTGAGCCAGTCCCCCCTAAGCGCTAGTGTCGAGTTTGCCAAGTACGCTGTGTATTTCATGCAAAGATTTCTACTAGACTCATTATAATGCTTGTTGGTTTTTCGTTTAAGCGACACCACATAAGAAATGATCCTCCCCCTCAGCACTGCCTTGGCTGTGTCCCAAAACAAATGGCTGTCCTCTCTATGAGCTTGATTTTCCTGACTATATTCCCCTAACCACCCCTTCAAGCATGATTGAAAGGATTCATCAGTTGCCAGAAACGACGGAAATTTCCACAATATATCCGACCCCCTTTTAAATGTATCTGCCAAGATCAGAGAAACCGGTGAATGGTCTGAAATCACCAAGTCCTCTATTCGAGCACTAAGGATCCTAGGGAGGAGCACCGGAGAAGCCATAAAATAGTCAATACGCGACCATGCGGTATGCGCATTAGAAAAATGAGTGAATTCTCTACCTAATGGAAATTGTGTTCTCCATACATCTACCATGCCCGTGGAAGACATTAATGGGGCCAAGACTTTATCATGTGTTCTTTCAACCAACACCTTACCATCTCCCCTTCGCCTGTCCTCTGTTGTGCATAAGACTGAGTTAAGGTCCCCTCCCAGCAGAATCTGAGGTTCTTTATCCGCTAAAAGTTTTCCTTCCAGAAATTGAAAAAAGACCCGATTGTTGTCATTCGGTGCATATATACCGTACAAACTCACTCTCCCCATGGCGCCCTCTAAGATCACATGCAAATATCTGCCCCCTTCATCCCGCTCAGAAGTAATCACAGAACATTCAATTCTTTTGTGTATGAGGAGTAAGACGCCCGCCTTGCCATTAACTGCTGGAGAACCTATTACTGTGCCCACCCATAATTTGCGCATTCTCTGGAAATCACGTTCCAATAGATGGGTTTC
This sequence comes from Rhinoderma darwinii, assembly GCF_050947455.1. Classification (NCBI taxonomy): domain Eukaryota; kingdom Metazoa; phylum Chordata; class Amphibia; order Anura; family Rhinodermatidae; genus Rhinoderma; species Rhinoderma darwinii. Next base: position 366,877,190 of record NC_134690.1, on the reverse strand, counting down.
CTGTAAAATCGCTATATCCGCTTTCAGCTTTTTCAGGTGGCGAAGAACCATCATGCGTTTATGTGGGGACTGCAGTCCCTTCACATTCCATGTTATTACTTTAGGCATCTCACAGTAATGGCAAAGCAAACCTCATCCACCGAGACAGTTTCCCCCCCACCTTCCCCCTCCCTAAACAGAAAACAGAATTGAAACCCCAACAACAGATCATTACTAATTTCAGACTTCCCTTTTTTCGCACATTTTAGCGTGAAATCTCTGTACATTCCACCACTAGAAACCCCTTGGTATACCATGAACTCCCTGTATACCCGGAAAGTATCAACAGCACCTTACACTCCCACCTGACTCCTTGCAAAAATTTCCTAAAGCCTCACTTCAGCTGCGCCCTCCCCTACCATTAACATCAGTAAACCTCAACCTCCGATGCACCTATAGGTATAACGATTCTGTCTCAAATAATGTGAAACTTAAAATAACATGAGTCTCCTTCCATTACCGCCTGGGCATCCCCCTTCAATCCGGAGAAGAAGAGGTGAGACCCCTCCTGATACTCCTGTTTCTGGAACGTCCCCTGCGAGGCAGTCCGTCCCTGTGTGTCTGGCTATCACCATTGTTATCTTTGGACAAGCTTTCCACAAATTTAGCCGCCTCCCCTGGAGAAGAAAACAATTCCACCCCACCACCGGGTTCGAAGATCCTGAGAATGGCGGGAAACATCAAAGATAACCGAATGCGTTTCTGGACCAGTAGAGAGCACACCGTGCTAAAAGCCCGCCGCTTACGTGTAACCTCAGCCGAGTAATCTCCAAACATTAAGATTCTGCTGCCTCGCACTCTCACTTGTGCCGATGACCTTCGGTAGGCCTGTAACACATTCGTTTTATCCACATAGTCCAGGTACTTCACAATGACTGGTCGCGGTCGTGCTGGGGCGCCATCTTGGGTCACTCTTCGCATCGGTCCCACTCTATGAGCTCTCTCCGCTCTCAGCGGGGCTGGCAATCCCAGCGCCTGAGGCAACTCCACCGCACACAACTTTAGCAGCTGGCCTGCTGGTATAGACTCTGGGAGCCCAATAATACGTAAATTGCTCCTCCTCGAGCCATTCTCCAGGTCATCCACTTTATCAACCAGCTGTAGATTGCAAGCTATCACCTTCTTCACCTCCTCCTGTGTTCCCGCTAGCTCATCTTCCAATAAACTAAACCGCTGTTCCAAATCGTTAATTTGTTCCGCCTGAGCTGAAACATCCGACTGAATTTGGTGCAATAATTTCGACACCGTCGCCTCCAGAGAAGCTGTGATATCTGTGGCTATAAGTTTCGCTACTTCCCTGGCCAAGACTCGACATGAAATGTCCATATTGTGAAACATAGTCTCAGGCTCACCTTCTTCCACTTCTGGCTGCACCAGAGGAGGTTGTGATGCCGAGCGCGAGCTCGTACTCCTCGTGTTCCTGGCCGGCTCAGGCGCCATTTTCCCCAGCGGCAGCATGTCGTCAGTCTGCAGGGCCTGTGATTTTAATCCTGGGGTCCCGGTTTTCACCAGATATCTCTCCATACGCCGGAGAGAAGCCTGTACGTAGGGTTGTCGGCCAGCAGCCTCAGGTCAGGTATCAAAGCCTCGGGACCCCGGTTTTTGAGTCGGGTTAACGGAGCTCTCCTTACTCGCGTCTACTCATGTGCGCGCCGGAACCGGAAGTCTAATTGCCCTCCTTTAAAACCATCTTCTACTACTGTATGTGTTCCTTAGATACAACTGTACACAGTTATTCATGCCTGGCTAGTCTTAAATGATAAAAAAAACCAACAACATTTCCTTTGTGTCCTTTTGATGCATTCTATGACTTAATTTGCCTTGGCAACAGCTAACTGACACTAATTGCTAAAGTTCCTTTTGTCATATATAAATACCCACAAGTAATTTTCCTTGTCCATTTTGCTCAGTGTTTTACCTTAATGTGAAGTGGTAAGTGCATAAATGCATAAATGCATAATCTTTTCCAAATGAATGATTTATTTATAGCCAGTGACAGTGCGACGTTTCGGTCAATACCATGACCTTCCTCAGGCACTGTGTCAATGCTGGATCCTGTTTGATGGCGCATTCGTATGGCTCTGTCAATGACTATAAATAAATCATTCATTTGGAAAAGAATTTCCCCTCTGGTGTGCATAGTACTTTCTCTCTATTGTATCGGGTTGGGCCCCTACGCATGCACCCGCGCTTAAACCTAGTGCTATCCAAACCTTGCTACAATAAATGCATAATCTTACCACCTCCTCATAGAAGCTGATTAGGTTTGGTTTATAAGAGAGATGTGTCATAAACCTATGCTGATACCATGTTACAAGTTGTTTTTATTGAGATATTTTAGTATGACCACTACTGATGTTAAAGTCTTTGGCCTATATATCCTAAGCTCAGTTTAAATAGAATTTATGTGATTTCTAACTGTTCTGCGTGTTCACATTGCATGTCTGTGTGGAAATTTTGGATGCATTAGAATCAAGCTAACTGTAGTAACTGGGGCCTATGCACTAAACTACACGAGCCCGTTACTACAGTAACATATCCACATATTTATCCTCCTCGCTCCTGGGTTGAGTTCTCTTTATCTCCGGGCGCAACCCTGGGTCCTGACTTCGTTCAGTGTTAGGACATGAAATACACAGCGCACATAATGTCTTGAAGCTGAAGAGGACCTGATTCAGGAGAAGGGAGGGAAAGTATTTGGATACTTACTGCTGGGGCCCCGTATCTAAGCCTATCATGTGTCATACTGTCTGTGGCTACTCTATATCTCAACCTATTAATGTGTGATACTCTCTGCTGGGGCCCTGTATTTAATCCTATCATGTGTGATACTGTCTACTGGGCCACTGTATCTAAACGTATTATGTGTGATACTGTCTACTGAGCCATTGTATCTAATCCTTTCATGTGCGATACTGTTTGCTGAGCTGCTGTGTCTACACCTATCATGTGTGACATTGTCTGCTGAGCTGCTGTATATAATCCTATCATGTGTGATACTGTCTGCTGACTTTTGTATCTAATCCTATCATGTGTGATACTGTCTGGTGAGCCGTTGTGTCTAATCCTATCATGGGTGATAGTGTCCGCTGACTTTTTTATCTTATCTTATCTTATCATGTGTGATACTGTCTGCTGAGCTGCTGTATCTAATCCTATCGTATGAAATATTGTCTGCTAAGCCGCTGTGCCTACTCCTATCAGTGGCGTAGACATTTTCTTGGGAGGGTCATATGTCTAAGGGCATGTGCCCATAATCTTTTAAGACCCTAGCAATGACCCTGGCCCGTTCTGCATCAGTGGGTCACTTAAGAGACCCAGCAAAGCAGCTAAAAGTTACGGACGGGATGCGGCCGTTGGCTGTGAAGAGAAGTTGGGGGAGGGCCCAAGAAGAAGTTTGGCAACGGTGCCCAAGAGCCTTTAGCTACACCACTGCCTCCTCTGCTACTCCTCACAGTGATGCAATGTGCGTCACATTTTTGTGAGGAGGCGGAGCTTCCTTTCTAGCAGGCCGCAGCAGCAGAAGTTCAGGGCCTATGGCCTACCAATGCAATCTAAGTGGTAATGCCAGCAGTGCAGTGAGGACAGCAGGAACCTGCCTGCCATACCCCTCACGTCACCTACCGTCTTCCAGCTGGTTCCCCTACAGAGCCTCTGTCTAACTCCCCCACAGAGCCTTAAGAGCCAAATCATCTGTCAGTTCCCCTACTACATTCTGTGCCCCCTCAACTAACAGCTTTTTCTGTATTCCATGTCTCCATCCCCACTCACAGAGCCCTTGGAACCTCCTGACCTCTGGTATGGCTGGTTAACTTACACTCCTTGGCTCCTGGGTCCTCTTCAGCAGTGTGCCTTGCTGTGTGGCAGTATACACAAGGGGGCTGTATGGCATCTACAGGGAGGAATGCGTGGCGCTATCTACAGGAGGCTGCATGGCACTATCTATAGGGGGCTGTGTGGCAATATCTACAGGTGGGTCTGTGTGGCACTATCTACAGGGGGGTCTGTATAGCACGATCTACAGGAGAGCCTGTGTGGCACTATTTACAGGTGGGCTGTGTGGCACTATCTACAAGGGGTCTGTGTGATGCTATCTACACGGGGGGCTGTGTCTGGCAGTATCTACAGGGAGGGGGTGTGACGCTATCTATAGAGGGTCTGTGTGGCACTATCTACAGGGACAGTGGTGTAATGAGGGATTCTTTTATTGATGCCTATAATTGGTGTATTATAACTGTCTATTTTACTGGTGGACTTGTAATATTATAGTAGTTAAAAAAGTAATTAAAACTAATTTCAAATAAGTTTTCTTCTCTTATTTAGTACGCTATATTAGCGTTTACAGAGGGGTATTACTTTTGATCATCAGATCGCCCACCATTGATGGAGACTTGCCCGGCTCCATAACTGCCCCGCTCAGGAGCTGCCAGGAATTAGAGGGAACATTGCTGCACTGGGTCCTGACGACGATTCCCAGAACTGAAGAGGACCAAAGAGCGATCCACTCTCCACAAACCATTCCCGAATTTTTTTTTGCAGTATGGCAGAGCATATTTACCTTGCTGAAAGATGCCACCTCTATTAGGGAATACTGTTTTCATGAAGGGGTGTACTTCTTCAGCAATAATGTTTAGGTAGGTGGTGCGTGTCAAAGTAACATCCATATAAATGCAGAGCCAAGTTTTTTTCAGCAGGACATTATCCAAAGCGTCACACTGTCTCCGGGAGCTTGCCTTTTTACCATAGTGCATCTTGATACCATCTCTTTTCCATATGCGCGACGCACCTGGTTGTCCACATGATGGCCACCTACTTCCATTACTCCATGGTTCAGTTCTGATGCTCACATGGCGATTGTAGGTGTCTATTGGCAACGGACAGGGGGGTGGACTTGGGCATGGATTTGGGTACTCTGACCTGTCTACTGCTATGCAGCCCCAAACGCAGCTAACTGCAAGGCATCGTGCACTCTGACACCTTTCTGAAATAGCCAGCATTTTGTACTCTTTTGTGGGATCGGACGAAGTTAGGCTAGCTTTCGCTCCCCATATGCATCAATGAGCATTGAACGCCCATGACCCTATTGCCGGATCCCTGGTCTTCCTTCCTTGGACCACTTTTGATAGGTAATAACAACTGTATACCAGGAATATCCCTTTGGAGATGCTCTGACTCAGTTGACTAGCCATCACAATTTGGCCATTGTCAAAGACACACATCCTTAAAGGGAAGGTGTCATGAAATTATTATTTTTTTATCATATTAACATAAATTTTATTTATTTGTGTTCTCATGTTCTACTTTTTACTTTGTTCTTACTTTTAATTCTCTATGGGGCTGCCATAACGACACATACAACCCCATAGAGAATGCGAACGGGAGCCGTTCCATTCTCTGAAGCGTACGCCGTCTGTGTGGGCACGGCGCATGCGCCGCTCCCACACAGACCAAATTGAAGCTCGTTCGCAGAGCGAAATCCGGAGCCATTTTCATGTGGACCGGAAGCCGCTGCCGGACAGTAAGATGATGACTTCCGGCCGCGGCTTCCGACCATATGTTCAAGGAAGCGAAGGCGCAAGGAATAGGAGCGGAGGCGGCCGCTGGATAAGGTAATTTATGTTCGTGTATGTGATGTGTGTATTATGTTCGTGTATGTTCGTGTTATACTGTCTGCTGAGCCCTGTATCTAATCCTCCTAGACTGTGCAGTCGCTCAGAAAATGAAGATTTAAACCCCTCCTTCTCCTGGCACTAGCCAGAATAAGGGAGGGGGGATTGTGTAAGGACACTAGAGAGGGTGTGTCTACCCCAAATTTGCAGCATAAAGCAATGAGGTTGCTTTACCACATTGACCATGCTGCAATTTTGGAAACAGCTCCCTCTAGTGGCCAGCACATGGTAATATTATAAATTAGAATCTAATTTATAATATTTCCTGACTTTTGAAAAAATTAAAAAAATGAAAACAATGTGTAATCACTTAAATAAAAAATTGTTTAACTTAAAAAAAAAGAAAAAAATTTCTAGCGACACATTTAAGCGTGTCACTTTTTCTGGCTTCCAAAACAAACTCACTATTCACTTGCTGCCTAATATATCCAACCTCTTGATAGGTGCCATTGTAGCGAGATAATCCATGTTAGTCACTTAACCTGTCAGTGGTTTTAATTAGAACCTGAACTATAGCACATATTGAGAAATAAAAACACAAGACTATTGTGGTTTTAAATATAATTATTTTTATTTAATTTTTGTAAAGTACATACCTGTACCGACAATGATAATATTTCTTGCAGCATAAACATAGCAATTAGCCGATGAATGAGCTTGTTTGCTCGTTTATTGGCAGATCATTGCCCTGTTTACCCATGACAAAGATCAGGAACGTGCGTTAAGACTGTTGATCCAGAAGAAGCCCAAAACCCATTGACATCTTTGACCAATTTGTGTCATAATGGAAGAATTCCTTCTTGACCCCAAGAAAAGGCGATTGGTTATAGAACCCAGGATCGAAGCCGCTGATGCTATTAGCAGGTTGTGTTTACATCTTAGAACAAGCAAAGCTATGCACAGTGAATGGGTCTAGTGTAGCAATTTTCAATGTGTGTCTAGGGGTTTTATGCATACTATGTGTTCCTAGTTCCTGTATGTTTGTTTTATCTGTATAATTTGGATGAGCATTGTGTATACAGCACGTGTTATGCATTCTCTCTGTAATAACTTTACTATGAACGTGTCCTTTCTGTCTCTGAAGATTGTGTTGTCGAGTGGTTTATACTCAGGTATTTTAAAAGTGAAGTTTACTTTTATTAAGCTTTACATAGGTATACTGTACAAAGCTCATTTGAACTATACACAGTATAAATTCTCAACATCTAGCATTGTAGCAATTAAAGCTGGCCCCCAGGTAGACAATCAGTTTGAGTTTACAGGTATATTCACATACTGTGGTTATAGTACAGCAGTGAGCCGCACCATTACCACAGAATAAAAATTGCATATAAATAAATGCAATTTTCGCTATGAAGTCTCATAAAGGAAACCATTATCCATGTGCCCTTATCTTATATGTAAGTGTGGCTCTCGTTTTAGCAGACTCCAGTCTTCCATGTAAGAGTGGTTTTCATTTGGATGGACTCCAGCCATCCATGTCTGCTAGGCAGACAGTCAGTTTGAGTTTACGGGTACATTCACAATTTAAGACTCTAGTACCGCAGTGAACGTTTTCCTATATGTATTGGTGGACTTGAGCCTTCCTGTCCCGGAGCCCGTGGGATTTTCTATCACGGAGCCAGAAGGCGGTGTGTACCCACGTTGTCAACAAGCGATTTGATGTGGGGTTCATCTAGGGAGCGGAGTCTAAGGGGACCCCTGGTCTTCACCCTTTAATCCCTGTACAGGGATCTGGACTTCGCTGCAGGGGAGCCCCAGGTCGGTACCCTCAGAGTAGTCCTTGGCAACGCCCAATATAACGGGTGTAGAGACACAGATAGTTTGGTCAAGTATAGCGGAAGGTCAGGGCAGGCTGCAGCGATTATATTATATAAATTAGAAACATAGCTAATTGTCAGAGCAGGCGGTAATAGTTCATTAGGGGTAACAAGGCAAAAGGTCAGGGAAGGCAGCAGGGAAAGTACACGCTGATGTCAAAACACTATATATAGGAGATAGCGGAGGCTTCTAGGCACACAACGAACACTAGATGAACCAAATTGCTCTGGCAATGAGTCCAGAGAAGAAGGCCTATTTATGTCCAGGGACAGCTGTGGGAAATTATTTTGGCCCTTTAAGAATACAGGAGTCAGCGCACAAGGACCCAGCAGGGAGCATTGGCGGAGAGAGTGTCCGTCAGATACTGAGGAAAAAGGAGAAGAGTGGCGTGGACCAGGACGCCCAAAACAGGTAACAAAGTGGACACTGGGTAGCGTGGGTTGTTATAGTTCAATTTAAGGGTATGTTCACACTTTCAGGAGAAAACGGCATGTGCAGGCGCTTGAACGCCGCGTCCAATACGGACGTAACTGGAGCTGGTTTTCCATGGAGTCCATGGAAAACGGCTCCATTTACGTCTAAAGAAGTGACATGACACTTCTTTGACGCGGGCGTCTTTTTTACGGCCCGCCTTTTGACAGCGGGGCGTAAAAAAAATGCCCGCCGAACAGAATATCGTAAGACCCATTCTAATGAATGGGCAGATGTTTGCCGATGCTATTGAGGTGCATTTTCGGACGTAATTCGGGGCTAAAACGCCCGAATTACGTCCGTAAATAGTGTGTGTGAACATACCCTAAGAGTGGCCATCCATGGCTGCTAGGGAGACAATTAGTTTGAGTTTAAAGATATGTTCGCAGGTTGTGGCTATAGTACAGCAGAGAACTGCACCATTATCACAACATAAATACTGCATATAAATACATTTGGGTGTGATAATGCCGAAATTGTGATTGCGCTTTTCACTCCTTTAGGACCAAACTGTTTTTATCTCTTAGGGACAGAAACATTTTTTGTTTATTGCTTTCCCCCATACCGGCAGTCATAAAGCTTTATTTTTTAATTGAGGCCGATGTATGAGGCTTTGTTATTTTTACAGGATAAATTGTTCTTTCTGCTCTGATCATGTTGGAGTACATATAATTTAAAGGGGAGGTCTCATAAAGGCAACCATTATCCATGTGCCCTTTTCTTATATATGGCCCTCGTTTTGGCAGACTCTAGTCTTCCATGTAAGAGTGTATCTTGTTTAGTTTGTCTCCAGCCATCCATGGCTGCTAGGTAGACAATCAGTTTGAGTTTACGGATACATTCACGCATTGTAGTTATAGTACATCAGAGAACTGCACCATTACGACACCATAAACATTGCATACAAATAGATACGGTTTCGGCTGTGCTTATGCAGCAATTGTGATTGCACTTTTAACTCCTTAAGGACCAAACCATTTTTGGTCTTTAGGGGCAGAAGACATTTTTGCTTTTTGTTTTCCCCCATTCAGGCAGTTATAATGTTTTTTATTTTTTAATTGAGACCGATGTATGAGGCATATTTTAGCAGGATGAATTAATCTTTCTGTTCTGGCCATTTTGGAGTATATACAGTGAAGGAAATAAGTATTTGATCCCTTGCTGATTTCGTAAGTTTGCCCACTGTCAAAGACATGAACAGTCTAGAATTTTTAGGCTAGGTTAATTTTACCAGTGAGAGATAGATTATATTTTAAAAAAAAAAGAAAATCACATAGTCAAAATTATATATATTTATTTGCATTGTGCACAGAGAAATAAGTATTTGATCCCCTACCAACCATTAAGAGTTCAGCCTCCTCCAGACCAGTTACACGCTCCAAATCAACTTGGTGCCTGTATTAAAGACAGCTGTCTTAAATGGTCACCTGTATAAAAGACTCCTGTCCACAGACTCAATTAATCAGTCTGACTCTAACCTCTACAACATGGGCAAGACCAAAGAGCTTTCTAAGGATGTCAGGGACAAGATCATAGACCTTGACAAGGCTGGAATGGGCTACAAAACTATAAGTAAGACGCTGGGTGAGAAGGAGACAACTGTTGGTGCAATAGTAAGAAAATGGAAGACATACAAAATGACTGTCAATCGACATCGATCTGGGGCTCCATGCAAAATCTCACCTCGTGGGGTATCCTTGATCCTGAGGAAGGTGAGAGCTCAGCCTAAAACTACACGGGGGGAACTTGTTAATGATCTCAAGGCTGCTGGGACCACAGTCACCAAGAAAACCATTGGTAACACATTACGCCATAATGGATTAAAATCCTGCAGTGCCCGCAAGGTCCCCCTGCTCAAGAAGGCACATATACAGGCCCGTCTGAAGTTTGCAAATGAACATCTGGATGATTCTGAGAGTGATTGAGAGAAGGTGCTGTGGTCAGATGAGACTAAAATTTAGCTCTTTGGCATTAACTCAACTCGCCGTGTTTGGAGGAAGAGAAATGCTGCCTATGACCCAAAGAACACCATCCCCATTGTCAAGCATGGAGGTGGAAACATTATGTTTTGGGGGTGTTTCTCTGCTAAGGGCACAGGACTACTTCACCGCATCAATGGGAGAATGGATGGAGGCATGTACCGTCAAATCCTGATTGACAACCTCCTTCCCTCCACCAGGACATTAAAAATGGCTCGTGGCTGGGTCTTCCAGCACGACAATGACCCGAAACATACAGCCAAGGCAACAAAGGAGTGGCTCAAAAAGAAGCACATTAAGGTCATGGAGTGGCCTAGCCAGTCTCCAGACCTTAATCCCATCGAAAACTTATGGAGGGAGCTGAAGATCCGAGTTGCCAAGCGACAGCCTCGAAATCTTAATGATTTACAGATGATCTGCAAAGAGGAGTGGGTCAAAATTCCATCTAACATGTGTGCAAACCTCATCATCAACTACAAAAAACGTCTGACTGCTGTGCTTGCCAACAAGGGTTTTGCCACCAAGTATTAAGTCTTGTTTGCCAAAGGGATCAAATACTTATTTCTCTGTGCACAATGCAAATAAATATATATAATTTTGACTATGTGATTTTCTGTTTGTTTTTTTTAAATATAATCTATCTCTCACTTGTAAAATTCACCTAGCCTAAAAATTCTAGACTGTTCATGTCTTTGACAGTGGACAAACTTACAAAATCAGCAAGGGATCAAATACTTATTTCCTTCACTGTGCATTTTCTGGTGGAACTAAGTTGCTAATTTTTCCAGTAAAAATGTGTGACTTTTTTAATTTTACGCTGCTCTTGCCACTTTTCAAAAGAGTGGGAGAACTGGGGGGGGGGGGGGGGTTCTGGAGGACTGGAGGTCTCCGCATAAAGAACATGCTGAGGTTATTGAAAAAAACTGCCAGGGTTTTCAACTGCACTGTGTGAATGGGATTTCCTAAAATGTAACATCTGGCTGCTGCGGTAATTTACTGTTGCTCAAAAATGCCATGTATGAATATAGACTAAATTGCCATCATCACCAGTGCTGTAATTCAGTTCCCATGATGTGGAACTGCAGATTGGGAAGAAGAGAGTGAGCGGCCAATGATCACTCATTTATTCTTTTCTGCTGGAATATAATGGAGCAAGCATTTCGCTGTCACTATGGGGGTGTCTTGTTGATACACTTATATTACAAAATGTTTTTGTTTATATTTCAAATCGTTCTCAAAAGCAGAAGTCCATTTTAAGGTGCAGGAAAGCCCTTCTCCAGTGCCTAGGTTTGCCAATCGTCCGTAAATTGTAAACCGTAAATCGTCCGCAAAAAACTGGTGTTTTCTTCTGCCGTCCGTGGTGTCCGGCAGAAAAAAACACCATCTGTGATTTAGTCTCTATCCCCCGGAACGTTGCACTGTGCATACTCCAAAATGTACATGTGCAGTGCAAATAAGGGAAGAGTAGGCCGCGGCCCACGGCAAATGCATTTGGGAGCAGAAGGAGGGCAGACAGAGCCAAGTGAATGACGGTCTGAGTGAGGTCGGTGCCGGGAGTGGACCAGTTCAGTCACCAGACCTGAGTCACGTGACCTGGAGTGAGTGGTGAATGATTCGGACTCACCAATCACAGCCCCGCTTGCAGCTTTCCGGCGCTAAGTTAGTGGAGGAAAGCTACAAGCGGGGCTGTGATTGGTGAGTCACTCCTAGCACACTGCACAGTGCACAGGCAATGATTTTGGAATGTGTCCGTAAAAACTTTGTTCTGTTCGTGATTTTTAGGTTATGGCCTGTTCACATCACTGTTCGCTTCCGTTCCGGGGTTCCGTCTGAGGTTTCTGTTGGGTGAACCCCGCAACGGAAAGAGAAAGTGAAAGCACAGCTTCCGTTTCAGTCACCATTGATCTCAATGGTGACGGAAACATTGCTAATGGTTTCCGTTCATCACCATTTCGGCAGGTTTCCCGATGGAATCAATAGCGGAGTCGACTACGCTATTGATTCCGTCGGAAAACCGGAAACCTGCCGGAATGGTGACGAACGGAAACCATTAGCGATATTTCCGTCACCATTGAGATCAATAGTGACTGTAACGGAAGCTGTGCTGTCACTTTCCATTGCAGGGTTCACCCGACGGAAACCTCAGATGGAACCCCGAAACGGAAACCGAACGGTGATGTGAACAGGCCCTTAGTTGTCCAGAAATTACTGAAGTGGAGGTTGGCAACCCTGCCAGTGCTGTCTAAAATAACTGTGCTCCATTTTAATGTAAGATTAATGTGCTTCATGTATGTCCAAGATGGTGTAATTATCCACTTGCATATCAGAATTTTGTTGCTACATACATGTTCCAATGGCAAGACATATCGTAAAAGCACCATTGTTCATTGTGGTTTAAACTAAGACGCACATGAGGGGATTAAAATGGCACTTGACAACACAATTTGGAGGAAAGCTGCTGACCGGCATCTGAAGGACTTTCCAGAATGACTGTGAGACCGGCAAACAGAACACAGATTTTATATGTACACATTTTATTTGTATATGTACTCGAGCGCTATGTGCGCTAAATAGCTGTGTGCTGAGTTTGTGGGACACTTATGTATATGCCATAACTGTTTGTTGTATATATGCACTGCAGCTGTGCACTGTATGCATGCGCGTGTGTACAGCATAGCTGTATGCTGCAAATATATACCTTAAAATGCTGCGTAATTGTGCATTATTGCAAGGTAGCTGTGAGCACAGTGGGCTGCCTGTATACTGCTTTGCAGTGCAGTATGTGTGTGCTTAGCATTGTGTACATGCCAGCTTTCCAGTGAGTGTGTGGCATAGCAGTCCGTTTTGTGTAAATTAATCTATGCCAATGGGCAGAAGTTCTCAACTAGACCCCATATTCTAAGCACTATGAGCCCCACAGCTAATGGACTCCTGGGCACTGCTTGAGTTGACAACTCAGTCCATCCCTGACTGTTTTCCAAGGTAGCTGTGCATTTTCAGGGATGTTACATGTTAACAAACCTCCCTGTTTTTTTTTACATATCTCTATGTTCTTCATAGGACTACATGCATGTCAGGATGGTTGTGCTCCATGTACATGCAGGGTGACAGTTCTCTATATGCGTCCAAGGCTACGGTTCTCCTAGTGTGATCGGAGTTTCACTGCTATGTGTGTCCAGAGTTGTTAGCTGTTTAATGCAGCTGATCTTCTTCCAATTACCTCCCTGTCAAAAATTAGGAGAACGTCAGTGATTTACATTTTAATTTTTTTTTAATTTCAGACAACAACATAACCCCAAGAACACATGCTAATCAGGAGGCTCCTAGGAGACGCCGGCACTCGCGGCTGTCCGGCCCTGCACCCAATGTTAGGGTGCGTGTGCACACTCGGTCCCGGCCTTAAAGGGCCAGAGCGCACCTCTTAAAAGTTACCTAATCATCCTGGACTCTGCTCCAGGACTCTGGCTGGGGAAGCAACTGACATCACTGTCTATATATGGACAGTGATGTCAGCAGAGCTGGAGCGGCTCTGAGCTTGCCCATGACATCACTGTCCATATATGGACAGTGATGTCAGGAGCGGAGTTGGAGTCCGAGTTAGAGTGCCAGAAGCGGCTTTGCTCTGGGACTTCTGCTCTGAGGAAGCCCCAGACATCACTGTTCATATATGGACAGTGATGTCAGGAGCAGAGATGGAGTCCCAGGCATAGCGCTAGTAGCGCTCTGCCCGGGACTCCGGCTCTGGGCTTGCCCCTTACATTACTGTCCATATGTGGATAGTGATGTCAGGAGCAGAGCTGGAGTCCCAGACAGAGCGCTAGTAGACCATATATGGGCAGTGATGTCAGGGGCTTTCCCAGAGTTCCGGAGCAGAGCCTATACTAGTGCTCTGCTCTGCGACTCCGGCTCTGGGGATGCCCCTGACATCACATTCCGGTCCAGGAGGATCCCCTGACGTCACTGTATAGTATTATAGTAATGTAGTATTATTATAGTAATGTGGTATTATTATAGTAATGTGATATTGTTATAGTATTGTAGTATTGTTATAGTAGTTCGAATAACTAATACTTTTGTATTGTATCAAATTTGAAAGTAATGCTGCCCGTCAACTTCACACTTTTTCTATGTGTGGCCCATTTACCTGGCCAAGTTTGAGACCCAAGGTTTGTGACATATCTTATGGCTATATACGGTATATTTCCTATTTTAGCTAATAACAATGGAAACATTTTAAACATTATATAATCTACTCAATTTATGTTCATAGTATTGAAAAGAGTCTTCAAATTAACAAATTTGAATGCAAGTTTTAGCAGAAATTCTAAAGACCGAAGACCAGAGTTGTATTTTATTTTGCACTCAATCACTTCGGATAATAACATATTCCTCTAATTCAAACAATCTCCAGGCTTTCATCATACTCTAAGCACTTACAGCTCATTAAAAGTATATTATGAACACAGTTGTTGACATATAGCCCAAGAGCTCTCTCATTTCACAGGGAGCAAGATTCTTTTCATCTGTCCATTTTAAACCAAGGAAAAGTATAGACTTAGAAGACATGTAGACTTGTCATGGGCCGGAGGAATGCTGTGTGATCTGTTGGCTTTAAACTCAGCAAACCCAATGCTAAAAATATAGAATGTAAACATAGTGCACTATAGAGACTTTCTTTTTTTTTATTGGGAGCCATTCAGGACTGTGTAAAATATGGGAGAACATTAATTAACTATATCAGATCAAAGTACAAAATATCATATCCAGGGTGCTACATAGAATGAGAATATAATAAACATATGATAGCTTCTCCTATTCTTTCCCTTATATAGATAAATTTACATGATGATCTGCATTTATAGCTTATGCAATATAGTATATAATATGGTATACACATTCTACTGTCATTTGAACCCCTTTGAAATGATATACTGTCACTGATGGACAAAGATTTCAATAAATGGCCCTGACAATGCTTCAAAAAATAAGTCTTCTATGTGCTGGGCAATTGTTTATGAGTAAGAGCTGGACCTGCTCTCCTGCACTGTAAGGCTGAAAACACACCTGCAGTTTGAGGTGCAGTTTTTGATGCAGTTTCTTTGAGCCAAAGCCAGAAGTGTATGCAGCAGAAAGAAAAAGTATAAGTTTTTCCGTTATATTTCCATGCCTTTTGGCACTCCTGGATTTGGCACAAAAAAAAAATGCACCAAAAACTGCCACAAAATTGCATGTGTGATTCCAGCCTAATGGTTACCCAGTAGAGATGAGCAAATGTCCCGATGTTCGTTTTGGGTTCGATTCGATTAAATCGGTTATCCGTTTTGGTCCTAATAATTTCACCACGAATCACAAGTGCCCCAATTGCTCTGAAAACTGGCGTCTGACTTTCTGATGTCATCTAGGATCAACGCTGATGTCTTCCTCTGTGAAACACCTTCCTCTTGTTAGTACAGCCTTCTCCACGGACTGTACAAAACTGCCATTTGAACATGGCCGCTAAAGGAGGGGCATGTGACCAGGCACGTCCGTCAGCAGCCTCCATTGAATAACACTGCGCACTGCGGGGGAAACTAGTGCATGCACAGTGGTCTTCTAATAACCTTAAATTTTTCAGAGGTTCTTTCTAAAATGAAAGCAGAAACTTGATTGTTTGCTATGGGCAACAAATTCACTTTTCCTTTGCACCAGTTTTGACAAAGTCTCCCCCTTTGTATTAGTAAGTGAGCTCTGAGGGCCACCATTTTGCCGTGATTTGTGCACCACGAAGCCCAAAAATTTTAGATTTAGCTGAATCCAAAACTTATGGGAAACTCGGACCGAGTTTGATTTGCACAGAATCGGTTCACTCATCTCTATTACCCAGTAATTTTAAAGGCTTTACTGGAGACAAGAGAGTGCAGTGAGACCAATGGGGCTCAACCCAACATATTGTTAAATCGAGGTCTTGATTCCATCACATGCAACACATCAATCTCCGCACATTTTTTTCTAGCATAATATATATAGATGTAATATATGACCACAGGCATTTAGAAAGAGGTTATACATAGACAAAAGTACATTAGCATACGCACGACAACTTTTGGAGCTTGGAAAGTTACCACAACGCCACTTGTAGCTCTTCTTTTCTCTTCTGTTCTTAATGGGTGGGCCGACTACTTGGTGTACATAATTTATTATGCCTCATCATTACCCAGGGGAAGATATCTGCACCATATAAATTTGCTTCCCTTGTGCTTTGGGGACCACACACCAGGCAAATGATGGCCGCCAATTGGGCATCACTGAGCTGACCATGTGGCCTATGATTGCACCTTTAAAAAGTTGAATTTATCTTAGTCAAAACTTTGTTACTCACAGTTGTGGTCCATTTGTAAGTCTCTAACATTTTACAGAACACAACAAATATTTATTTTCTTGTAGGAGTGGAACATAAAGATTACCTTTGTAGAAGCCCCTTTCTCTTTAATTAAAGCTCTGTAACCCACTCCCCCAGAAATGTTTGTGCCTGAATGATATTCGCAGTGCTCTGATATGAAGATCTCTCTGGTTGGTATCATTATCAGGTTTGTGACTGATGTTAAAGCCATGCTGGCAAATAACATTTATAATTGATGGCGTTACATGCATTGCTTAGATGACTGCGATTAGTTTTACTTATGTCAACAAGAGCTAAGTCTCGGGAGACTTAATCATACTTAGTAGGAGAACAAGAAGAGATTATTAGAGAGTCATTTTAGCCAAGCGTCCATCTGTTACCATCCTTAACATTCTACTTTAATATAGATTAACTATAGATGAACTGATCCTCTTCTTATATACATATATTGACTTCTGAAAAGTATATGGTAGTGTACAAGACCTAATGAAGAGCACAATGGCTTTCTTTAAAATTACATTTGATTACAGGACTATGTTGGGGAACACACTGGTAGTTGACTCTATATTATTTCCTTTTAAGGGGTTTTATAACTTGTCAATCATACAGGTAATATAAGTAAATTAGGTGGCGGTCCGACTTGTGTAACCTCTACCGTTGCCAAGAATGAGTAGCCCAAAATCCATGTTGGTATTAGGAGAGTAAGATGAGAATGTGCCAACCTAATAGATTATAAGGGCAGATGTTTAAGGCTTTATCAAAGATGAATTATTAGGTGCAATTACACCCATAACATGCTTAGCCCTCCAACAGATTGGTCCATACACAGTGTGACTCGAATTGGACAGTGCCGGAGTGTGTAGAGACATGCCCAACTGACAACGAATGGTAACACCCAGTTGTCAATTGATTTATACGTTACCAAGAGGAATAACAGAGGAACTACACAACACAGTTCTAAGAACAAGTGCTGCAGCATTGTTATTTTCTAAAACAAACATGTCAGGAAAGGTGACAGATCTGACAGTATTATTTCTTTCATCTGACCCTTCTCACTACATCAAGTGCCCGTATTCTCGACTTGCAGGCAGTGTCCGGCCACCATCTTGCTACTTCTTGTCTGTATCATGGGTCCATTGTTTTGCACAGAATAACTAATGAGGATATAAGTGGAAAACAAACTGCTGCTTGGAACTTGAAGTCTAAACCTAGTAGTTTATATCCTATACTAATGTGGCAAAACTTCCACTGCCATCAGCACCTATTGATATTTCTCGGAAACACAACTACAACAATAATTATTTATTGACATAGACCATTATAGGACATGCTATACAACATGATATTTGGACAACACAGTTTTTTTTCCCACTAACAAGATGTATCACCTATGCACAGTATATGTGATAAATGTTATTCCATATATGAAGGGTAAATTATTACTGGCACTGTCCCTTTAAAGGGGTTTTCCATGACTTTTCTATTGATGACCTATCCTTAGGATGGGCCCTCAATATAAGAATGGTGGGGGTACGACTCCCGGCATCCCTGCCATTCAGCTGACTAAAGGGGCTGCGGTTTGAGCCACCGCAGCCTTTTCCCAGTTTACAGGCGCAACACTTCTGTAGTGGGTGGGCCTGGGATTGCAGCCCTGGTCCCATTCAAGTGAATGGGACTGAGTTGCAATCCCATGCAGAACCACTACAGAAGTGTATGGCGCTGTGACTTGTAAACACTGAGGCCATGGCGATGAAAACAACGGCCCCTCCAGTCAGCTGATTGGAGGGGGTGGCGCGAGTTGTACCCCCACCGATTTTACATTGATGACCGATTCTAAGGATAGGCCATCAATAGAAAATTTCTTGAAAACCCCATCACAAAAGGGATAACCGTTCCTTTCAGCCATCAATAGTGCTCAGCAGTATACAAAAGATAGTACAATAAATATCCCAATACAAAGATAGTAACAAACTGTGGAACTCAAAACTCTATCAAAATTAAATTTATTCACATAGATGTCCAGCAAAATCAAAGAGGAATAGTGTTCCAACTGGCCTACGGCCGTTTTGCATGCAAGTACGCTTTCTCATGGCCTTGATCACTGACGGCCCAACAGCTGCAACCCCTACCAATCACTGGTACAGGGGTCCCCAGACCCCTGTTTCTCTTCACTAGCACATAAGCGGTAAGGAGCAGTTGTATGGAGTGGCGGTTGAACATGCACACTGCGGCTCCATAAAGCACTCTGCAGATGTTCTAGTGAAGAGAAATGGAGGACTGGGGCCCCATAATTGGAGTCAGTGGGGATCCCAGTAGTGGGACCCTCAACGATGTAACATTTGGTACGTATCCTGTGGATAATGATAAATAAAGTAAGTAGGAAAATTCCCTTAAAGTTTTCCAGATAGCAACCTGCCTAAAATACCATTCTCGATAGTAGTCCTCAATTCCTGTAAGATTAGGCACTCGGTGTGAGGATGCAGGATAGTAACACCATGAACTTTCTATGTTGTATATTTGATTTCTTATTTTATTTTGATGAAAGGCTCTGAAAGCTCAGTACTGGTCAGTTCATATAACTTCATTTTACAAGTAAATTAATAATGCTAACAGACATGTCGGCTCCTTTGAAGTACAAAAAGGGAAATTCCCTGTCTTCCGGATCTCTCAAAATACATAGATTACTTATATTATCAAGACCTATTCATGTCCTTTCATAAATAATTATTTGTTAGTCTTTCATCACTAGTCCGCAAGGACCTCTTGTCAATCAAAGTGAATAATAATATGGTTTAAGTGGATAAACTTAAAGCCGTCAACGATACTGAAGTGCATAACTGTAATGTGATATATGTAAATAGCTGTCAATATATAGGGACAAGCAACTTGCTTACTGTTTTTAGGACAAATAATTGTTCGGTAGCCGGCTGCGTTACCAGCACTGCAGAAGTTATAAAGAAAGTGCAGAAATTGAAGATAAATACATTGCACAGACTTTTAAAAAGATTTTTTTTTCCTAAATCAGTCGCAAAAATCAAAACTCAAAAGCAAGCCTTCATCAAAAACTTGACAGAAGAGGAAAACGGAAGAGCCTATAATAATAATTTGCTTTATGAGGGGCAAATGTTTATGTTATTTGGTCTGTAGGTGAAAAAATAGGTCCTTCAATGACTCTGGCTTAAAGGAGAACACTTTGGCATCTTGGATACAATTAAAAGAACTAAGCTTGTATAAAACTCAATGTCAGCATTGATTGGACAGTGTGAGTCTGTGTAGGGAAACAGCCCCATTAACCCTTAACACCCAGTTGTAAATTTATTCTTAAATTTCTATTAGGAATAACAGAGGAATGGCACAATGTATAGTGTTAAGAAAAGATGCTCAAGAATTGTTATTTCATGGGGAATATAATAATTTATTGACCCAGACATGTCAGGAGAGGTGACAGGTCCTCTTTAAAAGGGTTTACTGGCATTTTACACTGATGGACTAGGCTATCAATGTGTGATTGCTGCAGTTCCCACCCCCCGGTATTTCTGCCAATCAATAGAAAGAGGGGACAGTAGTCCACATGGGAACACCTTGGCCCCTCCACTGCAGTACCTGACATAGTGGCGTCCATGTGCATGTGGCTGTGTCTGGTATTGCAACTTAGTCCATTCAAGAGAACCGGCAGAATTGATACATATGCACCAGCATATCCCAGTTAACCAAAGCTTTATATTGTAGCTAAGGAATTTTATCCTACTCTTTGTAGAGCTTCTACAATTCTGTAACATTGGTAAGTGTTTGCAAATGATTGTTTCAGGTCGTGCCCCCTTTTAGGTAATAGACCAGACTTTGACTTGGCCAATCCAAATCTTTTATTATATTTTTCCTCAGCCATTCAGATGTAGACTTTTTCATGTTTTGGATTATTGTCTTTTAGTATAGCTCAATAACGCTTCAGCTTGCAGACAAGAATTTTCTGGTACTGTTCAGAATTCATGTTTTTTTCAAGTATGTCAAATCCTGAGTAACCAAAGCCAATAGCCTCATACTCTCATACTTTCATCATTTTAGGTTAATCTCTGTTATTCCTGTGTTTTTGGAATTGTAAGGCAAAGATTTATACGCTGTTTTAATACTAAATGGATTGTCATGTTTGTGGGTCTCAGAAAGCATCTGCTGGGAGCCTGTGCAAACAGCTGGTATTTTTTGGGTGGGGGAATGAGGAATACAGGTTCATTTGCTTGCAGAAAAAACTTAGCATGGCACTTTTTTGAAAATCAATGGCCATCCAGTAAGTTAGTGACTAGCTAATAGAAGGGGGCTCCTTCCTCTATTACAGTATGTCAGCATGTAATAAGAGCTCATACACATGGTAAAGCTTCATGCATAGACCATGTACAGTGAAACATGGAGTCCCTACAGGTGTTATGAATCAGTGGGCACTCCGCGTGACACCATATAATGCCTCATGGAACTCTTTTCTTTTCTAGAAACAATGCTTCTAGGACCCGGGCGGCCGTTGACAGCCGGCTGTTTTCCCATTATAAAGTAAAGGAGCATGGTCCGTAAAATAAAAAAATAGCAAATATCCTATTTATTTCGGCAGGTTTCTACGACATGGACACCCTCCCGTACACATACAGGAAGTCGTCTGTCGGCCATAGAAATGAATGGGCCCGTAATTACGGCCCATAATTGGCGATTTTACGGTCATGTTCATGGGGCCTTAGAGCCCACATTAAATTACATGACATGAGGAAAATCATCTGTTATTATCACCAGTACTAGACACTGGGACATAAACGTTTCTACATAAAAATACTATTAAATAATAAAAAGGTAATTAAAATGAAGAGAAAAAGCAATACAATAAAGACAAGGCTGCCTGAGAACACAATAAATAGTACCCACTTTCAGATAATGAGAAGGAATAGGAGTGTGCATCCGGGGAACAGGATGCCTTCTGTAGGTCTGACTCTATAGAGGGGAAAACTTGTCCATTTTACCACCTGTATGAACACAAATTGTTACTATTGTGTTAGTGCGTGCAGTGTATTGTAATCTTCATGGATCACAAAACCTATAGGGGAAAACCCACAATGGCTTTGTGTAGACCCCTTGCTGGGGTCATTCAAGAGATGCAGCAAACAATTCCATCTCCAGGATGTTCCAGCCCATTGGAAGCTGTAAAAGGACACACATCCTATATAATATACATTAGGCGTCCACTCCTCTCTGGGACATTTACCCAATTCATGTGCGCAAGGGCAGAACGTATTCCTGCAATAACAAGGACATGCTTCTTGAATCTTAGGGATGTTCAGCCATGCTGTGATAAAAAGACACTGCCAATTCAAGCCAATACATTTGTTTAAAGTTTGTAATTTACTTTTACGTTTAGAATACAGAGACCTAAGAGTCATTTATAAATAACTGTCCACATGTTTAACTATGCCAGTCACTAAGGTACATAACTGTGCAAAATAATTTTAGAATTTATCATTTTTATACGTTTTTCCTACTGGGAGGGGATCCCTACACTTAAAGATATATTGAAAAATTAGTAAAAAATTACATGAAATGTATTTTATTTCGAGTTGTTTTTTATGATTATTACTATTATTATTATTATTATTATTATTATTATTTATATTATAGTTATCTATGGATTACTTTATCTGCATGTACAGTAGAGCCCCATAGACTTGACACAAATGTTGTATTTACAGTTAGTCAATTGTTTTATTTACATTTCAACTGTGACATTTTGTTACAATTTGGAATTTCCCTTTATGTTTTCTGAGAGTTTGGAATGTGGCAATGCTATGTATAGATAATATGGCTATTATGGTATTGTAATAAGGGCATCTTTGGAAACATAGAAACAAAAAATAATTTGACATTCTGAAAAACTTGAAATAAACACAAATGTAAAAAACAAAAACACGCAATTATTTTTAATAAAAAAGTTTTTATCATTTTTTTTATAAAACAATATAAAATACATATATATATCCCTTTAACCATTTTAACCATAAAAACACATATAATAACATTAAAACGTGATTTGTTTGCAGAACTTAAAAAAAAAACATAAAAAACTATGACGAGTTGATTTTTTTTTACAAATTTTGCTTTACAAAATATATATAAATTAAATGCAAAATTTTATGAACCAAAAAAATTATACCAAAATAAAAATATACCCCGACATGCAAAAAAACAAAACCTCACTCAGCAATACAAGCGAAAAATAATAAAGTTTTTGCTCTCGGAATGCAGAAATGCAGAATGCGGAGGCAAAAACGAAAATATACTTTTTGTCCTCACAGCCAAATTTAGCCACATTCTTAGGGGTTTAATTATGACATCTTTTAGATGCTGTAATAAGATAATTAATGGGCATAACGGCTCCCCTCGAGCTTTTAAATTGGAGGGCCATGAGTGATAGGGGTCACTTTCACAACTTAAGAGTTATTATTAAAGAACTCACCATGCGCACAGAACCTTTAGTCTGTGTTCACATAGGGCGGATACACTGTGTAAAAGCACACAGCGTATCCGCCCTGGGCGCCACAGGGAATTCCAGGCAAAAAAACGCACCAAATTGTTGTGCAGTTTTTCGGCCGGAAAACTGCACGTAGAAAAAAAAAGTTTAATACTTACCTAACCATGGCGACGTGTCACTCTGCCATCCTGCAGGCCGGCCTCCTGGGATGCAACGTCATCCCAGGAGGCCGGCCTGAACGAAGAAACACAGAATTCTGAGTAAGTATAAGATTTTTTTTTTCGGAGATGTGTTTTTTTGTGGCGGAATACCTGCTTTTCCACCGCAAAAAAACGCAACATCTGCTATTTGCTGCTGGTTTTATCTCCCCTGTAATTCAATGGGGAAAACCAGCAGCGATTACTCAAATACAATTGATATTCTGCAGATTAAAAAAAACTTACCACAGGTCAATTTCTGAGGGTTTGTTCTGCTCAGCATTTACGCAGCGTGTGGATGAGATTTGTTCAAGTATTTACGCTACATGTGAACTTATCCTTAGTGCTGTAACCAGTTTGGCGCTGATTAACTAAGGCGCAAAGTCTAAAAGATCTTCCTATTCTTCAGCCTTATACCCCTCACAGAGGTATTGACTTTTGCCAGCGAGATCCCCATGTCGTGGCCCTGCAATAGTCTCCAATTGGCGGGAGGTGTACTGCTAAAGTTTTCAGACGGGGACATGGGGGTAAATACAGATGAGTAGGATAGCATAGTAAAGTGTCAATACCAGAAAGGTGATCAGAAACGGGCATATTTCTGAAGAGATAAGGCAGGGGTGAAAGCCATGACATAGCAAAATTCGCAAGCAGGATCTGGGAGTACAATACAATAGAATACTGCAAGCAGTCGGGAACACTAACCTGAGGTTCAGGTAAGGACTGAAGGGGTGAATCCACTTTAAATAAGCTGCCTGTGGTGATAACATCGGGTATCGGAAGTTGCCATGCCAAGCTGCCAGTGAGCAGCAGGAATGTGGCACTGCCCCGATTAGGGGTCAGTAACAGTTATTAGGGCATCTTTTCCTGATGTAGTTTATCTCTGATTCTTTCTAATATTAGAATTGGTCCCTTTACAAGCAGGGGCGTTCAGCACATAGAGCAGGGAAGCCAAGGGGAACTTCAGTACTCCACAAATTTACTGTATCTGCTATTACACAGAGAATACTTTAAATGGTAGATTGCATTTTACTGTTAGATTTTCAGGCTAATGTCAGGGAATTTATAAATCGACGTTGTCAAGTAACCCTACAATCAGATGCTTATGGGAGCCATTCCAATAATTTGACTATATGGGAATTGCTGTTTACCCATTTAAATAGGAAATTTATACAGATCTCAGAAAAATGGAAAAAAAAAATGGAAAAAATCTGTTATATGTAATGATCTAATGTTTTAAGCCAATTTTTTGAAATATGTCTTTCAATATCTAAAGCAAAACATATGTTCCATAACACAGGAAAAACACAACACACAACTCGTGAGACCAGGCTTTTTACTGCAGCTGCCCCTCTAGTTCCCCATACCAGTAAAGGGCTGTGGTATTTTTAAAGGGATATTTTTGGCAAACAAAATGCCCACAGAAACCCACTCTTCCACTTACAGTTTCTCAAAAAATAAGACAAAATAACTATTGGAATTGCTTTTCCATAGACATGGGGTTTCCACAATGTGAACTCAACCAGATGTAAAACATTGTCCGCAGTGGTTTCCAAACCTATCCGTGTGTCAACCGTTTGAAACAAATTAAAATGACGTTCGCCAAGAAATAAAAAATGGTATGAAAAAATATAGATTGATAGGTAGATTACATTCAGTCATAGCGGTGTGTTACAATGCTTCCTATTTGAAGGGCAACTGATTTTATCCCATAATATTTTTTCTGGAGCACTGACTATGATGTCGCATTTATTGGAATGGTGGGTTGTTGGGGACCTGCATAGTTAATGATTATAAACAAAATGCACCCTTGTATAACCAATCTGTATTAACCATATAGGACAAAGAGGCCGCTTGGTTAAAGCTCTGTTCACATCTGCGTCTGATACTTAGAGCCTCAGCCGCAGATTCTGTCAAATTTACCAGGTAGAATTACATTGCAGGGTTTGTTCCTTACCACAAAAAACTACCACTGGGGCCCTGCTGACAAGGTGCTGATGCTGCCCGGTGTTAGAATCTTGAGGTGTATGGTCAGTACAAATGGGTCTGGTCTGGTGTCTGAAATTTTTGGGGTGTCTGGTCTGGAGTTTTGGGGGGTCTGGTCTAGTCTGAATGTGTAAGCTCAGAATACATATAGGGGTCTGTAGTCTGAATTTATTTCAGAGTCTGGCCTGGCGTCTGAATTATTTTCGAGTCTGTTCTGGGGTCATAACTAATTTAAGGGTCTGGTCTATCACCTGAGTGTTTTATTTTGGTTTTGGTCTAAGGTCAGAATTAATTTAGAGGTCTGATCTAGGGTGTGAATTAGTTTTGGCACCTGGCCTGTGGTCTAAATTACTCAGGTGACGTGTAAGGAAGAGATGTGTGCCGCAGTGGTGGGATCAACTTGGTGATTGACTGTGGGACGGAGGTCAGGAAGCTCCTGAAGCTGCTACCTGTCTGTACTTTGTGCAAGCAGCAGCTTCACTGCAATTCTTATGATTTTTTTTTTAACGTGCCCCCACAGAGCCCCTTCACACATAGTTTCTACTCCTTTGCCCTGCCCCTACCCTCTTACTGCCTCTGTCCTGCTTCTCCACAGAGCCTCTGCCAGTTTGCACCTCTCTTTTCACTTTCCGTTGCCCCCTCGAGAATAAGGTGGAGCTGGAATGGGTGGTTGCCAAGACTCCTTGGCTGTATGGAGCCCAAAGATTCCTGATGGCAGCCTTGTTTAGGTCACTGTATTCTGTCAATGGAGAGGGGCTATAGTTATTCTGATCAGCACGTCATCTTAGCTCCTCTGTTATCCTCATTTACAGAATATATTTAGCACGTAGAGCAGCTGCTGGAAATTTTATTTCCAGTTACTACTCCCCTCTTATAAGGCGCATGCACATGGCAGGGCGCGAACACGAAAACTTTATGGCGGCACACAGAATCTATGCAATTCTGTATTACCTGTGCCACCGTATTGCAGAGGCACCATATTCTCTCCTAGAATCAAGAGAAAACCTTTTTAATATTGTATGCATTGGAACATGGCACAATTTTTTTTCTTATAGATTTCAGAGAAATTTATAAGAAGAAAACCCTCTGTATGCCTCCATATAAATTCAGAGACACCTGGAGGTACTGCATGCACCCATAGTAGTCTATAAGTGTTATATTATAGATCTGTACATCACACATCTGTAATATGGCCGGTCTGCTTAGGCCCTTACCCAAATCACTTCAACTTGTAGATGTATAGATTCAGCTGCCAGGTGTAAATTAGGGAACTGCTTGCAATGCTATTCCCTAATATTTGCTTAAGGGCTCCAAGTTGGTAAAGACAACATTAAAATATCAACCTGCTCTGTTCCAGACCGTCACATGATCTTTGTTCTGACCCTTTGAATCCTACATCGTCTGCTGTAGAAACTGGAAGCCAGTGTCTCAATACTACTCTATGAGACTTACATCAAGGCTCTCATAGACTTGCATTAAGAGTCTGATCTCCGATTTCATCAGCAGACGCTGTATGATTCAGAGGGTCAGGTTAAGTGGCGTAGCTATAGGGGTCGCAGCGGGGGGATTATACTGTATGGGTAGCTCATATGGGGGCATTATACTGTATGGGGCGCTCATATGGGGGAATTTTACTGTATGGGGAGCTGATATGGGGGCATTAAACTGAATGGCGGGCTGATATGGGGGGCTTATACTGTATGGGTAGCTCATATGGGGGGCATTTTACTGTAGGGGAAGCTCGTATGGGGGCATTTTACTGTACGGGGAGCTGATATGGTGGCATTTTACTGTATGGGGAGCTGATATGGGGGGCATTATACTGTATGGGGGCTGATATGGGGGACACTATATTTTATGGGGGCAGCTATGTGGGGCATTATACTGTGGGGGCTGATATGGGGAGCATTATACGGTATGGGACTGTTATGGGGGGCATTATACGTTATGGGGCATTATACTTTGTGGGGGCAGCTATGGGAGCATTATACTGAATGGGGGCATTATACTATGGGGGCTGTTGGGCAAGGTGTCTGGGCATAGGCGCACGCAGGGGTCTGATGATGGTGGTGTTAGGGAGGGGTAGGGGGGCCCAAGCTGAATTGTTGCACCCGGGCCCATGAGCCTTTAGCTACACCCCTGGTCAGGATGAAGACCCCTGTACGGCCCGAAACGGAGCATCTATGGGTAAAATGGAGAAAGAGGCAAGTCAATACACAACATTACACAACATTACACATTACACTACATGTCGCCACATATTAAAGTGAGAGGGGGGGGGAATAATTTACTGGAGTTCTTATTTAACACTGTGAGGATAAGTCATTGGGGTATTTTAAAGGTTAAGTGGCCAGAATTGGAGAAACCTCCAATCCCAGCCATTATTGCAGAATTCAGCTGTCAGTGACAGTAAGGGCATGTTCAGGCGTGGCAGAATTTTTCCTGCTTAAAACGTTGCTGCAGATTCATTGCGAATTTGCAGCAACATTATAATAATAATAATAATAATAATAATAATAATCTTTATTTATATATATAGCGTCAACATATTACGCAGCACTTTACAATTTAGAGGGAACATGAAACAAACAATATCAGACATTACATAGTGACAAAGTTAATTTACAATTCAAACCAGAGGAGTGAGGACCCTGCTCGCAAGAGCTTACAATCTATGAGGAAATAAGGGAAACACAAAGTGTAACAGTGTTTGATCTGTACAATGGTCCGGCCATTTTTTATACACATGGGGTGCTACACATAAAGCTGCAGGAGCAGGTCACCAGCCAGTATCCGTGTATGACGGACATCAGGGGCGTAGCTAGAGGCTCATGGGCCCCGATGCAAAAATTCTTACTGGGCCCCCCCCCCCCCCGCAAACTTCTCATGGCCGACGGTCCGCTTTCAGCTGCATCGCTGGGTCTCCTAAGTGACCCAACAATGCAGCACTAGCAGCCGGGGGCGTCACTAAGGCTGGGTTCACACACACTATTTACGGACGTAATTCGGGCGTTTTAGCATTGAATTACGTCCGAAAATGCGGCTCAAAAGCGTCGGCAAACATCTGCCCATTCATTTGAATGGGTCTTACGATGTTCTGTGCCGACGGTCATTTTTTTTTACGCGTCGCTGTCAAAAAGCGGCGCGTAAAAAAGTGCCTGTCACTTCTTCAGACGTAAATGGAGCCGTTTTCCATGGACTCCATGGAAAACCAGCTTCAGTTACGTCCGTAATGGACGCAGCAAAAGACGCCTGCACATGCCATTACGGCTGAAATTACGGTGCTGTTTTCGCCTGAAAACAGCACAGTAATTTCAGCCGTAACGGACGCTGCCGTGTGAACATACCCTCAGTGCTTAAAATGTCCGGGAAATAGCCCCAATACATATGTGTCCGCCCCAAAAAAAAGTGTGTATATGAGACAGCATAGCATATCTATAGCACTACGACCCTATAAACTATGGATAGGATTAGATACAGTGGCTGAGCAGACAGTATCACACATGATAGGATTAGATACAGTGGCTCAGAAGGCAGTATCACACATGATAGGATTAGATACACAGCTCAGCACAGTATCACACATGATAGGATTAGATACAGTGGCCCAGCAGACAGTATCACACATGATAGGATTAGATACAGTGGCTCAGCAGACAGTACCACACATGATAGGATTAGATACAGTGGCTCAGCAGACAGTACCACACATGATAGGATTAGATACAGTGGCTCAGCAGACAGTATCACACATGATAGGATTAGATACAATGGCTCAGCAGACAGTACCACACATGATAGGATTAGATACAGTGGCTCAGCAGACAGTATCACACATGATAGGATTAGATACAGTGGCTCAGCAGACAGTATCACACATGATCGGATTAGATATACAGCTCAGCAGACTGTATCACACATGATAGGATTAGATACAGGGCCCAGCTCGCTGACATTGCGGCTCCAGCGCTGGACCCAGGATAGGTAAGAATAATAATTTTGCTTCTTTATGTGTTACTGATTATTTTTGTGTTTGTGGTTTTTTTACAGGTTCGGTTGTTGGACTTCGGATACGAGGACTTCAATGACGGCGTTTTTTTTATTCTCAATAAAATGGTTAATGAGGGTTGTGTTTTTTTATTTCAATAAAATATTTTTTCTATGTGCTTGTATCTTTTTAAACTTTATTATCACCGCCTTAGTAATGGCCGCTGGCTGATTGACAACCTCCATTACTAAGGCGAGGCTTAATGTTAGCCGGTGCAGAGGCTACACTAACCCCCATTATTACCCCGGTACCCACCGCCACCAGGGGTACTGGGAAGAGCCGGGTACAAACCAGTACCCGACCATCTGTAGTGACAGGCAGGCACCGGGGTGTCCGCAGGCTGGTAGTATTAGGCTGGGGAAGGCCAAAAACAGTGGCCCTTCCCACCCTTGTAATGCTGCCTGCTGCTGCTTTATTGTATCTGGCTGGTTATGAAAATTGGGGGGTACCCGACATCGTTCTTTCCAATTTTATTTATTTTTTTTAAATGACGTGGGGTCCCCCCCATTTTCATAACCAGCCAGATACAATAAAGCAGCAGCAGGCAACATTACCAGGATGGGAAGGGCCACTGTTTTTGGCCTTTCCCCTCCTGATAATACCAGCCTGCGGCCACCCCAGTGGCCGACCATCACTACAGATGGTCAAGTACTGGATGGTACCCGGCTCTTCCCAGCACCCCTGGTGGCGGTGGGTACCGGGGTAATAAAGGGGGTTAGTGTTAGCCTCTGCACCGGCTAACACTAAGCCCCGCCTTAGCAATGGATGCTGTCAATCAGCCGGTGGCCATTACTAAGGCGGTAGTAATATAGTTTAATAAAAAAACCACAGACATAGAAAAAATATTTTATTGAAATAAAAAAAAAACCCACACAACCCTCACTAACCATTTTATTAATAAAAAAAAAAGCTGTCATCGAAGTAGTCCTGGAATCCGACGTAGTCCAACGACCGAACCTGTAAGAAAACACACAAAAAATGATTAGTAACACGTGTTAGGGTATGTGCACACACACTAATTACGTCCGTAATTGACGGACGTATTTCGGCCGCAAGTACTGGACCAAACACAGTGCAGGGAGCCGGGCTCCTAGCATCATACTTATGTACGATGCTAGGAGTCCCTGCCTCGCTGCAGGACAACTGTCCCGTACTGAAAACATGATTACAGTACGGGACAGTTGTCCTGCAGCGAGCCAGGGACTCCTAGCATCGTACATAACTATAATGCTAGGAGCCCGGCTCCCTGCACTGAGTTCGGTCCGGTACTTGCGGCCGAAATACGTCCGTCAATTACGGACGTAATTAGTGTCTGTGCACATACCCTAAGGCTTAGATACAGGGCCCATGTGTGATACTGTCTGTGGGACCCTGTATCTAAGCCTACCACAAGGTAGGCTTAGATACAGGGTCCAGCAGACAGTAATCTTATACAGTATAAGATTACTGTGTGCTGGGGCCCTGTATCTAAACCTACAGTGTGGTAGGCTTAGATACAGGGCCCAGCAGACAGGATCACGCATGGGCCATGTATCTAAGCCTACCATGTGATTGGCTTAGATACAGGGCCCAGCAGACAGGATCACACAATCTGTGATCCTGTCTCATGGGCCCCCTAAGCCTGATACATCGTAGGCTTAGGGGTTGTGCAGTCCCTAAACATTGATGGCCTATCCACAGGATAGGCCATCAATAGCTGATGTGTCGCCCGGGACCCGCAAATCAGCTGTTTTGAAGGGGCCACAGCACTCGTACGAGAGCTGCTTCCCCTTCATTTCACTACTCGCTCACACTGTGAATCGCCGACACCGATTCACAGTGTGACCGGAATGAAGTGACAGGAATGAAGGGGAGCAGCTCTCGTACGAGTGCTGCGGCCCCTTCAAAACAGCTGATTGGCGGGTCCCGGGAGTCAGACCCCGCCAGTCAGGGCTAACCTTACCTTCCTTTTCGGCCGCGGCGGGAGTTCTGTAGTCTCGATGCTGTGCGCGGCGGCATAGCGCTGTGACGTCATGCGCTGCGCACAGCGCTTGACGTCAGGACCTCCGCTGCGATCCGGAACCAGGAAGGTAAGTAAAGTATGTTACTATAGTAACAGGGGCCCGCGGCCCGAGTTACTATAGTAACTTTTTATTGATGTGGTGCGGGGGGCCGTGGGCCCCCCTGGCTTCGGGGCCCAGTCGCAATTGCGACCGCTGCGACCCCTATAGCTACGCCAGTGACGGACATGAAGAGAAGGAGTGTGAGGTAATCTTATTCTGATGACTAATCTAAAAGGGGGGCCATGGAAAGGAGTCAGATCAGGGAATGTTATAGGCCTGTCTAAAAAGATGTGTTTTCAAGGCAGCACGTTTAAAACTGTGGATATTGGGAATTAATCTCATTGTCTGGGGTAGCACATTCCAGAGGACTGGTGCAGCACGAAAAAAATCTCAGAGACGGGAGTGGGAGGTTCTGATTATGGAGGATTTTAATCTAAGGTCGTTAGCAGAACGTAGAGCCCGAGTAGGGTGGTAGACAGAGATGAGGGAGGAGATGTAAGGTGGTGCAGCACTGTGGAGAGCTTGTGGGTAAGAGTAATAAGTTTGAATTATATTCTGAAGGGGATGGGCAGTGCAGTGACTGGCACAGATTAGAGGCGTTGGTGTAGCGGTTGGTCATAAATATGAGCCTGGCTGCTGCATTGAGGATAGATTGGAGAGGGGAGACTTTAGTGAGGGGGAAGACCGACTAGTAATGAGTTACAGTAGTCAAGACGAGAGGGAATTAGAGCAACAATGAGAGTTTTGGCGGTTTCTTCCGTAAGAAAAGGGCGGATTCTAGAGATATTTTGAGGTGAAAGTGACAGGATCGTGAAAGTGATTGAATGTAAGGAGTAAAGGAAAGATCTGAGTCAAAAATAACCCCGAGACAGCGGGCATGCTGCTTAGGAGTTATGATAGTGCCACACACTGAGATGGAGACATCAGGTTTAGGGAGGTTAGTAGATGGCGGGAACACAAGGAGCTCAGTTTTAGAAAGATTCAGTTTCAGATAGAGAGAGGACATGATGTTAGAGACAGCAGACAATCATTGGTGTTTTGTATTAGAACAGGGGTGATGTCATGGGAAGAGGCATATAATTGGGTGTCCTCCGCGTAGAGATGGTACTGGAAGCCAAATATGCTGATGGTTTGTCCAATAGGGGCTGTGTAAAGAGAAAAGAGGAGCGGACCTAGGACTGATCCCTGAGGAACTCCGATAGCAAGTGGATAAGGAGAAGAAGTAGAACCAGCAAATGACGCACTGAACGAGCGGTCAGAGAGATAGGAGGAAAAGCAAGAGAGAGCAGCGTCCTTGAGGCCAGTAGAGTGGATCATGTTAAGTAAGAGTTTGCGGTCTACAGTGTCAAAGGCTGCAGAGTGATCCAGAAGAATCAGGAGAGAGTATTTACCGTCCGATTTAGCCGCCAAGAGATCAGCCCGCAACTACTACATATCTTGGGACTGCGTCTCCTTTCAACTTTTAATCCTATTTCTCCAATAAAAGTGGGAATACCATTTCCTTTTTAACAAAGATCACGACTCAGCGCTGGATCATTTCTTCCTTTTCCTATATCACTCACCGCCAGCCGTAGCGGGGATCCAAGCGAAGAGTCCGGAGACGCAACAGACCGGTGAGCTGGAGGTTTCCTCCCTTTCCATACTAAGATCAGTTGAGACTTTAGTAAGGGCAGTTTCTGTGGAGTGTAGAGTGCGGAAACCAGATTGTAAGGGGTCTAGTATGGAGTTCGCAGAGAGATAGCGGATAAGGCGAGAGTAGACCAAGCGTTCCAGGAGTTTGGAGATGAAGGGGAGATTAGAGACTGGTCAGTAGTTAGTAGTGCTGGATGGGTCAAGAGTTGTTTTTTTCAGTAATGGGTTTATAATGGCATGTTTAAAAGAGGAGGTTAAATATTTTAGTCAGGTGACTAGTGACAGCTGGGGAGAGGGACTGGAGGAGGTGTGAGGGGATAGGATCACTAGGGCAGGTAGTAGGACGAGAAGGAGAGGAGCCTGGAGACTTCTTCTTCTGTTATTGGGTCAAATACTGAAAGTGAAGAAGAGGGAGTGCGGGAGGGAAGGGGATGGATGTTACTAGGGGACTGGGAGATAATATCATGCCGGATGTTGTCAATTTTAACTTTAAAATAAGTGGTCAGGTCTTTAGCACTGAGATCTGTGATTGGCGTCTGCACTTTAGGACTAAGGAGGGGGTGAAAAGTATGAAAGAGGCGTTTTGGATTATTAGATAGTGCGGAGATGAGAGAAGTGAAATAGACTTGTTTGGCGCGGTGAAGGGCAGAGTTGCAAGTTTTGAGCATAAATTTGTAATAGAGGAAGTCTGCATCCAAATGCGATTTTCTCCACAGTCATTAGGCACATCTCAAGCACTGCTGAAAAAAAGCGGGATTGAGGCGTGTGCCAGGGTTGTCGTCGTCTTTGTCGTGTGGTTCGGAGTGTAGGGGGGACTGCTTAATCCAATGCATTTTTTAGAGTGTTATTGTAAAGTTTGGCAGCCAGATTGGGACAGGAGAAGGAAGAGATAGGGGTCAATGAGGACTGTAGACTGTCTATGAGTTTCTGAGTGTTAATGGCATCTAGATTTCTGTATGTCCTGAGGAGGCAGAGAATATTTGATAGTAAAGGAGAGAAGATTGTGGTCAGAGAGCGGGAGAGGAGAGTTAATAAAGTCAGAAACTGAGCAGAGACGGAAGAAGACCAGGTCAAGTGAATGGCCGTCTTCATGTGTAGGAGAGTTAGTAAGTTGTGACAGACCTAGGGACGAGGTTAAAGATAGAAACTGGGAGGCAGATGAGGAGATTGGGTTATCAATGGGGATGTTGAAGTCACCAATGATGAGAGTGGGTGTTTCAGAGGATAGAAATTGTGGAAGCCAGGCAGCAAAATGATCCAGGAATTGGTGGGGTGAGCCCGGGGGGCTGTAAACAACTGCCACTCGGAAGGAATAAGGCTGAAAGAGTCTGAGGGTGTGGACTTCAAAAGAGGAAAATGTGAGTGAGGGGACTGGGGGAATGACCTGAAAAGTGCAGTGTGGGGAAAGAAGTATACCTACTCCTCCACCCTGCCTGTTCTCAGGTCTGGGGGCATGAGAGAACTGGAGACCCCCATAAGATAGAGCAGCAGGGGAAGCAGTGTCAGACAGGTGTAGCCATGTTTCCGTAAGAGCCAGGAGGTTGAGAGAGTTAGAAACATTATCATATTTGACAGGTAATTCAGACGTTGTGGCTATCACTGCGGACTTGCCACAGATTTCAGTCTTTTCCGTGGTGAAAATACGCACCATAATGTGCAGGCTGCAGTGGGAAAATGACGCACTGTAGCCTAAATTCCGCACTGTTATTTTCCGCAACGTCTGACCTATGTTACCCAAAAATGTATAGAAACCTTTGCACTCCATGTAGCTATGCTCTGGTTGTCATATGGAGTGCTGCCCTTGAAATTTGTAAGCTGCATATAACAGGACTTAATGACTTATCAATGAGCCATTGATAAAATCATATACAAGGGGAGAGGGGGATTGTGTAACACTATATACTACACGCGCGTTGCATGGACCTATGTTAGTCAATGGGGCCGTTCAGACATTCCGTGATTTTCACGCAGCGTGTGTCCGCTGCGTAAAACTCACGACATGTCCTATACTTGGGCGTTTTTCTCGCATCACGCACCCATTGAAGTCAATGGGTGCGTGAAAATCACGCGCAGCACACGGAAGCACTTCCGTGTGTCGCGCGTGATTCGCGCAACTGTAGATAAAGAAATGAAAGGAAAAAAAAACACTTCCTTCATTTCTTTTTCTAAACATCAAAACCGCGTGTCATAAGGATGGCATATGCGTGAAAGTCACGCAGCCACGCAGCAAACACTGATGGCACACGGAACTGCAACGCGCAAAAAACGCAGCATTTTTGGCGTGCGCAAAAAGCACACGTTCGTGTGAATAAGGCCTAATAAATACACCACCATCTTCATGACATAATAGGAGTCATTGGAGATACATGTATACCTATTTTCTTCCAAAGAAAAGTTTCCCTTCCAACACAAATGGAGGGGTGCCAATGGAGTTGTCAGAAGCGTAACTTAAAGCTTCTTGGCCCCAAAGCAAAATCTGGAACAGACCACCC
Source organism: Rhinoderma darwinii (assembly GCF_050947455.1). NCBI lineage: Eukaryota > Metazoa > Chordata > Amphibia > Anura > Rhinodermatidae > Rhinoderma > Rhinoderma darwinii. Next base: position 366,841,939 of record NC_134690.1, on the reverse strand, counting down.
ATCTACCATGTGCCATTTATAATACTTGTGTTTTTTTATGGGGCAGAGCGGTTTCTGGGCCTTTTCGGTCACCAGGGCCTGGGTGCAACTACTACCTTTGCACTCCATGTAGCTATGCCCTGGTTGTCATATGGAGTGCTGCCCTTGAAAATTTGTGAGCTGCATTTAGCAGGACTTAATGACTTATCAATGAGCCATTGATAAAATCCTGCAGGATGAATATTATTTATTCACAATGATTTCTGCTTAAGGCTCCATTCACATCTGTATCGCCATTTCCGTTTATTAAGCAGTGCCGGATCTGTAATTTGAGAGGTATAGACGTAGCCATCTTTATCTTGACTCTTAACGCATTAAATACACTGTGGCAAGAATCTTTAACTTGACTTTTTCAATGTCTTTTCAATGTCTTTTATTGTGTGATATCACGCTGCAGCAAGTTATCAGATTCAAGATAAACTTGGCTACATCTGTACTAGTGGATGCCATTAGCTTAGAATGGGGTCCCTTAAGTTCTTTTGTGGTGTGTATGCAGCACTATTCTTCTCGTCAAAATGATGGAATCTGTGACGGAGCCTCCTAATAGGGGCTCTGACGCAGATGTGAATAAAGCCTTATACATGCAAATAGAAAATGTAAAATGGTTAAGTGTAAGCATATGTGCACAGAACGCTGGCTCTATGGCTGCCGGAATGTTTACAAGTCTAATGGATACAAGCAAAACCTCTTTTACTTTCTTCAATGATTTCTAAAGGGAGGGTGAAGAGAAGGAACAAGAAAGTGATTATCCACATTTAAAGATAATTCTTCAGAACCTTTATATTGTTCCATGGAAAATGTATCAAGTCCTTGGAAGTTTAAATGATAAAAGGACTGTGCAGATTTATTAGGGAACTGGAGAAGCATCAAACGCCTGACTCAAGAAAGAAATAAAGTGACAAGTCGCTTTCTGAAAATTAGTAACTTATGTATTGACAATCTTGACACTTGCACGCATCATAGCACTGTGATCTGTAACAAAAATATTCCAGGATAAAGGACCGTAACAGTACATAATAGAAATACTACATAGTGGTGTATAATCATTTTACAGTTCACATTATTGCTGCTAATGTGTTCATATTGGTATTCTGACCCATGGACATACTAGTATATTACTTAGAATCTGCACCTGGAATGGGGGCATATGTGACTGGCATTTGGGAAGCATCTGAGACAGACACTTTAAGGGTGAGGCAGTGAGTGTAGGGGGTTTCTGCGGCTGGCAGTAGAGGCAGATTTGTGGCTGGCACTATCTGTGGTTGGCAGACTGTGGGGCATCTGTGGCAGGATCTCGGAGTGCTAGCTTTGACATGCACTCTGGGAAGTACCGTACTGTCTTAAGGCCCTTTTACACCGGCCAATTATCGGCAAATGAACGTTCACAGAACGCTCGTTCCCAATAATTGCCCTGTGCAAATGCTCATTCATCGGCTGATTGCATCGTTTTAAATGCCAAACCTATTATCGTTGTCGGCAGCACATCTCCCTGTGCTGCTGACATGATAGGAATGTATGGGGACGAGCGATCAGACTAACAAGCACTCAACCCCATACAAAGCTCCTTGTGAAAGGAGAAACTGAAATGCCAATCAACGAGCTGTCTCGTTGATTGGCTCTCGTTTACACGACCCACGTATAAAAGTACCTTTACCCTCAGGAATATTGGGGCCACGAAAGAAGTAGCATAAACGATTAGTAGGGGTAATGGGCAGATAATCACTTTGTTGCTGCCACTAGAACAAAATAAGAATCTGAATGGTGGAGGCGAAAGAAATTGACCACGCAAGAGAAAAAGGGAAGAGGCAACACATATTGGTATGCAAAGGGCTGAGGGACCAAGAAGTAGAAGACAATACACAGGAAAGATGAAAACAGGGCATCTATTGCTAGCCTTATAGGGACAGTTATGGCTGGCACTTTGGGGGGCATCTGTGGCAGGATCTCTAGGATTGCAGCTTTTACTCTCTAAAACATTGAGGCCAGAGAAGGAGGGGAAATGTTCATTATTAATTTTAACACAGGTGACAACTTTGTTGTATGGGTTATTACGAGTATGGGAACATCTAATATTTATATGTTTTACTGTTTATTTAATAAAAATTATTATAAAAAAATGGTATATTGGTTTTTTTTTCAGTTTGCGAACTACTATTATAATATATTTAATTTTTAAAGAGTAATCCCTAACAGGCAGTATAACAGCACTGGGGGTCTTAGTCCGTCTGTACAGGACAGTGAACCGTGGCAATGGAGGCACAAAGGGAACATGATGATCATCATTCCTTGCAGTATTTCAGTGGTTAAGTGGCCTGGATTGGTGGTGCGAGAGTGCAGCATTAGCGAAAAGTTAATGCATAGGATTCTCAGGGTGCAGGGCTGATAATGATCACTTTGTTGCTGCCAGTGGAATAAGGGAGGGCAAGTGAGAAATTGAGTATGCAAGAGAAAAAGGGGAAAGACTGCAGATAATGGAAAGCTGAGGGGCTGGGGAGGGGAGGAAAAGTCACAAGAGTGAGGACCATAATAATAATAATAATACATTTTCCTGAATTCACTTTCTGCCATCGGTGATCATGGCAGAGAGGGGCCCCATTTCATGCTTTGATTTAGGGCCCCATGTTTACTTGATACACATCTGCTAGCAAACGTTATTTAACAGTAGAATAATCCATTATGTAATGCACCTGAAAATCCCTACCTCCGTTTTTTAAAGATCTTGTCCATATATCAGCAGTCCTCCCCTACGTCTTCTACACATGGTCAGGAACAGGTGATTAATCAGTGAATGCGCCAGGTTCTGAGAGAGAAACATCCAGCACATATTGTTCTCCATCTGTTTAGTATTACGTATTCCTAAAATGCCAGCAATCTCAAAACATTTCAATTTTTTTTCCCTCTCGAACTGATAACAGGCTGCCAGTTGGATGTACAATAAAAGGCAGAACAAGTGTCTACTAGTGCCAGCAGACCATCAGCTCCACACGAAGACAAGTAGTGCAAGACTCGAGACACATTTTTAGGCAAGTTAAGCAGCACAACAATGGAAATATTTTTCTTAGTTACTCAGTGTTCCAATCCTGTGCCCAGACATCTTGGTAAGAAAATATTTGAGTACAAACCAGTGGTGATCTGGCTAAAATATGTAATTTTTACTGCCGAAGGCTGGTTTTATAGGTGAACCCCATATACCACATGACCCTTCAATGCCAATGGTCTCCATAGTTAAAAGTATTGTTCCATTGAAAGGTTTTCTCCCTTTTGCTTCTTCAACAATCCACCAATAATTTAAAAATATGAAATGCATCAGCTCAGTCCCTTACATGCAATCTAATATACAATAGGATACTGCTAGCTGCTTTAAAGGTGGCAGAGGCCCCCTTTACCTGCTGGGCCCCTGTGCAGGTGCACAGGTTGCACTAATAGTATATCCGCCCCTGTAATGTGTTTGCCTCCTAGTTATATTCTTCAGTGTTGGCTGCTGGCTGGCTGCTCCACTGGGGCACGGGTATTAGCAAAGACTGCTCATAGCTACGCTATCTAAATAAAGGGAGTCTGAAAACCAAATCCTGTTTAACCGGAGCCTCAGGTTGTTCCTCTGAACCTTCCACCATACCATAGCTGATCAACATCGTATTTGATCATAATTCAGCATAGCTCAGTGTTCAGGAGATCACAGGAAACGCTTGAGATCGAACCATCAGACGTCCCGACTTACGGATTACACAGCAAACAGCATTCTGCAGCCTGCTATGTATTGGCATACGTGCAGGCTGCAGAACGAAAACAGTTTTCAGAATTAGTAAAATAGTGCTACTAGGGTAATTTAACAGACCAGGGCTTTGATTTTTTTTTACTCCGGGCCCTCAAGTTTGCAAGGTACTCTGCACACTATAGGCACTAAACTCCTTAACGACTAGGCCTATTTTCACCTTAAAGACCATGCATTCTTTTTAGGTTTTTTCGTCATATTCCAAGAGCCATAACTTTTTTCTTCAAGCTGTAAATGACAGCATTTTGGGATACATATAATTATTGTTTTTTTGTTCTGTAGTTCTTCTTGCCCGGACGGCACCGTGTGGCATTTTTGCTACATTATTTTGGGTTATTGGATATTTCTTTATCCTTTTTTCTTCATACATATAATTATATATGCATCCAATATATACATTTATTGAATAACTTTTATTAACTTATTAAATAATGTTTGGAATTAAACCGCAACAGCACATAGTATTTTGCCTTTTAAATTTATGGCGCTTACCCAGTGGCATAAATAATATGTTACCTTTTTGCTATGGTCATTACAATTACGGCGATACCAAATATGTATAGGATTTTTATGTTTTGCTACTTTATCAGAATAAAAACACTTTAAAAAATAATAATTTGTTTTTGTGTTGTCGGATTTCAAGAGCCGTAACTTTTTTATTTTCAATTGATGTTACATTATGTGGGTTTGTATTTTTGTGGGACGACATGTAGTTTTCATTTTTACCATTTTGGAATATATGAGACTTATTTAACTTTTAAAACATTTTTGTAGGAAGGTGGAAAAAAGAACAATTCCGCTGTTGTTTTCTGGCGTTTTTTTATACTGAGTTTATCATACAGTTTAAATAACATATTAACTTTATTGTTTGGGTTGTTATGATGGTTTCGACACAGTATATATGTAGTTTTATTTTTACACTTTTAGAAAATAAAATCATTTTTTTATGGAAAAAAAATGTTGTTTTTTTTTTTACTGTGCACTTTTCTTTTTAATAAACTTTATTTTACATTTTTAGTCCCACTAGGGGACTTCACGAAGCGATTGTTTGATCGCCAATATTATTCTTTAGTAACTTTAATATACCAAAGCATTACTACCGGGCTGTGTAAAACTGACCTCAATCTTAAAGGGGTTTTCCAGGGACACTATTTTCTTCCAGATGCGCAGCGCACGAGCACTGAGGAGTTTTATTAATGAGAGGCAAATGGGGCGGGTATTGAGGCGTAATCAAAGAATTCAACGGGGCTGGCATTGAGGAGACTGTAGACCAATAGAATGCATCAAACCCACGTATACGTCAGAAGTCCCGTGTTTGAGGCATCCTATTGGTCCACAGTCTCCTCAATGTCCGCTCCGTTCATTCTTTGCTTCTACTTCAATAGCAGCACGACTTTGTTTGTGTGCATGCTATTCTTCAGTGAAAATTGAGGAATAGCATGCACACAAAGAAAATGGTGCTGCTATCGAAGTACAGGCAAAGAATGAACGGAACGGATATTCAGGAGGCTGTGGACCAATAGGATGCCTCAAACCCAGGTATACGTCAGAAGTCCTGGGTTTGAGGCATCCTATTGGTCCACAGCCGCCTCAATGTCCGCTCAGTTCATTCTTTGTTTCTGCTTCAATAGCAGCACCATTTTATATCTAAAGTTATGATGGGGTACATATACTTAGGGATGACGGGGATTACATTACATATCTGATTCTGTGGGTGGGTGGGCGGGATAAACTAAAGGGGAAAGGAGAACTAGTGGGGAGGGCCAATAGACACAGAGGGGCGGAATAATTAGTAAAGAACAGCCCTGTGTCCTTACGTAGGTCAGGGAGGTATCGACACAGGACTGTGTGTATTCTTACTCTCGTGCACGAGCCTGTTCGAGAGAAAAAAACAAACCATTTTCATCTATCCCTAAATACTGTCCATAAATACGGATCCGTAACCATCCAACACTTATCCCTATATACGGAACGGTATCCGCAAATACGGTCTGTAATGCATCCGTATTTGATCCGTATATACGGATCCATAAAAATAAAAGGGAAGATGTAAATAATGTTACCAACAGGTTGCATAGCAATGCTCCCGTAAATATAGACAGTTTAAGGATGCACATCCGTAGCCGTCCGTATTTACAGAAGCGCTCATAGGCGTCTATGGGAGAGTCCATGCCGTAATTATGGACATGAATAGGACAGGTTCTATAATTTTTTCCAGCACGGACACCCATCCGTAAAAGTACTGAAAGGTGTCCGTGCCCAATAGAAATGAATTGGTTTGTGATGAAAAATAGGGTCGCGTGCATGGGGCCTTCTGTAGCTCTACGGACGCTGGATACGGATTCTTAGGAGAACAGATGCATCTTGGGAAGGCATTTAGTAAGTGTGCGGGTTACTGATGCTGTCTGTAGTTAGCAGAGTAACAAGTTGAGAACAGACAGAGACAGAAGCAGGAGCTTTTGAAAGCCGGTTTGATAAGCTGCCAAGCGCCTTCACGAGCAGATACGCACGGCAGCATGTAAATGAAGGGAATGGCTTTGGGCACGTTACTCTTAGGGCCTGTTCACATCAGCGTTGGCTTTCCGTTCCGGGGTTCCGTCTGAGGTTTCCGTCGGGTGAACCCCACAACGGAAAGTCAAACTGAAACTACAGCTTCCGTTTCAGTCACCATTGATATCAATAGTGACGGAAACATTGCTAATGGTTTCCGTTCGTCACCATTCTGGCAGGTTTCCGTTTTAACGACAGAATCAGTAGCGGAGTCGACTACTCTATTGCTTCAGGCAAAACGACAGATCCGGTGCAAAACAGACACAAACGGAAACCATGGGCTCCGGATCTGTCACCATTGAAATCAATGGTGATGGTGATGGAAACAGACAACTTTTGGTTTCCGTTCGTGTCAGTTTGTGTCTGTTCATGGTCCCGTTCCGACGGAATGTCAGAACGGAACCCCAACGCAGATGTAAATGAAGCCTTAGCTATGTCCTTTTTATTTTTTTGGGCCAAAGTTCGGAGTTACACCTTAAGTCTTATTAATAGCAATCTGTAAAATTAAATGCAAACACAGTTGAGCATAAAGGAACATAGTCGTCAATGTCTTTACAATACGTAATTTGCTGATATCCTAGCCTTGTAATAGGATAAAGAGGCACAATTGCTAATATCCGCTACATGTGCATTTACTTTATCATAGATTAATTGGCCAATTTATTATGTGTTCCCGATTGGCGTTAAGCTTGATTAGAAAAAAGGAAAACACATCGTGTAGATTTTTTTTTCTTATTAACTCTACCATACTGTTCAGTCCATTATCAATTTTGCTAGAGCATAAACATCATCTTATTTAAAAACATTTAGAGGAACAGCGCCCTCTTGTGGTAAGACCTATATTAGACATTAATATTGTCTGATTAATATTGACAGCACTGTTTGGAGATAGGGAACGGGCAACGCAGAGGTCTATGTAGGTTAATTTTATTTAATTTTACCTCTTTTAGCAGTTTTTTTTCTACCTGGTCTTACTAAAAATCAAATTTTCCAGTAAAAATAATGCAGAGGAGGGCGTTGGTTGGGTCATTGTTATATTACAGTTACACACATATAAGTTAAAGGGGTTGTCCACTTTTGAAAAATAATCTAGCAATACCTATTAAATATTTATTAAAGTATTTTTTAAATATATTTACAGTCTCAAAGTTGCAGATGTCTTCTAATTCCGTCTAGTGTCACGTGACTCCTCCACCGTCGGAACTTTTCTCTTCTGCTGACGTCTCGTTCGGTCCTCTTCAACCCTGACTTTCGGACAAGCTCCTCTTCCGGTCTTCTTGCTTCTTCTCTTCTGAATGACGTCTTATTCCCCTTGCGCCGATGCATGTGCAGTAACCTACAATATTTTGCCCATGCGCATTGAAAGCACGCATGCGCATTAACAGTAAGTTCATTACGCCTGTGTTCGAGGCATCCTAAGCCTCCTCAATACGCGTCCCGTTCTTTCTTAGATTACGTCTCAATGCGAGCACTATTTTATTTTCATTCATGTTATTCCACAGTGCCATTATCACTGTAGATACCATCTTTGCGGGGCGCGCGGGCACTGAGGGATAACATGAATAAAAATAAAATAGAGCTCGCATTGAGACGTAATCTAAGAAAGAACGGGTATTGAGCGTATTGAGGAGGCTTAGGATGCCTTGAACATAGGCGCAATGTACAAACTTTTAATGCGACTTGCGCAATTAAATTGCTTTCATTGTGCATGCGCAAAATATTGTAAACAAACCACAATATAAACAATACAGCGTGAAGCTGATTTAACCCCTTAATGACCAGCCTATTTTAGACCTTAGTGACAAGCCATTTTTTACGTTTTTCCATCGTCTCATTCAAAGAGCTATAGCCTTTTTATTTTTGCGTCGACATAGCTGTATAAGGTCTTGTTTTTTGCAGGACAAGTTTTGAATTTTTAATACCACCATTTTGGGGTACATAGTATTTATTGATTATCTGTTATTAACTTTTTTTGGGGGGGGGAATAGAAAAAAAACAGCAATTTCGCCACACTTTTTTGCATCCTAAATTTACGCCGTTTACCGTGTGGTATAAATAACACAATAACTTTATTCAGCGGGTTGTTACGATTGCAACGATACCAAATTTGTATAGTTTTTGTATGTTTTACTAGTTTTACACAGTAAAAACGCATTTTTTTCAAAATTATTTGTTTTTGTGTCTCCATATTTGAAGAGCCGTAACGTTTTTATTTTTTCAACCGATGCAATTGGAGGAGGGCTTTTTTTTTGTGGGAAGATTTGTCGTTTTTATCGGTACGAGTAGATGTGACTTTTTGATCACTTTTTATCACATTTTTTTTAAGGCGGGATTCAAAGAAATCAGCAATTTTTGCATGGTTTTTTATTTTATTTTTTTACGACGTTCACCGTGTGGGTTTAAATAATGTAATAAAGTTTATAGTCGGGGTCGTTACGGACGCGGCGATACCAAATATGTGTAACTTTTTTTACTTTATTTTGTTTGTTAATAATAAAGCAGTTTGTAAGGGGGAAAAGTGTTTTTTTTTTTCTTTTCACTTTTTCTTGAACTTTTTTTTAAACTTTTTTACTAGTCCCACTAGGGGACTTCACTATGCGATTATCCGATCGCATTTATTATACACTGCAATACTTCTGTATTGCAGTGTATTATGCCTGTACGTGTAAAACGGACAGGCATCTGCTAGGTCATGCCAGAGGCATAATCTAGCAGGCATTCACTACAGGCAGACCTGGGGGCCTTTATTAGACCCCCGGCTGCCATCGGAGACACAGACACTCGGCGATTTTATCGCCGGGTGTCGGTGGGATGAGAGGGAGCTCCCTCCCTCTCTCCAAAACCACTCAGATGCGGTGCACGCTATTGAGCACCGCATCTGAAGGGTTAAACGGGTGAGATCGATACTAATATCGATCTCACCCGGCAGAGCAGGGAGCCGAGAGCAGGGAGATTTTACAGCTCCCTGCTCTGTTTACTTAATCCGATGCAGCGACATAAAAAGTCTATTGCATCGGAATAAGGCCCGTCAGTGACCGACGTAGAAACACTATGGGCCGGTCACTAACGGGTTAACCCCTTAATGACCAGACTATTTTAAACCTTGATGACCAAGCTATTTTTTACGTTTTCCCAGCGTCGCATTCCAAGAGCTATAACTTTTTTATTTTTGCTTCAACATAGCTGTATAAGGTCTTATTTTTTGCGGGACAAGTTGTATTTTTTAATAGCACTATTTTGGGGTACATATTATTTATTGACTAACTTATATTAACTTTTTTGGGGGCGTAAAAGAAAAAATCCCAGCAATTTCATCACTTTTTTTGCATCTTTAATTTACGCCGTTTACCGTGTTGTATAAATAACAATAACTTTATTCAGCGGGTCCTTATGATTGTGAGTAGAGATGAGCGAACCGGGACAACCGAACCCGGTTTCGGTCCGAACATCGGGAAAAGTTCGGTTCGCAGCGAATCCGAACTTCACCGTGTTCGGCCGAACCCGTTTTGACCGAACCCGGTCAAAAATATTATACAAATCGGTAGCCACTTGTCTCTATCAATCACTGATAGAGAAAAGAGGCTTCTGATTAAAAATAAAATAAAAAGCATTTCATACGTACCCGGTCGTTGTCTTGGTGACGAGTCCCTCTTCTTCCTCCAGTCCGACCTTCTTTTCTGACACGGCAGCCTGTGATTGGCTGCAGAGGCCTCTGCAGCCTGTGATTGGCTGCAGAGGCCACGGCAGCCTGTGATTGGCTGCAGCGGTCACATTGGCTGTATCGTCATCCAGGAATGTCGGGCCGGATGTTGAGAGGGACGCGTCACCAAGGCAACGGCCAGGAGAATGGACTAGAGGAAGCAGAAAGTTCTCGGTAAGTATGAACGTCTTTTTTTTTTTTACAGGTTACTCTATATTCTGATCGGAATTCACTGTCCAGGGTGCTGAAACAGTTACTGCCGATCAGTTAACTCTTTCAGCACCCTGGACAGTGACTATTTACTGACGTCGCCTAGCAACGCTGCCGTAATGACGGGTGCACACATGTAGCCACCCGTCATTACGGGGCCTCATGCACACGACCGTAAAAACACCCGTTATTACGGGTCGTAATTACGACCCGAAATAGCGGGCCCATAGACTTCTGTTAGCCACGGGTACCTTCCCGTTTTCTCACGGGAAGGTGCCCGTGCCGTTAAAAAGATAGAACATGTTCTATTTTTTTATTTTACGGGCCGTGCTCCTATACTTTATAATGGGAGCACGGCTCGGAAAAACGACCGGCTACCCGTGGTCGGCCGTGCTAATCTCCTGAAATACTCTGTGCTGCCTTAAACTCTGTGGACAGGTCAGGATCCTGTTTCTTTTAAATGCTGCTAGGGAACCCGCTCGATCCACTATATAAGGCTGCGCTACAGTGCAGCATTTAAAAGAAACAGGATCCTGACCTGTCCACAGAGTTTAAGGCAGCACAGAGTATTTCAGGAGATGAGTGTGCAGATTCAGTGCTGCTGTGAACTCTGCTCTTGCCATTACGTAGCTCTCAGTATGTTACCTCTCCTCCACTCCTGTCCTCAATAACACCTTCACATGATTGGCAAGTCACCACGTAATGGTAAGAGCAGAGTTCACAGCAGCACAGAGTATTTCAGGAGATGAGCGTGCGGATCTTGTGCGGGGTGGTGACTTGCCAATCATGTGAAGGTGTTATTGAGGACAGGAGTGGAGGAGAGGTAACAGACTGAGCTACGTAATGGTAAGAGCAGAGTTCACAGCAGCACAGAGTATTTCAGGAGATGAGCGTGCGGATCTTGTGCGGGGTGGTGACTTGCCAATCATGTGAAGGTGTTATTGAGGACAGGAGTGGAGGAGAGGTAACAGACTGAGAGCTACGTAATGGTAAGAGCAAAGTTCACAGCAGCACTGAATCTGCACGCTCATCTCCTGAAATACTCTGTGCTGCCTTAAACTCTGTGGACAGGTCAGGATCCTGTTTCTTTTAAATGCTGCTAGGGAACCCGCTCGATCCACTATATAAGGCTGCGCTACAGTGCAGCATTTAAAAGAAACAGGATCCTGACCTGTCCACAGAGTTTAAGGCAGCACAGAGTATTTCAGGAGATGAGCGTGCAGATTCAGTGCTGCTGTGAACTCTGCTCATACCATTACGTAGCTCTCAGTATGTTACCTCTCCTCCACTCCTGTCCTCAATAACACCTTCACATGATTGGCAAGTCACCACGTAATGGTAAGAGCAGAGTTCACAGCAGCACAGAGTATTTCAGGAGATGAGCGTGCGGATCTTGTGCGGGGTGGTGACTTGCCAATCATGTGAAGGTGTTATTGAGGACAGGAGTGGAGGAGAGGTAACAGACTGAGCTACGTAATGGTAAGAGCAGAGTTAAGGGGAAAAAGTGTGTGTTTAATTTTTTTTCACTTATTTATTTATTAATAACTTTATTAAACTTTTTTTTTTACTATTTTACTAGTCCCACTGGGGAACTTCACTATGCAATCGTCCGATCGCTTTTATAATACTCTGCAATACTTCTGTATTCTAGTGTATTACTGCCTGTCCGTTTACAATGGACAGGCATCTGCTAGGTCATGTCAGAGGCATGGCCTAGCAGGCATCCACTACAGGCAGAACTGGGGGCCTTTATTAGGCCCCCGGCTGCCATAGAAGACACTGGCACCCTGGGATCTCATAGCAGGGTGCAAGTGGGGTGAGTGAGGGAGCTCCCTCCCTCTCTCCAAAACCACTTAGATGTGGCACTCGCTATTGAGCGCCGCATCTAAGGGGTGGTAACGGGTGTATTCGATCAGCCCACTCGAGCAGCGATGTCCCAAGTTTTCAGCTACCTCCGGTAGCTGAGAACAGGGTGTTTTAACTACTCACGGCGACGCAGCTTTATTCTGATGCAGCGCCGTGAAAAGGCGTATGCATCAGAATAAAGCCCGTTAGTGGCCGTCGTGAAAAGGCGTATTGGCTGTCACTAACGGGTTAAATAAATAAAATATAGTGAGGGGACAAAATTACAAGGCAGCAGCATTGCAATGATTTAAAAAAAAAAGGTTGTGGAAAACCCCTTTAGCTCCTTGAGGCCCAAGCTCATTTTGGCTTTGAGAACCAGACCCATTTTTTCAAATCTGACATGTGTCACTTTATGTGGTAATAACTCTGGAATGCTTTTACCTATCCAAATGATTCTGAGATTGTTTTCTCGTGACATATTGTACTTTTTTTTGTTAGTGAAAAAATTTGGTCGATAAATTTATTGCTTATTTGTGAAAAACACGAAAATGTAGAGAAAATTTGAAGAAATTATGATTTTTCCAATTTTAAATGTATCTGCTTGTAAAACAGATAGTTTTACCACACAAAATAGTTACTAATTAACATTTCCCATATGTCTACTTTATGTTTGCATCGTTTTTTGAACGTCCTTTTATTTTTCTAGGACGTTACAAGGCTTAGAACTTTAGCAGCAATTTCTCATATTTTTAAGAAAATGTCAAAAAGCTATTTTTTTCAGGGACGAGTTCAGTTCTGAAGTGGTTTTGAGGGCCCTATATATTAGAAACCCCCATAAAACACCACATTTTGAAAACTGCACCCCTCAAAGTATCCAAAACAGCATTCTGAAAGTTTTTCAACCCTTTAGGCATTTTACAGGAATTGAAGGAAAGTAGAGCTGAAATTTTCAAATTTCATTTTTATTTGACAAAATTCATATGTAATAAAAAAAATTCTGTACCACAGAAGGTTTTACCTGAGAAACGCATCTCAATTTTTATTGCCCAGGTTCTGCAGTTTTTAGAAATATCCCACATGTGGCCCTAGTATGCTAATGGACTGAAACACAGGCCTCAGAAGCAAAGGAGCACCTAGTGGATTTTGGGGCCTCCTTTTTTCAGAATATATTTTAGGCACCATGTCAGGTTTGAAGAGGTCTTGTGGTGCCAAAACAGTGGAAACCCCCAAAAGTGACCCCCATTTTTTAAACTACACCCCTCATGGAGTTTATCTAGGGGTATAGTTAGCATTTTGACCCCACAGGTATTTTGCTATATTTTCTGGAGTTAGTCTGTGAAAATGAAAATCTACTTTTTTTCTGGAAAAACGTAAAAATTTCTAATTTTTGCAAGAAATAAAGGAGAAAAAGTACCCCAACATTTGTAAAGCAATTTCTCCCAATTAACGGAAATACCCCATATGTGGTAATAAACTGCTGTTTGGACCCACAGCAGGGCTCAGAAGGGAAGGAGCGCCATTTGGATTTTGGAGCTCTGATTTTACTGGAATGGTTTTCGGTGCCGTGTCACGTTTGCAACGCCCTGGAGGGACTTAAACAGTGGAATCCCCCCAAAAGTGACCCCATTTTGGAAACTATACCCCTCAAGGAATTTTTCTAGTGGTATAGTTAGCATTTTGACCCCACAGGTTTTTTGCTGAATTTCTTGGAATTATTCTGTAAAGATGAAAAGAGACTTTTTTTTGGAAAAAAAACTGAATTTTCTAATTTTTATAAGGAATAAAGGAGAAAAAGCACCTTAACATTTGTAAAGCAATTTCTCCTGATTACGTAAATACCTCATATGTGGTAATAAACTGCTGTTTGGACCCACGGCAGGCCTCAGAAGGGACGGAGCACCATTTGGATTTTGCAGCTCAGATTTTGCTGAATAGGTTTCTGGGGGCCATGTCGAATTTGCAGAGTCCCTGAAGTACCAGTATAGTAGAAATTCCCCAGGTGTGATCCCAATTTGGAGACTATACCTGAAATAATTAAATTAGAGGTGTAGTGAGCATTTTGAGCCCTCAGGTGTTTTATAGATTTTATTAGAATTGGTCCGTGAAAATGAATTTTTTTTTTTTTACAATAACCTGTAGATTTAGCTCATCATTTTTCATTTCCACAAGGAATTCAGGAGAAAAGACACCCCAAAATGTGTTACACAATTTCTCCTGAGTAGGGAAGTACCCCATATGTGGTTGTAAACGGCTATTTGGACATACGGCAAGGGTCTAAACGGAAAAAGCGCAATTTCGTTTTTGGAGTGGAGATTTTACAAAATTTGTAAGTGTATTTTACTTAGTGGGAAAACCCCTTTAATGATAATATTTTAAGATGAATTGGACCTGTGGACGGTTTGTTGTTTTACATGTTTTCACTTTTTGGTACTGATTTACAGATGAAGCCAAAGCGAAATAAAAAATGTAAATAAAAAAAATCCTGTGGTTTAAGAATCAAGGTGAGACTTTCATCCCTGAAGCCAGTTACACGAGCGACATTCTGACTGTCCTCACTTTCCAAACATGGATTATGGCAAAAACAAGAATGATATCATTGTTCTATCGGTCCTGTGTTCCAGACTGTAAATACATCTGCTGGTACATATCATGGCAGCTGCTCCAACAAAAGCAAGTTTGTTTTGGAAAGTGCGTTCCACCAATGGAAAGTTTTGTAGTTTTGCACATAATAGTTAATTACAATTTCTATTTCAGAGCTATTGCACAATATATTTTATTCCCACACTTTTTACACATAATGGTTCTATAGTTTTAAAAGTGAGTGCAAAAAAAAGAAAATTGCTGCAGCCCACAGTGACCAATCTAGGAACAGCTCTCATTTATTGGTTACACGGACCAATAATCGTTCTTAAGAATGCTCGTTTAGTCGATTATTGTCCCGTCTAAACAGGGCAGCGATCAGCTGACAAACAAGCAAATGATCATTCCTCAGCTGATCACGTAGTTTATACAGGCTATAAAATCATCGTTTCCGGCAGCACATCTCCCTGTGAGAACAATGAGATGTGCTGCCGACAATGACCCAAACTGATGGGGCTGAACGATTGTATAACTATCATTCGTCCCCATACAGAAAGCATTGACTCGTGTAGAAGGGCTTGTTAACTAACTCGTTTTGGGCAGAAATCTGACAATGTAAACCCACCTTAAAGAGGCTCTGTCACCAGATTTTGCAGCCCCTATCTGCTATTGCAGCAGATAGGCGCTGCAATGTAGATTACAGTAACGTTTTTATTTTTAAAAAACGAGCATTTTTGGCCAAGTTATGACCATTTTTGTAGTTATGCAAATGAGGCTTGCAAAAGTCCAAGTGGGTGTGTTTAAAAGTAAAAGTCCAACTGGGCGTGTATTATGTGCGTACATCGGGGCGTGTTTACTACTTTTACTAGCTGGGCGTTCTGATGAGAAGTATCATCCACTTCTCTTCAGAACGTCCAGCTTCTGCCAGATCACGCTGTGACGTCACTCACAGGTCCTGCATCGTGTCAGACGAGCGAGGACACATCGGCACCAGAGGCTACAGTTGATTCTGCAGCAGCATCAGCGTTTGCAGGTAAGTAGCTACATCGACTTACCTGCTAACGCCGATGCTGCTGCAGAATCAACTGTAGCCTCTGGTGCCGATGTGTCCTCGCTCGTCTGACACGATGCAGGACCTGTGAGTGACGTCACAGCGTGATCTGGCAGAACCGACTAAAAGTGAGAGGCATTGACTGCATTGAACCCAATATCAGAAAGGGGGACATCTCCAAAAAATTGGCACAATACGAATCCAAATGGATCTGGACTCTGGGGACCATGCGCCCTCTTGGGTTCAATGAAAATTTGAGTTTTGCTCCATTCCTCTAACTATTGACCTCCAGTGGGCCATTTTTTAACAGTATGTGATGTTCAGTTTTATTTGTATTGTTAATTATTGTTTTTAATGACCTTCATCTTTTTGCAGCTATATATAGATGGTAGTGTTTCTACTACATGGAGACTTTGGAGACGATGGATGGTGGAGGAGAAGGGACTCTGGACAAGTATACGGAATCTCACTTCAGAGCAATAACATATGGAAAATCCGGAGCCCACTTCCTTTACTTTCATCTTTTATTATTTTTCAGATTTATGCATCATGTGTGTTTACGCACACACGGCGTATTTTTTGCTATATGTGCATGGACACACATGTTTACAATATGAACACCAATTTTGTATATATATGGATTATTTCTGTATTTTCTCCATATGTCTGTATTTATATCGAGATATTTGTGAGATACTACATATGTTTGTTATTCTATATGGAGATTCAGATATTACATGTATTTTCTTTTATATATATACACATCTAATTCTATATGCATATATATAATTTTAATTATTCTTTATTGCTTTTATTATTTATTTGTTGATACCACTGTGGGCTGAGTCAATATGACTTTTTACGATGTTTGGTTTATTTGGATCAATTAACATGGGTTAAATTTATCATATCACACACATGGTTGCACACACATCCTCTCATTGTATTTATTCACATATGAGCAGGTCTCATAATTATTATATACACTTAAGTCACTTGCAATTATTTATTTATTTAATTACTCACTTACGAACTTACTTTAACATATGTATTTTTCACTATTGGTTTGCTCACTTATGTATTCACTTTTTCTTCTCATAATTTTTTTTGCATACAAGCATATATCTATTGTTTTATCTATTAATATTTATTGTTTTTCACGTTATACATCTGCCACATCATTTCTTATACGTCCACAATTGTAAATTATGCCATGGTATTCATCGTAAAGTATATATGCAGTAAAAGATCAATCTGTCTAAATGGTTCTCCTCACTAACCTATCAGTCGGACATACTCCTATCTATACGTACCCTATATTCAGGCATGGTGACTGTGCGCTCACGCCGGGGGGAGTGGCTGGATTGTGCTGCGGTCCGGGCGTCTGTATCTCGGTGGGCGTGTGTTGACGATGTCAGACATCGTTGATCCCCGCCCTCCTCGATGACGCTCGGCCGGAGACACGCCTCCGGACATCTCCACACCTGGCGTGTGACGCTCCCATCAGCACACACATGACCGTGGATGGTAACGCCTCCTTGATGTCCGATTGGCTGTTCCTTTCTTTTAATGTTGGTCCCCATTGGAGAGACGCCACCCCCGGACGAAGGCATTTCCGCCGAAACGTGCGTCGGGTCTGGCGTCTCTCTTCAGCAGGTTTAACTACATGGGTATGTAATAGCAGTTCTAAGGTTTCCAGGCACAGTTACATCTTGCATGTGTTACCAGCAGCCGATATAGTCTGGGACTAGCTGCTGACATAGAATACTTTGCACTTTGTGCTTCATCCATTCACTTATTTATTTATGCCCATGTATCACACAGTTTTGTGAATACACAATTCCTGCAAGGAGCGACGCCTTGTCCATGCTTTGCATAAAGTTTGTATTTTCTCTATAAGACATTGTCATGTGTTAATTGAACCCCACACCCTGTAGGTTTTGTGCTAATTTGTAGGGTCAATGCACCAAGGTTACTTGGCGTACATATTGTTCTTGTCTATACATGATTTACATATTGATTTTACATGTATTTTGACAGGATTCTCCTGAATGTACCAATAGGTCTGTATTGTAAGACAGACAGTAATACCACACACAATAGTTACTAATTAACATTTCCCATATGTCTACTTTATGTTGGCATCGTTTTTTGAACGTCCTTTTATTTTTCTAGGACGATACAAGGCTTAGAACTTTTCCAAAAACTATTTTTATAGGTACCAGTTCAGTTCTGAAGTGGCTTTGAGGGCCTTATATATTAGAAACCCACATAGGTCACCCAATTTTAAAAACTGCACCCTCAAAGTATTCAATACAGCGTTTATAGAAAGTTTTTGAACCCTTCAGGTGTTTCACAGGAATTAAAGCAAAAGTAGAGGGGAAATTTCCCCAAAATTTTTTTGTCAGAAAATCCATTTTAATCCATTTTTTTCTGTAACACAAAAGGTTTTACCAGAGAAACGCAACTCAATATTTATTGCTCAGATACTGCAGTTTTAAGAAATATCCCATATGTGGCCCTAGTGTGGTAATGGACTGAAGCACAGACCTCAGAAGCAAAGGCGCACCTAGAGGATTTTGGGGCCTCCTTTTTATTAGAATATATTTTAGGCACCATGTGAGGTTTGAAGAGGTCTTGTAGTGGAAACACCCCCAAAAAAGACACCATTTGGCAAACTACACCCCTCACGGAATTGATCAAGGGGTATAGTGAGCATTTTAACCCCACAGATTTTTTGCTGAATTTAGTGGATTTAGTTAGTAAAAATTAAAATTAAATTTTTTCCAAAAACATAGAAATTATACATTTTTACAAGGAATAAAGAAGAAAAAGCACCCCAAGATTTGAAAAGCAATTTCTCCTGATTACGGCAATACCCCGTGGTAATAAACGACTGTTTGGATACACGGCAGGGCTCAGAAGGGAAGGAGTGCTATTGGAGCTAATGTTTACTCAATTTGTTTTCGGGTGTCATGTCGCATTTGCAATGCCCCTGAGGGACCAAAACAGTGGACACCCCCGAGAAGTGACCCCATTTGGGAAACTACAGCCCTAAAAAGAATATGTCTAGAGGTATAGTGAGCATTTTGATCCCATAGTTTTTTTGCTGAATTTAGTGTAATTATGACGTAAAAACTTCTATTGTTTTTTATTCTTTTTTTTTTATGGCGTTCACAGTGTGCTATACATGATAAAATCATGGTTTTAAAAAAATTATTTCGTTTTTGTGTCGCCATATTCTAAGAGCCACAACTTTTTTATTTTTCTATCAGGAAAGGTGTGTGAGGGCTTGTTTTTTGCGGAACTAACTGTAGTTTTTATTGGTACAATTTTTGGGTACATGCGACTCTTTGATCCCTATTTATGCAATTATTTGGGAGCTGAAGTGACTAAAAATAGCGATTCCGGTATAGTTTTTTATAAAAAAATTTATGCCGATCACCGTGCAGGATAAATGACATTATATTTTTATAGTTCAGGCCATTACGGACGCGGCGATACCAATTATGCATAGTTTGTTTATTTTTTTCATTTTTTTCTAATAATTAAGGACTTTATAGGGGAAAAAGGGCAATTTTTTAATTTTATTATTTTGACATTTTACTTTTGTAAATTTTTTTGTAACTTTTTTTTTTGGTCCCACTTGGGACTTGAAGATCCAATTGTTGGATCGTTGTTATAATAACCTGCAATACTTATGTATTGCAGGGTATTATACCTGTCAGTTTCACACTGACAGGAGGCATATTGGCAGGACCTAATCGCCTTCCATAGATAGCAGACTGGAAGCATTTGTTAGGCTTCCAGTTGCCATAGCAATCACCCCCCCACAACAATCGTCCCCCGCAATCGCGTAGCGGGGTGCCGATGTTGCTATAACAATTGAAATGCGGCGATCGCTATTGACTGCCACATTTAAGGTGTTAATCGGTTCGGATCACCACTGTGATCCGACCCGATATTTTCACCCAGTACTAAGGCTGCTAGTAGCAGCCTGCACTGGGAGATGCTGGGCTGCGGGGACCACCTGTGTGCTCTGTTAGGAGCACACGTAGAAATACGGGCTGCAGGCACAAGGACCAGTGCTACAGCCCGTTAATCTATGTGTGGTGGTTGGGAAGAGGGGTTAAAAAAGACCACACTGTGTTAATCTTATTTTATATAATCTGTTCACATTGATCTGTCCTTCCGATGCGATGGGGCTTTCCGGTGTTTTTGGTGGCTAGAATATCGTGCAGCCCTATTCATGCATGCAAAAATTGGGATCCATTTGAAACCGGATCTGTAATACTGGTCATAGGTCCATTAAGAAAGGAAGCCTAGGCGGAAGTGCGAATAGCCAAAATGGTTTTCATGTTTCTATTGAAATGAACTATGTCTTTATCTCAAAAAAGCAGATATGGAGTCTGCAATTTTCAAGGAAAAACAAGATGCAATGCGAGGTGCAGACATTTTCTCTTTTCACAAACCGTACCCAAAAGTACAGGACACCCCACTTTAACAGCAGGCAATGTGCCTCCACTGCGATGATGAAAAGGTCCAGCATGGTCATAAAGTTTAAAACTTCAATGCTTTATTCTGACTCCATTAAGATCACATTGTACACAGATCATAAAAGGAAATCATCCTTCTTTGTGCCTCCATTATCACCAGTGTCAAAGTTGTGCCATAAACAAAGTGCCGGCAAGGTACACCAATAAGAGTCATAATAGTTCTCCCATGAACAATAGTACCAGCAAAGTGCCCCACATAAAGAGTAATTTTAGGGCTCAGTTCTCCCTTTTTCTGATACAAAGCTCTAAATCCCGTTTCCTTTCACAAAGTTATACATGATAAAATTCAAGCCGCATGCAGCTACCACAAGGAGGAGCTCTCTGCATACATATTTATACAGCTTCTATTAAAGTCAATGCAAACTATATAAATACACGCAACAATCTAGTGGTGAATGCTAGCAGCCTTTAGTGGAGATGTGTCTGCTTTGCCAGGAATCTAGGAGATTTCTTCTACTTCAGGGGACTCCGAGACAATTCGCGAGAGTAGACAAGTAAGGTATAAGCACTGGGTTGGTCCTTGTTAAACGAGTGAATTATCCCCTGATGTATTTCTTTGCCAGGTAATAAATAGAAAATTGGGATTTATTAGAACAGATCGTCTTCTTGGAGCAAATATGCACTGAAGTGACAGAGGCTTAAAGGGGTTTTCCAGCCAGTAAACATTAATGGCCTATTCTCAGATAGGCCATCAATAGCTGCTGGGTCGTGGTCAGACTCCCAGGACCCCGGACGATCAACTCGTAGGAGCGCTGCTTCCCCTTCATTTCTACTTGCTCACTGTGACTCTTCGACACACATTTAGCGGTGATTCACAGGTATTATAGCCTTTTCTCCCATTGAACTGAATTGGAGAACAGGCTGCAATACCTCTGAATCGCCGCTAAATTCGTGTTAAAGATTCACAGTGAGTAAGTATGTAGGTGAGTGCTGCTATAGTGGGCAATAGATACGACACTGCTGTTGGGTTAACTTTTTACTGTAGACAATCAGAATCGTATCTCTTCCTTCGTGGTTAAAATATTTAACTTCAGATAGCAAATGTCTTCATGAATGGGCGCCGGAACACGGGCAGGAGGTAACCACGGGCGGAAGGTTGGGACGTTGAAGTGCGCAGCTCAATGTCTGTTCCGTCTTCCCCGTGTGGAAAAGTCTCTGGTGCACTGTCACGACTACGGGAGTTATGCTTCCTTGTCCTTGAATAAGGGAAAACAAGTGCAGTATCTTTGCTCCTCAGCGTCATTTTCCTCGTCCTTGGGGCCGCGTCCAAGGTCTGGCTGCTGCACCACTGCACGGCTGGACTACTGCACGGCTGAACCGCTGGTGCTGATGGCTGCTGGGCGGCTAGTGCTGATGGCTGCTGGGCAGCTAGTGCTGATGGCTGTTGGGCGGATTGTAAGATTGTAAGCTCTTGCGAGCAGGGTCCTCACTCCCCAGGTTTGAATTGTAAATGAACTTTGTCACTATGTAATGTCTGATATTGTTTGTTTCATGTTCCCTCTAAATTGTAAAGTGCTGCGTAATATGTTGGCGCTATATAAATAAAGATTATTATTATTATTATTATGTTGGGCGGCTAGTGCTGGTGGCTAGTGCTGATGGACGGCTAGTGCTGATGGCTGCTGGGCGGCTAGTGCTGATGGCTGCTGGGTTGGGGGCTGGGTACTCACGGCGGCCTCTTCCTTGGACAAACTCATCCTGCACGGCTCTTCTCTTCCTGCTCTGCCTCTCACTTTTTCCCCCTCTCCGATGCTGCCTTTCTTCTTTCCTCCTCACACACTCACAAACACGGGTCTCTCTTCTTCCTCACACACCCCGCTGCTCTTTCATGCCCTTCTTTACACACCGCCTCTTTCTCTCTCTCCTCCTCCTCCCCTCCTGCGGCTTGTTTCTTCTCCCGCGCATGTGCCCAGGGCACCCGGCAGTCTACTCCCGTCCGCCAGCATCCGACTTCTGGTGAGTATCCTGGCTCCTGTGCTGTCGTCTCAGCGTTCCAGTGCTGGCCGTGATGACCCCCCATACACTTAGAAATGAAGGACGAGTACGATCGCTGCACCCCCTTCAAAACAGCTGGTCCCGGGAGTTGGACCCCTACCCATCAGCTATTGATGACCTATCCTGAGTATAAAATGTATGCAGGTGCAAGAACACCCATGACTGCAGATATACAGCAAACATAGAATGGTGACAGCACCCTGCAACACTAATGCCACCTAAACCACTAAATATAAATAAATATGCACTAAAGCTAAATCTACTTACAAATAGGGAGGTTCTTAGTGCACATTTTGATCAAAAAGTGTTAGCCCACCTGCCACGACAAGGCGACCTCTGTAAGGTGGGAACCTACGCTGCACATACACCCAGAACTGGGACTAAGCCTACATATATACCTGGGGATGGTAGGATCCAGCATTGAACTGATTAAAATCACCCAGGGCAGAATGGGAGGAGTGCAAGAACAACAAGTGGAGGCAGTCACTAACCCCACATATATGGATACCATAAACACAACAAAAATTTGAACAGCACATTCCAACTAAATGATACAAAATGTATGCAGGTGCAAGAACACCCATGACTGCAGATATACAGCAAACATAGAATGGTGACAGCACCCTGCAACACTAATGCCACCTAAACCACTAAATATAAATAAATATGCACTAAAGCTAAATCTACTTACAAATAGGGAGGTTCTTAGTGCACATTTTGATCAAAAAGTGTTAGCCCACCTGCCACGACAAGGCGACCTCTGTAAGGTGGGAACCTACGCTGCACATACACCCAGAACTGGGACTAAGCCTACATATATACCTGGGGATGGTAGGATCCAGCATTGAACTGATTAAAATCACCCAGGGCAGAATGGGAGGAGTGCAAGAACAACAAGTGGAGGCAGTCACTAACCCCACATATATGGATACCATAAACACAACAAAAATTTGAACAGCACATTCCAACTAAATGATACAAAATGTATGCAGGTGCAAGAACACCCATGACTGCAGATATACAGCAATGGGGTTAGTGACTGCCTCCACTTGTTGTTCTTGGCAGGTGGGCTAACACTTTTTGATCAAAATGTGCACTAAGAACCTCCCTATTTGTAAGTAGATTTGGCTTTAGTGCATATTTATTTATATTTAGTGGTTTAGGTGGCATTAGTGTTGCAGGGTGCTGTCACCATTCTATGTTTGCTGTATATCTGCAGTCATGGGTGTTCTTGCACCTGCATACATTTTGTATCATTTAGTTGGAATGTGCTGTTCAAATTTTTGTTGTGTTTATGGTATCCATATATGTGGGGTTAGTGACTGCCTCCACTTGTTGTTCTTGCACTCCTCCCATTCTGCCCTGGGTGATTTTAATCAGTTCAATGCTGGATCCTACCATCCCCAGGTATATATGTAGGCTTAGTCCCAGTTCTGGGTGTATGTGCAGCGTAGGTTCCCACCTTACAGAGGTCGCCTTGTCGTGGCAGGTGGGCTAACACTTTTTGATCAAAATGTGCACTAAGAACCTCCCTATTTGTAAGTAGATTTAGCTTTAGTGCATATTTATTTATATTTAGTGGTTTAGGTGGCATTAGTGTTGCAGGGTGCTGTCACCATTCTATGTTTGCTGTATATCTGCAGTCATGGGTGTTCTTGCACCTGCATACATTTTGTATCATTTAGTTGGAATGTGCTGTTCAAATTTTTGTTGTGTTTATGGTATCCATATATGTGGGGTTAGTGACTGCCTCCACTTGTTGTTCTTGCACTCCTCCCATTCTGCCCTGGGTGATTTTAATCAGTTCAATGCTGGATCCTACCATCCCCAGGTATATATGTAGGCTTAGTCCCAGTTCTGGGTGTATGTGCAGCGTAGGTTCCCACCTTACAGAGGTCGCCTTGTCGTGGCAGGTGGGCTAACACTTTTTGATCAAAATGTGCACTAAGAACCTCCCTATTTGTAAGTAGATTTAGCTTTAGTGCATATTTATTTATATTTAGTGGTTTAGGTGGCATTAGTGTTGCAGGGTGCTGTCACCATTCTATGTTTGCTGTATATCTGCAGTCATGGGTGTTCTTGCACCTGCATACATTTTGTATCATTTAGTTGGAATGTGCTGTTCAAATTTTTGTTGTGTTTATGGTATCCATATATGTGGGGTTAGTGACTGCCTCCACTTGTTGTTCTTGCACTCCTCCCATTCTGCCCTGGGTGATTTTAATCAGTTCAATGCTGGATCCTACCATCCCCAGGTATATATGTAGGCTTAGTCCCAGTTCTGGGTGTATGTGCAGCGTAGGTTCCCACCTTACAGAGGTCGCCTTGTCGTGGCAGGTGGGCTAACACTTTTTGATCAAAATGTGCACTAAGAACCTCCCTATTTGTAAGTAGATTTAGCTTTAGTGCATATTTATTTATATTTAGTGGTTTAGGTGGCATTAGTGTTGCAGGGTGCTGTCACCATTCTATGTTTGCTGTATATCTGCAGTCATGGGTGTTCTTGCACCTGCATACATTTTGTATCATTTAGTTGGAATGTGCTGTTCAAATTTTTGTTGTGTTTATGGTATCCATATATGTGGGGTTAGTGACTGCCTCCACTTGTTGTTCTTGCACTCCTCCCATTCTGCCCTGGGTGATTTTAATCAGTTCAATGCTGGATCCTACCATCCCCAGGTATATATGTAGGCTTAGTCCCAGTTCTGGGTGTATGTGCAGCGTAGGTTCCCACCTTACAGAGGTCGCCTTGTCGTGGCAGGTGGGCTAACACTTTTTGATCAAAATGTGCACTAAGAACCTCCCTATTTGTAAGTAGATTTAGCTTTAGTGCATATTTATTTATATTTAGTGGTTTAGGTGGCATTAGTGTTGCAGGGTGCTGTCACCATTCTATGTTTGCTGTATATCTGCAGTCATGGGTGTTCTTGCACCTGCATACATTTTGTATCATTTAGTTGGAATGTGCTGTTCAAATTTTTGTTGTGTTTATGGTATCCATATATGTGGGGTTAGTGACTGCCTCCACTTGTTGTTCTTGCACTCCTCCCATTCTGCCCTGGGTGATTTTAATCAGTTCAATGCTGGATCCTACCATCCCCAGGTATATATGTAGGCTTAGTCCCAGTTCTGGGTGTATGTGCAGCGTAGGTTCCCACCTTACAGAGGTCGCCTTGTCGTGGCAGGTGGGCTAACACTTTTTGATCAAAATGTGCACTAAGAACCTCCCTATTTGTAAGTAGATTTAGCTTTAGTGCATATTTATTTATATTTAGTGGTTTAGGTGGCATTAGTGTTGCAGGGTGCTGTCACCATTCTATGTTTGCTGTATATCTGCAGTCATGGGTGTTCTTGCACCTGCATACATTTTGTATCATTTAGTTGGAATGTGCTGTTCAAATTTTTGTTGTGTTTATGGTATCCATATATGTGGGGTTAGTGACTGCCTCCACTTGTTGTTCTTGCACTCCTCCCATTCTGCCCTGGGTGATTTTAATCAGTTCAATGCTGGATCCTACCATCCCCAGGTATATATGTAGGCTTAGTCCCAGTTCTGGGTGTATGTGCAGCGTAGGTTCCCACCTTACAGAGGTCGCCTTGTCGTGGCAGGTGGGCTAACACTTTTTGATCAAAATGTGCACTAAGAACCTCCCTATTTGTAAGTAGATTTAGCTTTAGTGCATATTTATTTATATTTAGTGGTTTAGGTGGCATTAGTGTTGCAGGGTGCTGTCACCATTCTATGTTTGCTGTATATCTGCAGTCATGGGTGTTCTTGCACCTGCATACATTTTGTATCATTTAGTTGGAATGTGCTGTTCAAATTTTTGTTGTGTTTATGGTATCCATATATGTGGGGTTAGTGACTGCCTCCACTTGTTGTTCTTGCACTCCTCCCATTCTGCCCTGGGTGATTTTAATCAGTTCAATGCTGGATCCTACCATCCCCAGGTATATATGTAGGCTTAGTCCCAGTTCTGGGTGTATGTGCAGCGTAGGTTCCCACCTTACAGAGGTCGCCTTGTCGTGGCAGGTGGGCTAACACTTTTTGATCAAAATGTGCACTAAGAACCTCCCTATTTGTAAGTAGATTTAGCTTTAGTGCATATTTATTTATATTTAGTGGTTTAGGTGGCATTAGTGTTGCAGGGTGCTGTCACCATTCTATGTTTGCTATCCTGAGTATAGGCCATCAGTTTTTACTGGCTGGAAAACCCCTTTAAAGAAATTTCCATATCAAACTAGCAATAGAGTAATATAGAGTAGGCTAACCTAAATCTAACATTATTTCCCTTTTTCACATGGATGCCTCCTTTGCAGAGAAAATCACTTTATTTAGTATATGAAAATTTGCATTTTGGAGCAACGAGGGCGTCACCGTTGATCCAAAATGCTATGTCTTCTTTCTTTAGTCCATCCCTCCCCTATCTCTTAGAGATAGAGCCTGCAGAGAGGGAAAAACTGTCATATAATGACTAGAAACAGTGTTATTCCCTATGTAAACACATATGACCGCTTATTCTGAAAAGTCACCTGAAAGGTTAGGTACACTTCAATGTACTGTATATATATATATGCTTCGAACTGCCCAGTATAATAGGATGCTGGGTCCTGCCACTAACTGTCTGGCCCTCGTCTTGTCTTACTGTAAATGCCACTGCCAGTCTCACCTTAGCGGCGCATGCACTCTAATACAACTTTAAAGGACAGGCTCATGTCAGGTTGTCAGTGCTCAGCCTGTGGCTGATCACCTCTTATCATATATTTTTGCTAAACAACAAAGTGTATACAACGTTCGTGTGAATAAGCCCTATGGTTGCATGCACACTTCCGTCGGCCATTGTACGACCGCTAATGACGGTTCCGTGAAACACGGGCCACACACGGATGGCTTCCGTGTGCAGTCCGTTGTTTCTCAAACCAAGTCAATGATAAGGCCGAGACTGTTCCGTCACAAACGGGCAGGAGTAGTACCTGTCCTGTATTTGACGGAACGGCCGCACGGTTCCGTCAAAACAACGGAAGTGTTCATGGTCCCATTGAAATTAATGTGTCAGGGTGCTATCCGTTAAAACAACGGATAGCACCCTGACGAAAAAAACTAAGGTGGGCATTGTAAAACTCTTCAGTGTTTCTGCAAGGAATAACGGACGATTTCACATCAGAGTTGAATCCGTATTGTGTCAGTGTGTATTCCATATGTCAGTTTTTAACGTGAGTGTAGCATCAGTGATCATGAGTTTTTCTACTCTGTGAAAAAAACGGACTGCTTTTTCTTCAACGTGTCCTAGCAATCCGTCAGTGAAAAAAGGATTGCACTCAGTAAGCGCCAGTGTGCGATTCCATTTTTTTTTACTGACCTATTGATTTGAATGCTGCAATTTTCTCTGCAAGGACCAAAGGTCTGTGCAGAAAATCGGATATGTGAATGAACCCATTGACTTTAATGGGTCAGTGTTCAGTTCGTGTGCTGTCAATTAGACATTCGTATAGCACCCGGACGTGAATATTGCTTGTCTGAATAGGCCCTTATGGCGTTGCATGAACCTTACCAGCACTGATGGGATTTGTATGACCACGCTTCTATTCATCGATTCTGTTACCTCGCTTTGGAAATACCATCTCAAAGCTGTCAGCAGTTGCTATTGAAGACAAGCACTGGGAAGCCACCTGGAGTCCATACAAAATTTCCCATGCAATGGCAGCTGCAGGGGAAATGAAGCATCACATGGTGGTCATACCAATGAATGACCGTCCATGTAATGCATGGACATGCCAGGTCCACCATAGCATATAACCCCTATAAAGTCCATATGCCCTAATAGGGCATATGAACAGAGGTTCTTGTCATGAGTCAATCTTTTTTAATCTATTTTGTTTGTAGACATATTTTTACTTTTTCTTTATAGTTGCAGTAGTCATTCTTGTGAAAATGACAACAGGAAGTGCAGTTATATTGTTTGTTACTTTTTAATGAGCTTCTTCGTTTAACCCCTTAATGACCGGGCCCAGTGGCGGATTAAGTAAACCATGGGCCCTGGGCTGTTCCACAAGCTTGGGCCCCCTTCTCCACCACCGCCCTGCCACGTCATGTCTATATTAAACACCACCTTTCTGTGTGAGCATTGACAAATGAGTGCTACGATTCCCCTTGTCAAAGGGCTGTGTCCCTACACACTGACAGTCTCCAACCATCGCTGACAGTATCACACTGTGTAGGGACACATCCTCCTGACAAGGGGAATGGTAACACGCATTTGTCTATTAGTCCTGGGTACACAAAGACTTTATGTGGAATACAAGGATTTCCGATAACAGAGATGTCAGGAGAGGTGACAGATCTATAAATGCAATGACTCACAGGTGATGTCTTCACTGATGGGTCGTTCTCTTTTCTTCTCCATCTGACACAGACCGTTATGGCGACTTCTCCTGATGACTGCAGAGTTTCCTGATGAGACATCTTTTCCCCTTGATTCTGTAGCTATTTTCAGCATCTATAGCAACATAAAAATTCAGAAATAAACACCATAAATTGTCTTATACCCCAGACCCCTAAGCAAATTAAGACCCAGGCCCATACATTAACTCAAACCAATAAATTCAGTCCCCAAGAGGTAACTAAACTTTTAAAAAACATTTGGCGTGTCATAGTGAGAGTGATATGTCAGAAGTTTTGATTGATGGGGGTCCCAGCATTGAGACCACCACCGATCACTAAAACAAAGCAGCAGGAGTGCTCGGGTGAGCGCTGTTCCACTTCATTTCTGACTGTCTTTTCTCTGCGCGGTGTACGGACTCATAGACTTTCTGTTGTGCCCATACACTGCATGCTCGGCTATCAGAGGAAAGACGATCAGAAACAAAGTGGCAAAGCACTCACCTGAGCGCTTCTGCCACTTTGTTTCAGCGATTGGTGGGGTCTCAGTGCCCGGACCCCCACCGATTAGAACATTTGACATATCACTATGACATGTAATTTTTTTAAAATTTTTTGTTAGTTACCCTTTAAGCAGTCAGACACCCCTCCCCAGTGCATCTGACTGACTGCTGAGTGCCCTATGGGAGGGTCTAAGTGTCTGACACTTAGGGCGGATTTACACAAGCGTGTGCGCTTTGCGCACGCAAAAAAATGCGGCGTTTTGCGCGCGCAAAAGGCACTTAACAGCTCCGTGTGTCATCACCATATGATGCGCGGCTGCGTGCCTTTCGCGCAGCCGCTATCATTATGACACTCTGTTTGTATGTTTGTAGCACGTGGTGCTTTTCTGTTTGCAATCATAGTTATACTGCTGTTGAGCAAATCACGCGTGTCCCACGGAGGTGCCTCCGTGTGGCATGCATGATTTTCACGCACCCATTAACTTCAATGGGTGCGTGATGCGCAAAAAACGCAGAAATATAGGACATGTCGTCAGTTTTACGCAGCGGACACATGCTGCGCAAAAATCACTGACAGTCTGCACTGCCCCATATACTTGCATAGGTCCGTGCGACGCGCGTGAAAAGCACGCGCGTTGCACGGACGTATTACACGTTCGTGTAAATCCGCCCTTATGGCTCTTGGGGGGGGGGAAGGAGTTATTCCCCTATAGAACCCTGAACAGTCAATCAAACGCTCTGACCCCCCCCCCCCCCTGCAGTATAATAACTACTGAGGGCTCCATGGGGGAGATTATACTGCAGGGGGGGGGGGGGGGTTCTGAGCATCTGACTTACTGCAGAGGGCTCTATGGGTGGGAAATTATTTTGCACACAAAAAATGTGACATTGAACACCCCATATACAATTCACACGAACACCAAACACTATATATTCAAACCACACACACTATATAGACTTACATTATAGACACTATAAACACAGCACACACTATATACACAGCACACACTATATAGACTTACATTATGACACACACACATAAACACACACACACTACATAGACTTACATTATAGACACTATAAACACAGCACACACTATATAGACTTACATTATGACACACACACACACACACTACATAGACTTACATTATAGACACTATATACACAGCACACACTATATAGACTTACATTAACTAACACACACACACACACACACACACACTTACTTACCAGCCTCTTCCTCTGCGGTGCTTGTCTCTGGCAGCCTCCAGGACCTTAATCATGTGACTGTGACGTCACCACAGGTCCTTCACCCTCTAGTTTCAGTTTTGCCGTTATCAGGCAGCTGCTGGAGGTTTAGACAGGAGGGAGAGTGCACAGCAGCACAGAGGAGCAGACTGCCAGGGAGACTCCAGCACCTGCCCATCACAATCTCTGACAGTCTGCTCTCTACAGCTGATGTGCTGTGCCCTTGTGCAATTGACTCCCCCTGCACATTCCCCCCGCCTCTTCATCAGCACGTGGGACCGATGATCACTAGAATGCGGCCGGCAGCAGCCCTGGAGAGTTTTGGTTCACTTGTGTGCGGTGTGGGAAGCTATGGGCCCCCTGCAAGCCTTGGGCCCCGGGCGACCGCCCGAAACGCCCATATGGGGATCCGCTACTGACCGGGCCTGTTTGGACCTTAATGACCAAGCCAGATTTGTTAAATCTGGTATGTCTGACTTTATCAGAGAAAAACTCTGCGAAAGTTTTGAATATCCAAGTAATTCTGACATTGTTTTTTCGTCACATGTTGTACTTTATTTTAGTGGTAAAAGTAGACTGATACGATTTGCGGAAATGAATGAAAAAATAGAAAAATTGAAGAAATTTTGTAAAAATTATAATTTTTCCCTATTTTTAACTGCAATATGTCACATATGTACATACATACTGTACAATTTTTTTTATTAAATATATATTTCCATCGCTTTACTCTATTTTGGCAGCACTTTTGAAAAAAAAATATTTTTTTTGAGCAATTTAGAAGACTTACAAGTTTAGTAATGATTTTATAAATTTTGAAGTACATTTTGTTTTCCTGCACCAAGCCAGGTTTTCAGAGGCTCATAGGTGTCAGAATGGTGGAAACCCCCACAAGTGACACCATTTTGAAAACTACACCCCTTAAGGTATTTATTAAGGCGTGTTGTAAGTATTTTGACCCCACAGTTTTTTTGTAAGAATTCATGCAAAACAGGCGTAAAAAAATATAATTTCACTTTTTTCATAAAAGTATCACTCTGAAGACTGATTTCTTTGTAAAGCGACCATGAGAATGAAGAAATGCACCCCAAAGTCTATCACCCTGTTTCTCCTGTTTTCAAAAATGCCCACATTGTGACCCTAATGCGTTGCCTGGACACACGGCAGGGCCCGAAAGGAAGGGAGCAACCGGAGGCATTCAGGTCTCATTTTTGCTTGAAAATGTTTTAGGCCCCACTGTACATTTGGAGAGGTTTTGAACTGCCAGAACGATAGAAACTCCCCATAAACGACCCCATTTACAAAACTAGACCCCTTAAAGGAACAGTGTCACCAACATTTTATTTTTAATATCAGTTTGATGTTAGTGTTTTATTAAAAACGTTTGTCTTAATTTGTGTGTTTGTGTGTTACTTTTTTTTATTTTTACACTTTTTCTTGCCTATGGGGGCTGCCATTTTTTTTCCATTTCTGTATGTGTCGATTAACGACACATACAGACATGGAATATGGCAGCTCCAGTCCATAGGAGTCAATGAACGGGACCCGTCCCATTGACTTTGCACTATGGCTCTGTCCTGCGCAGACGCAGGTCAGAGTCAGACAGAGCAGAGCAGCTGTTTGCAGGGAGAGAGCAGGCGCCATCTTGAAGACCAGCTGCACTGCAGGTAAGATGTGTGTCTCTGCATGTCCCACTCTCTACCTCACAGACCCCCGCTCTCGTGACCCCCGATGGGCCCCCCCTCCCCCGACGGCCCCCCCCCTGAAACGGCCCCCCCCTCCCTCCCTCCCTTGTGTGAAGGACACACAATGAAACTGTACTGGGAAAGCCCTGAACGGTAAATCTCTCTAGTTGTGCTGAGACTGTTTGGGGATGTGACTAATGAACCTCTCAGTCTCAGCACAATTAGAGAGATTTACCGTTCAGGGGTCTGGGAAAGCTGGGTGACCACCATTACCCCTCCTACTGGAGTGTGAGAGGTTCATTAGTCACATCCCTAAACACTCCAGTATGAGGGGTAATGGTGGTCACCCAGCTTTCCCAGATGCAGATATAACCAGGAAAGGGCTGGATGGACGAGCTGAGGGTGCACAGGGTTTTTGGTGACCCCCTCTGTCATGTGATCGGACCTAGGTTACTGGTTCATCAGACGGGGTTCATGTGACTATAACTCTGTCCATAACAAGAGACAGTGCACTCAGGACAAGCCCTGCCCTCATGCCATAGTTTTGTGGTTCTGTCTGCGGTGATGGCGGTGGGTGGCTCTGACACCCGCCTCCCCCGTCGGGTCATCTCAGGACAGAAGGGGTGTCCGGATTGGAGACACAGCGCCGCACCTGTCCTCAGGTTGTGTCTGGTATTGCAGTTCACCTCCATTGAAGTGAATAGGACAGAGCTGTAATACCACACACGACCTGAGGACAGGTGCGGCGCCATGTTTTCCTGGACGACACCTTTAAGACTTTTCCCGTGTGTGTGTGTGTGTGTGTGTGTGTGGCAGAGTGGAGTGTGCACGGGCGCCGCTGATACTTCATAGCCGCTTATCAGCTGTTTTGAAGAATCAGCGGCGAGAACACACACACACACACACACATCCCCCAAACACACAAAATCAAGTGTAATCAAGCGTTTTTTATGTGTTTTTTTTGCACGTAAAATGTGCAAAAAAAAAAACATGTCAAATACACGGCGTGTGAACCGGTCAACTGAAAAGTCATTCACTTCACTTTCATCATTCTAAGGCTGGGTTCACACAACCTATTTTCAGGCGTAAATGAGGCGTTTTACGCCTCGATTTACGCCTGAAAAGACGGCTCCAATACGTCGGCAAACATCTGCCCATTCATTTGAATGGGTTTGCCGACGTACTGTGCCGACGACCTGTAATTTTACGCGTCGCTGTCAAAAGACGGCACGTAAAATAACAGCCTCGGCAAAGAAGTGCAGGACACTTATATACATTATATACAGGACACTTCTTGGGACGTAATTTGAGCCGTTTTTCATTGAATTCAATGAAGAACAGCTCCAAATTACGGCCGTAATTGACGCCTCGCAAAACGTGAGTACGAGCAATTACGTCTGAAATGACGGAGCTGTTTTCTCCTGAAAACAGCTCCGTCATTTCAGACGTAAATGCAGTTAGCGTGTGCACATACCCTAGGGGTATGTTCACACACAATGTTTTCAGCTGAAAAATCGGAAGCAGAACACCTACAAGCATCTGCCCATTGGTTTCAATGGGAAAGACGGCGTTCTGTTCCGACAGGGCGTTTTTTTACGTGGTAGTTTTCAAGAAACGGCACGTAAAAAGACGCCCGACCAAAATGAAGTGCACATCACTTCTTGGGACGTTTTTGGAGCCGTTTTTCATTGACTTTATAGAAAAACAGCTCCAAAAACGGCCGTTAAAAAACGCGAGTTTGATTAAAAAATGGCTGAAAATCAGGATCGGTTTTCCCTTTGTTTAGTAAGCGTGTGAACATACACTTAGCCTTTTGGTGTGTCCTATAACTTCTTCCAGCTGCAGAATCACACCCAATATGGCTGCCAGACACTGCTTAGCAATTTGAAGACACCTTTACCTGGCTTGTGAGAGGGGGGGGGGTGAGGTTCCCTCCCACATTTACAGCAGCTGTGAGTCAGGTTGCTTTGCCTTATTCACCTTGCTGTAATTCTGGGAAGTGCTCCCCCTGGTGGCCAACATTGGAAAACATGATAAATTATTAGTTAATTTTTAATACTTTCCACCATACGGAAAAAAAAATAAAATACAGCAAAAAACTTAAAAAATATAATAGAAATAAGTAACGACACTTAAAAAAAAAAAGGTTTAATTTGCGACACATTCCCTTTAAGGTATTTAGCTAGGGGTGTAGTGAGTATTTTGACCCCACAGTTTTTTGCTAAATTTAATGCATAGCAGGTGAAATAAAAAAACCAAACACTTTTTATATAAAAGTATCACTTTGAAGACCGATTTCTTTGTAAAGCGACCATCAGAATGAAGAAACACACCCCAAAATCTATCACCCTGTTTCTCCTGTTTTCAAAAATGCCCACATTGTGACCCTAATGCATTGCCTGGACACACGGCAGGGCCCGAAAGGAAGGGAGCAACCGGAGGCATTCAGGTCTCATATTTTGCTTGAAAATGTTTTAGGCCCCACTGTACATTTGGAGAGGTTTCGAACTACCAGAACGATAGAAACTCCCCATAAACGACCCCATTTAGAAAACTAGACCCCTTAAAGGAACAGTGTCATCACAAATATTTTATTAATATGTTAAAGATGTTAGTGCCTTAATATAAACGTTTATTTTCATTTGTGTGTTTGTGTTTTACTGTTTCTTTTTTTCACACTTTTTTTTCCCTATGGGGGCTGCCATTTTTTGTTCCATTTCTGTGTGTGTCGATTAACGACACACACAGACATGGAATACGGCAGCCACAGTCCCATAGGGACTGCGAACGGCTCCCGTCCCATTGACTGCCGTGTACGGCGTCTGTGTGGGAACTGCGCATGCGCCGCTCCCACACAGTCCTATTCGAAATTGGCGCCGTCCGGCGCCATTTTCCTGTGGACCGGAAGTCGCGGCCGGACAGTAATATTACTACTTCCGGTCGCGGCTTCCGGACAAGTGCACATGGAACAGCGGCAGCAAAGGGAGCGGACGGGCCGCGGCGGCAGGAGCAGGTAAGCGATTTCAATGTATGTTAGTGTTTGTGTGTGTTTACTACTGCATGTAAACCTACTACACTGTGGGTTACCTCAAAAAATGGCGACGCACAGTGTAGCAGGTTAAACCTTTCAAACCCCTCGTTTATCCCGGCACTAGCCAGGATAAAGGAGGGGGGGATGCTGAGCGCTCACTAGAGCGATAGCTTTTAACCCAATGTTGCAATGCTGCAATTTTGGGAACTAGCTCCAAACAGCTCCATCTAGTGACCAAAAATGGGTAGTATTATAAATTTGAAAAAATTTATAATATTTCCTGACTCGCGAAAAAAATAAAAAAAATTTGAACAATGTTTTATCACCCACACACTAAATGTTTAAATTTTAAAAAAAATACATGTTTTTGGGGCGACACCATGCCTTTAAGGTATTTATCTAGGGCTTAAGTGAGTATTTTGACCCCACAGTTTTTTGCTAAATTGAATGCATAGCAGGTGAAATAAAAAAACAAAACACTTTTTATATAAAAGTATCACTTTGAAGACCGATTTCTTTGTAAAGCGACCATGAGAATGAAGAAACACCCCCAAAATCTATCACCCTGTTTCTCCTGTTTTCAAAATTGCCCCCATTGTGACCCTAATGCGTTGCTTGGACACACGGCAGGGCCCGAAAGGGAGGTAGCACCCAAAGACTTTCAGGACACACATTTTGCTTGAAAATGTTTCAGATCCCATTACACATTTAGGGTATGTTCACACGAGGGTGTCCGTTACGGCTGAAATTACGGGGATGTTTCAGCCTGAAAACATCCCCGTAATTTCAGCCGTAACGGCATGTGCAGGCGCTTGAACGCCGTGTCCATTACGGCCGTAATTAGCGCTGCTATTTATTGGAGTGAATGAATAACGGCTCCAATTACGGCCAAAGAAGTGACAGGTCACTTCTTTGACGCGGGCATCTATTTACGCGCCGTCATTTGACAGCGGCGCGTAAATATACGCCTCGTGTGAACAGACAAACGTCTGCCCATTGCTTTCAATGGGCAGATGTTTGTCAGCGCTATTGAGGCGCTATTTTCGGGCGTAATTCGGGGCAAAAACGCCCGATTTACGTCCGTAAATAGGCCGTGTGAACATACCCTTATAGAGGCACTGAGCTGCCAAAAAGATAGAAACTCCCCATAAATGACCCCATTTTGAAAACTAGACAGCTTAAGGTATTCATCTATGTGTGTACTAAGTATTTTGACCCCACAGTTTTCGCAGGAATTAATGCAAAGCAGGTGGAAAGAAAATTTTATTTCACTTTTTTTCACAAATGTGTCATTTTAAGGTCAGATTTCTTGTACAGAGGACATGAGAATAAGGAAATGCACCAGAAAATGTATCACCCTGTTTCTCCTGTGTTCAAAAATATCCCCATTGTGGCCCAAATGTGTTTCCTGGACACACGGCAGGACCCAAAAGGAAGGGAGCACCAGGAGGCTTTCAGGACACACATTTTGCTTTGAAAATGGGAGGATTCTACTTTTCTAGATTGAGAAATAGATGTCCCTAAGGGTATGTTCACACGGCCTATTTACGGACGTAAATCGGGCGTTTTTGCCCCGAATTACGCCCGAAAATAGCGCCGACAAACATCTGCCCATTGAAAGCAATGGGCAGACGTTTGTCTGTTCACACGAGGCGTATATTTACGCGCCGCTGTCAAATGACGGCGCGTAAATAGACGCCCGCGTAGAAGAAGTGACCTGTCACTTCTTTGGCCGTAATTGGAGCCGCTATTCATTGACTCCAATGAATAGCAGCGCTAATTACGGCCGTAATTGACGCGGCGTTCAAGCGCCTGCACATGCCGGTACGGCTGAAATTACGGG
Source organism: Rhinoderma darwinii (assembly GCF_050947455.1). Classification (NCBI taxonomy): domain Eukaryota; kingdom Metazoa; phylum Chordata; class Amphibia; order Anura; family Rhinodermatidae; genus Rhinoderma; species Rhinoderma darwinii. Next base: position 366,804,952 of record NC_134690.1, on the reverse strand, counting down.
GATGTTTTCAGGCTGAAACATCCCCGTAATTTCAGCCATTACGGACCCCCGCCGTGTGAACATACCCTAACAGTTTCTACACCCTATGACTATGTCGTGCTAAGAAAGCAGCTGTCCTGAAATCATGTCAGTCCATAGACATTATGTATATCAACCCGCTCTGATATATAGTAAGTTAGAGTGGGAAAATGTATTAAACTGTTGGCGGAAAAAGGCAATATATCCAAAAAAAAGGAGGAAGAATGTATCCAGCTATGTGGAAAACTACAGCATGTTCACAGGATGAAAGAAAATTTGTAGGGCTGTAATGACTTTATTATTCAAAGTGACTGGTCATACAACGTCTCTTTAGCTCCATCAATCCCTATATAAGAGACGAATGTGCCAAGTGACGCGGTACACCATAATAAGCCATTGCCCGGCAAGGTAGGAACCGCCATGTTCACAAAACAACCAATCACCTGTAGAATATATAAAGGGGCAGTGTCCCACACCGTATGTATAGATACAGTAAAGGACCACTACTCCCCAAATTAATGTCGCTATTTCTAGAAGTATTGTCGGGTGTAAGAGGTCCACGAAAAACACGAACAAAACTGTAATAAAGCCCATAGTGTATTGATAAGGACAAAACAGGGACTTATGCATAGACCAGGGTTGGAAGGACAAGCGGAACAATAATATCGTGACTCACTTCGCTGTCCTCGTTTGCTGCAGACCCGACACCGTTTTTTGGTTAGATGTTGAAGGGATGGGGTGTAAAAAATGTTTTTCAACAAGTCGGCGTACATCCTCTGACTCATGGACTACTCTCTGGTCTGCAGATTGAAATAGGAGATCTTCAATCACTTTTTCCTGAAATTCAAAGAATGTCGCCCTGCCCGCTGATTTTTTGTACAGGACAAATGCGTTCTGCATCACAACCTGAATTTGTTATAGTTGATGACACACACAGGCTTTTGTCTATCTGCAGAGGCCCCACGTTCTCTAATAGTTGCTGTTGCACTTGAATGGACAGTGCTGATCATGTAGACGTCCTTGCGGTCACGAAATTTTAAAGCCAGCATCTTCTCAATTTGAAAAGTGCATGAATCCCCCTTTCGTAGTTTTTTATCCACAAGTTGACGTGGAAAACCTTTGCGATTCCTGCGTATTGTGCCACAGGCTCCGGTGTTGGCACAATGAAGGGCACTAAACAATGGCACACTGGTATAAAAACTGTCCGTGTATACATGATACCCCTTGTGTAGGAAAGGGCCAATTAAATCCCATACAATCTTACCAGTGGTACCAATATTTGGAGGGCACCCTGGTGGATTAAATTCACTGTCTTTACCCTCGTAGATCTTAAATGCACATGTGTAGCCAGTAGTGCTTTCACATAACTTGTAGATCTTTACCCCGTATTTTGCACTTTTTGAGGGTATGAATTGACGGAATGAGAGACGCCCTTTGAAATTTGTGGGATTCCACAACCTGGCATTAGGTGACGAAGGCTTATTGGCAATGTACTGCCTGGCATACAAATTTGTTTCCTGCACAAAATGTTCCAAAACTTGGTCCGTAATAAAAATATTAAAATAATTTAGTGGTGAAAAATCACTGACATTGGGACTTATGCCAGGAGTAGCAATAAAGTCATTTATGGTGGGAGAAAATAAACTCGTGGGTTCCCACACTAAATCGGTTTGGTGGGGTTGTGCAATTTCAGGGGCTGCACGGACGTTGTGGCAACTGCGCCGTCTCCCATATCACTGGTGCTGGGTCTCATATCCATAGAATCCCTTGAAGCTACACTTTCGCTGTCGCTTTCAAGTAAGGCTGTGTTCACACGACCTATTTTCAGACGTAAACGAGGCGTATTATGCCTCGTTTTACGTCTGAAAATAGGGCTACAATACGTCGGCAAACATCTGCCCATTCATTTGAATGGGTTTGTCGACGTACTGTGCAGACAACCTGTCATTTACGCGTCGTCGTTTGACAGCTGTCAAACCACGACGTGTAAAAATACAGCCTCGTCAAAAGAAGTGCAGGACACTTCTTTGGACGTTTTTGGAGCCGTTTTCTCATAGACTCCAATGAAAACAGCTCCAAAAACGGACGTAAAAAATGCAGCGAAAACGCAGCGAAAACCGTGAGTTGCTCAAAAAACGTCTGAAAATCAGGGTCTGTTTTCCCTTGAAAACAGCTCCGTATTTTAAGACGTTTTTGGTCACTACGTGTGCACATACCCTAAAAGCTCAACTTCAGATGCAGAATCCGTATCTGAGCATAGCATCTGATAGGCTTCCTCAACGCTGTATCTTCTGGCAGCCATAATGATAATACAGTCTAAACCGCAAATAATAAATGGAACTAGTGTTTTAAGTTTTTTTTTTATCAACTAAGGCCTCATGCACACGACTGAAAAAACACCCGTTATTGCGGGTCGTAAATTACGACCCGCAATAACGGGCTCATAGACTTCTGTTACCCACGGGTACCTTCCCGTTTTCTCACGGGAAGGTGCCCGTGCCGTTAAAAAAATAGAACATGTTCTATTTTTCTATTTTACGGGCCGTGCTGCTATACTTTATAATGACAGCACGGCTCGCAAAAGCGGCCGGCTGCCCGCGGCCGGACGTGCTCGTAATTACGAGTCGTAATTACGAGCACGGTCGTGTGCATGAAGCCTAATCAACTAAGAACACTAAATGAATTAAAAAAATATTTTTTGATTGTTTTTTTTACGTTTTTTTTTTTTCAAACCTAAACCTCAACCCTACGCCTAACACAAACCGTAAACCCAAGCCCAGAACAGCACCTTACGCCGTCTAAGGCCCCATGCACACGAACGTGTTTTTGCGGCCGTAATTCCCCCGAAAATCCACGGGAGAATTGCGGCCCCATTCTTTTCTATGGGGCCATGCACACGACCGTAGTTTTTGCAGTCCTTGCACGGCCCGGGAGCCCGGACCGCAGAAAGAACGGGCATGTCTTATTACGGCCCTGTTCTGCGGTCCGGGCTCATTGAAAACAATGGTGGCGGCCATGTGCATGTCCCGCGACTTGCGGGCGGCCTGCGGCTGACAGTCCGCAGCCGGCCGACCCGAAAATCACGGAGGTGCACACGGCTACGGTCGTGTGCATGAGGCCTAACAGCGTACACGCCGTCTAACAGCGTACCCTAAAAAGAAAGTTGTTTATAGTACGATTCTTAGTATATACAGTAAATATATTTATATATTTGTATATACTATAAAATACTGAAAAAAATGTGTTTTTTTTTAATAAACTGTGTGTGAGGAACAAGTGATTTTGTGTGGGGACACTGACACACTTGTATCTGTTAATGAACTTTGCATAGTCGAAACTAAAAGAAACTATTGGGCATGTGGAGAATCTGCAGAAACAGGAGGCCAAAAAGTTTATAAATATGGCTCACGTGCATGCATCATTCATAAATCCAGGATTGCACCAATACTGTCATCAATAAATGTACCCCAAAATAGGCTGCTTTAAATGAGACCTAAGGGAAGATTAAAAGGAAATATATCTTTTTTAATACACAAGAATATGGCGACAGCACTCTACCAACACCAATGCCACCTAAAAGACTATATATAAATAAATATGCATCATTTTTACCTTCTGGACAAAAATAGTCAGAAATATGCACACAATCATCATCTTGGCTATTTTTTAATAACAGATCAAGGGCCCATGTGGAAAGCAGATTCACAACTGCAACTGTGTTTGAAATCAAGCAAATGCGAGGAAAGCTACTGTCTTTTCTTCTTAAATCAGAAGCACAGTCTCAGCCACAGCTAATAAATCAACATCCGCCCAGGGCTAAAGTGAACATGTGCTTTGAGTTTTAAAGTGAAGCCATTTCAGCGAGTTGAGAGCGTATCACATGGACATTACTGCAGTCACTATTTTAAGCATACTTAATAGTAATTTACTAAGCAGTAGCAGTCGCTACTGTATAATAACAGCTAATAATAATATCCCCCATAGTACATTTCCCAGAATACAACACAAATTGTTTGCAGGTTATTCACTGATTGCTATATGCGCCTAATACTATGATTGAGGAACAAAAAAATCCACCAATCATAAGAACCGGTCTAACTTACTCTGTATTCCCTAATAGTGCAAATGCCCAATCCTTGTTGCAGAGATGGGATCATGTCTTTTGGCATCTAAAGCAAACCTGACTAAAAAGTGCAAGCCACAGTGACCCCATTATAGTTGTAGCCACAGTGACTCCATATGAGTGCTATTCATGGTCTCCCATGAAGTGCTAGCAAAAATTCTACCATAAGAGTACTAGCTGCAGATCCTTTATTAGAGTACCAGCCATAGTGCCCACTTAAAAGTATCAATAAGTACCCCTATAGGAGTACTAGCAAAGGTGCCTCAAGGGTTATTAACCACAGTTCCACTATTAAGAGTGCCAGGTATACTATTCCATAACAGTGCCAGTCATATTTTTTTTCAGAACACTGTCATACCGGAGCACCCCAAAACAATATCAGGAAAGGGATCAAGGTTTTATGTTTAGACTAGTATGCATGTGGGTAACCAAGTAGCCAAATACAGCTCTCCATAGGTTCCAAAATGGTTATATATGGTTACAATATCCTATATCCATTTGCAATAGTAAGGTCTGGTGCTCAAACTGCTGCTCTAAGAAGTAAAATACTTTGAAGGCTACAAGAAGTGAAAATGTAAAGTTTTGTTGCGTGCTTATTTTGAAATAAAGAAGAGCAAACCAAAAAGTGGGTATGATTGTAGAAAACAGCAGATCAATGTGCCAAAACTACAGGCCCTTTTACACAGCCAATGATCGGGCAAACAAGCGTTCATATGAATGCTCATGTTCGGAAACGTGCATCCCTTTAAGATTACCATGACTACTAGTCTAGCTTCTGGGTGGTTCTGGTATTAGTTGTTGAGCCTATACCACTTCTCTGTCTTTCTTCTGATCAAATTGAAGGGTGGAGTATTTAAATCTGAGTTGGTTCTGTTTTCTTTACTTGTGGGTTTCCTTGCTTCCGTGTGTTTGATCAAGCTACTGACTATACCTTGTACCTTTGACTATTTGCACTTTTTGGAACTGGACCTCGGCTTGTTGTTTGATTACCCTTTGCTTTCTGATTTGGACTTTCTGCTCCCAGCTGGTTTTGACCTCTGCAATCCCAGATATCCACTAGCTTTGTGATTTGGACTTTCTGTTACCCTCGGGCATTGGTATTGCCTGCATTGTACCCCTTATAGAAAAAAACGAACTCCGTTAAAACAACCTGCCTTGTGGTGGGCTCTGGCGAAAACCATAGAGTAGCCTGAGATTCTGTTGATCAGAGTTGTGATGGATTTGGGGTTGCCGCTTTATTCGCACGCTCATTCCTGACAGTCTCCAGCAGCCTTTGGGGAATCTCTCACCTAGCAATTCCATAAACTTCCACCCTAGGAATTGCTTAACTGGTGATTCCATAACAGCTCGTTCCCAATCATTGCCCTGTGTAAACAGGGCAATGATCAGTCGATGAAAGAGCAAACGCTTGTTTATCAGCTCATCGTATCGTCTATGCAGCAATAAATATTATCTCTGTCAGTACATCTCTCTGTGTAAACAGGTAGATGTGCTGCCAACATGATAGAAATGCATGGGAACGAGCGATCGTAGCAGCGATCGCTCGTCCCCATACATAACCCATCATAGCTCCTTGTGAAAGGAGCAAATGAGCGCCGATCAACGAGCATATTGGCCAGTGTAAAAGAAGGAATGTAATTTTATATTTAAGGCCTAGTTCACACGGCGTGTATTTGACGCGTTTTACGCGCCCAAAACACATGCTTTAAGCTTCCCATGGACATCAATGGGAAAACGCATTGTAGTGCATAATACACAGGTTTTTTGTTACGCTCGAGTATTTAAAAAAGGTGATGTGTAAAAAAAAGGAGCATCAGGTCAATTCTTGGCACGTAAAAAACACAGAAAATGCACCTATTTTCAATAGTCAATGGGAGTCCTAATTACCTGACAAAATACGCGTAAAAAAACGTGACAAACACGAAAAAAAAACAAAACGGCTGTATTTTAAAAAGCACTTTACAAAAACGCTAGCGTTTTTTACACAATTACACGTCGTTTTTTTTTAGAGCCGTTTGAACAAGGCCTAATAAACAAAACAAAAAAGTACACAGTAATCCTAATACTATATATAAAAAAAAAAAACATGGCAGCAGGGTTGCCAACCACCACTACAGAAATTTCTGGACAACTGAGCTAAAAATCACGGACAGACCAACATTTTTACGGACACATTACAAAATCATTGCCTGTGCACTGTGCAGTGTGCTAGGAGTGACTCGCCAATCACAGCCCTTCTTGTAGCTTTCCCTTTTTGTCTCCATCCGGCCCAGACCACTGTGACGACTTATTCCAGCCACAGGTCGTCACTGCAGAATTTGACACACAGGCATGTTGGTTTCTCGCTTTTTCAGCACCCTCCACACCTATACCCCATCCTCTCAACAAACTGGTAATCCACATTGTTCCAGATGGTAATAATGATCCCTCAGTACACGACACAATAAAAGTGCCCCTTCTGTATACTATATAGCATCCCCCCTCTTGTATATAGCACCACACAGCCCCCCCCTTGTAAACAGCACCACACAGCCCCCCTGCAAAAATAGTGCCAAACACAGCCCCCTTGTAGATAGTGCCACACACAGCGCTCCTTGTAAATAGCGCTACACAGCCCCACTTGTAGATTGTGCCACACACAGCCCTCCTTGAAAACAGCGCTACACAGCCCCCCTTGTAGATAGCGCTACACAGCGCCACTTGTAGATAGTGTCACACACAGCCCCCCTTGTAAATAGCGCAATACAGCCCCCTTGTAGATAGCGACACACACAGCCCCTTTGTAAACAGCACCACACAGCCCACCTTGTAAACAGCACCACACAGCCCCCCTTGTAAACAGTGCCACACACAGCCCTCCTTGTAAATTGCACCACACAGCCCCCTTGTACTTAGCACCACCCCCCTTGTAGTTCACTCCACACTGTAAACAGAGCAGAGAGCGGTAGTAATAGCCTACCACTACAACTCTCCGCTCTGCCTGACGTGATGCACCGGAGGAGCCGAGGAGATAATGCGAGTTCCTGAGTTCCTTCTGACTAGGGTCGGTGGGGGCAGGGAGGAGTGGACCAGTCCAGTCACCTGACCTGAGTCACCTGACCTCATGTCGCTACGTGAGGTCAGGTCACGGGACAGGTGACTGGATTGGTCTACTCCCGGCACCGACCTCACTTGGCAATGGTCTGCATATTTTCAGATTCCGCGGAATCTGAGAATATGCCGGGCCGTGGCCTACTCTTCCTTTGCGCTGCGCATGTACATTGTATGCTGTATGCTACGGACGGCTGAAAAACACACCCATTTTTGCGGACTGTCTGTAAATTTACGTACGGTTGGCAATCCTAATTTACAGTCACGCAAGTCACTGAAAAAGCCATATTACAACCATGTCAACGGTGTGGTATAGCTATGCCTGGTGACACGGGATTTCCACAAACTACAACTTCAATTCTAATTTCAGTTTAGAAAATAAGCAATCAGTGGAATATAAAAGTAGAAATTATTTTGTTGCGATTTTTACTGTTTGCTTTTACTTCTGACAGTATACTAAAATAATGTGTGGAACAGTTTGTGTAAACTTACCCAAAAATTGCTCTCAGCAATGTAATATTCTCAATTTTGAATATTGCTTACATATTTTAGTCAATGTTCAGGGGCAGACTGACCGATTGGACATTAAGGCCTAGGGCAAATTAACAACGTTACAGCCCAGGGCTCTTAAAAGGGGTATCCACACGATAGACTTTTATGGCATATCCCTATGATGGCAGAGCCAGGCATGGCGCTCGCCATTACCCAATAATGGACTTTCCATTATATTGTAATTTTTTAACCCAACCATGTGTATGATAGCTCTAGTGGTTGATAAAATGCCCAGCTTCGACACTTTAAATGTCACAGAGAAAGCAGCAATTATGTCAATGGTCTTATATGTTTTGTTTTGGTTCCCAATTTTCAGCGTTTATCATGAAAAGTGTTTATTATCTGAGGAAATGTGGCCTCAATATGGTAGGAATTAAATAAGTCTTAAACAAAACCAGACATTGTAGATCAAACAAAATTCTTGCTGTCGTGACAGATCAAAGCAGTACCCTTAATCATTCACATTATATACTCCTGACTGCATAGAGTGGGAAAACCAGAGAGCAAGGGACATAAGCAAATATTATGAGAGTTTGTCAACTAATCCACCTCAAATGCTCAATTATTCAGTACCCTCATTCCACGAATGATATATATTGATCAAGAACAAATTGAGAACATTGTAGTATTTCCTGTAGCAGACAACCTCTGACCAGTTGCCGTCATGGTTAATCATTTAGAATGAACCTTTTTAACAGTTTTTATTTTAAAAAAAATAAAAGAATAAAAGAAAAACCAAACAAGACCAGATGTCATATGGTAGAACAGTCTTAACATTGAAGGACAAGTTCTTACAAGCAGTTCACACAGCTACCCGCCGTTTTATACTTACCGTTAATACGTATGCCAGGGTTTTCCATGGAGTATGGGAAGAACACAACTACAATTATTGATATACACCGCGTTCCAAATTATTATGCAAATGTTATTTTCGCTGATTTTCCTAAATAGTCGATGCAAATGACAGTCAGTATAATCTTCAAGCCATCAAATGTTGGAGTATAATGCAAATTTTATTGAACAAATCTCCTAATGATAATAGTTTTTTTTTTAGAAATAAAAAACTCAAAATGCACTGTTTCAAATTATTATGCACAACAGAGATCAAAACATTTTAAAGGTTGTAAAGAGAACTAAAATAGTAATTTGTTGAATTTGCAGCATCAGGAGGTCATATTTACAGAAATCAAAAGCTCTTTCAATCCAAAAAAACTTAACATGCCAAGTTACATGTTAACATAGGACCCCTTCTTTGAGATCACCTTCACAATTCTTGCATCCATTGAATTTGTGAGTATTTGGACAGTTTCTGCTTGAATATCTTTGCAGGATGTCAGAATAGCCTCCCAGAGCTTCTGTTTTTATGTGAACTGCCTCCCACCCTCATAGATATTTTGCTTGAGGATGCTCCAAAGGTTCTCAATAGGGTTGAGGTCAGGGGAACATGGGGGCCACACCATGAGTTTCTCTCCTTTTATGCCCATAGCAGCCAATGACACAGAGGTATTCTTTGCAGCATGAGATGGTGCATTGTCATGCATGAAGATAATTTTGCTACGGAAGACACGGTTCTTCTTCTTGTACCACGGAAGAAAGTGGTCAGTCATAAATGCTACGTACTTTGCAGAGGTCATTTTCACACCGTTAGGGACCCTAAAGGGGCCTACCAGCACTCTCCCCATGATTCCAGCCCAAAACATGACTCCGCCACCTCCTTGCTGACGTCGCAGCCTTGTTGGGACATAGTGGCCATTCACCAACCATGCACTACTACATCCATCTGGACCATCCAGGGTTGCACGGCACTCATCAGTAAACAACACGGTTTAAAAATTAGTCTTCATGTATTTCTGAGCCCACTGCAACCGTTTCTGCTTGTGAGCATTGTTTAGGGGTGGCCGAATGCTAGCTTTATCCACACTTGCAAACCTCTGGAGGATCCTACACCTTGAGGTTCGCGGGACTCCAGAGTCACCAGCGGCTTCAAATACCAGCTTGCTGCTTTGCAATGGCATTTTAGCAGCTGCTCTCCTAATTCTATTAATTTGTCTGGCAGAAACCTTCCTCATTATGCCTTTATCTGAACGAACCAGCCTGTGCTCTGAATCAGCCACAAATCTTTTCACAGTATGATGATCATGCCTAAGTTTTCTTGAAATATTCAATGTTTTCATACCTTGTCCAAGGTATTGCACTATTCCACGCTTTTCGGCAGCAGAGAGATCCTTTTTCTTTCCCATATTGCTTGAAACCTGTGGCCTGCTTAATAATGTGGAACATCCTTCTTAAGTCGTTTTCCTTTGATTGGGCACACCTGGCAAACTAATTATCACAGGTGTCTGAGATTGATTACAATGATCCAAAGAGCCCTAAGACACAATACATCCATGAGTTTCATTGAAAAACTAATAATTAAATGTTTATGACACTTAAATCCAATGTTCATAATAATTTGGAACACGGTGTATATCCAGTCTAACTGCTATATCATTGCAGGCAAATGAATAAGAAAGTAATACACTTTGCAACATAATACAGCCCCGCTGATAATTCTGACATGGACTCCTTTATATTATTTAGAATAAAATTCATGCACTCTTTACAATATTCTTCTATCAGAACGATTTTACGTTCATGGTTTAGTGCTGTGTGAATGAAAGAGAGATGCTGCAGGATGAAATACTACACAGGGAGAGACAGGGAGGCAGTACTATCTGTGCCTATATCATTGTGTAGACAAAGCAATGTACTGCCCTTGGAAAAATAGTCATCACATTTCACGGATACCCAAGCACAGAGTTTTCCTCTGTAGGGATGATGAAAAAAAATAAAACAAGTATACAACTCTCAAACAGACCATTAATGCTGTTGCTTAAGTGAAGCCTTACTTATCTTGGCGGGGTGGGTTGGGGAGGGATAGTACTAGACTATTAATGAGTGTTTAAATATGTTTTCTGAGCACCAAAACAAGTAATGCAAAACATGTGTTAATGTTTAAAGAGGACCTTTCAGCTCTCCGCTGTCCTGACATGTCTGTATTACTAAATACCTGTATTCCCCATAAAATAACAATTCTGGGGCATGTTTTCTTACAACTCTGCATTGTACTGTCCCTCTGTTAATGTTCCTGGAAATTTAAATAAATTGACAACTGGGCGTTATCATTTCCCTTGTCAATATGGTGTGTCCCTTCACAGTCTGACGATGTGGGCACTAACTGGACAGTGTAAAAATCTTTAGTAATAATGCCAGCACAAATGAAACATGTGGGTAATCTTGCCATGAAGCCTTACTTATCAAGCTAACAGAAAGACTGGCCTTGTTGTTCATAGCAACCAACCAGAGTTTAGCTTTAATTGCTAAAAAGGGGTGTCTAGTTTACTATATCCTATTGGTGAACTCTGAGTTAATACATGGGGGTCCTCTGTTCAGGATCCTAATCTCTTGGCCCGAGGGGTGAGTTACAAAGAGCGTCTCTTGCTCTGGAGAATCTGCCCTGTCCTGCAATACACAGACAACACGTTGATTTGAATAGACACTGTGTAACGGCCTGTTCACATCAGCGTTCGGTTTCCTTTGATGGGTTCCGTCAGACCTTTCCGTTGGAGGAACCCATCAACGGAAGGGCAAACTGAAACCATAGCTTCTGTTTGGATTACCATTGATTTCAATGGTAATGTTTCCGTTGCAAATGGTTTCCGTTTGTCTCCGTTTCCGTAAGGTTTCCATTTTTTTGGACGGAATCAATAGTGCAGTCGACTGTGCTATAGATTCTATCAAGTAAACGGAAACCTTACGGACGGAGACTGCAAAGATCACGTCAGGCGGCAAACGGGTACTCACCGTTGGTCGATCAAAAGTCTGGGCAGGCAGCAAAGTTGTCGCGTGTCACTTAGCAAGATGTCAGGGCAGGTGGCAGGCAAGGATAGTCAAAAGGTACAGGCAGAGTCAAACACAGGAAATCCAGCAATGGAATGACAGAGTATCACTAGACAAGATAGAAAGAACCGAATTGCTCAGGCAAGAAGTACTGGAAAAGGAGGAACTTTAAAGCTAGGAGAAGAAGGAGCGTTAGGACGTGGATACAATTGACAGTGCTGGCGAGGCAAGGGTACCATTGGTTGTCTTCCCTGCCATTCTGTGCTTTATTTGTGACACAGGTGGTGCAGTGTTATCATGCCGCCTGCATCATTTCGCTGGAGTAGGCCTGGTCAGAAGAGGCCGCCTGCATCGCTGGAGAAGAGGACAGAGCGGTAATGGGGACAAGTCAATGTGGTACTAGCTACAGGGGGCAGCGTGACATTATTTATATGGACACTGTGGTACTATGTGGTCATATCGACAGGGGACACTGTGGTGCTATCTATATGGGCGCTGTGTGTGACAATATCTATATTAGCACCGTGGCACCATCTACAAAGGACAGTGTTTGGCATTATCTACAGGGGGCACTGTGGCGCTATCTACATTGGCAATGTGTTGTTTTCAGGGGATTGGGACAAAGACTCTCAATAACGAAATGCATTCCATTTTTTTACGGACATGAAAAATGGATGACAAACAGCCGTTAAAAAAAAGTCAAGTGGCCAGGAAATTGATAAAAATTTGGAGAGTCACTGATGCGAAATCTCTGAAAAATCGACAGTTTGATTAGTTTTTAACGGCCATTTTTTTTTCACTGTCATGTGAATTTTGCCTAAGTCCATGTAGAATCAATGCCCATCACAGTAATCGTAGCACTTCGTCAGGTCTTATGAAAACAGCAGCTGCTTTGGGGTCTAGGTGCCATATAATACACAGCAATATCTGCGGACTGTATATGATCAAAGCACCTGGAAAACTTAAAGTTTCCTGCTGAGCCAAACTCTGTTTATCTAACATTTAATCTTATTAAATAGAATCTAGAAGTGTCCAGACGGCCGAGATCCCAGGGTCAGACTGGTAATATTGTGCTGGAATTGAATGACAGGTGTTTGGATAAAGAATGGTCTTTGCTGTTCATCTGCTGCTTACACTCCAGATTATGCTGCTGGTTTCTCCGGCCAAGACACAGAGGACCCTGATGAAAATCCTCCAAATACTCAAAGCAAATGTCAACAGTTCCTAACAGAGAGGCAATCTGAAGTATTTGCATAACTAAATATGTGATCAGGTCTCACCATTGATTTAATATGTGCCAGAGAAATTATGAGGAAATCTGGTTAACTCTCATGACTGATGACATAGTCAGCCCATAAGTCAAAATTAGCTTCTTCGTGTGCCCCATCTGCTGCTCTTGGTACACTTGATTTTACTAACGTATTTTTAAGGTCATCTATATTGTAAACTTTCAAGATTTCACAAGGCATGCTTCACCATGTACTATTTTCTATTCAGATGCATAATCCATTTCAGCCTCTTTCAATAGCTCGGTCTAAAAAGTAAAACTTTAATATCTCCAGTTATTGCCCTGACTAGAGATCTCTGTATTAAAACACTGCAGATTATTGTCTTAAAGCAGGTGTTCAATGGGGTTGAGCTGTGGCGCTGTTTCGGGAAAAAGTAGGTCTTTTTTTCTCATTTACTTTTTATTTATTTTCCGTTGTTTATAGAGCGCCAACATATTCTGCAGCACTGGATAGAGATTGTCATCAATCACATCATTTTCTGTACACAATTGGACTCACAATTTAATTTCCCTATCTCAACCACACCCATATATACTCTTTAGTCTTCGATCATATCTGCGTTTGCCTTCTGTTTAGCGGATCTGTCCAAATTGAAAAAAATAAAATATACACAAACTAATGCTTGCCGGTTAAACCTTCCCTTTTTTTGATTGATTCGTTTGCATAATCCATTACTTTACCTCCCGTTTGTTTTAGTTTGGCATCAGATATGCTCCATTCTTTAACGGGTTTGTTTTTTCAGTATTTGTGGGTAACCTTCATTCTGCGCATGTGCATTAGAAAAACTGATCCGTTAAACTTAATGAATAACGGAAACAAAAAGGTATGCATATCCGTTTGTATCCGTCAACCATTGACTTCAGCGTTAACACAAAAAGCTCCTTCCCGTCAAGTATCCGTCATTTTGGATGGAAAAAATAGCGCAACAGACTACACAATTGCTTTAATCACTTAAACGGAAACCTGAAGGAACGGAGTATAACTGAGCACAGCTGACGCTAAAACGAATCCCATTGAAATCAAAGGGTAGTTTCATAAATGTTTCTCTTTGGTTTTCTGCTCCTCCGACGGAAGAAACGCACATTGCAGAGGATGTGAACAAAGCCTTACAGAGATTACCCTTGGTATGGTAGAAACTCAGCATCACAGTGCTGCGCATGTGACACAGTACTAACCTTTAAACTCACACTACCAATTTATGGGCTTTTGTTATGAACCTGAACGGTGGCACAGAAATTCCCTACTGGTCTGTATTATGGACCTGTAGACACTCCATATACTGCCATATGGCTTCTAGGGTAGAGTGCCTGTGCAATACAGAGTACAATCAGGCATGTCATAGTTTTTTTTTGTAACTTTACTGATTCCGTGTTAATCCATGATAAAAAGACCATTGGCATACCTCCGTATAAAATCAGAGACAGATGCATGGGCAGCCAGCATGATCCACAGCACAGCGTGATTGTGCAGTGAAAGAAGCTGGGCTGGAACAATGAGAAGTGTATGACGCGGATTGGTCACTGATTTGATCAAGTGGGCGTTGTACAGGGGAGTGTATGACGCTGACCAAAGTAAAAACAACATGCACAGTTGGTAATTAAGAAATAAAATAGCATAAATATAAAATTGCTCATAACTTGCTAAAAAATGATCGTTTTTCAAAATAAAAACCACCGTAGTTATCTACATTACAGCGCCGATCAGATTATGTAGGAGATAGGGCACTTCTAATCTGGTGACAGAGCCTCTTTAAGGGGTTGATAGGACACAAAATGCACAATAGATTTATTATACTTATGTATTGCAGTGTGTGATGCAAGCAATCTCTCATGTTCAAGTCCCCTAGTGGGAATAAAAAGTAGTTTGATGAAGTTTTTAAGATTTATTTAAAAGTTCAAAAAAGCCTTTTCTCATTCTTCTGTAGAACAATAATAAAATAGATATAATTGGGTTTGCCGCGGTCGTAATGAATCAAATCTATTGCAATATATTCCCTACTGAATGGTAAACGCCATAAAAAACAAACAAAAAACACACAAGAGTTTGGTCCTGCTCATACTGCGTGTACTTAACGCGTTTTTTCATTGTGTAATACGCTCTGAAAAACGCGTCAGAAAGCACATGATTTAAGCTTCTCGTTGACAATGGGAAAGCGCGCCGTTAGTTCATACGACGCGTTGTTTTACGTCAGATAATTTATTTGGCACCGAAAACGCGCCAAAACGTGCCTAATTCCCATAGTCAATGGGAGTACTAATTATGCACCCAAAAAAAAAACATGCCAAAGCGCACACAAAACACTTAAAAAAACACGACGAAAATGAGCCCAAAACGCCTTTAGTTTAAAAAGCGCTTTACAAAACTCTAGCGTTTGACATGTTTACACTTCGTTTTTTTTATCGTGTGTAAACAAAGCCTTACAGTTTTTTGTTCACCTCGCCTCCCAAAAAACGGAATGAAAATGTATTAAAGCGTCGTATGTCCCCCCCAAATGGCACCAATATCAAACTTTAGCTCGCCCTGCATAAAACAAGCTCTCACACAACACAATAATAGAATAAAAAAAGTCATGTCATATGGCGACCTAAAATAATTATTTTTTTAACAAATTGTTTTTATTTTGTAAGAGTAGTAAAACATAAAAATAATTATGCATTTGGTATTGCCATAATCGTATTAACCTGAAGAATAAGGTTAAAATTGAATTATTTTTTTTTCCATTTTAAATTTTTTTATTAATTTTTTCAGAAATACAGAATAAAGAAATAAGAACAACAGAAAAAAATATATATATCAGACCTTATCCACATTAGGTCCACGCAGGAACCTTCAAACCCATAAAACACTTATGGTAATAGCATATTTTGGACCACTTGTCCCATGACATTATATAAAAAGATGAATGTAAAGTGACCCAACAACCCCATGTCTCCTCCATTAAACAGCTATGCAAATATGTAGATATATTATATTGGAGCCTTATGTTGTCCAATTAATCCCTTAACATTAGTGGTCCTGAGGAGAAGGTGTCCCTCCCCGAGATAATGCCAATCACATATATATAAATATTCCCCTTCCTCTTGTAAAGGAGGATTAGCAATCCCCATCATGTTCTGCATATTATTATATTTCATTTACATGTCAAAGAGTTACATCAATACCACTGAAATTACCTATACAATAAGTCATATCATACATTAAATGAACATATGATAATACCCGTGGCATGAGACTAGTAACCTAATTTAAGGACTCTAAGTATTAGTATCTTGTCCCATTTCTCAAGTGACCTTTGAAATAAGAGGGAGCAAATGAGCTCCTTGTGCAGAAGTGGACAGGTACCTGATCCATGGTTCCCACAATGTAAGGACGTGGGGAAGTCTATGAGATCTCAGAGCATACATGCGTTCCATGGTATAGGAAACATTAACCTGGTTGATCAATTCTGAAATGGAGTACTGATTGGGTGATTTCCAGTATTTAGCTAAAAGTAAATGTGTCGCTATAATAATATGGCTGGACACCACTTGAGAGGAGCTCGGGATATTGTGCATATTGAGAAAACATAAGGCCAGTGCCGGATCCGGTGTAACCATACAGGACGAAATTTGGGAAATGATATCAAATACCTGTCTCCAGAACGCATAGACTTCCGGACATTGCCACCACATGTGAAAGTACGACCCTTTGCAACCACACCCCTTCCAACAAACCTCCGGGTAAGAGTTGTCAGATTTCGCAAAATTTAAAGGTGTTAAGTACCAGCGTAGCAACAGTTTTTGGGAAGCTTCCCAATGTTTAACTCCCTTAGAAATTTTTTTGGGCCATGCAAAGGCTTTCTGCCATTCCATCAGAGAAAAGGAAGAGTTAAAATCTTCCTCCCATTTAGCGCAATAAGAAGGTATGCTGGGAAGGAGGTGTTCGCACAGATTTCCATAAAATTTCGAGATACCCTGTTTCCTACTTTCAGGATCAAAATATTGCTGGCGGGCCATGGAGGGGAATACTGAAGCGCTGACGTCTAAAGACGTGAATAAGTGTCTTATACATAAATATTTGTAGAAGTCTCTATTGGAGATACCATAAGTCTTCACTAATTCTGTAAAGGCTAGTAATGTGCGGCCATTAAATAACAAGTGGATATGAGAGATCCCTGAGTTTATCCAGTTATCCAACGATATCTCAGGTAAAAAGGTAAGTAAATATCGTAAGGGCAAATTTTTAAGTGAAGTGAGGGCCAAGGGGGGAAGCCTGTTGGCGTAATTTTTCCATATTTTCAGAGAGGTCGCGACAGTGGGGGACACGCAGTTCTAGGTATTTGGAGAAGAATGTGAACCAACCCCTAGCAATGAAATGAGCGGTCGACCTACCATTGCCTGTTCAATATGTATCCACCTCTTTGAGGGGAGGCGTGCACACCAATACTTCAGTTGGTCTAGTGAGACTGCCCAATAATACTTTTGGACATCTGGCATTCCCATACACCCCCCCCCGTCTCCAGTGTCGAAATAATGTATGCATCCTCACTCTAGGCTTTTTGTGCGCCCATATGAAATTATTAAGTATTCTTTGGAGACTCCTCAAAAAGGAACTAGGAAGAGGGATTATCAGTGCACGTAACATGTACAAAATAATCGGCAAAACCATCATTTTAATGATTGCTATTTTCCCCGCCCAGGAAGTACAAACTCCGCTATAGGTAGATAGCATTTGGGGAATAGTTAAAATTTAATTTTTATCCCACAATGAACTCTGTAAAAACAAAACCCAAAAAACAATGGAGTAATTGCTGGTTTTTTTTTTTATTCCATCCCCACAAAATAATTTTTAATGTTTCATGGTAAATTAGGACGGTACATTAAATGGTGCCGTTAAAAAATAAAACCTGCTAAAAACAAGCCCTTACACAGCGATTGTAAAGGAATAATACAAAAAAATTATAGCTCTTGGAAGATGGGGATGAAAACTGAACGCAGCGAGAAGGGGTTAAAATCCCTTTCACGTTACAATTTTCTTACAACACAATGATAACGGATTTCCCAAAATCATGGGTACCAAACTATAAAATTACATGTCAATGCAGTACCCACTTATTGCAGAGTTAAGGTCCTTTTACACGGGCCAATGATCTGGGTTCATATGAACGCTCATTCCCGATCATTGCCCTGTGTAATAAGGGCAACGATCAGCCGATGAATGAGCAAACGTTCATCGGTTCATCGTATAGTTTATGCAGTAGAAATTATCGTTTATGCAGCATATCTCCCTGTGTAAAGAGGGAGATGTGTTGCCGACATGATGGTAATGCATGGGAACGAGCGATCGTAGTTACGATTGCTCATCCCCAAACATTACTGATGACAGCTCCTTCTGAAAGAAGCAAATGAGTGCCGATCAACGAGCTGTCTCGTTTATTGGCGCTCGTTGTTACAGCCAAAATTGGCCGCTGTAAAAGGATCCTTACGCAGAGCTGCATAGGCTTGTTCAGCTCTCTGCAGGCAGAAGTTACTTTAGATAAATACACTTCTGACAGAAGCAAAAGGTTCATTTCCACCTCGATTGGCATGGGAAAATGGAGATTCATCTGCTACATATTTTTAAAAGTCACAGTGGCGGGCACTGTTACGGCATCCCTCTTTTTTTAAAATAGAAAGTATGGACCATTTAAGATCCTTGTATACCCCTTTTTAAAAATCATCTTGCTTCTAAAATTAGTGATTGAATAAAGCTCCCCACTCCTCTTCAAAAAGAGGTTCTACAGCACCTGAGGTAAGAAATAATAGACTCCCTACTACAAAATAATAAAAATACAAGTCACTTCAGAGTTTTGTAACTCCTACTAACGTTCTCAGCCTGAAACCTCATTGCACGTCCAAAAGTTAGTGAACACTATTGGTAACCGGATTATCATGAACACCACTCCTGGCACTTGTGACTTGGATGCTTCTGTAAAGGGGTAGTTCACTTTTCCACTCTCTTAAACACGCCTATCGCAACCGGCTAACAATGAGTTAAGCGTACCCCAAAACCAGTTCACACATCCACACAAAACGCTGCCACCACTTGCCGTATTAGGCAGATAAGAGCCTCCTCCTGGTAACGCACACGTTCACACAGGCACACACTGAATCTAAATAGCATTCAACAGGCTTTTGCTTTTCGAGGTTGTGGGTAGGTTTAGAGGAGCAAGGAACAAACGTATTCACTTTAAGGTTTAATATACAAAAGTACAGTGATTATAAAAAATGTTCCAAAAATGATGTAATAAAAACGACATACATATAAGCAAAACAGTTACAAAATAAAAGGGAATAAAGCAAAGAATAACAGACCTCTTACGTATTTGATCGGTTAAAGATCCCGCTGAGAACAGCACGAAGGTGGACAAAACTGCAATGTGGTTGCATCTCCTGTGCTCTGACACAGTATTTCTTGGTATACCATTATAAAGGGTCCAAACAAGACCTCTCCTCCTGGACAGGTGGGAGGAGGATGGCTAATTACATGCAAAACAGGAAAAGTTGCGGGACAATTCTAAATCGGTCATAACTCCTTGTATGAATCTCCTAGTGAGATACTATGTCTGACAAGTTCCCGGGCATATATTTAACCTTGGCATACCAAACAGGACTATGAAATATTAATAATTTTAACCAAAATTCAGTTCTGGGGTTTCTCAAGACCGAGAATCCCTGCGCTTGAGACCCTAGGAGTTCCAGCCATTTCTGTAGACACGTGGGTACTGGAGTCAGGCTGTCTGGCTTCCAAAGCATTGACTTTATTAGCACCCATGTGTGATGGGAGCCCCACAGAGACAGATTTGGTTGTGTTGACATGCAAACTAATTTGATTAGGTCTCTGGAAAAGGACATCCTGATGATCTCCCACAGTTTTACCGGATGAATAGGTTTTAAAACATAACTCAGAACACCTCTCCCTTTTTTAGATGGCATGGGAGATTGATTCACAACATGAAAATTAAGAATATTACATCCCCCAAAGACTGGTTTATCACACTGATCATCTCATTCAATCAAATCCTGGGTATTAACATAATCACTAATCTTTGCAGTGCAACCCATTCTACTGCTTATGTTGGTCTACGAAGATGACTTGAATTTATTTATTTGTCTCCAGTAGAGACTTTGCATTACAGTTTATACATGAATTTACCATCATGTTTTACATTGTATTCATTTTTTGTTTATTCAGTGATGTTAGCTAGTAATTGCTGGATAAACATATTAGATATACACCGATTAGCCATAATATTAAAACCACCTGCCTAAGGCTAGAATCACACGAGCGTATGAAACCTCGGACATGAAAAACTACCGGTTTTCATATCTGAGGTGCATCTGTGCTGCACCCATGCGGGATGCGTTTTCACACATCCCTCATAGACTAGAGTCTATGGGGGGATGCGTGAAGCACAAAAAAAAAAAATAGGACATGTCCTATTTTTTAATGGACCCTTCACACGGTGCGTTGAAACAAGGGCCGTGTAAACGGCCCCATTGAATCACATAGGTCCACGTGACGGCCGTTGATTTAATGGCCATCACACGAACTTATCACATGTTTGTGTGAATAAGGCCCAATATTGTGTAGGTCCTCCTGGTCCCGTTCAGGTAGGGACTCCACAAGACCTCTATGGATCCGACTTGCTTTTCCAGCACATTCCATAGATCAGGTTGGGACGGGACGACGTCCGGCCCACGGGATTATTTGGTCTGGCCTGACTTCACTCTGCCCGCCGCTGCCGCCGTGGTTCTGCCCTACTCACTCACATGGAGCCAAGTATAGTGGCGGCAGCGGCGGTCTGAGCGAGGTCGGTGTATGCCGGCCCAAGACCGGATCAGTCCAGTCACCTGACCTGAGTCAGTGACGTCCGCAGGATGCACATTCAGTTGGGTTCAATGCTGGAGCATTTCTTTAGCATTCAGTGCCGCGAGCGGCTTGGCGCAGGCAGGCGCGATGTAGTGACATCAGCACAGTGCAGAGGAGGAGAAGGACCCTCCACCCCTCATGAGAACGGGGATAGGTAAGGAATGTTATTGATTTTAGGTTAGGTACGTGCATATGGGGGCATTATACTGGGTATGGGAGGGCTCATATAGTAGCTGCTGAGGGGGCATTATACTGTATGGGGGCATTATACTGTATGGGACAGCTAAGGGGGCATTATACTGTATGGGACAACTATGGTGACATACTGTATGGGACAGCTATGGGGACATTATACTGTGGGGGCATCTATAGGGGCATTATACTGTGTGGGGGGGCATTATTAAGTTGATAATTTTGTATGGCCCACAAATGATGTAAATATCCAAATGGCCCTTGGCAGGTTAAAGGCTCCCCACCCCTGCCATAGATGATCGATCGGATTGAAATCTGGGGAATTTGGAGGCCTTTAACACCTTTAATTCTTCGTCAAGTTCCAAAGATATTTGGTTTAAACATTTTACAATGTGATGATTCATTTGCGTTTTATGGTCAGAACTGATCAGTCTCATAGGGGTACCTTGTGTTTTTGCTTTACATCTTTGGGAAGATTATTAACAATCCATAGTAAATTCAGAAGGGACTATTTGCAGCGCAATAAAAAAAAAAATATATCCTCTAGATGGTGCCAAGCGCACATGTCATCACCAAAAGAACACCACTAATATACTGGCAAATTGAAGTATTATTAGCCAAAAATGGTAGATAAAAACAAGACCGATATATACTATATAAATAGTAAAAAAAGAAATCAAATAATTATTCCCCACACATTTTGGAGTAATTGAGTTTATTAGACACATGACGAAATTAGGATACAAAAAATATGTACATTGTGTATCACTATAACTAACAACCTGCACAGTGAATTTAATAACATCCTATGTGTTTGTCCAACTATGTACAATTTCTATCATGATATAAATATGCAATTTTAAATGCCATTTAAAAAGAATGACAACTTAAAAAACAAACACATACACACGCACGCACGCACACACAACATATAGGAGTACAATACAGCCATGTAAGCTGAAAATTTAAAAGAAAGAAAAAAAAAAGTTGAGCGCTTGGAGGACAGGGAAAACCAAAAAAATGTGGCCCTAACAGCCAAAATCAACTTCCAGGTATAGGGATATAAACATATGGCTACAAGTATACTATGTGTTAACAAAAAAAAAAAAAGTCCGTAAAAAATATTGCACAAATGAATGATTAGGTTAGGACAGATAAAAAAAACAAAACATGATTTGCATAATGACAAGAGCTATACAACGAGGTTATATTAGTAAGATGTTCTGACAAATACTTTTATAAAAAGACAGAAAATATGTAATGCTCTTATTAAGAAAATATACGACTACGGAGTAAATTATTCTAAGGGCTCATGCTTCATGTTGTACAGAGCTGTAATAAGGCTGATATAGAGGTCCATGAAGCCCTTACGGTACCTCCTTATGCCTCAGATTTCATATGGAAAAAACCCGACTAGGATTTTCTTGTTGGATTTCGTATGAATAAAACAGAAAAACAAAATTGTGGCATGCTCCAACAGACTCTGTATGTAGGCATTCTCTGATAGAAGCATTGCTTCTAGGGGAAAACATCACTGTACAATGCTGCACCCAACGGAGCCAGTACGGCAGAACAAAGCCCCTGTGTGGCTCCATATTCAGGAGCCATAAAGCCTCCGAGCACTGGACTCTGCTGCGTGCATGAGCCTTAAAACCGTAATGAGTTCTAAATGCTTTTTACATATGAGCTCCTGAAACGTTAATATCAACTCATTAAAATAATTTGCTTGACATTTAATAAATAAGATTAGTAGTCCTTAAATTTTGAAGTATCACTAAATATAAAACATAATAATAAATTGGCAAATGTAAAAACCTTCGTTATATCCTTCAGAAACTGCTGGAACTTGTAGAAACTCAACTTACGATATCAGAAAATGGCTTGAGGTAACAATTCCATAATATAATAATACTGCAAGTCTGCTGGGGTAATTGAAATGACTCAGGATTTCCCTAAATACCCTTCAGCAGGCTGCAGTAGGTTTCCATGGCAACCAACCTGTAGTTTTGGATGTGAATGTTACTTTGGGCAATTGTTGTTTATGCAGACATGTCAGCAGGTCACATCAGTGGGTTCTAAAATAATTTTCACCTGTATGTTGCTATAATTCCCACTAAATGAAGAGTTAAACATATATGCTCTGAGACCCCTCACCGATGTGATGTCCTGATGTGTCTGATTGACATTTCAGGAAACGGGGAAAACCCCTTTAGATATATCAAACCGAACAATACCCCAATATATACTAGTGGTCCTAGTGACTAGATAACAAGCCCAGAAGAAGAAACAAGTCACAACCAGATAATTGAAAAAATACAAACAGTCTTTATTGAAGTTAATTTAGACACAGAGACAACAAACAGACAATTAAATATATTAAAATACCATAAACCTCGAACAAGAATGGAATCCGAACAAAAAAGCAGAGCGACCCCCAGATAGTAAAATATGGTCACAATCGACTCCTATATACAGCTAAAGTGCATAAGTATAAACTATTAAAGCAAGTGCTAGGCATAATACATTTGCACAGATGGACACGTATGCATAGTGTAAATAGTAAAAAAGTCTAGAATGCAGTCCTAAGTACATATAGCACCCTGAGCAATGTACCTACACCTACATGGTACAAGATGAATAGGAGATCCGGAACAGGAAGGGGGACCTCTGCTTGACCCGACGCGCGTTTCGCTCGTGCTTCGCCTGACGAAGCACGAGCAAAACGCGCGTCGGGTCAAGCAGAGGTCCCCCGTCCTGATCCAGATCTCCTATTCATCTTGTTCGGATTCCATTCTTGTTCGAGGTTTATGGTATTTTAATATATTTAATTGTCTGTTTGTTGTCTCTGTGTCTAAATTAACTTCAATAAAGACTGTTTGTATTTTTTCAATTATCTGGTCGTGACTTGTTTCTTCTTCTGGGCCCTTTAGATATATGTGTCACACCCACCAACAGAAACCTGAACCATCCGTATGACAAGGTGCTCAACTTACAAATGGATTTTCCCAATATTAACTGTCAAAATGAGTGCCTGGAACCGCCACGGATCTTGGTAGTGAACAGCGCATATTTGTTCTGCAAAATACCATCCGTCTCTGTGACAATTTAATTACTGATCTGGCTGAAAGCAGCTTTTAAATACATCTATGGAAATCAGCATTTGTTGTTTTTTTTTTTGGACTTTTTTTTTCTAGGCAAAACGTGTGTGAACCCTCATTCTGGTTACCTACTAAAATATTGGAGGGGGGGTGTTTGGATTCAGTTTTTGTCTAAATAAATCACTCATAACGTGAATACACGTTTGGGAAGCGCCAGTTACAGGTCACGGCTACTTATTAGGCCTTAGATCCTAAAAGGACAAAGAAAACATATCTGAAACTGCAGTCTGTTAAGGGAAACCTGAACAATATGGTTTTGAATTCTTCAACCTTTAGGATCGAATGGTCACGTCATTCTAAGCTGTAGTGAATCATTAAAACAAATATAAAACAAAAACAAAACAAAAAAAGGACAAAAAGTCTCAAGCAAAGCAGAAAAGTACCTGAACTGAAACATAATAGTTCCATATTATTCTTGTCCTCCCAAACTACAGCAATGGAACCTCTCTAAAAGACCACCTCTTTGAGAAGACCACCCCTTTATCCAGTCCAGATTTTTTTCCACCATATACTTATGTATTCTTTGAGAAGGCCACCCCTCTAAAAGACAACCTTCCAATGCAATTTTGTGTGGTAGGGGGGGGGGGGGGTCTCAAAAGAGGTTTAACTGTATATAATCGCAAATCTTCACACAGGTATAGAGTAGAATCTACACATATATATATATATATATACACACACACACACACACACACACACACACACACATACATATATATCAATGTATGTGTGTATGTATATCAGTTTAAGGCTACTTGACAAAGCCGAAAACGGTCCAAGAAGGGGATATCCACTTTGGACAATCCCTTTCGGTTAGAAAGATGCCCTAGAAATAAGCGGATCACAGGCTGTTCTACTGTTGGGACCCTCAGAGATCAGCTGTAATCCGAGGGGTAACCAGACAGCAAGTGTTCAATTTCCCTGCAGCACCACCACAGGAGAAATTAAGTATTACACAGTGCCCACTGAAATCAATAGACTGTCCATGTAACACATCAACTTGCTGGAACCTCCAGAGCAGGAGGCACTCTTTGTTGCCAATCTCTGTTCTGGCTAAAAGATGAGAGTCCAGAATTGTGTACCATCCTCTATTAACACAGAATTCCCTAATAGTGTGTTTGACAATGGACTTTGTAAACAGAAACCCCCTTTAAAGATTTGATCCGTTTGATCCAATAATTTTCTCATCTCCTGGACCAGAGAAGTAATTTTAAGCACCTGGGCTAAAAAGCAAAATCTGTAATGAGGTTTCCAACCTTCCATGTGCCATTTATAATACTGGTGTGTTCTTATGTGGCAGAAGAGCCTTTGGGCCCCCTCAAGCACCAGGGCCCAGGTGTGAATTCTATGCACCCCTGATAGCTAGAAAACCAATGGAAATCTTTGAAATGAATGCTGCAGTAGCACAATCTTAATGGTGTAATTTGGGAATCAGCGGTGGTTCAAGTTCACATAGGCCCATCAATGACATCAGCTCAAGTCTCCATTACAGGTCAGAATTAAGGTGGTTTTACTTTTTAAAATAAGATGGAAAATCTTGTGCGAGATAAAAGATTACTGAAGATAACTGTCTGTACATAACTGATATTTAGAAAGACACTGGCGCATTAAGCAATGAAAAACTAACAATATAACATAACCCATCATACACACAGTTATACGTCAAGACTATTTAATAAAATTCAGATCACCTACCAAAAGGCGCATATTGAATATTACACAATTATCAGTGCAAAACAAGTACTTGTTATACATAATAGATAAATCCTTCATGTTTCTGACCATTACTCCTGAACCAGTCTAATGAATGAAGATACGCACTAAGCCATGCAAAAATATAAATAGTACAAATAACGAAGACTCATCACAACCCTGTCATACCATGTCTGGCCTGAAGTATCTCGGCATAATAAAGTGGAATGCTCCATGTTTTCCCCCTCTTTAGCCTAGAACCTAAATACAATAATTTTAAACTGACACAGAGGATGGAATAAGAGACATTCAGTAAAAAAATAAATCCTTAAAAGGAAACCGGTCACCAGCATTTCACCTATTGAACTCTACTCAGCCCTCGCTGGCTGCTGCGGTCAAAAGTTCTTTGCCATTATCCCCTCTCCTAAACTCCTCATCCGACCGTAAATAACGGTCTGCATAAATTTTGCGCCTTTTATGGTAATAATCCGGTAGTCTCATTCGTTCCTCTTATTATGCCCTCCCATCGCTGAAAACTGGCCAGCCCTGAACGGCAAAATCTCATCTGAGATCGTGCGCATGTGCCCATCCTGTATGGTCTGACAGCCTTCCCTGCTTCGTCCGTGCCTCAAATCTAGCCGCTATGGTGTCCTGTTGTGCACATGCTCCAAAACAGGACATCGGGATTTAGTGTGTGCTGGGGGGAGACGAGGAGCTGTCAATTAAAAGTAAGCAGGTGGGGTTAGCTCGGAAAGGCTTGAGAAATGAAGATATGACTTATGCTCATAATCATACGGCACAGGAACACAAAAAGGTACAGAGCCAACTAAGAAGACAGTTATAAGTTATCTAAAAAAAAAATTCACCCACCCACCAGCTATTGGTGGTTTAATAGAACAAATGCTGGTGACAGGTTCCCTTTAAAAGGGTATTCCAGGATAAAACCTTCAGAAATGCTGGATCTGTAAGGTCAGACAGTTGGTACACCCAGCGACCGTGACCTCGTTGTGCCTGTTTTTTTCTGTCAGTGTCATAGACTTTAGATGGAGCACGCATGCTTAACCACTGCTCCATTGAAATGTCTCCTTGACCCGGTTGCGGGCTGGGGGACTGAGGTCTCCCGTTCTAGCAATCGGACCCCCACAGTTCCAGCATTTGTAATGTTTCAGGCTGTAAAATCGCTTTAAAGAAAAACAATGTTTGTCACGATAACAGTATTCTCAATGCCATCATATATATCTCTATAGTAAAACTTCTCCAAATGACCACCTCTTTGAGAAGACCACGCCTGATCTAAAGCATTATTTTCTGTGATGGGTCTTAAGCTTATATCCTAGGAATGTTGGCCTCTTCTTTAAGAGCACCCCCTTTTTGTGTTCCTGTGTCGTATGATTATGAGTACTATAATTGTGGGTGAGAAGGTCGACTCAAACAGGCTTCCCTGTATACATTATTAAAGGTGTGAATAATATGAAAGCTTAAAAAAAAAACTATTTACATGAATGTTTGCCCAATATATATATATGTTTTTTAAAGTACAGGACATTTTACGATCATGCTCCTAATATAGAGATCTACTGTGTGATAGCGGTTTTACTGCCTGTTTTGGATCTGTGTATACAACCAATGTACCTAGACTCTAAATCTTCATATTATGGTCAGTGTTCATTCATTACCATTTAACGAGTTCTATTAATACTGTATTTCCCAAGAATGCATGGAAAAAAGGGTCCGATCTGGATATTGACACACAACGGTGACATTCTCTTATAACATACATATTACTTTGATGTAAACTAGTTTTTACTATTAAAAGAGGTAGATATTCACATTTCATGGCTTTCCTTCCCTTTGACATTATTAATAGTATTACATTTAACTCATGGTAACGGACTCATACTAATCTGGATTTGTTATGGTAAAACAAAACTCTACAAAGAACGGACATTGTAGACCTGACTTATTTATAAAACTTTATATGGTCTCCGTTGAGAGGTTGCTTTAGGTACGGCTCACAGCTTTATAAGCCACCTAGAGTTTCCTTGGTCATCCAATGTCCGGGAACTCCACAATAGTGGAGAATGTAAAAAAGAAAAAAACAAAACTGATAAAGACTAAATACATTTCAAGCATCAAGTTCATCGATTGCCTCATCATATACCACTGCACGGTCTGATTTGGTATGACGGGAATACTTTAGTCGTAGAAAGTCACCCATCTCGTCCAGTGCATCCAGAACCTGCAGAATAAAAATATAAGGCGTTAAAATCCTATAAAAATGACAGCACATATTAACATCAGATTATATATGGGAGATTCCATGATTGCCTGTGAGATCTGCAGACGACTGAAGGCTGGGGCTACTTGGTATGGGCTATCCCATGTGTGACATGTGAAGTAGGAAGCGATGATTGGTCATCATGGGACAGGATATAGATTATTTCTACCTGTCATTCTAGCTGCTGCACTTGTATGAAGGCTAAAGTGACTCATCATCGGGACTACAGTGTTAGGTCCCATGCATACGGCCGCCGACAGTAAAGTATGGGAGCACGGCCCGTAAAATGCAAATTAACGGACACGATCCGTCATTTTTGGGAACATTTCTGCGGCAGACACCGATCCGTAGCGATATGTAGCGATACGGAAAGGTGTCTGTGGCCAATAGAACTGAATGGTTCCGTAATTGCGGACCGTATTAAAGTTCGCAATTACGGAAAGTTTTTACTGTTGTGTGCATGGGGCCTTAAGCTAGTATTACACAGCCCAACACGGGCCGTGTAAACGAGTGCCGATCAACGAGACAGCTGGTTGATCGGCACTCGTTTGTTCCTATCACACGGAGCAACGATTGGATTTGTATAGGGATGTGCGCTTGATAATTCGACCGCTCGTCCCCATACATTTTCATTATGTTGGCAGCGCATCTCCCTTACTACACCGAGAGATGTGCTGCCACCAACGATGATTTTTAATTCTGCATAAAAGTGATCAGCCAATGAACGAGCTGCACGGATTGGCTGTCTATTAGCACTTCTCTACAGTACGGTACTACATGTCCTGTACTTCTCTTACTTGTGCCAGGATGAGTTGCTCTTCAAGGCACCAGGTGAGGGCGGCTCCATTTTATTTTTCAGGTACACTGTGTACTGTACAGGACTCTGAAGAAGCTCCTGTCCGCATCACAGAATGATTTACAGTTTCCAGCAGCTATTTATGAATTTTATAAGTAAGGGCTTGCTTTATCTGTCCTACTTTTGGGCGTATTTGTCTTTAACCTCTTAACGTGCACTTACGTCAAGGTGCAGGGGGAGAAGTATGTTTTACAGCCGACACCCGTGACTAAAGGCCAGGAACACCGATCCCGCTGTTCCTGACCATTTAACCCCGCAAATGCTCCGGTCAATCGCGAACACTGCATCGGAGGCGTTAGAGAGGGGGCACCCCCCTTCCAACAGCTCATAGGCGGCCCAATAGCACGATCGAGGGTCGCCAATGGTTGTCATGGCAGCCCAGGGGCCTAATGAATGCCCCTAGGTCTGCCTTCACTCTGCATGTGGCAGGGCTTAAAGGATGCCTGTAAAAATGACAATAGACTGCAATACGTTAGGATTGCAGTGTATTGTACCAGTGATCCAACGATCACTGGTTCACGTCCCCTAGGGGGTCTAATAGAATGTGTGAAAAAAAAAAAGTTAAAATCAAGTTTTTAGTAGTGAGATTTTAAAAGTTCAATTAACTCCTTTTCCCATTTAAGTAATGTCAAAATTAAAAAAATAAACAAAATTGGTATCACTGTGTCAGTAAATGTCCTAACTATTAGAAAATACCGTTATTTAAAGCACACTGTAAACTCCGTAAAAAGGAAAAAAATATAAAAACTACAGAATTGCTGTTTTTTTATCAATTTAGCGGTACCAATAGAAACCACAGCTTATGCCGCAAAAAATAAGCCATCACACCGCTCAATCCACGGAAAAAAGTTATTGCTTTCAGAATATAGAAAAACAAACCATTTTTTTTCTCTAACAAATAGTTTCTTCTTTGTAAAAGGAGTAAAACATTAAAAAACCTATATTAGGCTGGGTTCACACTACCTATTTTCAGGCGTAAACGAGGCGTATTATGCCTCGATTTACACCTGAAAATAGGGCTACAATACGTCGGCAAACATCTGCCCATTCATTTGAATGGGTTTGCCGACGTACTGTGCAGACGACCTGTAATTTACTCGTCGTCGTTTGACAGCTGTCAAACGACGACGCGTAAATTGACTGCCCCGGCAAAGAAGTGCAGGACACTTCTTTGCAACGTAATTTGAGCCGCTCTTCATTGAACTCAATGAAGAGCAGCTCAAGATTTACGAGCGTCACAGACGCCTCGCATAATTCGAGGAGGAGCTTTTACGTCTGAAACGAGGCAGCTGTTTTCTCCTGAAAACAGTCTGTCATTTCAGCCGTAAAAGCCAGCTACCGTGTGCACATACCCTAAATATGTTATCGCCGTAATCGTATTGACCAGCATAATAAAGTACATTTTTAGTTTCTACCGCACGGTGAAAGATGTAAAAACAAAACCCAAAAGAAAATGGAGGAATCACAGTTTTTCCCAATTCCACACTACTCGGAAACTGAAAAAAATATCGGAGTACATTATATGGTACTTTAAATGGTGCCAGTAGAAACTACAACTCCTCCCACAAAAAAAAAAGCCCCCACACCACTCCATTGACGAAAAAATAAAAAACGTTATGGCTCATAGAAGGCGGGGAGTGTAAAACGTAAAAAAATAAAAAATGGACTGGACACAAAGGAGTTAATCTTCATTATTTCTTATTTTGGGTTGACATTTTGGGTGCTTTGGATCCAATTACGAATTTTATGAGTTATGGTTTCAAGTTAAATAGTTTTTAACTTACAATGGTCATCCTGGAACAAATAAATATTACAACTTGAGGGGCCAATGTATTATGGTGATTGCCTACAATCATGAAGAGGTATAGGATGAATTATTAATGTATAACGTTGATTGGACAATTGGTTGGAATTTGGCAATGGGAAACCATTCATAATATACGTACAATGTCCAGCATCTTCTTTGTGTGTGCTGCTGAAATGCAAAACCTTGCTCTTGCTTCAGTGATCGGAGTTGCTGGGAATCCAACGACAACAACACCAATTTTCTTCTCTAGCATGTGTCGTGCAAAGGCCCTTTGTATTTAGGAACAAAGGAAAAGAGAAAAAAATGTTTTGTTTTTTTAATTACAAAAATGTAAGCATAGTACCAGTCATAATGATTTTCTTATGGGATCAGTATATATAAACTAAATTGATAAAATGTGAAAAAGAGATAATAAGCCGTGTGATTGGTTGCTATGTGTAAAGGTAGACCACACAGGTGTACACCACCTAAATTGAAATCATATATTGCGGGGAAGGTAAAGGAGGAAAAGTTTGTGGTCTCTCGAATTAGAAATAATATATGACTCTTATTAGTAATTCTAAAATAGTGATGAATATAAAAAAATTCTAATGGTGCAGCAGGCTCTGTGTGTGTGTGTGTATGTGTGTGTGTGTGTGTGTGTGTCCCCTATACTCACACCCCCAAAGTGGGTAATGATGTCTGCAGTACATGCTTGTGTATCAAATTATAAACACAGTGTTGTGTAATATACATAAAGGCTCCCAGCCATATAAGTTGATTGAGGCACCAAGTGAAGGGATACAGCCATCTCCAGCGGTGCCCCACGGCGCCAGGAAGGGCAACAGTGGGGCAGCGGTGCAGACAGCCGGAGCCCGAGGCAGGCCGCAGTATGAAAATGATGTGCCTGCTGAGCAGTGTGAAACAACTAGGGCAACGAGCAGATAGACACAGCCATCTCCAGCGGCGCCCCACTCTACCAGGATGGATTGTGGTGGGGTAGCGGTGCAGATGGCAGCGTCCGATGCAAGATACTGGTAAGTGAGAGCCAATGTGTCGCTAGAATTTTTTTTTCCAGTTAAACAATATGTATTTAAGGGATTACAGATTGTTTTAATTTTTTTAATTTTTTCACAAGTCAGGAAATATTCTAAATTAGATTCTAATTTATAACATTTCCATGTGCTGGCCACTAGAGGGAGCAGTTCCCAAAATTGCAGCATGGTCAATGTGGTAAAGCAACCTCATTGATGTATGCTGCAAATTTGGGGTGGACACACTCTCCTCTAGTGTCCTCACACAATCCCCCCCTCCCTTCTGGCTAGTGCCAGGAGAAGGAAGGGTTTGAATGTCTTCAAACCTCCTACACTGTGTGCCGCCATTTTCTGAGCGACTGCACAGTGCTAGGAGGTTTAGATACAGGGCTGAGCAGACAGTATCACACGAACATAATGCACACGAACATAATACACACAAACATAAATTACAAGCTCCTGCCGCCGCCTCCACTGGTCTACGCTCCTCTTCCTTGCGCCTTCGCTTCGTTGAACGGCTGCGCCCGGAAGTCATTATCTTACATTCCAGCAGCGGCTTCCGGTCCACATGAAAATGGCGCTGGATTTCGCTCTACAAAACGAGCTTCGTTTTGCTCTGTGTGGGAGCGGCGTATGCGCTGTTCCCACAAACACGGCTCACGCAACGGAGAATGGAACGGCTCCCATTCGCATTCTCTATGGGGTTGTATGTGCCGTATTCCATCTCTGTATGTGCCGTTAAATCGACACATACAGAGATGAGAAAAAAAAAATGGCAGCCCCCATAGAGAAGTAAAAGTCAGAAAACATTAAAAAGTAAAACATGAGAACACAATTAAATAAAAGGTTTGAAAATATTATATTAAAAGCAATATGATAAAAAAAATAAAAAATTCATGACACCTTCCCTTTAATACGGAGACAGAAGGCTGTGGCGTAGCGGAGGCGATATGTTCGCTCTCTGATATGCTCTGCGAAGCTCAATATATCACCGCGACAGGCCGAGTAGCTGAGACGCTTACATCCGGGACACTATGTAGCGTGTCCGTATGCAACACTGCAGAGATCTGTCCATGCTCGAATGAGTCACCGGACTGGGTTAATAACAATAGGTAGCGGACCCTGCTGCTGCACCAATAGAATTGAACTAAGACTAAGCACCCGACGTGCGTTTCGCCAGCATTCTGGTTTCTTTTAAGGGTCTAGAAGAAGCCAGAATGCTGGCGAAACACGCGTCGGGTGCAGAGTCTTATAGGGCCTCCCACACAGTATAATGCCCTTATAGCTGCCCCACACAGAACAATGCCCCTAAAGCTGCCCCACAAAATGTAATGCCCTCATAGCTTCCCCAACATTATAATGACCCATTAGTGCCCCCACACAGTATAATGCTTCCATAGGTACCCCCACACAGTATAATGCTTCCATAGGTACCCCCACACAGTATAATGCCCCCATAGATGCCTTCACACAGTATAATTCCTCATAGCTTTCCCCATACTGTATAATGCCTTCATATCTGCCCCATACAGTATAATGCCCCCATAGCTGCCCATACTGTATAATGCCCCCATAGCTCCCCATACACAGTAGAATGCCCCCAGAGCTGCCCCATATGGTATATTTCCCCATTGTGGCCCCCATACCAAGTATAATGCCCACTTAGCTGCCACCACACAGTATAATGCCCCATAGCGCCTTAAAAAAATAAAAATATATATATTTAACTTTCCCCGTTCCCGCGACAAATGCTCTGCGCAGACAGATCGATGACGCGCCTGTCTGCGTCGAGCTGCTCACAACTGGCATTACATAGTGAATGCTGGAGCAAGGAGCCGTCCCTGCTCCAGCATTAGATTGAACTGTATCTGCGCGCTGAGGACGCAGATACAGTTGAAACTGGGACATGCCACCGCACCCCTGCCCCCCACTAGCTACGCCTCTGGCTGGGAGCCTTTATGTATATCACACAACACACTGTTTGTAATTTAATACACGAGCATATACTGCAGACATCATTACCCACTTTGGGGGTGTGAGTACAGGGGTCACTCACACGCACGCACACACACACACACCCTGCTGCACCATTAGAATTTTTTAATATTAATTCATCACCATTTTAGAATTACTAATATAAGTTATTATTTATAATTAGAGAGACCACATCCTTTTCCTCCTTTCCCTTCCTCTTAATATATACATTTAAAAAACGTATTATTACGTTAAAACAATTCCCGCTAAAATAAAAACAGGGTAAAAACCAATATGATCACCATTACAGCCAATATGATCACCATTACAACCAACATGATCACCATTACAGCTCCCACAGGGGTTACCTGTCTGGAAAACCCCTGAATGTCAAATCTAGTTAGATAGAAAATTCACCTTTAAAACATCTTCTGACTTTACTGGGATATGTCAGAAGATGTGATCGGTGAGGGGCTATGCCTTGTAACACCACCGATCGATAGGATGATGAGGCCGTGGCTCTTCTCCAAGTATTGTGCCCCTTTGACTTCCGAGTTGACAGTCAGAATCTCCCAGCAATGCGACTGCATATTCTAATGATCTTGGTGGTCCCAGGACACAACCCCCTACCAATGACACTGTCTAAATGGTAAAACTTCCCTTCGACCAGTGATAAATACCCCAATTCTATATCGCTACATACGTGAGGAAATTTACTGAAAACCCTAGAGGAAAACCTTTTTGTAGGCTTTAATAATACATTTCATATTAAGGCCCTGTTCACATTGAGTTTTTTGCAGGAGGAAAATTCTGCCTCAAAATTCCGTTTGGGATTTTGAGGCAGATTTTGATCTGCCTGCACGCCGTTTGCTGCGATTTTCGCTGCGTTTTTCGCTCGGGCCCATTGAGTGCTATGGCCAAAAAAACACAGCGAAATACGCTTTCTCTGCCTCCCATTGATGTCAATGGGAGGTCAGAGGCGTAAACGCCCAAAGATACGGCATGACTATTCTTTTTACCGCGAGACGGTTTTTACGCTCGCGGTAAAAAACGCCTCTAACCTCCCATTGAAATCAATGGGAGGCATTTTCGGCCGATTATTGGCGCGGTTTCCGCGTCAACAAACGTGTCAAAAAAACTCTGTGTGAACAGGACCTAATAGTTAAGACCTTTGGCAAAATTGTGGAGCAATGCAAGGATACCGGAAAAGGGGTGGGGCTGTGACAACCTAGCATTGACTGTCATACATACCCTACTTTTCCTGGCATATACAAGAGAACAGGGACCACAGGAGAATCTTCATTCCCGTAGATTATGAATCCTAATTCCCGTAATCTATGTCTGAAGTATCTTGTCTTCTCTAGAAGCTGCTGTACTCTTTGCAGGCCTAGGGCAGAGGAAATAACACATTACATATTCTGAAACATTCCTGCTAATGTTGACAGCGTTAAAGAAAAACAACATTTACACAACACTTTTCCTCAATGTGAATCCACATAAAATGTTGAATCCCTTTACTAACACTTTATGCTTTAGATATTGTTTACGGCTTTTTATTTACAGGATGTTTTATTATCTGTTCTAAGAACTAGAATTTAGTAGTCACAGGAATGTCTGCACAGGGCGGATAAACCACATACAGCTTACAAAGAAGAAGCATTACATATTAGACATAGCTTAAAATAGCAAAACTTTGCATGTTTGAAGTGATCATTATATTCAGTGGTATTGTATTATATCCCGTGGCAGTTTTGTGATATTCTATGGATGACATAACCCATCTCTAAAACATAACAATGTATTAGATATTTCTGACAGCGGTTTACCTCCCAGGAGAACAAGGGATCGGCATGTTGAAATCAAACATGCCTGACCCTCTTTTTCTTCGATATCTACCATCAGGAGACAGAGGTGCCCACATACACAATAGATTACTAGCAGATCCTGCAAAATATTGGTGGAATTGACTGACCAAAATCTAATGTCTGTAGCCAGCTTTAGAGAGCAAATTATCACTGGCTATATTATGTAGGTGGAGACTTAAAACCCTTTACATTTTCCATAAGAGATTTCAGAGCTATAGGGGAAGCCTCTGACATTGCTGTCCATACAATCGACAATGATGTCAGGGGCTTCCCCAGAGCAGGAGTCCCAGTGATGTCAGGAGCACAGCTGGAGTCCCAGGAAGAGCCTACTAGCGCTCTGCCCGGGAACTCCAGCTCTGGGGTTGCCCCTGACATCTCTGTCCATATATGAACAATGATGTCAGGAGCAGAGCTGGAATCCCAGGCAGAGTGCTAGAAGTGGCTCTGCTCCGGAACCCTGGCAGCATCCGCCGAGGGCACTGCGGCAGCATCCGCCGAGGGCACGGCGGCAGCATCCGCCGAGGGCACTGCGGCAAATTTTATATTGTATCAAATTTGAAAGTAATGCGGCCCGTCAACTTCCCATTTTTTTTATATGTGGCCCACTTACCCGGCCGAGTTTGAGACCCCTGGTCTAGACGGTATGTATTTTGCAGCTGTGAGCAGGATTAGGTATGTATGGTTTGCTGTAATGCTCTATTCATACTGCATTCGGCATGTGTCAGGAAAGCTCCTTAGTTCCCCATTGACTCGATGTATGCCAAGAGGGCATTCTTTTGGTATACGTTGGAGAGGTATGTATTGGCATAGCATTTTTTTTAAATATATATAATTGTGTAGTTGATTAAGCCGTTCGCTCCAATCAAGGTCCTGCTCACTACAGAGGTACAGTGAAGAGGAACGGGAGGCCCAGGACCCCTATTCTAGTGGTCAGTGGGGGGCTAAGCGTTGGGGCCCCCAGCGATCAGACATTGGTCAGCTTTATTTGGATAAAACCAGTAAACTCCTTTAGGACCTAATGGATGAGAGATATACACACACACACACACACACACACACACACACACACACACACACACACACACACACACACACACACACACACACACACACACACACACACACACGTGTAGGATATGTGTTCTATAGTACTTGGGCCTAGGGCTATGTTGACATGACACACAGTGGCGGACACAGACTGCAAAAGGCCCCTGTGCAGATAATGTGCCAGGGCCCCCCCGCCCCCCCCCCAATACCGACAAAGTTACCTAAACATATATATGCATATAAAAATAAACCTTACTAATAAAAATTATGAAGGAAGATTTATATTGTACATTTTATTACCAGTTTAGAACACAAGTAACACATTTTTTTCCGGGTTAAATTCTTATCTAAACTAAGTCCCTAAATGTGGGCAAAGAAAATGAAAAACCTATACTCACCTCCTCCGGCGCCTCCGTTCCCCCTCCGCAGCCCCTATCCCTTTCTGTGTTTACAAAGCTGCTGTGGTGACGCGCGGTCGATGGCACATGACCGCTGCAGCCAATCAATGCCCTCAACAGCGATTTGCTGTGGAACTACTGTCCTCAGCAGCACACCAATGAGGAGTTATTGGCAGCAGCGGTCACGTGCCATCGGCAGCGCGTCACCAGTGCAGCCTTGTACACTTGTAACACAGACCGAGACAGGAGGATGGGGGCTGCGGCGGGTGAACGGAGGCGAGGGAGGAGGTGAGTATAGTTTTTTTATTTTCTTTGCCCACATTTTCTTTGCCCAGCTACTGTCCACGGGGGGCCCGCTGATGGGCTCGCAGCTACTGTCCACGGGCCTCTGTCTCAGTCCTCAGCATCGCGCAGCTGAGAACTGAGTCGGCCAGCAGAGGAACGGGCCCCCTTCCCACGCGGGGCCCTTGTGCAGCTGCACCGGCTGCACATGCGGTATGTCCGCCCCTGATGACACATATTTGTTGTGAGTTTTCGGTGTGGAATCTGCAAAAAAACTTTAACAATATATATTAGAACATGTTCTGCCACTGTGAATTTTCTGTAATTTGTTAGTGTTTTCCTGATTAACCCCTTAGTGACCACCAATACACTTTTTTCACAGCGGTCACTAAGGGACCTTTGCTAGGCCGTCGCCTTTTCACAGCGGCCCAGTCTAAGTCCTGCACGGGTGTCCCGTGCAGGCTGGAACCAGGGCTCGGCTTTTTGATAACAGCTGGGCTCCTGCTCCAATGGCCACAATCTAAGTTTACTTCGATCGTGGCCGTTTAACCCGTTAAATGCTGCAGTCAATAGCAACCGTGGCATTTAACTTATTTACAGAGGGAGGGAGCGCCATCGGTCACCCATCAGCGGCCCGCAAATGCAATCGTAGGCTGGCAAGGCAGCCGGGGGGCCTGATAAAAGCCCCCAGGTCTGCCCTCGGCATATGCCCATTAGGATGTGCCAGAGGCAATAGATATACTATCAGTGTAAATCTGGAAGGCAAACAAAGCATTATTGCTTAAATATACCAAAGCATTATAGCAGCGATCTATAGATTGCATAGTAAAGTCCCCTAGTGGGACTAAAAAAATAAGTAATGTGAAATAAAAATTATTCATAAAAATTACAGTAAAAAGTGGATTGAGTAAAAGTGTCAAAAGAAATAAAAGTACACATATATGGTATCGCTGCAACCGTAATTACCCAAACAATAAAGTTAATATGTAATTTAAACTGTTAGGTGAACACCGTAAGAAAACAAAAAAAACGCAAAAATAATGGTGAAATTGCTATTTTTTTTCCATTTCCCCCCAAAAACGTCATAATAAAAGTTCATCAATAAGTTCCATGTATCCCAAAACAGTACCAATCACAAATACATCTTGTTCCACAAAATACAAGTTCTCATATCACTACATTGACAGAAAAAATAAATAAAATTATGGCTCTTGGAAAGAGACGATGCAAAAACAAATAATTTTATAATTTTAGTTCAAAAGCGTTAGTGCAAAAGTCGTAAAACATAAAAAAACTATACATATGTGGTATCGCTGTAATCGTACCATCCCATAGAATACAGGTAATGTGTTATTTACACCACGCAGTGTATTTAACCCCTTCCCGCCGCAGCCCTTTTTCAGATTTTCATTTTAGTTTTTTCCTCCCCACCTTCCAAAAGCCATAACTTCTTTATTTTTCCATCGATTTAGTCCTATGAGGGCTTTATTTTTGCGGGACGAGTTGTAGTTTTTCGTAGCACCATTTATTTTGCCATATAATGTACTAGGAAATGGGAAAAAATTATTTGTGGGGTAGAAAATGAAAAAAAAAACCAGCGATTCCTCCATGGTTTTTTGCGCGCCGTTTTTACTGAATTCACTCTGGAATTAAAACAACATGTTAACTTTATTTTGTGGGTCAATACGTTTATGGCGATACCAAATATATATAGTTTTTCGATTTTTTACTACTTTTACAAGTAAAAACTTAAGTGTAAAAAAGAAAACTTATTTTGTGTCGCCAAATTTCGATAGCCATAACTTTTTTATTTTTCCGTCGATTAAGTGGTATTAGGGCTTATTATTAAAACTACAGCTTATCCCGCAAAAAATATCATTTTGGTGTACATGCGACGTTTTGATCACTTTTTATTTCATTTTTTGTGGGAGATGAGGTGACCAAAAAATAGAGATCTGGCATTTACAATTTTTTTACGGCGTTCACCATGCGGGTTAAATAATTATATATTGTAATAGTTCAGACTTTTACGGACGCGGCGATACCAATTATGTTTATTTATTTTTTTACTATGCTCTAGGGGGAAAACGGGAAAAAGTGTTTTTTATTTAACTTTTAATTTATTTATTTTTTACATAAAAAAAAACAACTTTATTTATCACATTTTTACTTTTTTTATTAGTCCCCCTAGGGCACTTCAACCAGCGATCGTTAGATTGCTTGCACGTTATACTGCAATACTAATGTATTGCAGTATATCGTGATTCTGACCGGAGACAGGGCTTAATAAATGAACAAAGATGGCGGACCTTCATTAGGCCCCCAGGCAGCCATAGCAATCATCGCCCCCCCCCCGCGATTGCGTTGCGGGGGGCGCGATGAGCTGTTAGAGAGGGTCGCCCCCCTCTTTCTAATGATTTAAATTCTGCGATCGCTATTGACCGCAGGATATAACGAGTTAAATGAGCGGGATCGCGCTCGAGCTCGTTACTCTGAAGTGTCGGCTGTAACATACAGACACCGACATCATATGGAGCGGGTTCACTCCGTGAGCCCGTTCCATACGTCCCCTACCCGACTTTGGCGTATGGATAAGTCAAATGTCGGGAAGAGGTTAAAAAGCATAGAACAATGGCAGAATTTCAGGGCTTTTTTCTATTTCCCCTCAAAAAAAAGTTAATAAAAAAATGATATGTACCCCAAAATGGTGCCATTAAAAAGTACAATTAATCCCGCAAAGAACAAGTCCTCATACAGCTATGTCGACGGAATAATAAAAAAAAGTTATAGCTCTTTGAATGCGACAATAGAAAAACGAAAAAAATAGCTTGGTCATTAGGGCCTAAAATAGGCAGGTCACTAAGGGGTTAAACGGTGTACGCTGGAAATTAACCACTGAAGTAAACACCGATATTGGTCAGAAAACCAAGATCTGTTTTATTGGTGCCCATATTGGCTCTATGAGTCTTACCAGTTCCATCATGTGCCATGATGCACTTCATTACTCGGATTATCTGCTCTGCCACAGGTGGCGACATAGACGATGCATAAAGTGCACTGTGTGAATGCGTTCTTAGGTAATCCACAAGATCCTATAGATAAAACAGACATGAGATTGTATTTTGGCCAGTCCCTGGGTGATCAGGAAGCTAGATGTAATTATTTAGAGCAATGAATATAGAGATGAAAAACAAAATAAATAGATAGATACATAGTGATCGTTCTCTTCAAAAATTCACTAAAATCTACAAATTTAAAAATGAACCCAATATAAATGAACTATATAAAAGCAAAAAGACAATGGGTTTTACAGAATACCACGAATGTCAATAATAAAAATGCCATGTTGTGACAATGTATGCCAAGCCACAGCTTTGCTTGAAGGAATAGGGAATCACGGCGCACATCATATTTGTGCAATAATTTGCAACATTTCACTCCTCTCACCACTTTGAAAAAGCAGACGGGGTTAGGCCCAAAGGGGGCAACATTGTAGGTCTGACAGACTTACTAAAATTTACGCCAGAATATGGTGTAAGTTATAGTACAAATCTTAGCCTACTCCGTACATTTCAATTTCTGTCTTTAGGACAGCCAAAGAGGTGGCAAATTAATTAGGAGCTGTGCGCTTCTTGATAATTTATCCGTGCTTCTTTATCAAATGGCACTCTTAAAATTTCCCATTGTGTATTCCTAAAAAAGGAACAATACCTGTAACACTTTAAATTCCCGTTTGACAAACATCGTAATTGCCTTCTACAACGCAATCTTAATATTCAATATAGCTGCTTTTTTCCTCAATCATTTTTTTTTTTAAATACCCTTTTTCCAGCAATATATCCTCCCATGGCTCCAAAACTTTTGGTGAATGTTCCCATCATCACATCGATATCTGCAGGGTTCACTTCAAAGTATTCCACCACACCTCGTCCTGTAGGTCCTACTGCTCCAATACTGTGTGCTTCATCCAAGTACAAGTAAGCTCTGTACTTCTTCTTTAATGCTACTATTTCCGGAAGACGTACAATAGATCCTTCCATACTGGAAATTACAAAAGAGAGAGACAGTTGTCCAATCTATTGGGTTATGGATCCCACCTCATAGTATTTATCATGAAACAGGATTTGATCTAAAGAATGATGGGCAGAATATGGTAGGAAATAAAGAAGTCTTAAAAACAGACATTGCATATGCTAAATTCTTGCTTTTCCACCAGACCAAAGCAGGGTCCTTAAAGGGGCTGTCCACTTTGAAAATCCCTTTTTGTTAGAAGGGACGTTGGACAATACATTGTTCACAGGATCTTACTGCTGGGGCCCCCCAGTAATTAGCTTTAAGCTGGGTTGTATCCTGGAAGCAAGTGTTCCATTTTCTTGGAGCACCACCACGGGGGAAACAAAGCATTACACAATTTCCTTTGGGTTAAGAAATAGACTATCAGTGTAATACATGACACAACGGGTCCTCCAGAGCGAGAGACGCTCTTTGTAGATGATCGACTCTTTAGGTAATTGATGATGGTCTTTAGACCTCCTTTCTATTAATTCAGAAAACCCTAATAACCTATTTAAGATGGGATTTCTAAACCAGACAAACCCATTTGACGCTCCGTGTGTCATCCGTGTATGATGCGCGGCTGCGTGATTTTCGCGCAGCCGCCATCATAGAGATGAGGCTAGTCGACGCCCGTCACTGTCCAAGGTGCTGAAAGAGCTAGCTGATCGGCAGTAACTCTTTCAGCACCCTCGACAGTGAGTTCCGATCACAATATACACCAACCTGTGAATCAAAAAAAGACGTTCATACTTACCATGAACTTCCTGCTTCCTCCAGTCCGGTCTCCCGGCCGTTGCCTTGGTGACGCGATCCTCTCTTGTCATCCGGCCCCACCTCCCAAGATGACGCGGCAGTCCATGAGACCGCTGCAGCCTGTGATTGG
This sequence comes from Rhinoderma darwinii, assembly GCF_050947455.1. Classification (NCBI taxonomy): domain Eukaryota; kingdom Metazoa; phylum Chordata; class Amphibia; order Anura; family Rhinodermatidae; genus Rhinoderma; species Rhinoderma darwinii. The sequence goes on along the minus strand of NC_134690.1, from coordinate 366,762,610 downwards.
CTGCAGGCTGTGCTTGGCCTGTGATTGGCTGCAGCTGTCACTTGGACTGAATTGTCATCCCGGGAGGTCGGACTGGAGGAAGAAGCCGGGAGTTATCGGTAAGTCAGAACCTCTTGTTTTTTTCACATGTATATGTATATTGTGATCGGAAGTCACTGTCCATGGTGCTGAACCAGTTTAACTCTTTCAGCACCGTGGACAGTGACTTTCTCCTGCCGTCGCGTACCCGAACATTTTTTGTCGGGTTCGGTCAAAACGAGTTCGGCCGAACCCGGTGAAGTTCGGTGCGCTCATCTCTAATTTGACACTCCGTTTGGATGTTTGTAAACAGAAAAGCACGTGGTGCTTTTCTGTTTACATTCATCCTTTTGACAGCTCTTGCGCGAATCACGCAGTTGGCACGGAAGTGCTTCCGTGCGGCATGCGTGGTTTTCACGCACCCATTGATTTCAATGGGTGCGTGATGCGCGAAAAACGCACGATTATAGAACATGTCGTGAGTTTTACGCAACGCACTCGCGTTGCGCAAAATTCACGCATCGTCTACACTGCCCCATAGACTAGTATAGGTGCGTACGACACGCGTGAAAAGCACGCGCGTATATTACGCTCGTGTAAATGAGGCCTTAGGCCAGATTCACACAGGTGTCGCGCATCTCGGACGTGAAAAACTGTAGTGGATCTGCGCTGCGGGATGCGATATGTTTAAAACGGGTTTTTGCCCTGCTCCAAAATCTGTGAGTATGGCCTTTTCTGTGGTTTTAATTGCGGGATGCGATATCACACATCCCCCATAGACTAGAGTCTATGGAGGGATGTGTGAAGCGTAAAAAAATAAGACATGTCCTATTTTCTCACGGACCCTTCACACGGTCCGTTGAAACAACGGCCATGTGAACGGCTACATTGAAATATATAGGTCCGTGTGACGGCCGTTGTTTAACATGTTCGTGTGAATAAGGCCTTACTGCGAGGAGGGAACATAAGCAAATACTATGACAGTTGTCAACAAATGACCCAAAGAGCTCCAATCTTCCGGTCATTTTCCTTTGAATGATACACACGGATTAGGAAAAAGCCTAAAATATTTTCTGTAGCAGACAACCTCTGGCCAGATACGGTCATGGGTATTAATTTATAAAAAACGGTTTATATTGATATATCACATTCGCTCAGGGCCATTCCTTTATTATATATACTGTGTGGCCAGTATTGATCAAGTTTTAAATCGGATTTGTTACCTCAGTGACTGGGACTATATAATTTATCTTCTCATACACTGCTTAACAAAAGAGTAGAGAGGTACAGTAAAGCCTCCTAACATAAGATGTGGTAAGTATTACTCTGTGGTGCTATTGCAATAGACAGGTCATAATCATCTATTGAGATGCCCGATTTACCTTAGGTTTGGCAAAATATAAATGTTTATTATACATGAAATGGTGAGATGATTTACTGGTGGACTCCTATCATGTCGTTATCATAGCAGAAAACAAAAGTGGCCTGGCAAAATCCAACCTCTCCGATTCGATTTGCCAATAGGTGTCAGGTGAGGTCTGGTACGAGTGGGAGACATAGCTCCTAAATACACTTAAAACTGAATCTTCTATTTTAGGGGGAAGCAAAATTTTAAACTGAGGAGACAGACCTTAAAGACTTGTACTGTATGTGGGAGAGACTTGGTCAGAGAAAAGAAACAGTTATGATGAGCAAATATATTTGTTCAGTCCACTCTGTTGTGTTCTCCATATAGAGAATGGATGGTGTTCCCCTTGTTATATAACTTAGATCAGATAGTGTGGCTTCTGCGCTGTAACCTTTAGGCTTACATTCACACGAACGTAGTCCACCTTGGACGTGAAAAACTGCAGTTTTTCACGTCCAAGGCGGACCCGTGCGGGACGCGTTGTCACAGATTCCCCGCAGACTAGAGCCCAGGGCTGGACTGGGACTTAAAAATGCTGGGGCTGATTTTAAGCACACATGCCCACCGCAGGCCATACGCAGATGCCAGATGTATTAAACCAGGTGTAAATGAAAAGAGGAATAGTTCCTGATAGCTCCAACTCCAACAAATCTACGGGAATAATAAACATGCTCATTATTCTAGAGGATTTTTTTTTGTGGAGCGGAAAAAAAAATTCAAGCAGACTTCTTTCCGCTGCATGTGAATGGAGTATAAAATAGTTAATTCACTTGTAATGGATGCAGAATGTTAGTGGATTTGAAAGGGATTTAGGTGTGGAATCAGGGACTTAGTCCTAATCAAATCCTGATCATGGCCTAATACTGACGTATAAAGATTGCAAATTATATCATTATACCATATTGTAACTAAATAGTATGATTTAAAATTTTATATTCAGACACACACACACACACACACACACACACGCTGCATTTGTGTCACACCGCTAGGACACATGCACACCACTCACACCTAGGACACGTGCGCACGCACGCACACCACTCACACCTAGGACACGTGCGCACATACACCACTCACACCTAGGACACGTGCGCACATACACCACTCACACCTAAGGCCACATGCGCACACACACCCCTCACACCTAAGGACACATGCACACCACTAGAAAACATCCCCCACTCACACCTAGGACATATGCCGCACATGCACCCCTCACATCTAGGACACATGCGCACGTGCACCACTCACACCTAGGATATATCCTCCACTCTCTCCACTCACATCGAAGACATATGCCGCACATTATCTACGCACTCCAAGGACACATGTTCAACACGCACTACTCACACCTGGCACAGACGCCGCACACACACCACCCAGACACTAGACGCGTACCACAAACACTACTTACAATAGACACAACGCACATACCCCAAAAATGCTAAACACATACCTCACATAACACTTACACACTAGACCTATACCACACATACCACTTACATTGAAAACACGCACACAAATGCCACTAACACATTAGAAAAAGACAAAACTCACACAAATTGCATATTTCACTCATACAATTGACATACACTGTTCGAACTACATCAACCAGTCACACTACAAAAATCAATCCAACACATTGCTATACTTACCCGCTTTCTTTTGTAGACTGTGGATTCTTGGGCACTTGCATGCAGGATGCAGGCAGTACATAGGCATCTAGAGATGCCCCCTCCACCACTAAGTCTGCCCATGTGCCCACGAAGCCATGCCCATTTTACAAAGCTCCTCCTAACCATTGCTCAATTTAACCTTAACCTGATGATCACCCTAAAGCTCCTCATTGCAGAGTACACAGCAATAAATCTCGGAAAGATGTGGTTTTAAACACCAGGAGGCAGTAGTTGTTGTAAACTTGGTGCATGTGTTCACCACTGTCCACAGACCGATTCTAGCTTTTCTGCTGCCTGAAGTGAAAATTGAAGTGTCGCCCACCAGATTTTGATTGACATCCCCCTGGCTGTTCTACATCTCTATCAGGCTCCAATAAATCTAGCGGATGCGCCGTTGCCTTGTACTGGCATGTCGGGCCGAGTACACCTCGCTGCCCCTTGACCCTTTAATGGAGTAATTAGCCTATAGTGTGTGCCGGTTTAAAAGTTGATTCTATAGATCTTTCTGCATCTGAAAACAACATACAGGGGAATGTTTGGAAATATTGTCAGGTCATGTATTACACATGGTTGCGGTTCAAGTGGTTAAAACTACCTGACAGGTCACCATTAAATATACAATGAGATGAAAAAATTCCATCTGCCCAGTAATTTTGCGGTTTAAATATAATTACAGCTCCAGAACCAAGCTCTGACATATACGGTTCCAGAACAAAGCTCAGTACATATATACAGCTCCAGAACAAAGCTCAGTACATATATACTGCACCAGAACCAAGCTCAGTACATATATACAATATCAGAAGCAAGCTCAATACATATATACAGCTCCAGAACAAAGCTCAGTACATATATACTGCACCAGAACCAAGCTCAGTACATATATACAGCTCCAGAACAAAGCTCAGTACATATATACAATATCAGAACCAAGCTCAATACATATATACAGCTCCAGAAAAAAGCTCAGTACATATATATACAGCACTAGAACCAAGCTCAGTACATATATAGACAATATCAGAACCAAGCTCAATACATATATACAGCTCCAGAAAAAAGCTCAGTACATATATACAGCACCAGAACAAAGCCAAGTACATATACACACACACACACACACACACACACACACACCAGAACCAAGCTCAGTACATAAATACAGAACAAGCACAAATACAGCTCAATTTAGTGCAAACCCCTGTTGCCCCATCAGAGAGGCAGAAGACCGCCGACACTGATTGTATGGGCGGCCAGCAGGCTGCCCACTGTTCACTGGCCCATCTGGCATTTGCCAGAACTGCCCTGCTAAAGTCTATGGAGGGATGCATGACATGGAGTAAAATAGGACATGTTCTATTTTTCAATGGACCAACAGTCGTGTGAACGGCCTCATTGAAATACAAGTCTGTGTGACTGCCGTTGTTTTAATGGCGGTCACATGGACGAGATTCACATTCGTGTTAAGGAGTCCTTACATTGTTTTTTTTCTGTGTTGCTCTACATTAGCACGTCCATAGCTGAACAATGCATCTATATGGAGCTCCATTGTTTTAAAGCGGTTAATGCAAGTAAAAAATATACAGCAAGCCAAAGTTATCAACATGCCTCCGAGTAATAGCAACAGCCATTATTGGGATTAACATGAGATGTAGTAAAGCTTTATATAGGAATAGTATAGCTGCAGTATTTTACTTTCTTCCTGTTGATTTCATACCTGTAAATTCCTTCAACAAGGATAAGGATTTTCTTCCAGGCTCTGTGAGTGCGCGGCTCTCCATGGACCACAGCATCCCGCAATAATTTCTCCAGGTTATGCATGTCTAGGGGAAAAATGTTGGATATATGATCTTTATTTGCATCACAGACACTTTGCTGCTGGATCTGTCATTCAGCGAACAGTGCAGCATTGTCCATAGAGAAAAGAGAAATGAACGTTAAATTATCATTACAGTATATTTTTTCAGTTGACAAATACTCAATGTTAAATAATTGTATGGAAGGCCGCAGAACACATTCATAGCCACATCATCATAAATCATATTCAAAAGAATCCTGTGAATTTAACAATTATTATGTAATTATTTGGGCAATTTTATATACAATTGTGCATTATTTTATACTGAAAAACTGCTTCTGCTAAATTCAACATGGGTCACATGACATCTCTTCCACAGCTAGCCATAAACGTATCACAATGAAACAATTCCAATCAAATAATGTATTGTTCCTGCAAGAATTATCTTAAAAGTTAAATTTCTGAACTGACATTGATGTAACATAGAAAACCAAATCTATATATATATATATATATATATATATATATATATACACACACACATACATACATATATACACATATATACACACACACACACACACACACACACACACACACACACACAAGCAGTAGATGTAACTTTACAAACTTGAAAAAGTAGTGATGTGATTGCATCGACTACGCTATTGATTCTGTCAAAAAGACGGAACACGGCGGAACCCCTGCACAACTGAGACAGACGTAAACCATTGGCACCGGATCCGTCACCATTGAAAACAATGGTGATGGAAACTGAAAACTCTGGTTTCCGTTTGTGTCAGTTCCTATGGAAAGCTCCGACGGAACGGAGCAGATGCAGATGTGAACAAAGCCTAAGAGATATATGAATAAACAACATCAGAGGAAGTCAGTATTCTGGGAATCCAACAATTCCCAGGAATAAGAGGCCATAATACATAGTAATACACCCACTCCTTGGATACTGGTCAGAGATTTATATTTCTTTGACAGAGCTCTTAAGAAAAGTCATTGATTTCAGTCACGGCTTAAACATACCACATGGCTCCACTGAAATAAATACCTTTCAGAACGTCCCAGAAATCTCCAACCTGTGCCAAAGGGCTTTGGGATTCATTATGGAGCGCTTTAGTCTCTTCATTTCCAAATATTAATACAGTGGGCACACAGAAAATATGCAATAAATAAGCCCTTAACGCAATGGAAAAAAACCACACAAAACAAAGCAGGCAAAATCACTAGTAATCGCACAATCCAATGAGTAAAAAATATCAAATATTTATTACATTATGCCACAAAAACACACAATTAAAGCACCATGCATTGTAGTATCAGGGCCTGGTCCAAAATAAGACACGTTACCAGCGCTAATACAATTCATGGATACACACTAGTCCCACCCAGCAAGATCAACAATAATGGTAAAAAAAATACAATGCAAGAAATGGTACACAAATAGAACATATACATATATAAAGTGCCATGTGCAATATACAATACCAACTGTGGCTACTATGATCTCAAGATGGAAAAGCCGAAACGCGATACAGCAGCATAGGCACTAAGTGTGAGGCTGGCCTCTATCCCTTCCCCAGGGGGATGGGCCATAGTTGGTATTGTATATTGCACTCTATATATTATATTTGTGTACTATTTGTTGCAGTGTATTTTTTTTAACCATTATTATTTCTCTTGTTGGATGGGACGAGTGTGTATCTATGTCTTGTATTAGTGTTGGTCTCTGGTCACGTGTCTTATTTTGGACCATGCATGGCGTTTTGGTGGCATAATGAAATAATAATTATTTAGTTTTTTTTACTAATGGACTTGTGCAATCACTAGTGATTTGCCTGCTTTGTTTTTGTGTGTTTTTCTTTTAGTCCCTTAATACTGCAGCATGCAGATCTAACACCAAGGGCCACATCACAATATGATAAGTCAGAAGAAAACTGTAAAAACTTATATATATATATATATTCAGCTGTGTGTGGTCATTGAAGTGCAATGAAAATGTAAAATTACCCTCTAGATGGCACTAAACGTCTTCTAAAGAAAAGGACCACGAGCATTCTAAAAACACTGCAGGTGGCAGCATCAAGGTAAAAATTAGATCTACTGAAAAAACCCAAAAAAACTTATATACAGGATCCTTTTGTGGTATGCTTAAAATAAATTCCCACATGATTCTCACTGGCTTTTAAAAACCAGACAAAAATATCTTAGAAAAGGTCTAAGCATACAGTAAACTAATAGGGTATAAATGGTTTAACACCTTAAAGATCACATACTGCCCAGTAGTGTATGCAATGTTGTGTGAACTCCAGAAAGGTCAGCGCACTTTAAAATTTTAGGTGTCAAGACATTTCTCAGAGAAAAAGTGTATGCTTTGTGAGGCAGCAAAGGGCATTTTAGTGTAAAACAAACTGTTGAATATCTAAGACATTAAAAAAATGTTTTCTTTAATAATTAAATTGGCATAAATATTGGGCCATTTACAACATAGCGTATCGATCATTTCGTTTTAGCCTGATTAAGCTCTGTTCAGACTAGAATCAAATACTTCCATCCATAACAGAAGCAATGACGCTATAACAGATCTGAGAAAATTAAAAAAGGTAGGCAGCACTCAAAGGTGTAGATTAATACCAGTGGTTTATTCCAGTAAACAGCGACGTTTCGACTTGTGTAAGCCTTTATCAAGCATACAGAGAACAGGTCTCCATGCAAGTATATATAGCAGTGAACATCATAAAAGACAGCGTAATGATCAATTAATCAATTAGCACATCAGAAAACCTGAGATACTAGGTACTGGGTGGCAACAAACTTGCCCCAATCAAAAGGGATGTAGTGAGGTGGAACAAATTAGGTTGTCATAGTAACCATGTGTAAACGAATAATGTTTCCGTTAGGAGCAGTGATGTGTTACATTGTGTCAAAAGAAGCAACGATCGTAGGTGTATAGAGGAATAATGTAGGGTGGGTACATACCTAGTATAGGTTTTCTAGCCAGGGAGCTGAAAAGGAGATCCTCACTGAGAAAAACGGCCAAGACTTCGTGCTAATGCTCTCAGGGCAGGTGCTGTGACGTCACACGTTGCGCCGGGTCAAAGGATCATAAGCGTAAAGATTCAATAGCGTCATACGCTCTAATCTGAAGGGGAGGGAGTCCAGCGTGGTGTCTAGAATATACACTTGCATTGAGTTATCTGTATGCTTGATAAAGGCTTACACAAGCCGAAACGTCGCCGTTTACTGGAATAAACCACTGGTAATTCTTTTACGCTTTTATCGAGTGCTGCCTACCTTTTCATTTTCTCTGTACTATTGAGAGGGGGGGGGGGGACCTTGCCCCTGGTTTGGCGTGCACCATATTTCAACCAGGTAATACAAGAAGTGCTGCTCCCATCTCTGCTTTTGCCTTAACAATTCTGTCGTCCACAAAATCCAGTCAGCGACAGACACCATTGACTTTAAATCCTGTGGTCTGGGTTTCAGTCACTCTAAGCGGTAGTGTGAACAGAGCCTTAACAGATTGTTATTAGATGCTATGATTGAAAAGACAGTGGCTAAAGGAAAAAAAAAAAAAAAAGCCTAAGTATGTACGATGGAACGGTGGGAACAAACAATTTATCCCCATAGATGCTATGAGTTTCGTCCTACTTTTTTTTTTGCTGGGTTTAGATCACATTCGGGGGTTCTGTTCTCTTCAACAAAGATCAGATCACAGCTCAAGGGAGAGAGGAAACCCGTTGCTAAATGTTTTTTTTCTGGGATGGAATGTTTCCACTACCCCTTGAGCCACACTTCCATCCTTATTGTGATCTAAAAATACATACAGGAGAACAGATCTCCCAAAGGCGATGTAAATGTAGTTGGATTGATGCACCAACGTTCCTCTTTAGAATTACAAACAGTCAATATTTTTCTATATCTTCCTGAAGACATAATCCCCAGCAGTGGTGTACAAAGAAAAAGGAAACATAGTAAGGGGGGATTCACACGAGCGTGTATTCGGTCCGTGCGGGCCGCGTGGTTTTCACGCGCCACGCACAGACCAATACAAGTCTATGGGGCAGTACAGACAGTCCGTGATTTTTGCGCAGCGTTTGTCAGCTGCGCAAAAAGCGCAACAGGTTCAATATCTCCGCGTATTTCAATGGGTCCAATGAAGTCAATGGGTGCGTGAAAACCACGCAGGTCGCACGGAAGCACTTCCGTGCGAACCGACTGAAACAGTGCACCAGCTGTCAAAAGGATGAATGTAACCAGAAAAGCACCACGTGCTTTTCTGTTTCCAAACATCCAAATGGAGTGTCTTTGAGATGAGCGAACCCGGACAATCGAACCGAACTTCACCGGGTTCGGCCGAACTCGTTTTGGCCAAACCCGGCAAAAAAAATTCTGGTACGCGACGTCAGGAGATAGTCACTGTCCAGGGTGCTGAAAGAGTTAAACTGTTTCAGCACCGTGGACAGTGACTACCGATCCCAATAAACATGAACCTGTAAAAAAAACGAAGTTCTGACTTACCGATAACTCCCGACTTCTTCCTCCAGTCTGACCTCCCGGGATGACAATTCAGTCCAAGTGACAGCTCCAGCCAATCACAGGCCAAGCACAGGCTGCAGCGGTCACATGGACTGCCGCGTCATCCAGGGAGGTGGGCCCGATGTCAAGAGAGGCGCGTCACCAAGGACGCGTCACCAAGGCAACGGCCGGGAGGGAAGTTCTCGGTAAGTACGAACTTTTTCTTTTTTTTTTAACATTTTTCTCGATCTTGTGTTCGGCATTCACTGTCGAGGGTGCGGAAAGAGTTACTGCCGATCAGTTAGCTCTTTCAGCACCTTGGACAGTGACGGGCGTCGACTAGCCTCATCTCTATGATGGCGGCTGCGCGAAAATCACGCAGCCGCGCATCATACACGGATGACACACGCAGCTGTCAAATGGTTTTTGCGCGCGCAAAACACTGCGTTGTTTGCGCGCGCAAAAACGCAACGTTCGTCTGAATCTGCCCTAAAGGTAAAGGACATTAAAAGTTTGCCAACCAGGGCAGAAAGACCTCATCCTTGTTTCACCTGCCACGCCATTTCCATGACATTTGAGTCAATTCCCTTGCCTCTTGTTCCCTCTGAAGAGCAAAATCTCACACAAGTCTTTCCTACCCAATAGCAAAGGGGATACGCCCAACTAGTGCTGGGCCCCCTATATCCAAGGGCCTCATAGCAGCCATGTAGGCTGGCTCTATGGTACATACACCCTTGATCCACATCTAATAATGCTCATAACCTAGATTCTGTGAAGTCACCAGCAACCAATTAAACAATTGAAGTGTTAAATAGATTCAAAAGTGAATTGTAGAAAATATTTGATTTCGGCTATTTGAGGCAAATGAAAAGGTGCTTACAGGCTACTGTACATATTGAAGAAAGTTAAAGAGCATGTCTACAAAAATTCTAAATGAAATGACCTGTAAATAAAATTTGCCCAGCTCTCTGGAACAAGCGGCACTCTTTGTATCCACTCTCCGCTCTGACTAATAGAGGAGGGGGTGGGTGGGTGTGTGTGATAGATTACAGGTGGATCCGGTTGACACCCCGAACCAGTCAGGTCCGCGAGACCGACGGATTCGTGTCTTAGCGAACGATACAGCTGCTCTGTATGCAGAATACAGAGTAGCTGCATCTCAAAAAGTAATTTTTTTAAACATAAAAAACGAAATTATAAAGTTGCACCAACACTCGGATAGACCTTTTTTATTAAAAAAAAAAGGAAAAGACTTTCAAAGGTTTACATAGCCTATAAACGCTCACGTGTCTATATATAAATGTGACTGTGAACTGCAACTATAAGGGTATGTTCACACGGCCAAATTTCAGACGTATACGAGGCGTATTATGCCTCGTTTTACGTCTGAAAATACGGCTCCAATACGTCGGCAAACATCTGCCCATTCATTTGAATGGGTTTGCCGACGTACTGTGCAGACGACCTGTTATTTACGCGTCGTCGTTTGACAGCTGTCAAACGACGACTCGTAAAAATACAGCCTCGTCAAAAGAAGTGCAGGACACTTCTTTCAGACGTTTTTGGAGCTGTTTTCTCATAGACTCCAATGAAAACAGCTCCAAAAACGGACGTAAAAAACGCCGCGAAAACGGCGCGAAAAACGCAGCGAAAAATGCGAGTTGGTAAAAAAACGTCTGAAAAGCAGGGTCTGTTTTCCCTTGAAAACAGCTCTGGATTTTCAGACGTTTTGGTTGACTACGTGTGAACATACCCTAATGAAACCATGTCCTCCATTCAATGTGACTCAATTGATATAAGTGCAGGTCATCGTCTCATCGTGTATTTACTGCCACTCAGTGCTTGGGTTTACTTAAGAAATTGCATCACTAAAGTCACGCATTACTCTGCAGCACTAAGTGCACGCCCAAGTTTTTGCTTTCTGTGTTAATAAAGAGCCCTGGAGTAAGCGCTGAAAGAATATAGAAATGTCATAAAAACAAAAAAGGGGAGACATGAGGATTAGCATTTTTGCACAAATAAAAACAAAAGTGATTGGCACCCAGGTCACTGCGAGTTATTTAGACTAGTGTATATAGAGAGGTCATGGTTCTTTTCTGTAGTAAACACCTACACACATTTTTATTTAATATGAAAGAGTTTCATGTACCAGATCTTGATGATCAGATCATGGGACATTTTACAGCTAAAGTTTAAAATTTGAGTTCTAGTAGTAGAGAGTATAAAATTAGATGTTTCTAGGTTATAGTAAAGGCATAAGTACTTTATTTTTGCGCAGCACTTTTATAATATTTTATGGTTTAAATCTACATAAAACGTTGTATATTTTTGCAAATGGAATGTTAGAATCTGATAGATTCCTCTTACCAGAGAGCAGTGTATTGTGTGACATGTGACAATGAATCCACAAATAAAATAGAGACTTGTTTGTGGATACCTGCTGTGGGACTTTGGATTGTGTCCCTTTGAGGCATGCACCCAGTACTTCATATCCATCTCCGGTGCTGTGACAACTACATTTTTTCTGATATGACAATGAATGACTGCAGAGTACAGATAAAAAAATATGTACCTCAAATTGAAAACGAAATAGACAAAAGGATCGTGCTAAACAAAGTTATAAAATATATATTATATATATAAAAAGATCTCGGTATTTAATGGATAGCTGAAAAGATTATGACAAATAGCACGTTTTCGAATCTACTTCTTAGGTCTCTTCAGCCGGTCGCCACAGATTGTGGGGCAGGGGGGGTGCATCTATAAAGGTTGAATAGTTTTTATTTAAATATGTGCACAAAAATGCCCTATATATGGAAAGTTTTAATTTCTAAATTGCACCGAAAGATGAAATTATATAAACGTGGTCTAATATACAGTCAAGAACCAGACAGATCGCTTCTGAAGCAATATAGAAAGTGTATTAATGCAAATCTATTTTCTAGGTAAAAAAAAAAAAAGGAGGGTCATTTAAGGTGCAAAGAGGGACAAAGGGACTTGGCTCAAAAGTTGGGACGGAGGCCGCCACTGTGAGAGCCACTCTTTATTAACTGCTCCTGTATGATGTCTATATTCCCTAATCGGTTGCATGGAAAGGGATTATTGTCATGAAACCTTTTTAAAAGGATTTTAGCCATGCATTTTGTTATTCAAAAAGAGTGTTTTTTAATGTTATTCTGGATTTGCCAATCCTTATGTGACCAAAGTCCCTTTTAACTGACAATCAGAAGAAAAATAAGCAGAATTTTTTTTTTATAATGGCTAGGTATTTACCAAAAAGATCTCTTATGGTCAAAATACAGACTAAACACTCAAATGTCAAAAATAAAAAAGGGTCCCCCACTACTATATGTTGTGGTCTGTCATGGTAACAATTTAAAGGAATAAGAAATGCATATTTTTTCAATATTAAATTTATTTATTAAAAATACAATTGATAAAGTTGAGAAGTCATGGTGGGCTACTGCAAAATGTAGCCACAATCCTCCTGTCCATGCGTTTTAGAGGACTGCATTTAATTATGGCTTGGTGAAGGAATTCTCAAAAATATTGTCTTTCAAAACATTCGCACAATTTCAAAGTTGTCAAAAATAAAGAAGAAAGAAAAAGAAACATGTGGAAGGAGCAAATGTCACCATATCTTATAAAAGGACACATCTAGGCGGTTTTAATGTGCAGGAGAAATAGGGAAATGTCAAGTGTCACACAGAGTTTAAGGTTGAAAGTCACTGAATGCAAAACATCAAGTTATAGATTTCATAGATAAGATGGAAAAATCTGTTTATATGAAGAATGAAAAGCATTGCGAATCATCCAAAATAAAGTTTAAAAGATGTTGTCTGGTTTCGGCAAATCAATGTTATTTTTTGTAGAATTAAGGTTTCGTTTCCATCTGCGTTGTGGCATCCGTTTTAGCGGATTTATTGAAATAAAAAAAAAATTAAAAATGGACAGACTGACGGATGCCGGACTGAATGCAACAGAAGGTTAAATTATGTTTTTTTCTTTGACGGATCAGTTTACCGGATCCGTAAAAAAAATCTGACTAACTTGTGTCAGTTTGTTATCATTTATACTCCGTTTTTAAACAGATCCGCTTTTATCTTTGCACGTGCGCAAACTAAAAATTAAAGTAAGAAAGATGCAGAGAAAAAAAACTAATCTATTAAACGTAAGCAATAACAGATACAAACGGATGGCATATCAGTTTGTGTGTGTGTCATCCATTGACTTCAATGTTAAAAAAAACAAAACGCAGAGGTCCTTTGTCAGATTTCTGTCGTCATTTTTGACTGAAACAATAGTGCAGCAGATTATGCTATTGCTTCAGTCAAAAAAATGGAAACCTGATGGAACTGAGCCTCAGGGTGTGTACACACGAGCATCATCCTTCCCTTCATGGGTTCCGTCAGACCTTTCTGTTGGTGGAACCCATGAACGGAAAGGCACACTGAAACCATAGCTTCTGTTTGCATTACCATTGATTGCAATCTTAATGCTTCCGTTGCAAACGGTTTACGCTTGTCTCCATTCCGTAAGGTTTCCTCTTTTTTGCGGAAACAATAGCATAGTTGATCTCCGTGTGTGGCACTACCATAACACCAACGAAGCATGCCCGCTGTGTTGGGGTTATTTTTTTACTCAGATCTTTCCTTTACTCCTCACATTCAATCACTTACACGCTCTTGTCAATTTCACCTCAAAAGCATCTCCAGAATCCACCCTTTTCTTACTGTGGAAACAGCCAAAACTCTCATTGTCGCTCGGATTCACGCTTGTCTTGACTACTGTAACTCATTACCATTCGGTCTTCAACTCACTAAACTCTTCTCTCTCCAATCTATCCTTAATTCAGCAGCCAGGCTCCTCTTTCTGACCAACCACTACAGACCAGCCTACTCGGGCTCTACGTTCTGCCAACGACCTTAGATTAACATCCACCATAATCCGAACCCCCCAACACATCTTTTTAGACAGGCCTATAAAATTCCCTAATCTGAATCCTTTCCCTGGCCCCCCTTTTACATTAGTTATGAGGACTTGACTTCATTCAGCAGTATCCCCCACCAGTGGCTGATCATCATTAGGGCGGTTCGGGCAGCAGCCTGGGGCCCAAGGCTCCAAGGGGGCCCATGGCCACCCGAACCACACATGACTGCAGGGGTCCCCTCATGCCTGGTGGCGTCGCTAGCACCAGAGGGGGCCCCAGTGCCAGGGCCGCACCTGCCATGAGGCGAGGTGAGCTTCTGTCTGACTCCCAGCTATTAGCAGCTGTGGTCTGTGCTGCTAGCTTACATCTCCCTGTATTGCTTTAGAGCTCCCCCTCCAGCCCCCTTCTCTGCTCCACACACCTCTCCTCCTCCTGCTGTTACCAGTCGGGACGTGAGGGAGAGGGAGGGAGACTGTCTGCGGCACTGTGTTCGGGCCATCAAGCTGCTGAACGGCCTTCACAAATATCCTACATAAAAGGTAAGTGCATGTGTGTTTACAATGTGTACTTTATATGTGTATAACGTGCATATTCGTGTGTGTCTGTGATGTGTACATGTATGTATATATATATATATATATCATGTGTGTGTATGCATGTGTGTGTGTATATATATATATATATATTAATTCGTGTTTGTGTGTGTGTGTATATAGTGTGTATGTAGATTAGTGTGTGTCTATATAGAATATATATATTTCTGCAGCAATTCCGCAGAAACTAGCAGAAATTCTGCCGGCCAAAAAAAGCACCATTTCCTGCATTTTTGCTGCAGAAAATGGTGCGTATTTTGCGGTGTTTTTCTCAATGCAGTCCTATTAACACCACAGATAACACACAATAATAACGGAGTACAGATAATGTAGTAGCGTTACCTGCAGTCCTATGTAACACCACAGATAACACAGTGATAACTCGGAGTACAGATTAATGTCATAGATAACTATACCCACAGACACATATAAACACACACACAGAGGCATATATATAAGCGCACAGGGTATATAGAAGGCAGCAGGGTATATAAAGGCAGCAGAGTATATAGGAGGCAGCACAGATATCTTTGTTTTATCTGTTCTACTTCAATATTGAACACACACTTTTACAAAGAGTTAAACATACAGACACACACACACACGTCTCCTTGCTGACAGGATCACAGGTTTCTTGCAGGACGGGCTGTGGGCGGAGCTTCCTCTTCACTTGCTCCTCGGCTCTTATTTATTCCGTGTGTGTAACTAAGAGCAGAGCACAGAGTAGGGGCAGAGCCCAGTGGCGCCCCCTACATGCTGCGAAGGTGCAGCGCCCTGTAAACACACATTGGGGTATTTGAAGGAGCGACATTTATTGTGCTTGGATGTTTCTGTAAGTCCCATAGACTATCATGTAGAGACACGTGTACAGTCCGTGTACAGTCAGTTTCCTCTCCACCACCAGCTAGCATCTACAGCTAAATGTGAGTCACTGGATCCCCATTCTTCAGGTAAATGGTTGTCCCAGAGACCTTTTAAATTAAATCATGTTTGCATTTGCTGTGTACCTCCTAAAATTTTTGTATCGCTAATGACATATCACTAGGCCATGAGACCATGCGGCTTTACGTAGAGACATAACTTGACGCTCCTGGGCCACAATGCAAATTCTGTAACTGGCCCCCACATACTATAATGTGGATCAGGAGAATTTCAGAAAGAGGAAACGGGTTGTTATTTTATGCATATGGTGCAGCAGGCTACATAATAATGGCCAACACTGACTCGAACGCCATACTGCACGTTAACTTACAGATTCACCTACCTAATAATAAAGCGGGTACGTCACAAGTCCAACTCTAAAAATCTATCCTGTGTAACATTCCCTTACTGTGACCCCGTATTCATGAAGTACCATTAATCTTTGGTGTAGTTAACCATTCACTTCTTATAAAATGTAGCTAATTCACTAACTACTCTTTCAGATTACGAAATAAGGGTAAGGCTGTCTTTATAGGAAAGTTGCTTCTTCATTTACAAAGAGAACTCAAACATTGCATAATGTAATTAACCTAATAAGTGAACTATTACACTGTGATAATCTATATACCGTTGATGTATACGTGTGAACTACTCAGTGTTCAACAGAAAAGATACTTCAATGCTATCACGTCACTGAGCGGTGACTATAAAATATTCATTAATATTACCTTTAGTTCCAAATGGATTGCATATCTATACTATATTAAATACATACATATTATTTATATATAATATATATTATTATTTTTTTATTCCCGTTTGCCTCCTAAAATCCTCTTCATAAGTAGTCGGGTTAGGACTCAACAGCTAGGAAGGCCACAGCCCCCCATGCAGATGACTGAGCTCATCTGTGGTCTTATACTTTAACCCCTTGACGCATTATCATGTAGATGTACGTGATAAGCATCATAGAGAAGTATGGAGCACGCTCACGGGCTGGGCGTGCTCCATACTCAGCGGCTGTCAGCTGTGTATTACAGCTGATAACTGGGACTGTTTAACTCCCTCAATTGCGACCGCAGCATCTGAGGCATTAAAAAGAGGGGGTGGCCCCTCCATTTCATTGGCGCACCCACAACGCGATCGGGGTGTGGCGATGGTTGTCACGGCAGCCCAGGGGCCTAAAAAGGCCACCAGGGCTGCCGTCTGCCTCTGTTAAGCTGTGCCTCTGGCACGGCTTAACGGAAGCCTGTACAAATGACCATATACTGCAATACATTATTATGTTCAAGTCCCGTAGGGGGGGGGGCTAATAAGTTGTGTAAAAAAAAAAAAAAAAAAGTTAACAAAAGTTTTAGTAGTGGGGAAAATAAAATTAAAGTAAAAAAAAAAAAAAAAAGATTTTACTGGTGGATTATTGTAAATTGTTGTTTATACAAAAGTTTAATAAATTCCTTCATCTAAAAGAATGACTTAAAATGTTTTGCGCTGGATTAAAACAGTGCCTGCAAAAATATTAAAGACGTATATCTTGGTAAAATAGAGCTGGTGGTGCTATTGTATTGGTGTCTCTGAATTTTTTTTTCTGTATACAGTGGTGAAACATGGTACTGCAAGTGACAGGCAGCAAAATGGTATTTGGGCTTATTAAAGGGGTTGATCAGTTTGGAAAACCCATTTTCACATATCCTGTTGGAGAATTCTGAGTTAATAGAGCGGGACCTCTGGTCCAGATACTCATCCAGAGAGGAAAGCAGTTGCAAAGACCAGCTCTGATTTTGGAGGACTTGTCCTGTCCTGCATTATAAAGACATTTATTTGAATAGTAACTTTATTTCCTCTGTGGTTGCACTGCATAGCAATTGAACACTTACTGCCAGGTTTCCCCAGAGATTACAGATAATCACTGGGGGTACCAACATGGTGACACTTTGTGATCAGCTGACTATCAAGGGACTCTAATAAGTAGGGATAGTCCAAAGCGGAGAACCCCTTTAAAAAGTGGGCTTTTAAGAATCGTTCTGTCTACATAGTGTTCTATAATGCTAAAAAAATATATATGTTATAGTCATTTTCAGGATTCAATACCCTCTTACATTATATGACAAACGAGAAGAAGGATGTACTTACTGTTGTGCTTGAAAATTCGAATAGTTGCTCCTGAAAGTCTGGCACCAAGAACTAGAGAAGTATGGTTGAGCTCATCACTTAAAATAAGGCAGCCCTAAATAAATAAATAAATAAACAAATTCATAGGAGAAATTACTGATGCAAAAAAATGCTAATGTATAATGCACATGGAAAAAGTATGGTAGTTTTTTTAAAAATAAAAAACAACAAAAAGTATGTTAGGGAGAAGAACAGAACATTCACAATGCTGCTGTAATTTGAATATATAGCCTGCAAAAAAAAAAAGAAGAAGAGCAAAATGTTATTGTTGCAGACCTGGGTCATTATGCCGATTGGGAAGAGCAGTTGCAAAGTCATGTGGATACAAGATTCATTATTAAAATAAAAAGGTCAGAGTTCTTTCCCAAAAAAACAGCACCAGTCTGGTCCATGGGCTGTGTTTGGTATTTAGCCCCATTCACTTACATTAAGTTGAACTGCAATACCTCACGCAACCTGTGGACAAGGGTGATTCTGCTTCTGGAGAAGTAACAAAAGAAAAAGCAGACCTTTTAGGGTATGTTCACACGGCCTATTTACGGACGTAATTCGGCCGTTTTAACCCCCGAATTACGTTCGAAAATGCGGCTCGATAGCGTTGGCAAACATCTGCCCATTCATTAGAATGGGTCTTACGATGTTCTGTGCACACGGTCATTTTTTTTACGCGCCGCTGTCAAAAGGCGGTTCGTAAAAAAAGACGCCCGCGTCAGAGAAGTGCCTGTCACTTCTTCAGACGTAATTGGAGCCGTTTTCCATTGACTCGATGGAAAAGCAGCTCCAATTACATCCGTAATGGACGCAGCGAAAAAGCGCCTCAACATGCCGTTACGGCTGAAATTACGGAGCGGTTTTCTCCTGAAAACAGCCCTGTAATTTCAGCCGTTACGGACGCTGCCGTGTGAGCATACCCTTATTCTAATCAACCCCTTTTAATTAACATCCCTATGAAAAATTAATTTATAATTATTCAAAGCACTTATTACACTACTAAAATGGCAAACAGATAGTCACCTCTTTCGCAGCCTTTGTTGCCTGTATGACTTGATGTTGCCAAAGTCCCAAATTATTTACTTAAAGGGGTATTCCCACCCTAGACATTTATGGCACATCCACGGGGCATCTGCCACATCCAGGCAGTGAATGAAAGGAGGCTGCGCATGTGCATGGCTCTCTCCATTAATTCCTATTTGAGTTATAGAAACAACTGAGCAAGCAAGCCAGGGGTCGGTTGGCCCCCGTACTCTAGATAGGTGTGGCTCCCAGAGCTGGGATCTGTATCTATTTTACATTTATGGCACATGCCATAAAATGTCTACGGTGTTAATAACCCTTTAAAGGGAATGGATCGTCAAAAAAATTACCTTTTTAAATTTTATGTGAAACTATTTTTTTTAAAAACATTTTGTGATGGTTTTTTTCATTTCAACGGTGACGGATCCGGTGCCAATGGTTTCCATCGTTTTGACGGAATCAATAGTGTAGTCGACTACGTTACTGGTTCAGTCAAAACAACAGAACACTGTCACAGCGGTGACCAACGGAAACCATTAACGTTTCCATCACCATTGAGATCAATGGTGAGGGAAACGGAGGCTAAGGTTCCCATATGACATTCCGTTGAGGGGTTAACCTGATGGAAACCTCCGATGGAAACCCCTCAACGGAAGGGCAACGCAGATGTGAACAGGCCCTTATCCTTAAAAAAACAAAAAACTGACAATTTACCATCCATTATTTTTAGACCATCCACTAATGTAAAAACGGATCGGAGTAACTGATTATACAACGCAAGTGTGAACTTCGCCTTAGTATCTGGTTTTAATTTAGTAATTAACCTTCAATTGTAGGGTAAATAAAATTTTATAGAAAAGTAATTTTTTATTGTTTTCAACAGTGCAATTGATACTTAACCCCTTAATGAACGGACCTGAAAAGGCCTTAATGACAGCAACATTTTTCTGTTTTTGCCTCTCTGCATTTCAGCAGCCATAACTTTATTTTTTCATTGACGTGGCTGTATGAGACCTTTATGTGGAAGACATAGTATTTTTTTTTCTCAGTTTGGCGTGAATATAGGAAAAAGCGATACTTGGCATAGTTTTTCTTGTTTATTTTTTATCCCGTTCAGGTTTCACGCTAAATAACCTGTTATATAAATTCTTCAGGTTATTTCAGTCGTGTAGATACCTAACATGTGTAGGTTATATGTTTTTATGCAATGTAGGGGCAATAAGATATAATTTATGCAAAATAATTACCTCTTTTTGGGACTTTTTTTTATTTATTTAGTTACTTTTTTATTTTTTAATCCCATTAAGGGATAACTTTACTTAAAACTTTAATTTGTACTTACGATGTATTAGCATACTCCTGTATGCTAATAGATTATACGATGTCACTTTGACACAGGCTGCTGTTAGGGCAGCACATAGTGTGCCCTAACAGCAGGCAAACTGAAGAGTCAGCCCTGGGGTCCTTTTTTTAGGTCCCCGGGACGGACTGCAGAAAGATTCTGGGATTCTGCAGTCTTTGATCACGTCACCAGGTTTCTGATGACTAGATCAGTGAGGGGAGTCCCCTTTGATCATGCCGCTGTCAAAGACTGCGGCGATCAAAGGGTTAAACTGCTGGGGTCCGAATGCTTTCCGACCACCGCTGTATTTAGCAGGCTGCTCTAAGATCAGGAGTGGTTAGTTACAGCTCCTGCTTAGAGGACGAGTGCTCATAGGAGCGCTCATCAGCCTCTTCTATAGCGACGCCAAAAGACGTCGCTGTAGACGAAGCACCTGCACCGCCTGCTGTCAAAAGACAGTGGGCAGTCATTAAGGAGTTAATATGGTTTGTCTAGACACGTCCTGCATGCTTTTGTACCTCCTTAGAATTATTCGATTTACAAATATTGCGATTAAATGAATAGAATTTCTATTAAACTGGTCAGTCCACAAACATCGCATTCATAAAATTTGCTTATAATACTTGCATGTCAGATGTTGACACAAGATCTACACCAAACACCAGCAGCAGCCAAATTAAATAATTAAAAACAAAAACATGTCCACAGTTCTGATCCCTCATTTAGTAATACAATCAGAGGAAACCTCACAGTCGAGTCTGTATTCGGAATGTTCTGCAGGAAATATACGTCTGCCCAAACACTAAGGCATTCCTAAAATATCTGGGTGTTGCTCTTGAATTTTTGGATCCAGAAACATTTTCTTCTGTTCAGAATAATAGTTTTGCTTATTTATTATCACAAATGACTGTGGTTAGGGGAAAAAAATATATCAAAGCAGCCAAAACAAATGCCAAACAAAGAAAAAGAAGGCATAACATGGCATCATCTACATCCAATAATTTGCATTAAAGAAATGTTAGAATATTTATTTCTTAAAATTATAAATACAGTGAAGCCTCTCCAAAAGACGACCTCTTTGAGAAGACCACCCTTGCTCAACATTATATTTTTTTGGTCTCTTTTTTGAGAGGACCACCCCTTCAGATGGCGATTTTTCACTGCAGTTTTTGTTTGGTCGCTTCAAAGAGATTTCACTGCATATTTATTCTTCATCCCCTTCACTGTTCAAACTCCAGTCTAAAAAAAACTCATTACAGTATATCATTTGTTTACCTGACTTGGCAAACTCTAGAGGCTGCAGTATTGGAAAAAAACCTCTCCAAACTGACCTCCAAGGGAATTTACGGGTAGTGTCACCTAGGACATTCATAGCTAATTTGATGGCAATATTTTAATGTTTTGTTCTCCAATTCAAAAGCAATGAAAATTTGGATTACACCTCTGAGCTTAAAGGAGTACTTTCATCTTAGACATTTATTGCATATCCAGTGGATATGCAATAAATGTCTGATAGGTGTGGGTCCTAGAGCTGAGACCCACAACTCTCTCTAGAATAGGAGTTTCCCAACTTCATCCTGCCTTGGTAAGGCCGTCGGCTCTCTATTAATTCCTTTTAGATAAATTAGCTGAGCATCCCATAGGAATCAATGGATAGAGAACAGCACACATGCGTGGCCACCTCTCAGTTTTCCGACTGAATGTAGTGACCGTCTGAGCCGGTGGGACAAGGGTTAGGGGACCCTCATTCTCGAGAGATGGATGCGAATCGTAGAGCACTTAGACATTATCCCGTGGATATGCCATAAATATCTAAGGTGGCAATACCCCTTTAAGGTGAACTTAAAATTAAGCTAAAAATTAAGAGGACAAATAAATACATATTATAAGAAAAAAGTGATAGATTCGTTATATAGCTTACAAATAGGATAATGGGGGCTTGGATAGTGAAAGGCATCGCTCATGCATAGGCCAAGCATGTAAGTAAGGGCCTGTTCACATCAGCGTTGGCTCTCCGTTCCGGGGTTCAGTCGGAGGTTTCCGTTGGGTGAAACCCGCAATGGAAAGTCAAACTGATACCACAGCTTCCGTTTCCATCACCATTGATATAAATGGTGACGGAAACATTGCTAATGGTTTCTGTTCGTCACCATTCCGGCTGGTTTCCGTTTGAACGACGGAATCAATAGCGCAGTTGACTGCAGCGTTCACCCGACGGAAACCTCAGACGAAACCCCGGAACGGAAAGCCAACGCTTATGTAAACAGGCCCTAATATAAGTAATTTAGAGTTCTAACATAGATAAGCACTATATATATATATATATATATATATATATATATATATATATCCACATTACAATGTGCAGAATGGATGAACCTCTTTGTCCTATTGGGAATTTACTAGGAATTTAATAAAATTTTTCCATTTATAACAAACTACTAAACCAAAAAAGTATATTAAGCGAAGATAGGAAATAATAACTATACAAATAAGATTTCAGCCTGTCCGATACATTGTTTTAGACAAAGGAAAGATATTTTTGTTGGTACCAATCGTGTCACCACTAAATATGCAAAAATGATCACTTTGTTAAACTGCAGTCTATTGCCACCTCAATTCATTATTCTTAAGTCTCCATAGAGACATCATTAATGTCCCTGTGGGAAATCGTCAAATGGTTGTTGTGTCATCACTAATTAGCGTAGTGGTTTATATTTTTATGGTTTGAGCGTGAACCTGGTTTATTTATAGATTTCACTGGGTAACTCCTGATCTCATTGAGCATTCACAGATGAGAAATATCTGGTTACTCAGGAAATAATGGAAAAAAAAATAAAAATAAATTATATATATATATATATATATATATATATATATATATATATATATATATATATATATATATAAAAATAAATCTTGCAGCGCTGCAATGAAGTAGGTGAAAAAAAGTGGTTTATTCAAGCCAACAACATATAAAAAAAAGTGCGACGTTTCAGTCCAACGTTAGGACTTTTTCTGCTGGTAGGTATGTATGTATGTATGTATGTATGTATGTATATATATATATATATATATATATATATATATAAACACAGGTGCAGAGAAAGAATACACACAATTAGTTGGATATTTAAACTTTCACGAAGTACAATTCTAGTCCTATATGGGTAGATAACGGAACCTAACCCAGCATTCAAGCAATAAAATAAGGTCGTTATATGTATGCTTGTAGTTCCTTTAACTAATGGTGCAGGTTGTTGAAGACATATGCTGGCCATCCCCAGATTACATTTTTGTTGCATTTGGAACATTCAAATTGTTCACCACTAATTATTTAACCACAGAAGACTTGGGGATATTGGTGGACAGTACATTTACCTTTAGCAACCAGTGGCAAGCAGCTGCTGGCAAAGCAAATAAAATCATGGGATGCATCAAAGAAGGCACAGATGCTTACGACAAGATATAATTCTACCTCTATACAAATCACTAGTCCGACCACACATGGAATATTGTGTACAATTTTGGGCACCTGCGTATAAGAAGGACATGACTGAACAACAACGAGCACAAAGAAGGGCAGCCAAGGTAATTAAAGGAATGGGTGGATTGCAGTACCAAGAACTGTTATCAAACTTGGTTAAGTTTAAAAAAAAAAAAAAAAAAAAAGACGGCTAAAGGGCGATCTAACTACAGTGTACAAATATATAATTGGACACTACAGGGATCTTCTAATGATCTTTTTACACCTAGGTCTGTAACAAGGACAAGGGGGCATCCTCTATGTCTAGAGGAGAAAAGATTTCACCACCGTCACAGATGGAGATTGTTTACTGTGAGAGCAGTGAGACTATAAAACTATGCCACAGGAAGTTGTGGTAGTTGATTCTTTAGACAAGCAATTTCAAGAAGGGCCTTGATGCCTTTCTTGAAAAATATAATATTACAAGTTACAAGTACTAGATTCTGGAGATGGGACATTGATCCAGGGATTTATTTTGATTGCCATATTTGGAGTCCGAGAGGAATTTTTCCCCTAATGAGGCAATTGCCATCCGTCTCATGGGGGTATTTGGCTCCCTTTGGATCAACACAGTAGAATTATAGGTTGGACTTGATGGACCGGTGTCTTTTTTCAACCTTACCAACTATGTAACTAATGCCAGACAAGTTTAGAACTTTAATTGGGTTCTCTCAACAAAACAACCCTATATATTAGCCAAAGTGGAAAGCTGATAAGAAGAAGCAGCTCCTGTTGTGGCGCACTTGTGCAAGCATTTAATGGTCGCCATGTAATTTTACATTTTGTAGTGATCACAACTTCATTGATATCAGCTGATCGGCAGGGGTTTCAGAAGCTGAACCGGAGGTGATCAGCTGATCTCTGGGGTGGAGGCTTCCTTTAAAAATGGATATGTCATGTTGAGACAACCCCTCTAGTGATAGTGTTTACCTCTGTAGCAAAGCTTTGTCAGCCAATATGAAAGTAAAAATAGATCACAAATAACGGTCCAATAAAGACTGTCAGTGGTCAGCCTGTCAGTGGTCATCCCTGATGCAGGGTGCAGGGTTGGTCTATGTACCTAGCATTTTTAAACGTTGACGGGGGGTTGCATACATTAAATTGTTGCACTAAACCAACAATGCGTTTTGAAAACTCAAACAGTCTCTTCATTTATAGGAAATGTCAGTTTTGTTAAAGTACAGGTAAAATTACACGAAAAATATAAAAGAACTTGATGCAACCTTTCCATAATGAAACAGACAGCATAGATATAAGCTTGATACTGCCTAGTGAGTTCTATCACCTGGGGAAATCTTTCTAAATATAATGCAAGGATTTTCCTGGCAACGGTGTGCTAGACATTTTGCTGACAAACATAGGAAGGCAATTCTGGTATAGAAGCACTGGTGCACATTGTGTGGAAGAGAAACTAATGGGCAGTTAAAAAGGAACTAAAAATGCAGAGCAAAAATTCTAATTTTCACTTTCACCTACAGTCTACTCTGTTAAAGTGTGTCTGTCGCTAGGAGGCCACAATCATTTATCTGCTATAAAACTATACAGTATAAAAAGGCTACTTCGGTTCCAATTTCTCGATTCGAGTTTGACCCCAGGCACCGCATACAAGTACAAGCATTTGTAATCTAGTTCTAGAACCGCCATGTCTGCAAATCTCAAAGTAGAGTTGTATAGAAGTGTTCTGGTAAATCTTACGTATGCAGTCCCTTCCTTTTGACCCACATTTTTTTAAATGGATCAGTATAGTATTTTTATGCCTATTAAGTAACAATTCTCCTTACTAGATAACAACCATGCATAATATGTCGTGCTTTAGTGATCATTTATAGAAGTCGGTTTCTGTGGCTTTTTAGAATATAAATAAATATAATATAATGGAGATAACAGAACCTTAAAATAATCCGGTGCTTTCAGAGCCGTGGCTAGGCTTAACTTCACCCGTGGCAAAGGTTCAATTGGCTGCCCTCATCCCTGTATTTAATTTCTTGGCTAAGGCAATGTGCCTTTCTGGCTTCCCTCTAGCTACACCCCTGAGTGCTTGTCTGCAACGCTCAATGCATTAGTGAGTAGGTCAACCATCCCTGTTGATCTTAGATATGATAGGCCACCATAAGGAACGCTTTATGATTAAGGTTAGGGGAAAATGTTGGGAACTAGAGGTCAAATATCCATCTAAAACAGAGTTTAGACTGAGGTTCTGTTTAAAATTGTAATGACTTATTTTTTATATAGTTTTTGGCTATTGATTGTAGGCCATCATAAATATTTCAACATATATAGTTTTGAAACAGGAAGTTTAACATAAATTAAAGGGGTTTTCCCATGACCGGACAACAGATGACCGATCCACAGAATAGGTCTTGAGTATATGATCGATAGGGGTTTAACACCCAGATTCCACACCGATCAGGTGCTCCGGCTGCCTCCGGGCACAAGACGTCCATGCCGGAAGTGGATGGCTCCGGTCACAGAATAGCGACAGAGCTGCAGTACTGCAGCTCTGCTACTATTCAAGTGAACAGGAGTACAGCTGCAGTTCTGCAGAATGGTCGGAGCCATATGCTTCCGGCTCCTACTACTGCATACCATTCAAAACATCCGACGCATGGAGGCAGCCGATCAGTGCAGGGGCCAGGTGTCAGACCCGCACAGATCATATACTGATGTCCTATCCTGTGGATAGGAAAACCCATGCGGTCGTGGAAAACCCCTTCAACATATACAAAACATAAATAATAATTTTATATTTTTACATAGTAATTTCTAGAAGTGTTAAATGCATGCTCATGCAGGAGTACCTTGCCAACCAGGGCCGGAATGTTTGTTGAGTTTGTGGCAAAGCCCATGCTAAATACCATAGCTGCCTCTGCATTGACAAACTTTGCAACCACATCCTCCAGCTCTTCATGCGTATCCAAGTGTCCTGAAAAAGAATTCTAGAATTAAAATACAAATTTAAGAAATTAAACAAATCATTGCGAATATATGAATTTGATGCCAATAGATTTGGAAAGCTTTGTATTCTTTTTCATCACTTGTAAAATGTTTTAAAATAAGTTTTAAAAAGATTTGCGAGTTTTGTAGGTGAAGTGCTTTGGTTTTCAAGGATATTATTATTGTATAACACAAGCTAGCTGCGTTGCCCCACATGGATATGTCTATCTGGGGCTAATGTGATGAAAGTTACAAGGTATCGCCAACCTTATATCCACAACATTTTCCAAACCAACCAGTATCAACTGTACTGGAATTTTGCTGTGTTTTAACAGCATGGAGTTGTGATTTGACCGCACCACATAAATAAGCATTCGAGAGTAACTGTAGAATTGTGGCATTACCACCACTCACGCATAGACGTTAATGTTTTCTAATGCAAAAAAAAAAAAAAGTCTTGGGCAACATGGAAACTATCAAAAAAAAAATCTAACGTTTTTGCAAAGGTCTAAAAGGTTTCTTACCGTTTTTTCCCCATTATGAAACAAAGATGTGTGGTAGTGCCACATTTTTATTACATTGCCTTAAATGGAGTGCGTCATCAGATTTTAGCCTCCTAAGCCACTAACCTCGGTAAAGCAGTAGAAACATACCATCAGTGGCGTAACTACCGCTGTAGCAGCCTTAGCGGCTGCTATGGGGCCCATGGCACGGGCCCCCCCCTCCCATGGCCGGAGGGTCCACTAGCAGCCGCTATGGCTGCTACAGCGCGACGCCATTGAAGGGGGTTGTTCCTACAAAAGACATGCATCCCTTATCCATAGGATAGGGGATACATGTGGAATCGCTGGGACGCCCAGCGATAAGGAGAACAGGGGACCAAAAGTCCCTCGAAGTTCTCCATGACAGACCTCGGACTTCCGGAGTCTGTCGGCAGCTCCATAGAAATTAATTGTGCACCGGTCGCGCTTGTGCGCATGTGTGACCAGCGCTCCTTTCATTTTTATTGAACTGGGCAGACCCCGAAGTTATGTCATGGAAGAACTTCGGTTCTCCTTATCGCTGCCAGCGATCACACATGTGTCGCCTATCATGTGGATAGGGGATGCATGTCTTTCGTAGGACAATCTATTGGCCGTTTTGGGGGAGGAGGAGGGGGGGGGGGGGAGTGCTGGGGGCTGCATGGCGTTATCTACAGGGGGAGGGCTGTATGGCGTTATCTATAGGGGGTGCTGTGTGGCAGAATCTGTAGGGAGGTACTATCTACAAGGGGGGGGGGGGTTGTGTGATACCCAGGGGAGTGTGGCCCCAGTCAAAAGTTTGCTAAGGGGCCCAGTCTGTCCTAGTTACGCCCCTGCATATCAGTGTTAAATATCTTAGTGCTTGCATCAGGGCAAATAAGAAGTCTTATTCTGCCGCACGCCATGTCTGCCAAACAGGAAGTGTCCGGCATCTTGAGATTCCTCTCCTCTGCAGTTGGTTGACAGCTCTGCTTATAGTGACGATGAAGACAAGCAGAGCCGCCAATGAGCTCAAGTTGCTGGAAACGTCCTGGTTTGGCGGACCCTGGAAATATTTTCCAGTGGTATGTTTATACTTCTTTACCCAATCCTCGTGTAATGAAAAGTTATACAATTTCCAATATACGTTCTGTATTAATTCCTCGCAGTCTTTAGTCATTCAATGGAAACTTTCAGGTTTTCCCATGGGATACAAATCTGTCCTGGTCATTTGATGGACACACAGATGCACTGCTCATTACATGACATAGCTCTGATAAATAGAACGGTGACTATGAGGGCAAATGCACACAGTGTGGATACGCTACATAAAAGTACACAGCGTATCCGTCCTGGAAACCTGCAGGCTATTCCACCCAAAAAGAGACACTAAATTCTGGTGCAGTTTTTAGACAAAATGTCCGCTGCGGAAATACTGCAGGAAAAAAAACAAAAAAAACAAAAAACTTTATACTTACCACCTGGGTGTTGTCATGATGACACGTCCCTCTGCTCTGAATTGGCATTCTTGTGGCAGAATCCTAGATTTTCTGCTGCAAAAGTCATAAGATTTGACTACTTGTTGTGGGTTTTACCTCCCCATTGAATTCAATGGGGAATACCCACAACAGAAGAGCAGTGATTCAGCAGCATAAATAGAAATGCTGCAGATTTTTTTTAAAACGCATCGCAAGTCAATTTATGAATGGTTTCTCAGCAGATTTTTGCACAATGTGTAAATGAGATTTGCTCAAAACTCCTCCACTCTGCTACTACTGTACTACGCTGCAGTTTTCCCGCATTAAAATCCGTTGCAGATAATCCAGTGTTTACGCTGTGTGGGTGTCCCTTGCCTAACAAGTGGTGCACCCAGGAATGCCAGGAATGCACCCAGCAATGCCAACTTAATTTTTTTCAGACAACGTTTTAATGGACAAATTGGAAAAACCATAAATGAATCAAAGATTATATCTTAGAATACTAATCTGAATATATTAGCAGCATTTAATGTGAACGGTAAAAATATGATCATTGCAATCACAATAACCTGCACAAGCTCCTCTAGCTTCAAAATTACGGACATATTAATTTTTTTAAAGCACACTGGAAAAAAAAAAAAGACTGCAATTTTTACGGACTGGCCAGAAATTTATGAACAGTTGGAAACAGCGGATGCACCTATGTAATCCTCACAAGATAAGGACAGATTTTTATCCACTGGACGCAAACATTGCAGGCTTTTATTAAACATACAACAAACCGAGATCTTGAAAATTGTGAGAAATTGCTACAGAAAGTTAAAAAAATTGTGCAACTTTTCCTTCTACAAAGAATAAAATTTATTCACGGAAAATAAAATACCACTTTAACAATCTGGAGGGTATTTTTTGTTTTAGAAAAGGACAAATTTACAGCAATACATTATCCAAAAATAAAAGGTATAGAAATTCTGTACAAAATGTGTAAATCAAGGAAACAGAATGTTTGGAGTGTACACATTCTACACTCCTATAGCGCACAAACATATACGGCTCATCCTGCATAGGGGCAACCCACCTCTTCCTAAATTTCCAAGAGGAAACATATGAGGCTTATGCAGTGAAGATATTTCTACATTCTGTACATGAACATCTGCTAAGAGAAAGCCCCGGACTATGGACAGGAATTGAAAATTTTCACTAACACCACAAATACTTGGCCTCTGATCAGCAGGTCTCAGAAGCAGGATTTTATTTTACCCATAACATTCGGTCATACAGTACATATTAAAATATATATCTGGTGTATTTGAAGTACACTAAATTTTACAACTATTTTACATTTGGGTTACAACTATGGAGCAATCGTGTTGTAGATTTCTTGTTCAGACTTAGAAACTCAGTAGAAGAGTCATACACATGTGAAAACATAGTTCCTGGGTCAATAAGTTTGTGCTCGTAGTATTGAACATTCCACAGTGCAAACAGGTTTTTGCAGTGTTTAAGGGAACCGTCTTAAAATGGAACACTGCAGCAGACATAATACGATGTAAATAGTCTGCTTTAGTCTTGTTGAAAAATATAAAAGGTTACATTAACCAAGAACTGAAATGGGTGAAAGTTTACTTTATATTTTTGAGCAATTTTCTTTTATTAGTTATTACCAAATACTATGAAAAATAGGGAAATTGTACAGAACATTGGATGAATAAATCTAGATAATTTCTAGCTAATTGTTATCATAGAACACATAGTTGAATAGATTTAGCTTTTGTAGCCCGCAGAAGGCACAAGCGGTTACCATTTTATTAGGATTTATTTTATGACACTATTAACTTCCAAGGCGCTGTACATATGACATACAGATAGGTTTAAATACATAACCTATGGACAAATGATAAAAATAGGCGAGTACAATAAACATGAATAGGGGATTTCAACAGGGTTGTGAAGGAGCAGGTTAATATCCTCTGAACCCCAATGAAGAAATGATGGAAGAATTAAATAAGGATGGTGTTTATTAAGATTTAGTACCTTTTTAATTAGTATTTGCGTGCTTTAACAAGGCCCATCAGGTTTTAACAAGAAGTAACCGGATATAGATAAATCATGCTATAACGCATAAGATTAATAACAATACTTATATATGAGGCCAGGAGTGCCTTATACCACGTACCTGTCTTAGTAAAAATGGCTAATATTCAATGGGCCAGAAATGGGTGCCTCCACTACATACTAACATTGGGCACACTGAATGCCTTTGGCAGCATGGAATAGAGCTACCTATGGGAGATTTTGGAGTGTTGTGGGATTGCAGCTTCACTTGTTAAATGGATTAATATCCTATGTGGGTAATCCAGAGCAAGGATCACTATGAACGGGATACCATCAGAATACTTAAACTTGCATAGGGGTACTATGCCGGGTAGCTCCCTCTCTTCCTTACTATTTGCATTAGCAATACAACCATTGGCAAGAAGGATAAGATAGGATGCCACAATACCAAGATTTGGAGTGAGGGGCCTGGCGAGATAAGCTTTCTCTTTATGGCGATGACTTATCCATTTTTTTTAGGCAACACAGAGGAGACAAATTTATTATCTCATGCAAATAAATGGGCAGTTCAGAAGGTTTTCAGGATTTCTGAAATAAATCTTCTCAACTTGGGTTTGAATATGTCGCTTAGAGAAAATAAAAGTTTTAAAAATTCGAAATCATAAGAGACAACTTTAAATACTTGGGGATATTTGTTTCCAGAGAACCTTAATGCTATACAGAATGTAATATCTTTCCAGTAATCAAGATCAGATCTAGGGTCGGGACATGGAATAAACTAGCATTAACTGTATCAATACCTATAAAGTCCAAGCCAAACAGAAACATTTTAACAATAATAAATGTCCATATATATATCAACACTAGAAATAGAATACCTATAGAAATATATATATACAGACAGAATATCAAAAATACAAAAAATAACCAATAGTACGAAATATAGCACTATCCAGTATATATATAAAAAAAAATATTTATTAGAACATATTATAAAAACATATATAGGCTATCACAAAAGATATATAAAAAATAGCATACAATAAAATGTGGTAGTGGTATGAGGGATCACACTGCATCAAATGACATACACAATCAACACTAGGGTATGATCTATAAACACTAGATAGCAGTATACAAATACACACCTCATAAGTCACTAGTATGTAGATACATTATCGCTAGACAAATTAGGTCAAATACCAACCAGTGTTTTGCATATTGATCCCCCAAAAGAAAAACCACAGACCACAAACAAACACCCCGACGCGCGTTTCGCCGTCAGCTTTTTCAAGGGGTCAGCATTAACTGTAGCAGACAAGATTAGATGGAGAGAAAAGGATATGAATGAAACTGGCTCAATAAGACATCAAGGGTTTTGCAATACCAAATATAAAACTAGATTACATGGTAGAGCAACCTGCCTTCTTAATGGACTGGGAGGAACGCATCTTCGTCAGTGTCTGGCTTATGAACAGTAAAGGTCCAATGCCTAATATTTTTGCATTGATGGAATCAAATCAACTGAAGGAGAAATCAATGTGGAGCATGCACTTGGTTAAAATGTGGAGTACACATAAGGCTCTCTTGGGGATTGAGGACTCGCTGTGTGTCACTCAAATATGGTACAAAAGGCAATTGGTGGAGTTGAAAGGTTTTCAAGATGCACATTACTGGATATATAGGGGTTTTCTGTATAATATAATTTTTGGGATGGCCAACTCTAATCATATGACATTACACATCAGGAACTAGCAGATATAGGAAATATTGCTTTTAGATTAAAAACAAATGAAACACAAATATATACGTAAAATAGAGACAGTTCTCCCTAATATAATTATTACATGGAAAGGGGGAAAGGGTAGATCTAATTTTTTTTTAAATTAAATGAAAAAGTTAGTGTTTGTAAATTTTCTAACAGCCGGACAAAGTGGGAGAGAGACCATAGATACATAATGGCAGACCTTGGCATGAACAATAATAAATATCTTATTTGTTGATCACATGGTAGCACAGTCATTCATGTTACACACCAAAGAACTGAATAAGACCGGGATTAGCGCAACTTCTGATTGTCCTCGCTGTTCTATGATGCAGACATTACACATATGTGGTTGAGATGCGGAGAGTATAGTTCTTTTGGAATAAGTTAAGTGGAATTATAGGTGGTATTTAGAATTGTAAAATACCAAAAGAACTCTGTGTCGGTGTATTGGGTAACAGAGGGGGTAGTGGGAACAAATAAATACGGATGTGAGATTTATAAACTGCTTGTTGTAGTCAGGTTAACTATAGCCAAAAATTGGGTGAGTACCATCATTTTGAATTACCTTAACTGGATAACAAATATTAACAAAATTATGACCTATGAAAAAATATGGCATTCAAAAAGTAGTATGCACCGGAAATACCAAAATATATGGGAATGTGACAAATATATTGTGAACATGCACTGGATAAATGATCTAGTAAATCTCAAGTTAAAATCCCCTCTCTCTTCCGAATAAAACATGTCCGATAAGCTTGTATTTCTTATAGGTTGGAATAGCAGGGGGAAAAAAAAATTAAAAAAAAAAGGAACAAACAATATCAAACAAACAAAAAAAAATAGTAAACATGAGCTTTCTGAGTGATAGACTGGTACAGAAGGGGAGAAGGCTTTGCCCATGAGGGCTTACAATCTACGACATGTAGAGGAAGAGACAAAGTGTGTGTAGAAACTGCTCTCATGTCTGTGTGAGATAGAGATCGTGTTATATCACATAGTAAGCAACTTTGAAGGTTTTGAGATTCAGGGGCAGATATAGGCGGCAGCAGCAGACCACGTGAGAAAACAGTCCATAAGTCCTTTGCTCTCAAATCATAGCGCAAACTCCTTTTCATAAAGATCCCCCTTATGTCTCTCCAAAAACCCACCAGTAATTATGAGTTATGAAATTCATTATCTTAGACTCTTACATGCTATCTAATAGACAGACAACTTCTGCTTGCTGTGTCTGAGGCAGCAGAGGACCCCCATACCTGCTAGGCCCCGGTGTAGCTGCACAGATTGCACATATGATATGTCCTCCCCTGGTCAGGTTGCTTTCGAAAGTTTGGTTGGAGAGAGTAACGTATTGGGGTAGTGAGTTCCAGATTATGGGGGGGGACGCATTAAATAAATCTTGGAGACTATGATAGGAGGCAGACAAGAGTAGAGCAGAGGAAAGCACTGGAGATTACATGTAGGGGGTATCAAGAGATTGGCGCAGAAATAATAGAGGGGAGAGGTTGTAGACTGCTTTATATAGGTCATTGTCAGCATTTTCAAATGTATTCGCTGGGCAATGGGAAGCCAGTAAAGACCTTGGCAGAAAGGAGAGGCGGCAGAGGAGTGAGGGGAAAGGTGAATCTACCCGGCAGCAGAGTTGAGGAGGGGAGTGTTAAACCATGTTCACACTGAGTTTTTTGCAGACTGAAAAAGATTTTGACTTGCCTGCACTCATTGCCGCGATTTGCGCTGCGTTTTTTGTCCGGGGGCAATTGAGCACCAAGGGCAAAAAACCCTGCGAAAACCGCTTTCTCTGCCTCTCATCTATGTCAATATGAGGTCAGAGATGGAAACGCCTCGAAGAAAGGGCAAGACGCTCCTTTCTCCCGCAAGCGTTTCTTTCCTCTCGCAGGAAAAAAACGCCACCTTCTCCCATTGAAATCAATGGGAGCCGTTTTTCAGAGGTTTTTTGGCGCGGGATATCAAAAAACGTGCCAAAAAAACTCTGTGAGGACAGGGCCTTACAGGGAAGACCACAGAGGAGACGGATGCAGTAATCTAGGCAGTATTACCAATAATATGATTGAGTCATATTTTCAACAGAATTATCACACCCCCACCCTGGGGTCGCCAGACTTACCCATTTCTTGTCCTGTACTACAGACACCAGCTCCATATCTCTCCAGTACATTTTTCACACTTTCCATTGACTTTTCATCATTCTCTGCAAACCCCAGATAGTTGTATGATCCCATGTTAATAACATCCTTAATGACTCTTCCAGTATACCTATTAAGAAACACAAATATGTTGCTTCGTTATTTTATAATCTACCCTTTATACAATATATCGAGTCAGCTCTATACTAAATATTAAATCTATTGTGTTTTTTTTCTAGTTAATGTTTTCTCAAACTCTCTTTATTGGTGCTGCACCAGTCAGAACATGATTATGCCTTGGCCTGATATGTTGCTGAAGTCTGTGCCAAAATGATCTGTTATTTATCTCTGGAAAACAATATAGAATTAAAATAAGCACGAAAAAAGTGACTTATGTTGCGAAACCAGAGGAGAAGCCTGTGCAGCAGGAGTGATCAGCATATGATCACGCCTGTCAAAACAGACACCCCAGTTGTGCCTCATCAACAACTAAGAGGGCACATCACCATTGATGCCGGCCTCAAAGTTTGAGAAGCACTGGTCTAGACCATAGCAACATATTCTGACCAGAGGTCATTTCAGGAACACTAAACCGAGAAGAACACAGTCTATGTTCCCTTCTCTCAACCGGATATAGCGGTTTAGCTCCTATGGTCACATTATTTTCTGTTTCTTATATAGAGACAGTATATTCTGAATTGCTGTATAGAGATTGCCATCACTCATATTAGTCTCTGCCCCACAATGGGGCTCACAAGTTTCTTATCTTACACACTAGGCTAAATTTCAAAGGGAAGCCAGTTAGCCCATTTGTATGTTTTTTTT
Organism: Rhinoderma darwinii; assembly: GCF_050947455.1. NCBI lineage: Eukaryota > Metazoa > Chordata > Amphibia > Anura > Rhinodermatidae > Rhinoderma > Rhinoderma darwinii. Next base: position 366,726,978 of record NC_134690.1, on the reverse strand, counting down.
TGGAGTGTGGGAGGAAACTGGAGTACCTGGAAAAAACCCACACAAACATGGGGAGAATATACAAACTCCACACAGATGTTGTCTTTTGTTAGATTCGTATCCAGGACCTCAGTGCTATAAGGCAACGATGCTAACAACTAAACCACCTTGCAGCAGATTGGCTCATTTCTTCAGCCAGAGGCCCATTAAATGGCAGAATGAATCACCTGTAGGACCAGTTGTAGTCATCAGTCACTCTTTCCATAAGATCAAACTGAGGTCCAGGGACACTGCAGATGGGACGATTCCAATTGTCTCGGACTCTCATGTAAAGATTTCTTGTGTAGAAGTTTTCAAAGTCTTGATAGAGAGGCACAAAATCCTAAAATTGTAAAAAAGAACGGATCATGACTTTGCTTTACATACATTTGGGTTCATTCCCACGATAGAGATGACGGTTGTAGGGTATCCCTCTACATACAATATATTTCTCGGGCTGTAATAATGTGAATTTGTAAAATTATTATACATGGCAGTTCTAACAAAACAATTGCTCAACATTTGATGGAGAGAAGCAGGGTGATGAATCTCTAAATTATGTAGCAATATAGAATAGCGTAGCAAAGTCTTACTTTTTGTTCTTCCCTTTCCTCAGCCATGTGACATTTCTCCAACCCCCATGCTCTCATGAAATCCCGCAGGTAGCCAAATAATGTGACTACACCAAAACCTATGTAGGTAAATACTGCAACATACATTGGAGCTTCTTCAAATGACTCTTTGAACTCTTTCTTGTAAAGACTTCCATTTGCGGTTCCATTCTGTAAAAATAATGAGAATTTACTTACAACATTGTGTTTACCCATATGTGATACATGACTTTTGCAATGAAAACAATAGCATTATCTATTAATTGGTGCAGGATATACAAGAGATCCTTTACTGTTAGGTAATGCTCAAAAGGAAAAGAAAACGATTATAAAGAAAGGGAGGGTAGGAGCGATTTGTATAGTTGTGTAGCAGATAGGGATGTCACGATACCAGAATTTGGACTTTGATACCGATACTTCGTTTAGTATTGCGATTTCGATACCAATTCGATACTTTGCCAACAGTAATAATAATAAAAAGTTCTTCCGTTTTCTGATGTGAGGCGCGTGGTGTGATGATGAATTTTGAATGTGCCTCACATTAATACAGTAGTAATTAATCCCATCATGTTTCTCAGTCATAATGGGTTAATGTGTAAGGTACATAATGGGGTTAATTACTATTAATGTGAGGAACATGGAGGTTAAATTCATCACCTTGTTGCCTCACAATAAGTGACAGAAAGCAGTTTTTGTTTTATTTTTTTTTACAGCGTACACATCATAAACGATGCAAAAAATTTGTTGTGAAGGTTATTACGGCCGTGCCAATACCGAATATGTATATTTTATGTATTGAGACTTATTTTAATATTTATTGTAAAAAAGGTGTATGTGTATTTTTTATTTTTTATTTAACATTACTTTGTTTTTACTTTATTTTTAAACTTTAATGTACTGGCATATATCTATATCCCAGTACATTAGCCGGTGTACTGATAGTACACAGGCAGTTGTTAGGACATACCTAAGTATGCCCTAACAGGAAATATGGTCAGACAGCCCTGGGGTCCTTCAATGGAACCTGGGCTGCCTTCCCATATATGGTATGTCCCTCAATCGCATCACAGGGAATTTCTGTGATGCGATCCAAGGGGCATCCCCCTTCTCACTTCCTCTTAAACGCTGCAGTCAGCTTTGATCGCAGCATTCTAGGGAATAGCGGCGGAGATAAGAGGTTTCTCTGGTCTCCGCCGTTATAGAGCAGGGCTGCGGTTGTGTAATACAGCCATTGCCCCGCTCCTGACAGTAAGTGCACGCGCGGTCAGCATGAAGTGATGCCGCATTACCACATGCTGACCGCGCGCACATGTCAGGACTCAGGAGCGGGGCAATGGCTGTATTACACAGCCGCAGCCCCGCTCTCATAGATTCATGTGTTACAATACTGAGCTGTATCGAAATACATGAAATAACGGTATCGAACCGTTTGGGGATGCAGAGTATCGAAACCGTATCGAAGTTTCGATGCATCGTGCATCCCTAGTAGCGGAGATATGTTGGTTGGAAGCTTTCTTTAAAGAGGTGGGTTGTCAGGTTCTTTTGAAAACTTGGTGGTTGAGACTCGAATGTGTTAGGGTAGTGAGTTCCAGATTAATCGGGGATGCATGACAGATCTTGGAGGCAATGACGGGAGGCAGACAAAAGGAGAGCAGAGAAGAAGGTATTGAGAGGACTGTGTATTACGCGTAGGGAGGTATCGGGAGATTAGGGCAGAGATGTATGAAGGGGACGGTTTGCAGGCCACCTTGTATGTCATTTTCAGGTTTATTTTAAATGGATTCGCTAAGCAATCGGTAGCCAGCGAAGGGACTGACAGAAAGGAACGAGGGTAGAGGTGCATTAGCCAGGCAGTGGAGGATGGATTAGAGAGATGCAAGAGTGTTAGAGGGAAGACCATGGAGGAGGATGTAGTGTTAACAGTTCACAACACCCTGGGGTCATTCAGGGGTCTTTAAATAGTAGTAGTAATAGAACAGTTATGACAGGGCCTAGAGGACTGGACATAATTGCATAATTAGGTTGTATTCCCACAAACAGGTTTTGTGGCTTTTTTTGCCGCATATAAATGTACTTCTGAAGGTAATGCTAGTGTTTCCATGTCAGAGATTCAGAAGTTGAAAAACTTGTGTGATTACCCAAATAAAATAAGAGCATGTGAAGAAAGTTGGGTTCTTCGTGCAGAACCATGTCCAAATGCTAACAAACAAGGTTGTAAAATAAGCCCTTATTGGAGAACCGCAGTTGGGCTGATGCTACCTTTGGAGCAGAACTGAGGCCATCACCGTTCTCCGTATTAAGGGCTAGAACGAGTCCTCACTTTATTTGCATGTATTTTGGGATACAATGAATCGGCACTTTACATATATCTTGACTTCTTTAGAAGGTTGAATTAAGATATGATATTCTTTTGATAGGCATGAACAATTATGAATATAATATTATATATGCTGGAGCCATGCTGCTGCAGAATCAACTGTATCCTCTGTCGCCTGGTGCCGATGTGTCCTCACTCGTCCGACACGATGCAGGACCTGGGGCAGGAAGTGACGTCACAGCGTGATCTCGCGAGGACACGCTGTGTGTCTGTGCACTGCCAGAAGCTGGGTGGTAACGAAGAGAAGTGGATGATGCTGATTCGTCAGCATCATAGACTTCCATTCACAACGCCCAGCTAGTAAAAAAAGTAAAAACGCCCAGATGTACACACACAATACACGCCCAGTTGTACTTTAGAAAGCCTCATTTGCATAAATATAAAAATGGTCATAACTTGGCCAAAAATGCTCGTTTTAAAAAAAAAACAAAAAAAAAAACGTTACTCTTATCTACATTGCAGCGCCGATCTGCTGCAATAGGAGATAGGGGTTGCAAAATCTGGTGACAGAGCCTCTTTAAGGAGGTCATATAAGTTGAACTGGTTGACTGACCTGGATAGCACGGTCTCCCTGATTCCAGCGCTATTTTTCTTTTTTTTCCTGGACCCCTCAGTTCCAGAGAAATGGCTCACTGTTGTCTTGGCTATGTACAGATGTTCCAAGATGAACAAAGTTTATATTGGACTTTGATAACTTACTGTAGTGGGATTTCACACAACAAAAGTCATTGAAAATGTGTCAAAGTTAAAGTTTCTTGCCACTGTGTGTTTAATGCATTAAAAGTCAAAATAAAGATGGCTACATCTGTATATGTTAATTTTCTGTAGTTAGCCAACAGGGCGTAAACTACCCTTAACCTGCCTCACACTGATTTGTCAGCATCAGAGGCAGGGAATATAGCTCCACCCCGTTGGATACTGCAGCAAATAGGTATATAGGGAGCCAAAACAACAGTGCGCCATATCGCTGTAACCAGGGGGGGCGGGGACAAGGGAAATAATTAAAAAAACAAAACAACAAAATCACACACTACTGGAGTCATGGAGAGAGCGATATTCAGGTCAGGTAACCAGTTCAACTTAAATGAACTAGCAACGTGTTCACTTTAATATAATTTATTCTGTCTTTAATGTAATGTATGCTATATGCTTTTATAGAGGGGATCTCTCGCCTCTGTATTTTAAGTTCTTAAGACATATGTGGGCCACTATTTGCTCCGCTTGGCCTTTAAATAATTATATGCAGTAATACACACACACACACAGTTATATTGGACTTCACAGGTTAATCAATGACTACGGTGAAGTCACTCACCTCGTGAATTACGTAATATGAGATCATGCACAACTAAAGAACCTTTTTTCCTCGCTGAATAAATAGTGGGTGATTAGGGAAAGGCAGAGAATGACTGACTAAAACCTTCTTTGAACAATGAACCCGTGGTATAAAACGCTAGCATCTGACTAGTGTCCAGCTTAAACAATACAAATGAGCATCGGTGTTTTGAGGATACTAAATACTTGTAAAAGAATGAACATTACTTGGACGGATTGCGCATGTTCAGATCACACCTACTGTTTTGGGGCTTGATGTTCTGCATATAACATCAAATCTAGAATAATTTTTATTGCACCTGGCAATAAAGCCTGGCACAATTTTTACCTGCGAAGTAGGGCTGGGCAATTAAAATAGAAATTCAGCTCAATTAATAGACACCATCTTGCGAATTTCGGCTTTATCAATTATTTTTTCCCAATTTAAACTGTATCTGCATCTTCAGGAATCAGATACAGTTGAATGCAATGGTGGAGCAGCAGAACCGTAAGTTCCCTGCTCTACCGTTCACTATGTATCGCTGGACACGAGGCAGTAACGTCACAGCGCCTGTCTGCGCAGAGCTGCACAGACCATAGGAGCAGGGGGATGTCCTCCACTCATAATTGGAACGAGGTTAGGCGAGTATGTATATTATTATTATTTTTATCAGCCACTATTGGGGGCATTATACTGTGGGGAGATCTGTTATGGGGTCATTATACTATTTAGAGGCAGCTATGGGGGCATTATACTGTGGGGAGGGCAGTTATGGGGGCATTATACTGTGTGGAGGCAGTTATATGGGTTTTATAATGTGTGGGGGCAGCTATGGGGCATTATACGGTGTGGTGGCAGTGTCATGGGGTATATTATACACAGCAGGCTCAGGGGAAAAAATGATCAATTCAATGGCATAGCATGCAAAAGAGTGTGTGGCCTAAGTAATCGATGTTACGCGTTCAATTAATCGTGATTTTGATTTAGGCCATAATTACCCAGTCCTACTGCGAAGTCTAAAAATATCATGAGAGAAAGAGGGGAGAAAAGTTGGGAGGATATTGTAGATCTTTCCAAAATTTCTAAGTGCTCATGTGCTGTACTAGAGATTGAGTAGTCTCATTACACGCATCATAGTCATATAGATTTCCCTTGGGCATATAAACATTTAATCAATTACAACCAATTTTGCCAAATGCCCGTGTAACTAAATAAGTAGTCAAAAATCTGCTAAACCAACCTGTTATTTTTGGTTTCCCAAGGATACGTCGTCATGCAGTATACAGTTGCGTGGCCATACAAGCACACTGAAGAGTTTCCAGTCCTCTCCATTGGCCGAGCATAAGTGCATCATATTCTCTAGAAGCCTGGGGCCACACGTCTGTGATTTACTGATTGTTTCTGCGTACATAATAGCAGTTCAGCTACAGGCTTGTGTACATGCCCAAAGTCATGCTCTAAAGGTCAAGGATGAGAAGGACATCAGGGCTACTGTTTTGTGAACAACGAGGGATCAAGGGTTAAGTCCACACAGGACGGTAACGCTGAAGATTTTCCTTCAGGATTTACGCATGGAAAATCCCCAGTCGATGTGCCGCAATGGAAAAACCTGCCGTTTGTGGACCTAGCCTGAGGAGCGGATTGCAGGTGCCTATGTGGTCACACTTGAAAAATGCACTGCCGGTGGTCATGTGGGGGTGGGCTATAAGTTAACCAACCAACAAGCAGAACCTAATGAGAGGGAGCCAGTAGGAATCCAAGGGCAATAAAGTTTCAAAAACAAGCAAAAAAATAATTGACAACTGTATTTTAGGCTTCACCTAGCCTCATATAGCTATTTTGGAAAAAGACCTGTAATGCGGAAACCCCTTTAATATTTGTGTATTTTTGAAGCGGGCCCACGTGTGGTTCAGTGATCATATGGTAAACACTAGGCCACTGGATCTTCTCCGGTTGTGTTTTTTTTATTGATTCTTCAAGAGATAATAGAGACATTCTGTACAGTTAGCAAAATTAAGGTAGGTTACAAGTAGAAATCTAGTATAGTAGTGAAGCTTACAATTTTAGTAGAAAATACAATATTACATCTTAGCGTTACATAGTGGATCAGCAATGTGTTCATAGAAAGTAAGCAAATAAATATTTAGGGTTATATTCTAACAAAAGTAAAAGTCCCTCGCAGCAGATTTTCTTGCCGAAATTTCTGCGACTGAAAAGCAGTTCGATTTATCTGAATGGAACTTACACATATCCCTGCACCTGCTGCAGAAACAACCCCATTTAGATGAATAGAAACGACTCTTAGGCCTCATTTACACGAGCGTGTGCGTTTTGCGCACGCAAAAAACGCTGCGTTTTGCGCGCGCAAAAGGCACTTGGCAGCTCCGTGTGTCATCCGTGTATGATGCGCGGCTGCGTGATTTTCGCGCAGCCGCCATCATAGAGATGAGGCTAGTCGACGTCCGTCACTGTCCAAGGTGCTGAAAGAGCTAACTGATCGGCAGTAACTCTTTCAGCACCCTCGACAGTGAATGCCGAACACAATATACAGCAACCTGTGAATAAAAAAAGACTTTCATTCTTACCAAGAACTTCCTGCTTCCCCCAGTCCGGGCTCCCGGCCGTTGCCTTGGTGACGCGTCCCTCTCTTGTCATCCGGCCCCACCTCCCAGGATGACGCCGCAGTCCATGAGACCGCTGCAGCCTGTGATTGGCTGCAGCCTGTGCTTGGCCTGTGATTGGCTGCAGCTGTCACTTGGACTTAACTGTCATCCCGGGAGGTCGGACCGGAGTTATCGGTAAGTCAGAACGTCTTTTTTTTTTTACAGGTTCATGGATTTTCGGTGCGGAAGTCACTGTCCATGGTGCTGAACCAGTTTAACGCTTTCAGCACCGTGGACAGTGACTGTCTCCTGACGTCGCGTACCCGAACATTTTTTACCGGTTTCGGTCAAAACGAGTTTGGCCGAACCCGGTGAAGTTCGGTGCGCTCATCTCGAATTTGACACTCCGTTTGGATGTTTGTAAACAGAAAAGCACGTGGTGCTTTTCTGTTTACATTCAGGAGTTTGACAGCTCTTGCGCGAATCACGCAGTTCGCACGGAAGTGCTTCCGTGCGGCATGCGTGGTTTTCACGCACCCATTGACTTCAATGGGTGCGTGAGTGCGCGAAAAACGCACGATTATAGAACATGTCGTGAGTTTTTCTCTGCGCACACGCGCTGAGCGCAATTCACGCATCGTCTAAACTGCCCCATTGACTAATATAGGTGCGTACGACATGCGTGCAAAGCACGCGCGTCGCACGCGCGTATATTACGTTCGTGTAAATGAGGCCTTAGTCGCAGAAATTTCCGCAACAATATCTGCCACATGTGAATCCACCCAAAGCGCACAGGCAGAGTAAGTTGGGAGCAGCGTAAAGGCATCACAGCATAATACTCTGAATTGGGAACATAAAGTTGGCCCTTGCTATATGAGTCAACATAATCCATAAGCTCCCATAAATTGTTGAGAACATATTTATAACATCTTCAGTTGTGTTTTTAACAACTAGTAAGAAGAAACCGATCATACCCATTCCATCCTTGGGCATGCCAACAGGACATTAAGGAGAGGGGAACCGTAGGTGCAGTCAGACAGAAAGACACCAGCAAGGTATAGAGGGATCAGAATTTTAACCGAACAGTCAATTGAGGTTTGACCCCTCAACCTCCTTTTTCTAACTTTCATACTACTCTACTAACATTTTTTCTACATTGATCATGTTGTGTGAATGTTTAATTTGGAAGTCTTCTATTACATTCTGAAGCTGAAGGATGGTAGTTTTGGATTCATCCTTTTGAGGTATAAAGGAGAGCAGCCTATCAATTCACTATTTGCTCTTTTAAGTGAGGGGTGAAGGTACCGCTGAAGACAACATGGTCATCCATGGCTGGTTATTTCACTCACGGCGGTCAAAGACATGGAGAAAATTCTCCTGCTATGATCGTTCTGTGATAATCTTCAAATTTATGATTGACAATTTGTTTCTTACAAAAACAAATCTGTTTAATCAACCTGAAAACTTAACGAGCAGGTTTATAAATTATTCTTGAGAAGTGTTAAAACTACTACGTTACCCGATTACTTATGCCTAGTGTAAGGTGGTTCGTTGATCCCTTTGTCTGAACACCACACGACCTGTGCTGTTAGGTTTACTTCACACAAGCGAGCTTTATTCACATTTAAAATTTTGCTGCCATAAATATCTACTTGACTGATGGTCACTGGTAATTTAGACTTAAATTGGCATGTTCTCCTGCATAGGGTATTAACCCAATAATTATGAACTGAAGTTCATGTAGATGATAGATGTACTTTAAAGACGACCTATCACCTCTCCTGACATGTCTATTTTTTTTAGTAAATACTTATATTCCCCATGAAATAATTATGGAGCATCTTTTCTTATAAATCTATGTTGTACAATTTCTCTAAGATTCCTCCTAGAAATTTATGAATAAATTGACATCTGGGTGTTATCAGTTTCATACCTCCCAACTTTCAAGTATCACAAAGAGGGACAATTTTTTTTCTTTTAAGCCACGCTTCTAATCCCACCCAATCCCCGCCCATACATATCCGATTAATCTCACACAGTATCATGCTCCCATAGTGCCTCCCACACAGTATAATACCAAATAGCTGCCCCTACACCGTATAATGCCCTCTAGGTGCCACCATACAGTATAATGCCCCATATCTGCCATCATACAGTATAATGCCCCATAAATGCACCCATACAGTATAAAGCCAACACAGATGGCCCCATACAGTATAATGCCCACACATTCTCCCATGCAGTATAATGCCCATACAGATGCCCCCATGCAGTATAATGCCCAAATAAATTTCCCCATACAGCATAACACCCCCATAGCTTCCCCCATACAGCATAATGCCCCCATAGCTGCCCCATACAGTATAATGCCCCCTTAGCTGCCTCTAGTTCCAGTGCCCCTGTAGATAGTGACACAGTGCCCATGTAGGTAGCGCCACAGTATATTGCCCTCTTGCTGCCACCATACAGTATAATGCCCCCATACAGTAAAAGGCCAACACAAATGCCCCCATACAGTATAATGCCCACATAGATTCTCCCATGCTGTATAATTCCCAAACAAATTACTCCATACAGCATAATGCCCCATGCAACATAATGCCCCCATAGCTGCCCCATACAGTAAAATGCCCATTCAGATGCCCCCATACAGTATAATGCCCCCATAGCTGCCCCATACAGTATAATGCCCCATCCAGTATGAAACCCCATAGCTGCCCCATACAGCTTGAAGCCCCCTACAGTATAATGCCCAAATAGCCTCCCCATATAGTAAATGCCCCATAGCTTTTCCATACAGTATAATACCCCCAAAGCTGCCCTAGTGCCAGTGCCCATATATAAAAAGTGCCAGTTCCCATGTAGATAGTGCCCCTATATAGTGCCACAGTTTCCATGTTGATCGTGTAGATAGCGCTACCCCCACACTGTAGACAGCGCCATTGAGACTCCCTCTAGAGGCAGAATCCCCAGCCAGAGCATAGGCCGGGGATTCCGCTCCTAGAGGGAAGCCCTGAAGGTTACTGTCCATATATGGACTGTGACGTCAGTGGATACTCCTTGAGCGAATACCCAATGCCGACTCTGGCTGGGGATTCCACTCCAGGAGGAGCCACGGACGTCAATGTCCATATATGGACAGTGACCTCAGAGGTTTCCTCTAGGATCGGAATCCCCGGCCAGATCATCTGCAACGGGAATTCCACTCAAGGAGTAGCCACTAATTCTGAAGAAGGAAACAATCAGCTCCGTGCTTCAGAATTAGTTCAGAGCAGAAGGAGATCCTCCGCTCGCCGAAGACTCCCCGGCATCGTTGCCAACCTCCACTTCAGAAATTTCTGGACAACTGAGCTAAAAATTACAGACAGACCAAAAGTTTTACGGACACATTACAAAACAAGAGTAAGGCCCCATGCACACGACCGTAGATTTCGTTCGTAATTACGGACCCATTCATTTCTATGGCCGTAGAAACCTTCCGTAAAAAATAGGACATGTCCTATTTTTTTTATTTTATGGGCTATGGTTCTATACTTTATAATGGGAACACGGTCCGCAAATGCGGACGACTGTCCGCAGCCGTCCGTGACCGTAATGACAGATTATGATTACAGGCACGGTCGTGTGCATGGGGCCTCAGTGATAATAAAGAGCATAACTAACACCTTTTATAAGTGATCACACGAGTGGGAAAGTAAAAAGAAGGAGTACGGGCACAACTGAAGTTGAATTCAGAAATGATTCAAGTACGGCTTCTATTACATTAGCGTTTCTATAAGTTTACCTCTCTTCCATCAGAGGAAGAGAGGATCGATACATTAAACGGAAAGCAACGGTTCCGTTAGAATTACCATGGTAATACTTTTGTATCAGTTGCTTTCCGTTTGTCTCTGTTCGCTAGGTTTCCGTTTTTTTAAAGGAAACAAAAGTGCAGTCTGCCGAACTTTTATTTCCGTTCAAAAGAACGAAAACCTAGCGAACGAAGACAAATGGAAAGCAACTGATACAAATGAATTACCATTAAATTCAATGGTAATTCTACTGGAACCGTTGCTTTCCGTTTAGGCTGGGTTCACACGAGCACATTAATGTCCGTAATGGACGGACGTATTTCGGCCGGAAGTCTCGGACCTAACTCAGTGTAGGGAGCCGGGCTCCTAGCATCATAGTTATGTACGATGCTAGGAGTCCCTGCTTCTCTGCAGGACAACTGTCCCGTACTGTAATGATGTTTTCAGTACGGGACAGTAGTTCCACGGAGAGGCAGGGACTCCTAGCATCGTACATAACTATGATGCTAGGAGCCCGGCTCCCTGCACTGAGTTCGGTCCGGGACTTCCGGCCCAAATACGTCCGTCCATTACGGACGTTAATGTGCTCGTGTGAACCCAGCCTTAATGTATCGTTCCCCTCTTCCTCTGACGGAAGAGAGGTAAACAATATTAATGCTAGTGTGAACTTAGCCTAATACAATTAAGATCTTAATAATAGTTAAAAAAAATAAACCCAGCTGGGTTTTGAACCAGCAACCTTTCAGCTGTAATTCAATCAAGCTAACCACTACACTATAGAAGCTATCATATCCATTATCTGCAAAACAGTAGTAGAGGGTTAATTCAATAACGGCGGGCACGGTCTCAATCTTTCCTGCTGGCAACGTTTGTCTGTCTGCTGCGTGTGGGTGGTGACTGGTCAGAGATTCACAGTCAGACTGGCTGCCGCATGCAGTGTGCACTGGGAGTGACTGGCAGACTCACTAGTCACAGCCCCGCTTGTAGCTTTCCCACGCTAATTAAGCACAGGAAAGAAACAAGCACGGCTGTAACTAGTGAGTCGGACACTCAATCCACCCCCACCCGCACCCCCCTGCCTGGTCTCTGGACATGAGGTCAGGACCAGGTGACTCACGTTACTGGTCCCGGCACCGACCCAATGACTGTCTGTGCGTCTGTGATGGAGGTCATCCCAGTCAGAGACAGTTGGCAATCCTGCTCCCCGGACACAACGCTACCATAAGCGCTGTGCTCGGGGAAGCCATTGACAGTACTGTCCATATATGGACAGTGACGTCAGTGGCTAATCCTTGAGTGGAATCCCCGTTGCCGACTCTGGTCGGGGAATCCGCTCATAAATGGACAGTACCGTCAAGGGCTTCCCCGAGCACAGCGCTTAAAGTATCACTGTACCCGGGGAGCCCTCTGCTGCTCCGCTATGAACTAATTCTGAGCTGATGGTTCCCTGCTTTAGAATTCGTTTGACAGCGGGACATATCCCCGGCCGCCCGGGACAGCGGGACACAGCCCGGAATCCGGGAAGGTTGAGAAGTATGCAGTTGGGGGTGTTTCCCGACAGAGACTGTCAATGTCCAATCAGGGATGACAGAGTGAGACGGTGTAGGGACACACCTCTTTAAGAAGAGGAATTGTACACCCCCAGTTGTTAATTTATGGATACATTTCTAGGAGGAATAAGGCCCCATGCACATGACCGTAGATTTAGTCTGTAATTGCGGACCGTAATTATGGTTCGCAATTACAGACCCATTCATTTCTATTGGCCACGGTCACCTTCCCATATATTTGCGGGAAGGTGTCCGGGCCGTAGAAAGCCTCTGCAAAAGATAGGACAGGTCCTATCTTTTGCTTTTTTGTGCTCTAATTTATATGGAAGCACGGGCCAAAAAGGTGGGTGGCTGTCTGGTCCGTGATTACGGGCACGGCCGCATGATTACAGGCACCGCCATGTGCATAAGGCCTAACGGTAGACTGGCACAACAAAGTTCCTAAAAGAGATGTTACAGAATTGTTATTTCAAGGGGGAATACAAAAATGTACTAAAATAGACATATAAAGAGACTTGGCAGGTCCTCTTTAAAGTGGGTGACCTGGAATCAACAATTATTGCCTATTCACATGATGGGTTATAATTTATGCTTGCGCTCGACGCTCCATTTAATGTCCATGGGTCTGAGGGGTACAACCGAGTTCTGTTCTATGGATGCATATCTGTAGCCTTCCGCAAATACGGAAGCGCCCATAGACTTCTATGGGGAGTCGATGCCGTAATTATGGACAAGAATAGGACAAGTTCTATCATTTGCAAATAATTTCTACGGCACGGACACACATCCGTAAATATACAAAAGATGTCAGTAACCGATAGGAATGAATGGGTCAGCAATTTTATCCGTAATTACAGATCCGTATTTACGACTGAAAACTACAGTCGTGTGCACGGGGCCTTAGGTGTATACTGTCAACTGTATGTAAAAACTGGTTACATAGTTAAGGGGGTTTTCCCACTTTCTGAAAACTGAGGACCTATTTATCAGATAGGTCATCAATATATGATCGGTATGTGTCCGACACTTGGACCACCCACTGATACGGCACTCCAGCTGCCTCCTGAGCGCCGGACGATGTTGCCGGATGCAGATGGCTCCTGTCAAAGAATAGCGGCCGAGCTGCTCAAGTGAATAGGAGCAGAGCTGCAGTTCCGCCGAACGGCCACTATGCAGTGGTCGGAGCCATCTGCTTGCGGCTCCAATTACTGCATACCGTTCCAAACATCCAATGCACGGAGGAAGCTGGAGTTGCGGATCAGTGCAGGATCCGGACGTCGGACACGCACTGATCATATACTGATGACCTATCCGGTGGATATGACCTACGGGGTGGATAGGTCATTAGTTTTCAGAAAGTGGACAGCCCCGTTAATATGCTTGAAAAAGGAAATATATCCATCTAGTTAACCTGTTCACATATGACAATACAGTACTAAGCATATTACAAAATATGAATATGAGTATCTATACATTGTACCATCTATGAAACCAGTCTTAATTTTGCTACAATAAAATATGCATTCAATACATATATATATATATATATATATGTCACAGTAAATGTTTGTCTTAAGGGCATTGCATAATAATGGGGATAGTTCAGCATAGGATCATAGGATGTGAAGTTAGGTCACTATAGTGACAGTACACATTGCTCAGAATGGTTGCTGATAATAAACTAAGTCAGAAAAATAACTTGAAGCTACTAACCTTGGGGGCCCACTCGGCCACTGGGTGCTGCCGCTGCCGTCATTGCTCCTCCAGGAGTGGAATCCCTGGCCAAAGCGTTGCCGATGCCTTCGCTGGGGATTCCGCTCCTAGTGAGAGCTCCTGTCTAGGACGGAATCCCCCCAGAGGGTCGCCGTTGCCCAGGCCGGGGATTCCTCTCCTAGAGAAGCCCCTGACGTCACTATCCATATTTGGACAGTGACATCAGGGACTCCTCCTGAAGCGGAATCCCTGGCCAGAGCATTCCCGACGTTCTGCCCGGCTATCCCACTCCTGGAGGAGCCCCTGGCGTCACTGTCCATATATGGACAGTGAAGTCAGGGGCTCCTCCTGGAGCGTAATCTACTGCAACGCTCTGGCTGAGGATTCCACTCCTAGAGGGAGCCCCAACGGTGCTACATATAGAGAGGGTGGAGCTGTGTGGCATTACCTAGAGGGAGGGGAGACGGTGTGGCGTTACCTACAGGGATGGGGGGCTGTGTGGCACTACTTACAGGGGGCACTAAATATATGGTGGCACAAACTGGGGGCCTAGCTTCTACATAGTGGCATAAACAGAGCCTAACAACTGCCATTTTTCTGCCACCGTGAGTTCCCCCGCAAAGGGGCCCACTAAGTCTGTCTCGCCCAAGGGCCCACCAAAGTCTGTAATTTGACCCTCTAACTATGACATGTCCGCGACAGTGCTGGTGTACGTGTACGTGTACTCATATGGGACATAGGGGCTATTGGGCCCCCTCATGCATCAGGGCCCTGGTGCGACCGCAATCTTTGCACACCCTATAGTTACGCCTCTGGACTGAATTTGACCAGGTTGATGATTTACTCTTAATTGATCTGTATCGATGACGCGGTTTGTGTCACATTTTATAGCTTTACAAGTTCTGTCGGGCATTCCGGTATTTTTTATGGCAATAATAGCCCAGTAGGATGTGTTATTCTTCCCGTCAAAAATACCAGAGCCCCAATGGACCCCATTAAAGTCAATGAGGTCCATCAACGTCTGTTTGGATTTGTTGAGAAAGGGATGTGTCACAGTGTCATAGCTCCCATTATAAACGAAAGTAATGACGCTATTGTGAACAAAGCCTAAGGGTAAGGCCTCACAGTGCTGCATTGACCCAAGTTCGGCGTGGCTGTCAAGTTGCTAGTTAACGCATTGTTGATAAAACGGCTATTTACCTGCAAAATTGTGCAGCCATTAAGGAATAGACCCTTTATGGCCACACAATTTTGCAGGTAAACAACCGTTTTACCTGTAACTAGCCATTTTTTAGCAACTTTACAGTCGCCCCGAACAATGCCGCTCCGTGGGGCCTTACCCTTATAGAGAGGTGTCCAGCTCGGGTGACCATTCTCTATTATTTAGAGGTTCCCTCTTACGGTACATGGAAAGTGACTGTCCACACACATTGCAGTTTCCTTGCAAATCAAAACGGATAGGGAGGGGGGTCTCAGAAGCAGGTAAACTGAAGTCTGTGGGTCCCATGATCTTACAAAAGGGATGTTCAAACCAGTAAAACCTGCCTCAGATACGTTCTTTTCTCCAAAATAGCATTACAGTAAATATGACGGAATTTATCAGAAATGTGAGAAGGGCAAATAATTGTGTAACAATTGTGTAACACATAAGCGTGCTGTGACTCAACACAAAAATAAATATTTGCTTTATTCTTATTAATCACGGAGCGCCGTGACACCAGAATTGTGGTCTGTAGCTAACAATTCACAATGAAGAGCAGATTATACTACGGTTACACTATATGTCAAAGGATTTACATTTACTTCCTCATCACGTTGGTGCCCCTTTAATTCAGAGCAGCTCTTCCCGGCGTGAATATCCGCACTTCAGATATAACTTATAATAACATTTCCCTTGTGATGTGGTAGACATGAATCCCAAACCAACAAGTGCTGGCCATACATACACAATTTAACGTCCCTTTAATGTGAGCATACAAAGAGCTTTTAGCTACACTGATACTGATTGATTTTAACTATTGAGCTACAGCTGCAGTCCAAATGTACATTGAGTTGCTTGCGATCTTGTGGACTGCAGCTGTCACTCAAGAGTTAAAATCAATCAGTAGCCCTACAAAAAGTCCCAGTGTAGCCCTGACCTTACAAGAAGGTTAACCCTTGATATATGGTGTTCAAGGGGAAATCCAACGTTATTTAGCATGAACTTGGAGAGAACATTAGAACGGGTCTATGAATTGAATGAAGGAGGTAATTGATAATGAACCCAAACCCCCTTCTGCGCTGTTCTGCAGTATATAAGTATACAACCCGGGATATAGGATAGTACATTATATTGTCACTTACCTGCACCGTTTTAGTAAACCCGTTCTTCTTGGTAATCCCATTTAGATGCTTTTGGTGCGGTTTATGTGTCCCATTACAATGAGCGAACTTGGGCTGAGCCATTAGAGAGAACTAGATTGCATTCATGCAGCAGGTACATACAGAAAGTGATCAGCTACAGGTAGTCAACCAGTCTGTCAGGCTCATCCAGGGAAAGGGTGTGGTAGCACGGGGAGGAGGAAGCGAGCCAGCCCTTCCTTATCCTACATCTCACTCCTTGAAATCAACTGTCACCTTTGTACACCTTAGACCATATGAAAAGCATTTTGTGTAGCAACAGGTTGACTTCATCCGCTGCCGTCTCATGTCCCTCTAGATGGGCAGGTTGCCAAACAACGGAAACTACTAAGGAATTACTTGCTAAAGATACATAAGGCTGCTGTAGGGGGTGAAGGAGAGTGATTTAAAGATTTAAAGAGACATACCACTTGTGCAGTGACAGAAACTGTAGCCCAGAAAAGTGTGTTGGAGCTAATCATTTACTACGGGAGAACTTGTAACCATTCACCCCAAGCTATGATTATTCGTTTATACCACCAGGTTCACACAGGGCAGCAGTGATGTGGCTGAGAACTGCATTATTATTAGGCTATGTTCACGCGCTTACCAAAAAAAGACTGTGAAATACGGAACTGTTTTCAAGGGAAAACAGCCTCTGATTTTCAGCCCTTTTTTAAAGCATCAAACGTTTTTTTGATGCGTTTTTTCCAGCCGTGTTTGGATCTGTTTTTCTATTGACCCAATGAAAAATGGCTCCAAAAACGGCTCAAGAAGTGACATGCACTTCTTTTTCACAGAGCGTTTTTTTACGCACCGTTTTTAGAAACAGCAGCGTAAAAAACACCTTGTGGGAGCGGAACGCCGGTTTTTCCATTGAAATCAGGGGGCAGATGTTTGGAGGTGTTCAGCACCCGTATTTTCAGGCGTTTTTAGGGAGGGTTTACACACCGAAAAATGGCTGAAAATAAGCCGTGTGAACATACCCGCTTCATTCACGCAAGCGTGTCCAATTTGCGTGCGCAAAAAAACAGAGCATATTTCCTGAATTTCATGTCTGTCTGACATGAGTGTGCTTTGCGTGTGGCATCAGTTTTTCACGCCTGTGCAAGCACTTCTTTCTTTTTTATTTTTTTATTTCTCTGCATTTCTTAGCAACTGATGCGTGAAACGCGGACAGCACACAGATGTCTTCCGTGTGTTGTCTGTGTTTTTCATGCCCCCGTGCACTTCAATGGGCGACCACGTCCGCAAAAACGCAGCAATATAGGATATGCAGTGAGTTTCACGAAACGGACATTTGCTGCGTGGAAACTCAAGCATGTCTGAATAGCCCGTGTGCTGTCCGTTATTTCAACGGACAGCACACGGTCGAGGAACATTCTCTGAATGAGCTCTTACACAGCAGCAAGAATCACATGTTCAACATGTCTTTCTACAGACGTTTTTTTTTCTCCTTTTAGGAAATATTGCTATAAAAAAAAAAGAAATGTTACTGCATACGAAAGCTGCACATTACTTCAATGCCACACCTGAAATGGCTGCAGAATCACAGTAAAAAAAGATTCCTATTTACTAACATGGTAGATCTGGGCGCTGCAGCAAAAGGCTAGTTAGGTCCAGTGCACACTATGCTGTTTGATGCAGTTTGTTTTTGTTTCCCCCCCCCCCTCCATAACTGGAAGCATCAGGTCTCCTTTACACCGGTTATTTGAACACGTGCAAAAAATGTATACTGGTGTTTTTAATATGTGACAAGCTTTCTTGCGGGCGTTTTTAAAGTTCTATTAAAAATCCTATAGAGAAAAACAGCTGAAACAACACCACTGACCATGAAAATGGCTCCTAAACGCCACAAACAAAAATGCTGTGTGTGAGATATTGTTATGTTTTACCACAGACTTTCAACTAACTGGCCCCAGCAATTTAGCTCCCCAAAAATGTCCAAATCTGCCACTAAATACTAAGGTACCGTACACAGGGAGGTGATAGTGCAGCAGAGTTCTGCCACTACTGCATTTCAAATAAGGCATTTCAATTCTTGTAATTTTTGGTGCAGTTGTAGACCCTGTTCACACGGTGCAGATTTGATGCAGATTTTGCAAGCATTTTTAAGCCCAAACAAGAAGTGGTTCCAGACACTTGAAGGGCCGGCTGTCTTACCTGTGTCTCCTGTGTTTTGCCCACCTAAATTTATGAATTAAGCACCAAGATCATTTGGAAAACGGTGAGTGTCGTGTGATTTTTCTTCTTCAACTTGTACACTTCAAGGGTATGTTTGCACAGGTCGGATACAGCATATCCGACCTAGAAACCACAGGGAATTCCGGACAAATGGCCGCACCATTTTGTGGTACAGCTTCTCGACGGGAATCACTGCTGCGGAAAGAGCGAAAAAAAATCAATACTCACCTTTGCTAGAGTTGCTATAGCGATGCATCCCTCTGTTGTCCACGCAGCCCAACCTCGTGATGATGCTACAGCCCATGTGACCACTACTGTCTGTGATTGGCTGCAGCAGTCACATGGGCTGAAACATCATTCCAGGAGGCCAGGCTGCATGGACAACAGCCGGAGGAACAAGGAGCTGACGTTATGATCAGGACCGGATCCAGGTTTATGTGGGCCCTTGGGCGACACAGACTTAGTGGGCCCCTTTGCAAGGGAACTCACGGCATCAGTAAAGTGCCACACAGCCCCCCTTCCCAGGTAGTGCCACACAGCTCCCCTTCCCAGGTAGTGCCACACAGCCCCCCTTCCCAGGTAGAGCCACACAGCCCACTTTCCCAGGTAGTGCCACACAGCTCCCCTCCCTAATAGCGCTCTGCCTGGGAGTCTGTAGCCCAGTAAATAGCAGAGAGGGGGGCTACCTCTCTGCTCTGCCATAGTGTTCAATAGTATCTGCGTCCTAAGGCTTCGCTACCCTGTAGAAGCCATAGCTGCTGCTAGCGGGGCCATTGGGCAAGGGGGGCCGTGACGGTGGGTGGCATGGACCCTCTCATGCTGCCGGCCCCGTAGCGGCTGCTACAGTGGTAATTATGGCGCCTCCTAGACAGGGGCTCCCTCTAGAAGAAGAACAAGAGTGTCGGCAGCGGTCTGTCCGGAGATTACACTCCTGGAGGAGCCATGAGGGCCACGTCAGCACTCGGCGGCCGAGAGCGCCCTCCGAAGGGTAGTGGGCCCGGGTTGACTGGGTGCTGATGCCGACCCAGGCTATGATGACGCCAGGAAAGTAAGTATAGACTTTATTTATTCAATTTA
The DNA here is from genome assembly GCF_050947455.1 of Rhinoderma darwinii. NCBI lineage: Eukaryota > Metazoa > Chordata > Amphibia > Anura > Rhinodermatidae > Rhinoderma > Rhinoderma darwinii. The sequence continues at coordinate 366,707,360 of NC_134690.1, read as the reverse complement.
AGCAAGAAAAAGGTTTTGATTTTTTCAGATTTGCAATTTTTGCGGCGGAGTTGCAGATTTTCTGCAGCAAAAATTAGAATTGCTATTTGCTGCAGATTTTATCTCCCCTTTTAACTCAATAGGGAAAAATCTAAATAAAAGTGCAACAACTCTGCAGCATAAATTCACATATACTGCGCATTAAAAAAAGCACCACAAGTCAATTTATGCATGTAGCGCGTGAATCAAAAACCTCATACACTTTGCTGCTACTGTAATATGGTGCGGATTTTCCGGAATAAAATCTGTTGCGGAAAATCCGCAGCTAATATATCTATATACCAGTACATTAGTGTGTGTACTGAGTACCTAAGTATGCCCTAACAACCATGGATCCTGGGCTGTCTGTCCATATAAGGTATGTCCCTCGATTTCGTCACAGGCATTCCCTGTGACGCGATCAAAGCAGGATCCCCCATTCTTATTTTCCCTTTGAATGCTGAGATCATATTTGATTGCGGCATTCAAGGGGTTGATGGCGGAGATCAGAGGTTTCTCTGATTTCCGCCGTTAAGAGCGGAAAACCCGATTGCACGGGCACACATGCCGCTCATGACGAGCTTACATGTCATGCGTTGTCAACCAGTTAAGGGCATAGTCACATGGCAGATTATTGCAGAAATGTCTGTGCCTGAAAGCCAAATCCATACATACACCTAAGTCTATGATCACACATAACATATTGGTTGCGAAATCCCCACAGAAATTCCGCACCAATGTACAGTAGAATGTTATTTTTAAAAATCTGCTGTGGATGGTAGGCATGCTGTAAATTTTTTAATCCGTAGCATGTCTTTTATCTGCTGCGGAAATGTTGCAGATTTCCATCGCAGATTTTATTCATTGCAATGCAAGGTATTAAAATCTTCAGTAAACGTCCTCACCAATATCAACAACAAAATACTTGCGGATTTCTTTGCGAATTTTGGTTTCCACAACGTAATCTTTACGTGATGTGTGAGCATAGCCTTTTTTGGTTTGTTTCCGCAGCAAGTGCATGAATTTCTGCAAGCCCAAATAAAATGAATGGGACAGTGGCAGACATTTTTGTAACAAATCTGTAATGCCTGTTGTACACAACCGAGTGCCACTCGGCCCGATTTTCATGGCATCCGAGTGGTCCCTGATAGCTTTCACGGACCTATTCAGTTAGCGGGTGAAAACGGACCCGACTTTCCGATCCGTGGAAAGATAGGACATGTCCTATCTTTCCACAGATCACTGACGGTACTCGCGCTGTCGTGTGCATGAGGCATAAGCCTTCACCTCTGCAAGTTGAGAACTGGGCTTTACAGGTGACCTGTTGTTGAACTACAAGTCCCAGCAGGAATTTGAGCCTATTATGAATTCCTATAACTGCTGTGTATATTTGTTAATGCCTTTAACAGCTGCTGTATACAAATAAACTTGAATTTCCAGTTTACTGGTGACTAATGAGTCTGAAACAGAAATTGATCCAAAGCTGTACAGCACTTGTCACCAGTAATATATGCAGTGGCGTAACTACCGCTATAGCGGATAGGGGATACATGTGTGATCGCTGGGACGCCCAGAAATAAGGAGAACGGGGGACCGAAAGTTCCCCTAAGTTCTCTATGACAAACCTCGGACTTCCGGGGTCTGTCTGCAGCTCCATAGAAATGACTTGCGCACCGGTCGTGCTTGTGCGCATGCGTGACCAGCGCTCCTTTTATTTTTATTGAACTGCGCAGACGCCGGAAGTCAGAGGTTTGTCATGGAGAACTTCGGGGGACTTTCGGTCCCCCGTTCTCCTTATCGCTGCCAGCGATCACACATGTATCCCCTATCCTGCTGATAGGGGATGCATGTCTTTTGTAGGACAAACTATAGGCCATTTTTTGTTTTTATTTGGGGGGGGGAGCTATATGGCATTATCTACAGAGGGGGTCTGTTTGGCGTTCTCTACAGGGGGGTCTATAGGGCGTTTTCTACAGGGGGGTTCTGTATGGCGTTATCTACAGGGGGGGTTCTGTATGGTGTTCTCTACAGGAGGGGGACTCTGTATGGCGTTATCTACAGGAGGGGGACTCTGTATGGCGTTATCTACAGGGGTGTCTGTATGGCGTTATCTACAGGGGGTGTCTGTATGGCGTTATCTACAGGGGAATCTGTATGACGTTATCTACAGGGGGGCTATATGGCATTATCCACAGGGGGGATTTGGGGCTGTAAAATAAATCATCTACAGGGGGGCTGTATGGCGTCCTCTACAGGGGGGCTGTATGGCGTCCTCTACAGGGGGGCTGTATGGCGTCATCTACAGGGGGGCTGTAAGGCGTCATCATCAGGGGGCTGTGTTTAGCGCTATCTACAGGGGGCTGTGTATGGTGCTATCTATAGGGGGGCGCTGTGTGGTGGAATCTATAGGGAGGCACTATCTACAAGGGGGGGTTGTGTGATATCCAGCAGAGGGGGGCCCAAGGCAAAAGTTTGCTATGGGGCCCAGTCTTTCCTAGTTACGCACCTGAATATATGTGTATGTATATGTGTGTGTGTGTGTATATATATATATATATATATATATATATATATTGTAGCAGTGCAGAAACTGTCAGGTTTTAAGCAACCAAGGAACATGTACAGCAGAGAGGGTTTTCTCTGCTGTTGCTTGGGTGTAGAGCCCGGAATAGGGCCTGGTTTGCTGGAGTGTGAAGAAGGGCGGCTTCCACTCCATACAGACAGTCCATGTCTTGGGCTGTCTGATGAGCCTAGTTAGGCTTCACCTGAGGCGGCCCTTTAATTGAGGTGTGTGCTGTTCACACAGGGAAGACAGGCATACTAGCCTGTGAGAGTCACCACCATGTGAGGTAAAGCTGCCTATGGTTTAAGGTACTGGGCACAAGGCTCAGTGTCTCGTAGTGAAGGACACTGAATGTGTTCGTTAGAGGCTGGACGGCCTAGGATTTGCTTTGAACGGCTGTGTAAAACCATCTTTCATGTGTGAAGATAATAAAGCTGGTTGTGGCCAGCTTTAAACCAAATCCCCTGTGTTGGAGCTTCACTTTCAGACAAAGAACATGCACAAGAGGGGTGCTGTTTCTGAAAAAATAAACACTTTATTTTATCCTGGACAAGGGGCATGCAAATATCCTGTATAGCTATGGAATTGGCCTATAGAATCATTTCCTCTGGTGGGTCCAAGGTAACTTAGGCGGGATTCACACGACCAGGTCGCGCCCGAGCCCGAGTGCCGGCCGGTAAAATCGGCCATTCTGCCCGGCCGGTTTGCATAAAGTTTTGCATCCGTGCCGGGCCGGGCTGATCTGGACAGTGACATCAGCGGCAACTCCTGAAGGGGAATCCCCATGTGTTCAGGGATTCCGCTTCAGGAGTTTCCCCTGATGTCACTGCCCAGATATGGACAGAGACATCAAGCGCTCTGTCCAGGAGCGGAATCCCCGAAAACACGGGGATTCCGCTCCTTCAAGGAGCTAAAGTGCGGCTAGCACATAGCAGAGCGGGGAGATACCTCCCTGCTCTGCTATAGTGGCGTCGCTGCAGTAGTAGCAGCCGCAGCAGCAGCAGCTGCTAGCGGCGCCATCGAAGGTGTCGCCAGGCCAGGGCGCTTTTAAAACAAGCAGGGGAAGGGAGCCAGCGCAGCGCTCCCTCCCACCTGCTGTACACCCCGGCCCTGCCACACAGCGCACAGCCATTCGTCAGAATGGCATCAACTCCTCCTCACATGCACTCTGCGCTGTGAGGAGGAGGAGATAGAGCACAAACACCGGAAAACCCGGCCATCACTCGAGACACATCCCGGTGATGGCCGTGTATTACCCGGCCCCATAGACTTCTATGGGACCCGGGCGGCCGGGTACCCGGCCGAAGATAGAGCATGTCCTATTTTTTGACGGCTGGTTTTCCAGGCCGTCAAAAAATCGGTCGTGTGAATAGCCCCATTAGGGGTCTATTATTCCTAATGCAGCAGGGTGCTGGCCGATTTATGAACGGCCGGCACCCGGCCGGGAAACCCTGTCGTGGGAATGAGGCCTAAGTTTAAAATGGTGTATTGGTCAGTCACACTATATGTTCAGCTTGAATGGGTTATCTGGGATGTGAACATTTTTTAGTAGGGGATGGAAATAAGTGTATCGCTTTTTTGGTTTATTTATTTAATTTTCAGCTCCTACTAAAAAATATTTACATCCCGGATAACCCCTTTTATTAAGGTTAATATATTGTTCCTTTCATAGAAGTATAAATAAAATATATTTTGAACCAATGCAAATTTCACCACAGGAGCGATGATCATTTTCAGGACAAACACTACGGCAGGTCAAAGAAAATAGACATGTTTCCTGAAAACATCTCTTCACTGACATTGCATACCGGACATCAGTGGGGGAAGGGAAATTGCTTTCTGTAGGAGGAGGGTTATTGGTCTTTAGTCTGTTAGTGTCACAGTCTTTTATTTTCCTCCCTAAAATCATTGAATTACTGGGAAACTGGTGGTAATAATGCTCTCACTTACCTCCACAGTGTCCAGTAAGCTGCAATATTAAACTGTACGTAGAATGTTGGTGAATTTACACCAATGTATAGATAATAACATCTTATTTATGCTACTCCGCCCACTGGCTCCATGCTACTCCCCTCCCCCTCTGACTCCATGCTACTCCCCCCCTCTGACTCCATGCTACTCCCCCCCTCTGACTCCATGCTACTCCCCCCCTCTGACTCCATGCTACCCCCCTCTGACTCCATGTTACCCCCCCCTCTGACTCCATGCTACTCCCCCCCTCTGACTCCATGCTACTCCCCCCCTCTGACTCCATGCTACTCCCCCCCTCTGACTCCATGCTACTCCCCCCCCCTCTGACTCCATGCTACTCCCCCCCTCTGACTCCATGCTACTCCCCCCCCCTGACTCCATGCTACTCCCCCCCCCTCTGACTCCATGCTACTCCCCCCCCTCTGACTCCATGCTACTCCCCCCCCTCTGACTCCATGCTACTCCCCCCCTCTGACTCCATGCTACTCCCCCCCCTCTGACTCCATGCTACTCCCCCCCCCTCTGACTCCATGCTACTCCCCCCCTCTGACTCCATGCTACTCCCCCCCTCTGACTCCGTGCTACTCCCCCCCTCTGACTCCGTGCTACCCCCCCTCTGACTCCGTGCTACTCCCCCCCTCTGACTCCGTGCTACTCCCCCCCCCTCTGACTCCGTGCTACTCCCCCCCCTCTGACTCCGTGCTACTCCCCCCCTCTGACTCCATGCTACTCCCCCCCTCTGACTCCATGCTACTCCACCCCCCTCTGACTCCATGCTACTCCCCCCCCTCTGACTCCATGCTACTCCCCCCCGTCTCAGACTCCATGCTACTCCCCCCCTCTGACTCCATGCTACTCCCCCCCTCTGACTCCATGCTACCCCCCTCTGACTCCATGTTACCCCCCCCTCTGACTCCATGCTACTCCCCCCCTCTGACTCCATGCTACTCCCCCCCTCTGACTCCATGCTACTCCCCCCCTCTGACTCCATGCTACTCCCCCCCCCTCTGACTCCATGCTACTCCCCCCCTCTGACTCCATGCTACTCCCCCCCCCTGACTCCATGCTACTCCCCCCCCCTCTGACTCCATGCTACTCCCCCCCCTCTGACTCCATGCTACTCCCCCCCCCTCTGACTCCATGCTACTCCCCCCCTCTGACTCCATGCTACTCCCCCCCCTCTGACTCCATGCTACTCCCCCCCCCTCTGACTCCATGCTACTCCCCCCCTCTGACTCCATGCTACTCCCCCCCTCTGACTCCGTGCTACTCCCCCCCTCTGACTCCGTGCTACCCCCCCTCTGACTCCGTGCTACTCCCCCCTCTGACTCCGTGCTACTCCCCCCCCCTCTGACTCCGTGCTACTCCCCCCCCTCTGACTCCGTGCTACTCCCCCCCTCTGACTCCATGCTACTCCCCCCCTCTGACTCCATGCTACTCCACCCCCCTCTGACTCCATGCTACTCCCCCCCCCTCTGACTCCATGCTACTCCCCCCCGTCTCAGACTCCATGCTACTCCCCCCCTCTGACTCCGCGCTACTCCCCCCCTCTGACTCCATGCTACTCCCCCCCTCTGACTCCACGCTACTCCCCCCCTCTGACTCCACGCTACTCCCCCCCTCTGACTCCACGCTACTCCCCCCCCTCTGACTCCATGCTACTCCCCCCCCTCTGACTCCACGCCACTCCCCCCCCTCTGACTCCGCGCCACTCCCCCCCTCTGACTCCGTGCTACTCCCCCCTCTGACTCCGTGCTACTCCCCCCTCTGACTCCGTGCTACTCCCCCCCCCTCTGACTCCGTGCTACTCCCCCCCCACTGACTCCGTGCTACTCCCCCTCCCCCCCCTCTGACTCCGTGCTACTCCCCCCTCTGACTCCGTGCTACTCCCCCCTCTGACTCCGTGCTACTCCCCCCCTCTGACTCCGTGCTACTCCCCCCCTCTGACTCTGTGCTACTCCCCCCCTCTGACTCTGTGCTACTCCCCCCCTCTGACTCTGTGCTACTCCCCCCTCTGACTCCACGCTACTCCCCCCCTCTGACTCCACGCTACTCCCCCCCTCTGACTCCATGCTACTCCCCCCCCTCTGACTCCACGCCACTCCCCCCCCCTCTGACTCCGCGCCACTCCCCCCCTCTGACTCCGCGCCACTCCCCCCCTCTGACTCCGTGCTACTCCCCCCTCTGACTCCGTGCTACTCCCCCCTCTGACTCCGTGCTACTCCCCCCTCTGACTCCGTGCTACTCCCCCCTCTGACTCCGTGCTACTCCCCCCCCCCTCTGACTCCGTGCTACTCCCCCCTCTGACTCCGTGCTACTCCCCCCCCTCTGACTCCGTGCTACTCCCCCCCCACTGACTCCGTGCTACTCCCCCTCCCCCCTCTGACTCCGTGCTACTCCCCCCTCTGACTCCGTGCTACTCCCCCCTCTGACTCCGTGCTACTCCCCCCTCTGACTCCGTGCTACTCCCCCCCTCTGACTCCACGCTACTCCCCCCCTCTGACTCCATGCTACTCCCCCCCCTCTGACTCCACGCCACTCCCACCCCCTCTGACTCCGCGCCACTCCCCCCCTCTGACTCCGCGCCACTCCCCCCCTCTGACTCCGTGCTACTCCCCCCTCTGACTCCGTGCTACTCCCCCCTCTGACTCCGTGCTACTCCCCCCTCTGACTCCGTGCTACTCCCCCCTCTGACTCCGTGCTACTCCCCCCCCCTCTGACTCCGTGCTACTCCCCCCTCTGACTCCGTGCTACTCCCCCCTCTGACTCCGTGCTACTCCCCCCCCTCTGACTCCGTGCTACTCCCCCCCCACTGACTCCGTGCTACTCCCCCTCCCCCCTCTGACTCCGTGCTACTCCCCCCTCTGACTCCGTGCTACTCCCCCCCTCTGACTCCGTGCTACTCCCCCCCTCTGACTCCGTGCTACTCCCCCCCTCTGACTCTGTGCTACTCCCCCCCTCTGACTCTGTGCTACTCCCCCCCTCTGACTCTGTGCTACTCCCCCCCTCTGACTCTGTGCTACTCCCCCCCTCTGACTCTGTGCTACTCCCCCCCTCTGACTCTGTGCTACTCCCCCCCTCTGACTCTGTGCTACTCCCCCCCTCTGACTCCGTGCTACTCCTCCCCCCCTGTGACTCCGTGCTACTCCTCCCCCCCTGTGACTCCGTGCTACTCCCCCCCCTCTGACTCCGTGCTACTCCCCCCCCACTGACTCCGTGCTACTCCCCCTCCCCCCCACTGACTCCGTGCTACTCCCCCTCCCCCCACTGACTCCGTGCTACTCCCCCTCCCCCCACTGACTCCGTGCTACTCCCCCTCCCCCCCACTGACTCCGTGCTACTCCCCCTCCCCCACTGACTCCGTGCTACTCCCTGAACGTGTTTCATGAAAAGGTTCCACGTCTGTTGGAGTAGTTACACTCTGCTTGTAAATAGTGACGGTTTACCAGCAGACAAAGACCAGGGAAATTTTACTTCCCTGTATTTCCCTTGTTTTGTTATCGTATCATTGTGCCTGTTTTAAAAGGAGCGACTGCAATAATAAAAAAGTATTGTGCAACTCCCTAATATATTAATGTAAGGTCACCAGTGATAAATTTACACCTTTTAACCCCTTAAGGACGCAGCTTTGTTTTTTGCTGTATTTTTTTTTTCTACAATATGGTGGAAAGTATTACAAATTAAATAATAATTTGACATGTTTTCCTATGTTGGCCACCAGGGGGAGCACTTCCCAGAATTACAGCAAGGTGAATAAGGCAAAGCAACCTGACTCACAGCTGTAAATGTGGGAGGCAATCTCACCCCCCCCCCTCCTACAAGCCAGGAAAAGGTGTCTTCAAATTGCTAAGCAGTGTCCGGCAGCTATTTTGGGTGTGATTCTGCAGCTGGCAGAAGTTATAGGACACACCAAAAGGCTAAGGGTATGTTCACACGCTTACTAAACAAAGGGAAAACCGCTCCTGATTTTCAGCCATTTTTTAATCAAACTCACGTTTTTTGAGCTGTTTTTCTATAAAGTCAAATTAAAAACGGCTCCAAAAACGTCCAAAGAAGTGATGTGCACTTCATTTTGGTGGGCGTCTTTTTACGTGCCGGTTTTGGAAAACGACCATGTAAAAAACGCCCTGTCAGAACAGAACGCCGTATTTCCCATTGAAACCAAGGGGCAGATGCTTGTAGGCGTTCTGCTTCCGATTTTTCAGCTGAAAACACATACCCTTAGTATGATGAAAGTGAAGTGAATGACTTTTCAGTTGACCGGTTCACACGCTGTGTATTTGACACGTTTTTTTTTTGCACATTTTACGTGCCAAAAAACACATAAAAAAAATGCTTGATTGTGTGTGTGTGTGTGTGTTCGCTGCTGATTCTTCAAAACAGCTGATAAGCGGCTATGAAGTATCAGCGACGCCCGTGCACTCTCTGTCTCTCTGTATCTCTCTGTGTCTCTGTCCAGGAAAACATGGCACCGCACCTGTCCTCAGGCCGTGTGTGGTATTACAGCTCTGTCCTATTCACTTCAATGGAGGTGAACTGCAATACCAGACACAACCTGAGGACAGGTGCGGTGCTGTGTCTCCAATCCGGACACCCCCTTCTGTCCTGAGATGACCCAACGGGGGAGGCGGATGTCAGAGCCACCCACCGCCATCACTGCAGACAGAACCACACAACTACGGCATGAGGGCAGGGCTTGTCCTGAGTGCACTGTCTCTTGTTATGGACAGATTTATAGTCACATGAACCCCACCTGATGAACCGGTAACCTAGGTCCAATCACATGACAGAGGGGGATCACCAAAAACCCTGTGCACCCTCCATCCAGCCCTTTCCTGGTTATATCTCTTTCTGGGAAAGCTGGGTGACCACCATTACCCCCTCCTACTGGAGTGTGTTTGGGGATGTGACTAATGAACTTCTCACACTCCAGTAGGAGGGGTAATGGTGGTCACCCAGCTTTCCCAGACCCCTGAACGGTAAATCTCTCTAGTTGTGTTGAGACTGTTTGGGGATGTGACTAATGAACCTCTCAGTCTCAGCACAACTAGACAGATTTATCGTTCAGGGGTCTGGGAAAGCTGGATGACCACCATTACCCCTCCTACTGGAGTGTGTTTGGGGATGTGACTAATGAACCTCTCACACTCCAGTAGGAGGGGTAATTGTGGTCTCCCAGTTTTCCCAAACCCCTGAACAGTAAATCTCTCTAGTTGTACTGAGACTGTTTGGGAATGTAACTAATGAACCTCTGTCTCAGCACAACTAGAGAGATTTACCGTTCAGGGCTTTCCCAGGACAGTTACATCATGTGTCCTTTATACAGGGGGGGAGGGCCCGTCAGGGGGGGCCGTTGGGGGGGCCCGTCGGGGGTCACGAGAGTGGCGGTCTGTGAGATAGAGAGTGGGACAGACAGGGACACACACCTTACCTGCAGTGAAGCTGGAGCTGGTCTTCATGATGTCGCCTGCTATCTCCCTGCAAACAGCTGCTCTGCTGTGTGACTCTGACCTGCTTCTGCGCAGTACAGAGACAGAGAGCAGAAGCAATAGACGGGAGCCGTTCATTGACTCCTATGCCCTGTAGCTGTCATATTCCATCTCTGTATGTTTCGTTAATCGACACATACAGAGATTAAAAAAAAATGGCAGCCCCCATAGAGAAGTAAAAGAGAGAAAAAAATAAAAAGTACAACACAAAAACACAAATAAATAAAATTTATTTTAATGACATACTAAAAGCAATATTATTTTTTTTAAAAACTTTTTCGTGACACCTTACCTTTAAAGAGACTCTGTCACCACATTATAAGTGTCCTATCTCCTACATAAGGAGATGGGCGTTATAATGTAGGTGACAGTAATGCTTTTTATTTAAAAAAACGATCTATTTTCATAACGTTAGGAGCGATTTTGGTTTATGCTAATGAGTTTCTTAATGCCCAAGTGGGCGTATTTTTACTTTCGACCAAGTGGGCGTTGTACAGAGGAGTGTATGACGCTGACCAATCGGCATCATGCACTCCTCTCCATTCATTTAGACAGCAGAATCGCGTTCTTACTAGAACATGATCTGCAGCCACATACACAGCGATTCTGCTTGATTAATCCAGTGTCCTGATAATGAATACACATGATCATCCAGCCTGGACGTCACGTGTATTCAGAATCCTGACACTTCTGAATCTTTTCTGTGAGATTCCAGCAACGGAGACGAAATCTCGCGAGATTACGGAAGTAAACAAGATTTCGTTTCCCTTGCTGTAAATCTCACAGAAAAGATTCAGAAGTGTCAGGATTCTGAATACACATGACGTCCAGGCTGGATGATCATGTGTATTCATTATCGGGACACTGGATTAACGTTAATCAAGCAGAATCGCTGTGTATGTGGTTGCAGATCATGTTCTAGTAAGAACGCGATTTGCAGAGGTATCAAAGCAATGGAAACCCACCAGAAGTGACCCCATTTTGAAAACTACACCCCTCAAGAAATTATGGGTTTTGTGACCATTTAGACCCCACAGTTTTTTCACAGATCTTATTTGAATTGGGCTGTGAATTAAAAAGAAAAACAATGTAATTTTTTCCAATAATATGAAGTTTTGGTTTTAAAATTTCTTATTTTCACAGCAAATAAAATACCCCATTTTTCTGCCCAATTTGTCCTGAGTGCGGCAATGCCCCATTGGTGATAAACTGCTGTTTGGGCCCATGGGAGAGCTCAGAAGGAAAGGAGCGCTATCTGTTCTTTGGAGTCCAGATTTTTCTGGATTGGTTTTCAGGTGCCATGTTGTATTTGCGGATCCCCAGATGTATCAAAGCAATGGAAACCACCAAGAAGCTACACCATTATTTTAAAATCTACACCACTTAAGGCATTCATCTAGAGGTGTAGTGAGCATTTTGATCCCACACGTATTGTCTAAAAGGTAATGCGTAGCAGATGGTGCAGTGTGAGATTTGCAATTTTCTATATATGTATCCCATTTCAGTATCCAATATATTGTGCCCAGCATGCGCCACCGGAGATATACACCCAATAAATTGTAATGTGGGTTCTCCTGGGTACGGCAATACACTACATGTGCATGTTATCTGCTGCCTGGGCACACGACAGGGCTTAGAAGGGAAGGACCACCATTTGGCCTACCGGAGCTTTTCTGTTGCTAAGTCGTGAATGCAGAAGCCCCTGAGGTACTAGTACAGTTGAAACCCCCAAAAAGTGACCCCATTTTAAAATCTACTCCCCTTAAGGCATTCATCTAGAGGTGTGGTGAGCATTTTGACCCGACAGGTATAGTCTGAAAGGTAATGCGCAGCAGATGGTGCAGTGCAGTGTCCAATATATTGTGCCCAGCATGCGCCACTGGAGATATACACCCTATAAATTGTAATGTGGGTTCTCTCAGGTATGAAAATACCCTACATGTGGCTGTTATCAGCTGCCTGGGCACACAGCAGGGCTCAGAAGGGAAAGATGAGGGGGATAAGCTGTGCGGAGTGCATCAGGGTAAGTAAAACTGGTGTAGATTAAAAATCTAAGGGATGTATGATACATTTTAAAACATTCTTTCATACAGAGCCCTGGTTTTTCAGGACACGTGTCACATTGATATATTGTGCCCTCCCTTATCCCCCTCTTATAGCAGACTTTGCACCTCTTTTGACTTTTTCCCTTCTTGCCAGTTTGGGGTTCTTCTGGAAAGTGTTGCCCTAGTACGATGCGTGTGGCCTCGCTTCCAGAAGTACTGGGTGCCCCCCCCCCTTCTTGGTCCCTACAGATTAGGTTCTTGATAACCACCTCTTGAAATTCCAGGAAAGTTCCCGTCAGGCCTGCACATCGACGTAGCAAGTACGCATTGTACAATGCCATCTGTATGATGTGCACGGCTAGCTTCTTATACCACACCGCATGGTGCTGTAGGGCTTCAGGACTTGATCTGACAAGTCCACCCCTCCAATGTACCATTTGTAGTCCAGGATGAAGTCTGGGTCTGGTTTGGGGGTCTCTGTAATGGTACCTCGTACAGGTACATGGGTACTGGTGTGGCCGTGTATTGTCAATACAAGGACATCTCTCTTGTCCTTGTACTTGACACACAATATGTTGCTGCTAGAATGTGCCCTTCTCTCACCCCCTCTGAGTGTTTGCCCAAGCAATGTCTTAGGGAGGCCTCTCAGATTTCTTCTAGCAGTGCCGCGTGCCGCATGCCGCAGTACTTCTGTAAGTGAGGCACTTGAAGAGTGGGACGCTGGTATAAAAATTATCCAGGTAGAGGTGGTAACCCTGGTCCACACAATTTTTGCATTAACTCCCAGTAACGCGGAGCATTCTGAGGGCTGAATACCGCGGTCCTTCCCCTTATATATTCTAAATGTGTAGGTATACCCTGACGTACTCCCGCACAGCTTATACATCTTCACGCCATACCTTGCCCTCTTACTCGGCAGGTACTGGAGGAATTTAAGCCTCCCTTTCAAATCTACCAAGGACTCCTCAATAGAAATACACTTCTCGGGGGTGTATGCTTGGGAAAACAGGGCACAGAAATGGCCTAATAGGGGTCTCAGTTTATACAAACGGTCAAAACTGGGGTCATCTCAGGGTGGGCAAGCGAAGTATTGCCTAAGTGTTTATTTGTGAAAATTAGTGACCGCCCTTTAGTGTTTTTACGGGCAGCCACTAACAGGCTTTATTCCGATGCAGTAGACTTTTTACGGCGCTGCATCGGAATAAAAAAAGAAAGCGGGAGCAGTTAAAAAGTTAAAAAAGTTTAATAAAAGTTTATAATAAATAAAAATCTATAATAAGTAAAAAAAATTAAAAACCCACTTTTTCCCCCTTACAAAATGCTTTATTATGAAAAAACAAAAAAAGTTACACATTTTTGGTATCGCCGCGTCAGAAACCAACTCAAATATAAAGCTATTACATTATTTAACCCGCTTCATGAACGCCGTAAAAAATAAAATAAAAAACAATGCAAGAATTGCTGTTTTCTGTGCATCCATGCTTAAAAAAGAAGTGATAACAAGTGATAAAAAAGTTGCATGTATTTCAAAATGGTACCAATGAAAAAAAAAGTCGTGCCACATACAAAAAAAGGCCCTCATACAGTTTAATCGGCGGAGAAATAAAAAAGTTATGGCTCTTCGCATGTGGAAACACAAAAACAAATAATTTAGAAAAAGAAAGTGTTTTTACTGTGTAAAAGTAGAAAAACATAAGAAAACTAGATAAATTTGGCATCGTTACAATTGTAACAACCCGCTGAATAAAGTTACTGTGTTATTTATACCACACTGTAAACGACGTAAATTTAGGATGCATAGAAGGGTGGTGAAATTGCTGTTTTCTTTTCTATTCCCCCCATAAAAACTTAATAAAAGTTAATCAACAAATTATATGTACCCCAAAATGGTGCTATTAAAAATACAATTTGTCCCGCAAAAAACATGACCTTATAGAACTATGTGGACGCAAAAATAAAACATTTATAGCTCTTTGAATAAGAATATGGAAAAACGTAAAAATTAAGGCCTAAAATATGCTGGTCACTAAGGGGCTAGTCCACAGTGTTTATCTGTGTGCTGAATTTTCCATATGCTACTGAAGCAAACCGTTTTGTAGAACTCCCGTAAATAACACAAGGGTTAATTTTCTCTTCTTCATTTGCTGTTTTTATTATTTCAGCCATTTCAGGCTGGGGAGAGGCTGACTGTAATGTTTCTGCAAAATAAAATTAATACCAGGAACTTCAGAAAAATGTCTGCCCCCATGATCACTATTTTATACTTAGAACATATTTCCGTTTCTCATAGCCTCCCCGAAACACTTACTATATATGTAAATGATATAAGCAGCTCTTATTACTGGGTTATTCCCATCACAGTATGTAATGGCATATGGCTAGGATATGCCATCACATTCTAACCGGAGGGGTCCGACTGCCGGGAACCAAGATTAACCCTTCAGGACTAAGCCATTGTTTGAATTTAGTTTTTCACTCCCCGTCTTTCAAGAGCCATAACTTTATTTTTCTGTCAATACATTGGTGAGAGGGCTTATTTTTTGCGGAAGGAGTTGTACTTTCTATTTGTAACATTTAAAGTACCATACAATGTACTGATAAACTAAAAAAAAATCTTTGCGGGCCAAAATTGGAACAAACAGTGATTCCTCCATTGTTTTTTGGGTTTCGTTTTTACGGCTTTCACCGTAAGATAAAAATTACAACTTTGTTCTGTGGCTCCATACAATTATGGTGATACCAAATGTTAATATTTTACATATTTTTATTTATTTATGTTTTACATTTTTTGTTAAAAAAAATAAAATTATTTTGTTTCACCACATTCTGAGAGTCATAACGTGTATTTTTCCATGGATTGAGCAGCATGAGGGATTATTTTTTGTGGGACGAGCTGTAGTTTTTATTGGTACCATTTTTTTTTTTAATCACTTTTTATCCCTTATTTTTTATACTAATGTATTGCAGTGTATAGTCATGTTTACAGGCTTCTGTTATGCCCTGCCACAGGCAGGGCTTCACAGAGGCAGAGTAAAGGCAGTCCTGCGGGCCTTCATTCGCCCCCTGGGCTGCCATGATAACTATCGGCACACCACGATCGCGTTGTTGGGGCATCGATGAGATGTCAGAGGGGGCCATCCCCCCTCTTTTTAATATCTCCGATGGTGCGGTCGGGATTGACCATAACATATGAAGAGTTAAATGGCCAGGAACAATGCGATTGCTGTTTCTGGCTGTTAGTCTCCGGGGTGTGAGCTGTAAAACACAATTGACACCCGCAGGCAGGGGCGGATTATAATGAGGGCAATCTGGGCAAGTGCCCGGAGCCTGAGGCTGGAAGGGGGCCCAGTTCGCCCCGGTTCTCCCTTACCTCTCACCCAACCAGTGGCGTAGCTATAGGGGCCGCACTACATCAATAAAAAGTTACTATAGTAACTGGAGCCGCGGGCCCGTTGCTATAGTAACTACAGTACTTACCTTCCTGTTTCCAGTGCGCAGCGCATGACGTCACAGCGCTGTGCGCCGCGCACAGCATCCTGATCCTGGATAGAGTCAGGACATCAGCTTCGGCTGAAGAGGAGGGCAAGTTTAATATCCCTGTCTGCTTGAAGCTCATTGGTGGGGCCGACTCCCAGGACCCCCGCCAATCACCTGTTTTGAATGGGCCACAGCGCTCATACAAGAGCTGCTTCCCCTTCATTCCGGTCACTTGCTCACATTGTGAATTTGTGTCGGCGATTCACAGTGTGAGTCAGTAAGGGAAATAAAGGGGAAGCAGCGGTCGTACCAGCGCTGCGGCCCCTTCAAAACAGGTGATTGGCGGGTCCCGGGAGACTGACCCCGACCCATCAGCTATTGTTGGCCTATCCTGAGGATAGGCCATCAATGTTTAGGGACTGGACAATCCCTTTAAGCCTACGATGTTGCAGGCTTAGAGGGCCCATGAGACGGGATCACATATTGTGTGATGCTGTCTGCTGGGCCCTGTATCTAAGCCAATCACATGGTAGGCTTAAATACAAGGCCCATGTGTGATCCTGTCTGCTGGGCCCTGTATCTAAGCATCTTACATAAGCACATGGTAGGCTTAAATACATGGCCCATGTGTGATCCTGTCTGATGTGCCCTGTATATAAGCCTACCACATGTACTGTCTGCTGGACCCTGTATCTAAGCCTGCCTTGACAGACCGTATCACACATGGGCCCTGTACCTAAGCCTACCACATGTGTTACTAATCGGGCCCAGACCTGAAAAAGTGGCCGGGCCCCATGGTACCCTTAATCCGCCCCTGCCCGCAGGGTATACGTCTCCACCGCACCAGGACGTAATAGCACGTCGTGGTGCGCGAAGGTGTTAAGGGGGCCACAGCGCTGCTTTAGCGCTGTGTCTCCTTCAAAGATTTTTCCTGCACATGAACAATCCCGACCACTAAATTTATAGAGAACTGTACCAGGGCCTCTTTCTGTGATGGGTATAACCCTTTAGGATAAATAGGTTGCAAAGGTGAATATAACCTTTATGTTCTGTCTAAGAGGAGCATGTGAAGCAAAGTTCATTCATCCAACTGTGTTGTATGCACTGCGCACACATGACAGGAACTGATCTGTTTGATATCTGACTGAGTTTACCGACGTACAATGAACTGATATTGCATTGCTGTCCTACTTTTGTATTAATAGGTTGGTAAATAATCTGTGAGGGTGTAAAATGATCCAGTGGTTTGTGATTTGTGAAGTCGGGATTGGCATAAAAAAACAGCCTGCACTCTTTATTAAAATTTTTGTTTACCAAAATATTTTTGTGTTGCTAATAAGTAGCCCATTTGTAACATCTATGGCCGCGGACCGTCGTCCTGACTTACCCTCTGACGGCCATGGCCATGGACGAGTGAGTTCTCGACGGCATCTCCCTCCTGATAGACGCCAGCAATCACTTCCTGGTTCGGACACTGTCTCCCGCAGGGCGCCTGCGCGTGCACTGCCTTAAAGGGCCAGTGCGTGCACAGTTGCAGAATATCTGCAATTAGCCCAGTATGCTGCTAGACTATAAAAAGGGCCCTGCCCTCTTGTTCATTGCCTGAGCATTGTTGTGTTACCTAAAGTTTGTCATTGCAAATGGTCTCCTAGTGTTTTCCAGTTCCCAGTGTTACCCGTTCCTGCTGCCTGTACCCTGTATCCCATGCTACCGTGCCTCTGCCGTCAAGAGTTGGAGTCGTGTTGTGTCTTACGCTGCATCTATTGTCGCACCCCACCAGGTGTCTCTCTGCTGTCAGAGCCTCATCTTAGCCTGAATACACCGCTACTGTCTACATTGCCTCAGGTACCCTTTCTGGACTATAGACATTGCATTGTACCCGTTTGGTCAGCTGCGGTACGGCCCAGTGGGTCTACACCCCGTGCCGTGACAGTACGCTCAGGCCATGGACCCCGCTGGTCAATTCAAGGGCCGGTCACCCTCCCAAGCCATGCAGGCAGACCTTCAGGAGCTACAAGCACGACAGGATCAACTTCTTGTGGCAGTAGACTCAATGGCACAGCAGATAGGGGCACTAGCTGCTTCCTTTTCTTCTCCTGTCCCAGCCTCTCCAACTGATCCTCCTGCTACACCTCCCGGCAGCTCCAGTTCTGATCCTCGGTTCTCGCTGCCACTGCCGCCTCGTTTCCATGGAAACGCAAACACATGCCCACTACCCTTCTGGAGAAGTCGTTGATCGTTGCTTCGGTAGATGGACTTCCGCTGCCCGACCCAATATTGTCTGTGGCTAAGCCGCTGAGGCTTCAAGTGGAAGACCTTCACTCATCTCATATCATCTCCCTGTTTGTCCTGCCCAAGGCCGTCAACGCCGGGCTTCTGGGTTTGCCTTGGCTCCGTCTACATGCCCAGTCCTGGATTGGAACTCCGGCAAGGTTCTCCAGTGTCTAAACCTCTGTCTGTGGCGTATCCATCCGCCTCAGTCTCCGCATCAGTCATTGACCGGGTTGCTTCCTTGTTACTCTCAGTTCTCAGATGTTTTCGACAAGAAGGAGGCAGAGATGGTAGCCACCACATCGAGCGTATGATTGTTCTATTGACTTAGTTCCTGATTCGTCACCTCCTTGCGGTAGAGTATACCCTCTCTCCTTACCTGAAACCCAGTCAATGTCTGCCTATATTAAGGAGAATCTAGAGAGGGGCTTCATACGTACAGTAAATCCTCATCCCCGGCCGGAGCCGGGTTTTTCTTTGTCAAGAAAAGAGACGGATACCTTCAACCCTGCAATGATTACCAGGGTCTCAACTAGATCACGGTAAAGAACAGATACCCATTGTCTTTAATCCCTGAACTGTTTGATCGCTTAGGCGGGGCAATTTTTTTTTCTAAACTAGACCTGCGGGGCCTACAATCTAATCCGGCTTCGTCAAGGTGACGAGTGGAAGACTGCATTTAATACACGTGATGGGCACTACGAATACCTGGTTATGCCCTTTGGCCTGTGTAACGCCCATGCTGTTTTTCAAGAATTCGTCAATTACATTTTTCGTGATCTCCTCTATGTCTGTGTTGTGGTGTATCTCGATGACATTTAGATTTTTTTTCCCCAGATCCAGTAACTGATCAGAGACATGTCCGCCAGGTTTTGCTTTGATTAAGGGAGAATCACCTATATGCCAAGCTGGAGAAGTGCGTGTTCGAAAGAAAGTCTATACCCTACCTGGGCTATATCCTGTCCGATCAGCGCCTCAAAATGGATCCTGAGAAGGTAAAGGCTGTCCTGGAATGGCCACGCCCTCAAGGCTTAAGGGCCATACAGCGCTTCCTAGGATTTGCCAACTTCTACCGGCTGTTCATTCCCAACTTCTCCTCATTGGCAGCTCCCATCTCTACCCTCACCAAAAAGGGCATGAATGCCAAGGTGTGGTCTCCAGAAGCAGTGGCTGTGTTTAAGAGCTTAAAGAAGGGCTTCACATCAGCCTCAATTCTTCACCATCCTGATGTGTCCCTATAGTTTTCGTTGGAGGTGGACGCCTCCTCTGTTGGTGCTGGCGCACTTTTGTTCCAGAGAGGTTCCAAAAGCAAGACTGTGGTATTTGGCAACTACTCTATTGGGGATCGGAAGTTACTGGCCATCAAGCTGGCCCTGCTGGAGTGGAGACACCTACTAGAAGGCGCAGCTCATTCTATCCTGGTCTTCACTGACCACAAGAATCTCACCTATCTTCAGACGGCTCAGAGGCTGAATCCTCGTCAAGCCAGGTGGTCGCTGTTCTTCACTTGGTTCCAGTTTGAGCTCCACTACCGACCTGCCGACAAGAATGTGAGGGTCGATGCCATGTCTAGGTCGTTTGAGACAGAGGACACTGTGGAGTCCCCACAAAATATTATTGACCCTTCCTGTATCTTCTCTGTCAACCCTCTGCAAGTTAGAGATATTCCTCCGGGAAGGACTTTTGTACGTCTGGCAGAGGAACAATCCTTCGCTGGGGACACAGTTCCAAGCTGGCAGGTCACGCGGGTGCCCGTAAGACCTGAAACCTAATTGCCCATCAGTTCCTGTGGCCCACACTGCCCAAAGATATCATACTTGCAGGGCCTTTCTGCAGATATGGCAGCAGACCCGATCTTCTGATCTGCTGGCGGTTGACTGCATGAACAGAAAGGCAGACACTAGAAGACGAGAACCTCCTCAGTTTCTTCCAGGTACAAAGGCCTGGCTGTCTTCCAGGAATATCCAGCTGAGGGTGCCGTCTTGCAAGTTTGCCCCCAGGTTCCTCGGACCCTTCGAGATTCTGCTGCAAATTAATCCCGTCTTACAAGCTTCGGCTGCCTCCTACCCTCAAGATCCCAAACTCCTTCCATGTCTCCTTGCTGAAGCCTGTGGTCCTGAACTGCTGCTCTAGGACTCCTAGTTCCTCAGCGGCTCCTGGCGGATCGTCGGGTACTTTCGAGGTGAGGGAGATCCTGGCCACCAAGAAAGTAGGAGTAAGGACGTTTTATTTGGGGGATTGGAGGGGATTTGGTCCAGAAGAGAAATCTTGGGAGCCAGAGGAGGACATCGATGCTCCTGTCCTCGTGAAGAAGTTTCTCTCCCGCTCTGGTCCCAAGAAGAGGGGGCGTAAGAGGGGGGATACTGTAATGTTTATGGCTGCGGCCATGGACGAATGAGTTCTCGGCAGCATCTCCCTCCTGAGAGACGCCGGCACTCACTTCCTCGTTCGGACACTGTTTCCCGCAGAGCGCGCTCGCCCGTGCGTGCACGGCCTTAAAGGGCCAGTGCGCGCACAGTCGCAGAATATCTGCAATTAGCCCAGAATGCTCCTGGACTATAAAAAGGGCCCTGCCCTCTTGGTCATTGCCTGAGCATTGTTGTGTTACCTAAAGTTTGTCATTGCAAATGGTCTCCTAGTGTTTTCCAGTTCCTAGTGTTACCCGTTCCTGCTGCCTGTACCCTGTATCCCGTGCTACCGTGCCTCTGTGCCGTCAAGAGTTGGAATCGTGTTGTGTCTTTCGATGCATCTATTGTCGCACCCCGCCGGGTGTTTCTCTGCTGTCAGAGCCTCATCTTAGCTTGAATCCACCGCTACTGTCTACATTTCCTAAGGTACCCTTTCTGGATTATAGACATTGAATTGTACCTGTTTGGCCAGCTGCTATCCCGCTACGCGGTATGGCCCAGTGGGTCCACACCCCACGCCGTGACACCATTCTTGGGCTATGTCTCACAAATAGATGATCTAAATTAGTTTGTGTTGCAGATCTGGCTTTTTGTACTAGTCCTCATGATATCGCAATGTCTGTGGTTTTAGGACTGCAAATCTACTATATAAGGACCTGTTCATATCTGCGTTGAAGACTCCGTTATGGGTCTCCGTCACAAATACAGCAGAGTGCATGCTGCACTAGTGTTTCTGGTAAAACCACGGAAAGCCGATAGAACCCTTTAAAGTCAATTGGTTCCGTTGGTGTCTGTGGTGCAACGGAACCGGTTTCTGGTATGATGGAGCAGAACAGAATGGCCCAATGCAGGTATGAACAGCGCTTAAAGAGGCTCTGTCACCAGATTTTGCAACCCCTATCTCCTATTGCAGCAGAGCGGCGTTGCAATGGAGATAAGAGTAACATTTTTGTTTTTTTAAAAACGAGCATTTTTGGCCAAGTTATGACCATCTTTATATTTATGTAAATGAGGCTTTCTAAAGTACAACTGGGCGTGTTTAAAGTAAAAGTACAACTGGGCGTGTATTGTGTTCGTTACATCTGGGCGTTTTTACTTCTTTTACTAGCTGGGCGTTGTGTATAGAAATATCATCCACTTCTCTTCAGAACGCCCAGCTTCTGGCAGTGCAGACACACAGCGTGTTCTCGAGAGATCACGCTGTGACGTCACTCACTTCCTGCCCCAGGTCCTGCATCGTGTCGGACCAGCGAGGACACATCGGCACCAGAGGCTACATTTGATTCTGCAGCAGCATCAGCGTTTGCAGGTAAGTCGATGTAGCTACTTACCTGCAAACGCTGATGCTGCTGCAGAATCAACTGTAGCCTCTGGTGCCGATGTGTCCTCGCTCGTCCGACACGATGCAGGACCTGGGGCAGGAAGTGAGTGACGTCACAGCGTGATCTCTCGAGAACACGCTGTGTCTTTGCACTGCCAGAAGCTGGGCGTTGTGAAGAGAAGTGGATGATACTTCCATACACAACACCCAGCTAGTAAAAGAAGTAAAAACGCCCAGATGTAACGAACACAATACATGCCCAGTTGTACTTTTACTTTAAACACACCCAGTTGTACTTTAGAAAGCCTCATTTACATAAATATAAAAATGGTCATAACTTGGCCAAAAATGCTCGTTTTAAAAAAAAAAAAAATGTTACTCTTATCTACATTGCAGCGCCGATCTGCTGCAATAGGAGATAGGGGTTGCAAAATCTGGAGACAGAGCCTCTTTAACCTTAGTCCAGAGAGTTATAGTATCATGATGTATAGTGCTCCCAAAAATAAATCAAACGTGTTTCGTGTTCTCTTGACTCCAGTTCAAACTCAGCTACTTTTATGATCTTTTGCAGTATGCACTTTACTGTCAATGGTCTTGTCTTTTGGGCTGTTAACTATGGATGTGACTGGTTTGTGTATTTACTTCTATGAATTGATTTTATTTATTGTTGCACTTGCAATTTTTTTTAATTATCCTTTGGGTGATCAAATCAGGATATACATGTATTTTTATTCCTATGTAATTTGATTAGGGGGACTTGTATTCCTTAGCCTTTAAGCAATCAGGTATGTATTCGATACTGCTTTCTACCATTATATTTAACTGTCCAATGATCCAGAATATTGGATAATCAGGCATATATAATAATCTATGTATAACACAGGATAATACAGCGTCCGATTTGAGAACTGCATTTGATATAGTTACAAATATAATAATAATTTTAAAAAAATAATCCCTTGTACATCAAAGCCATAAGGAAAATTAAAATATACAGGGCCAGATTATAGGGAGGGGGACGGTTGCCCAGGGGGCCTCCACCACCTAGAGGCTTCCACCAGCCAGCTCTCTTCAGCCATTTCCAACACTCCTACTAACTGCAGCAATACATGTACATAGGACTTTGTACCTCCAACAATATAAAAGTTTTGACATGTAAAGGAAGTGATAATGCTGTTTTTACTTATATTTATGACTAGTGGTCGGAGCTCCATTCTCCTGCCTGCACTGCTATCTTGATGCAATCTGGTGGTTGAACATGCAGATTTATTACAATAGGGGAAAGCGGATAAACAGCTGCCAGATACCTTTTTGGATCCGCTAATCTCCTAGTTGAACAAAGAAATTCAACATTTTTCATGCCAATGTATTTCTGGTGACTTTTTCCGCTTGATAAGCAAAATGATGTGTGCTTAATGTCCCAACCAGATCAAAGTGCTTGTCACCTTGCACCAGGGGGCACCAGGGAGCAGATTGTGACCCAAAAAAAAAAGAATGTTGACACAACTTGGGCACCCTCCTTCCCCCTTACACGCAATTCAACCCCCTCCCAACGCGCTGACACTGTACCCGTCAGTGACGTATACTTGTTTTAGCACTAGATACAGCTTCTCTGTATTCAGGATATAAAGCAGCTGTATCTCAAAAAGTTAAAATCATTTTTCAGTATTTAGAAAGGTAGCACTAAACACCATACACTATTTTATTTTTAAAAAACAACTTTTTGAAAGGTTTACACAGCCTTTAACACATCAAATAAAAACAAATTGTAACAGCTCTTTTTAAAGGGTAAGTAAATGTTCAACAAACTTCTGACATGTCATAGTGACATGTCAGGACTTTTGATGGGTGGGGTCCGGGTGCTGAGTCCCCCACCGATCGCTAAAATTAAGAGGCAGAAGAGCTCTTTCATTCAGTTTTATGGGACTTACGGAAACAGCGTAGCTCAGCAAGCTATGCTGTTTTCGTAACTCCCGACCATGTAATCCGGATGTGGCCAGGAGGCAGCGATAGCAAAAACAGGTGTATATGTCATACATTTATAGGAAAACTGAGGGCTGTATGGGGGGGATTATATTTCAAGGGGAGGTGAGGTTGTCTCACTGACTTCTGGGAGCTCTATAGGGAGGTCTGAGTGCCTGATTCTGAGATCTCTGTGGGGGGATAGCCCCCCTACAGAGCCCGCTGCTCAGACCTCCCTATAGAGCCCCCAGCAGTCAGACAATTTGACTTCCCCTTGCAATATATTATTAACTAGTGAGGGCTGTATGGGAAGGAGGGGATTATACTGAATGGGGGGTTCTAACCATCTAAGTGACTTCAGAGGACTCTATGAAGGGGGGAGAAATCCCCCCCCCCGTTCCCCATAGAGCCCTCAGTATTTATTATACAGCAGGAGGGGGGCGGGGGGGTTGAGCATCTGAGTGTCTATGGGGGAAATTATTATCCTCCCATAGAGTCCTCTGTAGTGTTAGATGGAAATCCCCCCCCCCCTGCTGTATAATAAATACTGAAATACTGAGGGCTCTATGGGGGATGGGGGGGATTATTCCCCCCTTCATAGAGTCCTCTGCAGTGAGTTAGATGGAAATCCCCCCCTCCTTGCTGTATAATTAATCCCCCTTAGAGTCTGCCGATTTGTTGCTTGGGGCAGGAGGCGAACAGCAGACTAACCTTCTTCCTCACCGCTCGACCGCCGTCCTTCTCTTCTGTTCCTCACTGGCGTTACGTGAAGCGTCAAAGAGGAGCATGTTCTACCATCTAGCAGACGCATGTCTGCTAGTCCTATCCAGTCCCTGCTATTACTATCCCTCCCCTACTCCCTATCAGCACTACGCTGGGGGCTCGATTCCGTTCCAGTCTGCCTCTCCAATCCCTCTCTCTCTCTCTCAGCAGCGGCCATTAGCAGCGCCAGCACTGAGTCTCAAGTGATTTTTTAAATTATGTTCCTATGATAATCCGCCACTGCCTGTGTGGACCAGAGTGTGAAAGGCTCCTGTGTACATACAGCAGAATTATTCTGAGGCTGCTTGAGGTAGAAAGATCCCGCAGTGACTAGTACCTGGCAGTGTGTACAAAGTGAGGTGTCTGGACAGAAAAACCAGCATATCACAGCCTGAGTAAGCAGTCAAGCATTTATTGAGTCACCCTAAATATTTATTCCCTCTATTCTTGTGTTCCTTATTATATTATTGGTATACTGTGTGATAGAAAAAAGAGAAAATGCACGGCGCCACCATAGTGCAGGTAAAAATGATAACCAGACTAGGAAAGAGGATGAGGTATATACTCCTCTTGACATGTTGTGCTTGGTTAGGCACAACACTGATGTGTGCAGTGGTTTTGGGAGATAAGCTGCTGCCGAGGTCCGATCCGGGAAAACAGGAATTGTTACCGCCAAGAAAATGTTGAAAAGACCAAAAATAGGACCTATAAACGGCGCTGCTATAACGAAATTAGAGAGGTCGATGTAATATAAATAATTTGTTTAATGGGCTACGCGTTACGACATTGAACAGATGTCTTCATCAGGCCATGTAAAAAACATAGATTACTACAGCTTATATACACTTCATACAAAACATAAATTGTATGTAGTGTATATAAGCTGTAGTAATTTATGTTTTTTACATAGCCTGATGAAAACATTATTGGTTCAATATCGTAACGCGTAGCCCATTAAACAAATTATTTATATTACATCGACCTCTCTAATTTCGTTATAGCAGCGCCGTTTGTGGGTCCTATTTTTGCACTTTTCTACATTATTATATTATTGATCTTGAATCTGAAATTTACTCTACAACTATGTTCAAAATTCACAGTACTGCACCAACCTTGTTTTATTCTGTTATATTGAGACCGCAGCGTTAAATGTTCCCATCTGAAACACCTGGGGCGGTTAAATAGTGTTGGACTGAGAATTTCCCAAATTGACTTTTCTCAATTTGCTAAGAGTACGGCCAGGGGTATTCCGGTTACATGCGCACTGCCGCTCCATTCATTCTCTATGGGAGCGCTGGAGATAGCCGAGTGCAGTGTTCGACTTTTTCTGGCGCTGCCATAGAGTTTGAATAGGAGGTAAGTTGTTGTAATTTGCAAAATCGTGCGGGCATAAAGGGTGTATTAATTTATGGCCGCACGATTTTGCAGATAAATGGACGGTTTACCTGCGTTAACATGCGGCCACTAACAGGCTGTTTGACAGCTGCACCGAACATGGTGCCCGCGTGGTTGTTGGCCGCGTTGCGACCGTGTCAGGGCCGCTCCGTGTGGCCCTACCCTGAGGCCTAATTCACACGAGCGTGGCGCATCTCGGACGTGAAAAACTGCCTCGCATCCCCATAGATGAGTCTATGGAGGGATGTGTGATGCGTGAAAAGATAGGACATGTCTTATTTTCCCACGGACCCTTCACACGGTCCGTTGAAACAACGACTGTGTGAATGGCCACATTCAATTACATAGGTCCGTGGGACGGCCGCTGTTTCAACGGCTGTACCACGGACGTTTAACACGCTTGTGTGAATTAGGCCTAATAGTGGTGAATTCGCAAGTGGTGGATTTTTTTGCAGTGAATCTGGCTGTAAACCTGCTGCAAATCTGCAGAAAAGTCTGCTTGTAAGGGTATGTGCACACACAAAATCAAAAACTTCTGAAACTACAAATTTTCGGCCATTTTTTAAGCAAAATTTTGAGAGAATGGTGGGATAGGGAGAAAACTGTACATACTTAAAAATGGTGCTGCCAGGGGCTCTGGTACAGATGCACCATTTGAAATGTAGTTAAAGAGGCTCTGTCACCAGATTAGAAGTGCCCTATCTCCTACATAATCTGATCAGCGCTGTAATGTAGATAACAGCAGTGGTTTTTATTTTGAAAAACAATCATTTTTGAGCACGTTATGAGCAATTTTAGATTTATGCTAATTAGTTTTTAATAGACAACTGGGCGTGATTTTACTTTTTACCAACTGGGTGTTGTACAGAGGAGTGTGTGACGCTGACCAATCCGTGACCAATCGGCGTCATACACTTCTCATTGTTCCAGCCCAGCCTGTATTACTGCACAATAACGCTGTAAAAATCACACTGTGCTATGGATCATGCTGGGCTGGAACAATGAAATGTGCATGACGCTGATTGGTCACATACACTCCTCTGTACAATGCCCAGTTGGTAAAAAGTAAAATCACGCCCAGTTGGTCATTAAGAAACGAATTAGCATAAATCTAAAAATGCTCATAACTTTATTTTATAACTCATAAATTATTGTTTTCTAAATAAAAAAAACTCTGCTGTTATCTACATTACAGCGCCGATCAGATTATGTAGGACATAGGGCATTTATAAGCGTATGTCCGCTGCGTGAAATGCACGACATGTCCTATATTTGTGCGCTGTACGCGCATCACTCACCCATTGAAGTCAGTGGGTGCGTGAAAACCACGCATGTCACACGGAAGCACTTCCGTAGGACAAGCCTGATTCGCGCAACAGCACTGAAAAGGATGAATGAAAACCGAAAAGCACCACGTGCTTTTCTGTTTACAAACATCCAAACGGAGTGTCATTATGATGGCGGCTGCGCGAAAATCATGCAGCCGCGCATCATACACTGATGACACACGGAGCTGTTAAGTGCCTTTTGCGCATGCAAAACGCCACGCTTTTTGCGTGCGCAGAACCCACACACTCGTGTAAACCAGGCCTAATAGTAACTAACCCCATCATGTACCTCACACTTTAACCCATTATGACTGAGAAACATGATAGGGTTAATTACTATTAATGTGAGGCACATTCAAAATTCAGCATCACACTTCGCGCCTCACATTAGAAAACGAAAGAACTTTTTTTTATTTTTATTACTGTTCACAAAGTAAATGAAGTATCGGTATTGAAGTCCAAATTTTGGTGACATCCCTACATTGTGGGTCGCGTCCCCCTGGGGGTTCGTGTGAAGACCTCTGGGGGGTCGCGAGTCACTCACAGAGGTCCCGGTTCCATTCAATCCTGGAGCAACGAGCTGACATCTCCTTGATCCAGCATTCACTGTGCCCTGAGCGGCTCGACGCAGGCTGGCGGGATGTAGCGACATCATCGCGCCTGCCTGCGCTGAGTCACTCATAGTACACACCGGAGGAGGCGAAGGATCCTCCACCCGACGTGGGAACGGAGATAGGTAAGTAATTATGCTATTTTTCTATTATGCACATATGGGGGCATTATACTGCATGGGGGCTGATATGGCATGGGGGCTGATAAGATGGGGGGCATTATACTGAATGGGGGCTGATATGGGGGAATTATACTGTATGGGGAGCATTATACGGTATGGGGCTGTTATGGGGTGGGCATTATACGTTATGGGGCATTATACTGTGTGGGGGCATCTATGGGAGCATTATACAGTGTGGGGGCATTATACTATGGAGGCTGTTGGGCAAGGAGTCTGGGCATAGGCGCGCGCAGGGATCTGATGATGATGGTGGTGTTGGGGAGTGGAAGGGGGGCCCAAGCTGAATTCTTACACCCGGGCCCATGAGCCTTTAGATACGCCCCTGACAAGCTCTATAGGAGTAGCTGAATGTCTCATCTATTAGGTAATGTAAGTGAGATACCTAGACCTGACAGAGAGAGGTGCACATGTTAAGAAGTTTACAGCAAAGTTTAGAGTAAAATTTCCAGTCACATGAATAGGAACAGGTTTTTCCAGTCTTAAAGCGTACATAACTTTTTAGGTGACTTTTCAGAATAAGCTGTCGTGTGTAAATGAGTAATACTATTTCTGGCGATTATATGACTTGTATGTGGCATTATTTAGCAGTTTTCCCCCCTGCAGGCTCTATCTCTAATTCTAAATGGTCTCTGAGCTAATGGGCCAAGCCTAATGGCTATCATGTCTTCTATTCACTGCACAAACCGAAGAGGAGAATCCTACTCTCCTATCCTTATCTATCACATAAATAGAAGCAGCAGCATATACAGTGAAGGAAATAATTGCATTGTGCACAGAGAAATAAGTATTTGATCCCCTACCAACCATTAAGAGTTCAGCCTCCTCCAGGCCAGTTACACGCTCCAAATCAACTTGGTGCCTGCATTAAAGACAGCCGTCTTAAATGGTCACCTGTATAAAAGACTCCTGTCCACAGACTCAATTAATCAGTCTGACTTTAACCTCTACAACATGGGCAAGACCAAAGAGCTTTCTAAGGATGTCAGGGACAAGATCATAGACCTGCACAAGGCTGGAATGGGCTACAAAACCATAAGTAAGACGCTGGGTGAGAAGGAGACAACTGTTGGTGCAATAGTAAGAAAATGGAAGACATACAAAATGACTGTCAATCGACATCGATCTGGATGCAAAATCTCACCTCGTGGGGTATCCTTGATCCTGAGGAAGGTGAGAGCTCAGCCGAAAACTACACGGGGGGAACTTGTTAATGATCTCAAGGCAGCTGGGACCACAGTCACCAAGAAAACCATTGGTAACACATTACGCCGTAATGGATTAAAATCCTGCAGTGCCCGCAAGGTCCCCCTGCTCAAGAAGGCACATGTACAGGCCGGTCTGAAGTTTGCAAATGAACATCTGGATGATTCTGAGAGTGATTGGGAGAAGGTGCTGTGGTCAGATGAGACTAAAATTGAGCTCTTTGGCAGTAACTCAACTCACCGTGTTTGGAGGAAGAGAAATGCTGCCTATGAGGGTGCTGAAGATCCGAGTTGCCAAGCGACAGCCTCAAAATCTTAATGATTTACAGATGATCTTCAAACAGGAGTGGGCAAAAATTCCATCTAACATGTGTGCAAACCTCATCATCAACTACAAAAAACGTCTGACTGCTGTGCTTGCCAACAAGGGTTTTGCCACCAAGTATTAAGTCTTGTTTGCCAAAGGGATCAAATACTTATTTCTCTGTGCACAATGCAAATAAATATATATAATTTTGACTATGTGATTTTCTGTTTTTTTTTTGTTTTTTTATATAATCTATCTCTCACTGGTAAAATTAACCTAGCCTAAAAATTATAGACTGTTCATGTCTTTGACAGTGGGCAAACTTACAAAATCAGCAAGGGATCAAATACTTATTTCCTTCACTGTAAGAGATTATACAGCAGTAGTGAGAAGTGTAGCTGAGAATCCAGCCCTGGGGTTACATAGAAATCTTACCATGACATCTGAGTCTTTCTCACTCTGCTCCTGCCTCCTGCTCACTTCTCCCCTCTCCATAGACTTGTATGGACAGGCAGTGAAGTGGCACACCCCACCTTCTACAGTTTGTCAATTCTGCCCTGTAACTAGGAACAGATTTTGCTTGACAACAGGTGGTGGTTATCAGATTACAGGAAAGGAGACACCTAGTGGCAGTAACTTCACACAAAATTTGCATGGATAAAACAACAAAATTATATTCGCTAGTAAATTACAAAGTTGATCTATATCAGATATACTTTTAGATTACCATAAGCTGTTTGAAAAGTTAATGTCCCTTTAATCTTACTTTAAAGTGGTTATCTGAGACTTGTAAAACAAGGGCTGCAGGCAAGGTGTGGACAAAAGTAAGACAACAAGTTTTACTCACATACTAAATCCAGCAACGCTGCTCTGGTGGTCTCCTCCAGTATGTTTACCTTTACATGAAGTGATAATGTCTAGTTATCAATCACTGGCCTCAGGGATAACGTGCCATTCTTGCCAGCATCACTGTGGAAACCAGTGATTGGATGGAGCTGAATGGGACGCCAACCCTTTCTGTAAAAGTTTACAGACTGGCGGAGAACACTGGAGCAGTGGTGCTGGATCGGCATGGGAATTTACTGGATACGTATGCCTTTTTTGTTATTTTAGCCCATACTCAGCCTGCAGCCTGGGATTTACATGTCCAGGACATCCCCTTGAATTGTTATTATGCTGATATATCAAGATTTGATGGCTTTAGATGTGCTTTATTTTTTTATAAGCTGACCATACACATTAGATTAGTCTTTGCACAGTTCCATCATGGTAGATAGCAGTGCAATATTTAGCATTATGGCTGCAGATTTTCTGTGCTCTGTCAGCAACTTAATGTGAATAGGGGTAGCCTGACCGTACCCCGCTGGCAGACATCAGGGGAAAGCAGTTGATTTCTACATGCCCAATTCTTTGTTCCCCTGGGAGATATGCCTCACCCTTTTGAAATAAACAAGCCCGCTACGCTGATCTGAATATGCATATTTAGGGGGGAGAATTTATAGCGGTCAGCTGAACAAGGCGAGTAATGCGTTTTGCCAACTTTACTTTCCAGTAAAAAGCAATAACCACAATTTCCTCCCTAGTAGAGCAGTGGGACACTTTCTATTGAGGGTTATTTCCCCTAAAATGTACTACCTGATTAACGACACTACCTTTATGCAGGGTACTCAAGTAACAGTGGTTTGTGTTGTTTAGACTTGTCGCCACTAGAGGGAGACACCTAAAGCTCTTGACTTCAGGGAATAAGAGAAAAGTAAGCAAGTAGCCCTATTTTCTAAATATACGTCAATCTGCAATGGATTTACAATATATATTTTTTTAAGAACTGCAAATTTGCTCTGCAAAACTGTTTTCAGATTTTTTTACACATAGTCAGATCCTTAAAACATTCTCATCATAGCTATCCCCTGTAATAAAATTTGTACGTTAATAGGCTTCCCGTAGGCATTGGATGACTATCACTCAATCCAGCTAATTTTTGCAGGATCAGGCACGTGGATAAGGTAGGAACACCCAGGATGACTCATCTCAAGGAAAATAATGATCAGCGGAAGGTTTTTGGCTGGTTGTTTTCTCCGGTGCCAGTGTTTAGGGCACACCTTACTCCCAGCTGCAAAAATATACAAGTTCACATTTAGGCGTGTATGGAATGATCTTTTGGCTGTTGTAATTGCCATCCACCACTACATGTGTATAACAGACAGCAGATATATTATTGCTTTACCCTTTGTATTGTAAATGTCATATGTGCAGTGTGCGGATAGGTCTCTTTGGTTTTATAACTAATCTTGTCCAACTTTAAACTAAAAAACTTTTTCAAAATGTTGTACATTTTTTTTAAAACATCTGTAAAGTTTATTAATAAATGTAATTTACATAAATAAAATACTGTCTTAACATCGTGAGGGATGGGGTAGGAGGTTGTCTCATAGTGATAGGTTGCCAGAGAGAGCTTTTGCTGATACCTTTTCTTAGTCATTGATTCAATAAATGTTTCTATCATGACTTTGAGGGGTGATTGATCTATGGAATTTGCAAAAGAAATCACAAAAGTGGAGGGGACTTTGTAAGCTTTGTGCTTGGCCAGCTGGCGGAGATATATAAGCCTCATGAGAGCTAATATGGCTGACAGGAGGTAGCTTCCTCAGGCTAGCACACAAATGAATGATTTTACAAGAAAATCTTTACATAAAGATTCAAGGTCACTGTTTCCTTCTTTGCCTAGAGATATGTGTTAAATTTAAATTTCTTTAAATCTTCTGTGTTTTTCCTCATGTACAGAAAATAAAAACAATCCACATACTGTATCAGAAATTTCTGGTCACCTTTTAATGTCTCATGTGAATGTTATATGGAGATTAGATTGTGAATTTCACTGAGAAAGCGACTTACATAAGTGATTAAGAAATCTGTACAGATCACTTATAAAGTTTTTACTTTCTATATAGGCCTTGTACATTGAACTGTATATATGCAGCTAGAGCGCAGCTCGTCATGGGAAAAAAGCTGTATGAGTGACAGTGTAAACCGCAATATACATGCTGCCCCTACAGCTCCAAGATGTAATGGAGCAATATTTTTTTATTAATTAGTTTCAATTACAAATTTAGTGTTCAATACATTAAATGTCACACAAGTCTAAAATAAGCAAATATGTCACTTGTGTTGCAAAAAACTCCCCTTACCTTTCTGTTTCATTCCCATGTTACCACTCTCCGATGGTCCACTGATTAAAAATCCAAGAAGACCATGGATTGGCAGAGGGAGGCAGCATGAGAACAGAATAGGTATTACCATACCTCCCAACCGTCTCGGATTCAGAGGGACAGTCCCGGATTTTGGGCGGTGTCTCGCTGTCCTGAGTGGCCGGTGGTATGTCTTGGACTCCCGGTGTCAACGGTATCTGCGTCCTCAGGACGCAGATACAGTTGAACCAAATGCTGAAGTAGGGAACCGTCAGCTCCCTGCTTCAGCATTAGTACAGAGGACTTCCCGGGCACAGCGCTACTTTAATCGCTGAGCCCAGGGAAGCCCTTGATGTCACTGTCCATATATACACAGTGACGTAATTAGCACCTGCTGGAACGGAATCTCCTGCCAGAGCGTTGCCGACGCTCTGGCCGGGGATTTTGCTCATAGAGTGAATCCCTGACATTAGTGCCCATATAGGGACAGTGAAGTCAGGGGCTCCTCCTGGAGCGGAATCCCCTGCCAGAGTGTCGGCAACGTTCTGGCCGGGGATTCTGCTCCAGGAGTAGCCACTGGAACTGAGATCACCATATCACTGGTGGTTGCCGGCTTTATTAGGAGTAGCAGTACTGCAATGTCTTATGAAAGAGATCAGGGTCAAGTACCATACAGGAACTAAAAAAAAAGTTTAACGTTTAGAGAAAAATGTAAAAAATCGAAAGGAAATAGAACATGCTTAAAAAATGCTTTGTCATGGGAAAAATGCAAAAAAAAACATTTGCAAAAAACCAAGGCAAAATGTAACTTTTTTTCCATTACACCTAAAAAAAAAAAAAGGTAATAAAAGTTGTTTAGCACATTATATAAACCCCAAAATGCAACTTATCCTGCAACAAACAGCTTTGTTGATGGAAAAATACAAAGATTCTTGCTTTCGGGATGCGAGAATGAAAAAAAAGAAACTAAAATAGCCAGGAAAAAATATTTTTTCTAAAGTGTACCCCAGAATTAGTTTGCCTTCCCCAGGACCCCCTACATACCTTCTAATCAGTTTCAGTTTGATCTCAATCGTCACTGCTGCTCTTTCTGTTTCGTTTACATCCCTTGCTTCTGTTCCGGTCTGTTTTCAGTCTTGTAACCCACCATACCCATGATCCCTTGCTGCATCTGAAGAGACAGCTTACATCCCCCCCTTCCTCAATAGCATCTCAGCTATTTGCGTACTGCCACGCCCCTCTATGTTCACAGGTCATTCCCTGCTCTAATTACAGTCACACAGCTCCCTGCACTGTCCTAAATAGCCACTAATAATCCTTTATGCCTCCATCTTTTCCTGCTCTAATGTAGTGCTGTGGTTTGAGACATAAACCAGTACAACAGATAGATGAAAACTGTTTGAACACTTTATTAAATTCACAAATTTTGTTGCAGACGGTAATTAGGCTAATAGATAAAAACGGGACGGCAGCGATTGGAGGACAAGATAAAAGGAGGAGGGGGCGTGTTAAAGGAGAAACAAGGTGGCCAGGCAGTGCAGGAACTACAAGTGTGAAGAAGAATGAGGAGGCGTGAATGATGAGTTAGGAGGAGAAGGGGGCGTGTTAGAGGACAGACTCCGCAGCCAGGCAGTGCAGACACTCCTAGAGTGAAGGAGGAGGAACTGTGGAGGAGGGGGCGTGTACAAGCAGAGATGACGCTCCGTGGCTTTGCTCAGCCAGCAGTGTAGAGACACGGCGCGTCATCAACTATGTTTACAGGTGGCGGGACCAGAGCAGGCGAAGCTCTGAAGAGCTCAGGAAACAACTGCCCGGCCCTCTACCTGTAAACCTGTTTGACGCGCCGTGCCCTGCTCAGGAGGAAATGCTGGCTGAGCAAAGACACGGAACATCACAGGAAATTAAAAATTCACTGTGGGTGCGGTCACGTGACGCCAAATCAGAACCGAGTGACAAAGCCAGAGGTAAATAGATATTATATTAGAAAGTTACTTATATATGTCCAATTAAATTCAAATATAAATAAAATGTATTCCTGGACAACCCCTTTAATGGTTATGGATACTTTTGTGGCTTTTGTTTTTTTTAAATAAAATGCATGTTTTTCACATTTAAATTTCTTTTGAGAAGGCAGAGGCAGGAGCCACTGTAAAACGATTTGACAGACCAGCTCTCTGATGGATTTGGCTGGGAACGGGAAGCTAACAGTGAAACATTTGTAATATAAGCCAATTGCAAAGTTATTTTTATGTTAACAAAATAACATAAAAACATGCAAACAAGCCAACATCCTTAAGATATTGGCTCTGTTATCTGAGGTTATCCTAATATGGACACTGTACTACAATGGATGAAAAAACACATGGTGCACTTAGACTTATGACTATTGTACAAGTCCAGAATGCTGAAGAGGTGCCAAAGGTGCATTCGCTGAAGTGAAAATGGTAATCAGTCCTGCCTTAGGCCTAATTCACACGAGCGTGTTCGGTCCATGATATACGGACTGCATGTCGGCCGCATTTCGCGGACCGAACACCGTGCAGGGAGCTGGGCTCCTAGCATCATAGTTATGTGTGACGCTAGGTGTCCCTGCCTCCCCGCGGAACTACTGTCTTGTGCTGAAAACCGAATTACAGTACAGGACAGTTTTCCTGCAGCGAGGCAGGGACTCCTGGCATCGTACATAACTATGTTGCTAGTAGCGTTCCTCCCTGCTGTAATGTCCACAGCCGCGGACCGTCTTTCTGACTTACCCCTTGACGGCCGTGACCATGGATGTGTGAGTGCTGGGCGGCATCTCCCTCCTGAGAGATGCCGGCACTCACTTCCGCTTCACTATGCTGGTTCCCGTAGGGTGCGCGC
The DNA here is from genome assembly GCF_050947455.1 of Rhinoderma darwinii. NCBI lineage: Eukaryota > Metazoa > Chordata > Amphibia > Anura > Rhinodermatidae > Rhinoderma > Rhinoderma darwinii. Next base: position 366,672,001 of record NC_134690.1, on the reverse strand, counting down.
ACTCGCACCCGGCGTTAAAGGGCCAGTGCGTACACATGTAAAAAATCACTAATTAGCCCATGATCACCCTGGACTATAAAAAGGGCTCTGACCTTTTACTCATTGCCTGAGCATTGTTGTGTTTACCCATGTTAGACTTAGCAAATGGTCCCTTAGTGTTCTCCTGCTCCCGTTGTTCCTGTGCCCTGCTACCTGTATCCTGTGTTCCTGTGCCTTAGAGTGTTGGAGTCGTGTTGTGCCACCTGTCACGCTTGCTGTTATACACCACGTCTGGTGTCACCTGTCTTCAAGTTCATCTGTGCCTAGCCTCCGCTACTGTCTGGACTATCAAAGGTACTTTTGTACTAGGACTGTTTGGCCAGCTGCTACTGCGCTACGGCGGTGCGGCCTAGTGGGTCCACATACCCACGGATCGTGACAGTACCCTCAGGCCATGGATCCCGCTGGTCAACCCATAACCATGACGACGTCACAAGCCATGCAGGCAGACATGCGAGACCTTCGGTCACGACAGGACCAACTCCTCCTGGCGGTGAACTCCATTGCACAATGGCTGGATGTGCAAGCTGCAGTCATCACAGTACCTGTTTCTGTTGCTCCGGCTGTTCCTCAGTACCGCTGCTGACTCCCGATTCTCACTGCCACTACCTCCTCGCTACGATGGAGACTCGAGTACCTGCAGGGGATTTCTGAACCAGTGCCAGACCCACTTCAGTCTACATGCCAGATCATTCCCTTCCAATGGCACAAGGATCACTTTCATAGTCTCTCTCCTTAGTGGCAAAGCCCTAGCATGGGCGTATCATATCTGGGAACGTCAGGGATTTTTCGCACAGTATTTGAGTCTCGTCAGAAACTGCATCTCTCTTGACCCTTCGCAGGGAGACATCTCCGTGGGCGATGACACCATTCAGTTCCGCACCCTGGCGGCAGTGCTGTCCTGGAACAACGAGGCCTTGGTGGCTACATTCTGGCAGGGACTGTCTTCTGAGATTAAAGACGAGCTTGCCACTCGTGATCTGCCACTTACCCTGGATGACCTCATTCTTCTAGCCATAAGGTCTTCCAGGGAGGATTCAGAGAGGGATCCAGGGACATGAGGATTCGGGAGTGATCCCAAGAGGTTCGTCGGGAGAGAAGATTCCCCAGGCTGGCTCCTACTTTCCAGCAATCCCTGTTGCCCTCACTAGTTGTTCCACCAAAGGAGCCCATGTAGGTAGACCGGCTCAAATTGTCAGCCCAGGAGAAACAACGCAGATGCACTTCGGGACTTTGTATTGCAGCCTCGGAGGCCATGTTGTGCATTTGTGTCCCCAGAAGCCAAAAAACTCCAATGCCTAGGATTGGTTGGAGAGACAGCCCTAGGCGGAACGGCGCTAAATAAAAAATTCTCTTCTAAACTGTACGCACTGTATCTCTGCCTATCTGGACACAGGATCCGTGGCAAACTTCATCTAAAAAAATCTAGTGGATCATCTCCATTTGCCCACAGTCCCTCTGGAGACGTCTTTGGCTGTTGCCTCGGAGAATGGACTGCCTCTGCCCGACCCGATCGTATCTGAGACCAAGCCACTGAAGCTCCAAGTTGGAGCCCTCCATACTGAACTGAATTTGTATCTTGTTTTGCCCAAAGCAGTCAATCCTGTCCTACTGGCCCTGCCTTGGCTCCGGTTACATGCCCCAGTCCTGGACTGGAATTACGGAGTTCTCCAATGGGGCTCCAAATGTCTCAATCGCTGACTGTTACAGATCCATCCTGTCCAGCCTCCTCTGCCTCAGTCATTAGTAGGATTACCTCCCCATTTCTCTCAGTTTGCGGATGTCTTCAGCAAGAAGGAGGCTGAGATGCTTCCTCCACACCGGTCTTACGACTGTCCAATTGAATTGGTTTCAAATGTTTCCCCTCCCCATGGACGGGTATGTCCTCTCTCCTTGCCAGAGACTCGGTCCATGTCGGCCTATATCAAGGAGAATCTGGACAGAGGTTTCATATGAATACCCCCCCCCCCCGGGGCAGGGTTCTTCTTCATTAAGAAAAAAGACTGATCTCTTCGACCTTGCATTGACTATTGTGGTCTCAACCAGATCACGGTCAAGAGCAGAACTATTTTACCGCATACGAGGAGTCAGGATTTTCTCTAAGCTAGACTTGTGTGGGGCTTACAATTTTGATTTGAATCCATCAGGGTGACGAGTGGAATATGGCAATCAACACTCAAGACAGGAATACCTGGTGATGCCCTTTGGTCTAACGCTCCCGTGGTCTTCCAGGAATTTGTCAATGATATTTTCCGAGATCTCCTATATGTCTGTGTTGTGATCTATCTCGATGATGATTTTTTGATCTACTCTCCAGATCCGACGACACATTGGAGGCATGTCTGTATGCCAAACTGGAGAAGTGCACTTTTGAAAATAATTTCCTGCCCTTCCTGGGCTATATAATCTCTGATCAAGGCCTCAAGATGGATCCGGAGAAAGTAAAGTCTGTCCTGGAATGGCCATGTCCTCAGGGTCTGCGGTCCATACTCCGTTTTTGGGATTCGCCAACTTCTACTGCCAGTTTATCCCAAACTTCTCTTCACTGACGGGTCCCATGTCTACCCTTACCAAGAAGGTATATAAACGAGAGAAAAAAAGACTCCATTGCTATCATTTATGACAAAATAGAAAATGTATTAATTGTAGACAAAACAGAGAATCTAAAACACCATTTGAATGTACACTATTATAACAGGTACAGAGAGTATACATAGCATGAGAAAATCACATGATATTTATACCAGGATTAGAAATATATCTACTCAAATATGTACATCTAAAAACCACCTCTGTCGAAAAAGGAGAGTAGAGCACTCCCTGTGAGAGTTTAAATGTGACTAAATGAAGTCACAAATAGGGTAAATATGTGTAAGACCCAACAGATCATTGGTAATAAACGTACCCATGCAAAATGGCGTAATTACGTGACCCAGAAGGTAAAGTAGCGCTCCAACGCAAGTCTAGCTTTCTCAAGGGGTGCCTCTTCCCTGTCAATACCCGATTTAAGTATCATCTTGACTCACAACTTGTTTGTATTCAAGGATGTATTTTATTTGCAGAAGCAGGGCACTGCCATGGGGCGGCGTGCGTGCCGTCATATTCAAACCTGTTTCTCTGAGCTTGGGAGAGGCAGGTTCTGCATGGTGGTGGCACCCACGCCGTGAACCATGTGCAGTGCTGGTTACGCTATAGTCATGAACTATTGATAATTTGGCAAGGGAAAGAGGTACAACTCCTACAGTTCATGCAGGAACTGAATATCAATGATTAGACTTACGTACATTGCTGACAAACACAAAGTCAATTTTTTGGACATATCCATAGAAGTGGACACTGATGGGGTGTTACAAACGGATGTGTTTAGAAAAGAGACATCCACAAATTCTCTGTTACACGCTACGTCGGCACATGTACACTCCACGTTTAAGGCTGTCCCAGTTGGGCAATTTCTCAGGATGAGGCGGATCTGTTCCTCAGAGGCTAAATTTGAAAACCAATCAAGGGACTTACAATCTAGATTCAGGGAAAGAGGGTACAGCCATAGATGCATTAAAAACGGCTACAGGCGAGCTAAAAACACAGATCGGAAAACCCTGTTACACCCAGCAGGGGTTGGGAATAAACTGAAGGATAACAATGTTGTTAGATTTATATAAACTTTTAATAATCGATGGCAACTGATGCGGTCAGTTCTTAAAAAAAACACTAGCCTATATTAAAGATAGAACAGGCGTTTCTGACTACTTTAGCAAAAAATCCCCAGATGACAGCAAGGAGGAGTAGGAATCTTAAGGATATACTAGTCAAAAGTCACTATGTTCCGAAGCAGCTGAGCTCTTTTTCAACTAGAGGCCCTACCCAGGGTTGTTATCCCTGTGGTGACTGCGTCACCTGCGCAAATATAATTCGAGCAACCACTTTCGAATCGGCAGGTGGAGGATGGACCTTTAAGATCCTACAATATATATCATGCACCTTTAAGATCCTACAATATATATCATGCAGTACCACTTTCGTGATTTACTATGCCACTTGTGGCTGCTCCAAAATTTATGTGGGATTAACAACTAGACAACTGAAAATCCGAGAACACGTCAGAAACATAGTGGCTGCAAAGGAAATCGAAGATTTAACATTGTTAAAAACCATCCATAAACACTTCAAGCTCTACCATGGGGGAGACCCTAAAAGCTTCAAGGTTAGGGGAATTGATAGGGTGCACTGTGGTGTCAGAGGAGGAGATGCGAAGACTCTGTTAGCCCAAAAGCAATGTAGATGGATCACGACCTTGGGCACTATGACCCCTTTGGGTTTGAATGAAAAATTGAGCTTTGCAGCTTTCCTTTGATGTCTCTGCCTTTTTAATTTAATTTCTAATCTTATTTTTAATAGTGGGTATTTTTAAAATTGGATAATAAAGTGCTTATTGTTTTATTTATGTCTATACTCAGATTCGGACCTTAATCTAGTATAATTCTCTTCGGCTTTTATGAACGTGTGATCGTATATATGGACCCAGGAATGACCTTGGAAAGAACGAATCGAAGGGTTATTTGAATAATCCTCCTTCTATCTTTTGATCTGTTTATGGGGGCATGTGTAATGTACATTAGTGGCTGCATTATTTTTATTATTATGATTACTTTGTATTTTTCACTTTTTATTCTTTATTATTATTTTTCGATGGATATGTATTTCCCCTTTTTTCTGTGCCCTTTGTTGGCACCTTAACACTATCGCTTGATCTGCGAACAATGTATCGCCTTATTCACGTTTGTTTTTTTGTATAATGTATAGTATAATGATTATTAATATATCATTAGGTCTTTCATATTTTATTTTTCTAGATTATTATGTGACTGTGTTTCACTTTTCTCACACTCACACACACACACACACACACACACACACACACACACACACACACACACACACACACACACACACACATACACACACATACATTTATATATTTCTTGTATCTTCTCCCTACATAGTTTGGTGTTCACTTACTCTTTTTCTTTCTCTTGATCTAATGTAGTATGCATTCACTCTTGGTTATCAATACATAACTAGATTCCATGTCCACATATTCTATGACATATTATACAAGTTAAATTAACTAAATCCTGAATATCCATTAGGATTGTATTTAAACCTAACCTGACAACTACTCATGTTCTGTATCGGTGCTGGGGTTGCGCATGAACAGCGATGTGGGACGCGGACTCCCCCCGCCGGCCGCCAGCCACCGCTCTCTGCGCCTGCGCTGTTTCCCTGGTGACACGTCTTGGGATGAGCGGTGACATTCTCGCGTCCGCACTGAAATCGCGTGCATGCGCCGTTTGACCAGCAGCTGATTGGCCGTGAACAGACCATCTGACTATCAAGGTCCGTTACTTAAATCGGGTATTGTCAGGGAAGAGGCACCCCTTGAGAAAGCTAGACTTGCGAAACACGCGTCGGAGCGCTACTTTACCTTCTGGGTCACGTAATTACGCCATTTTGCATGGGTAAGTTTATTACCAACGATCTGTTGGGTCTTACACATATTTACCCTATTTGTGACTTCATTTAGTCACATTTAAACTCTCACAGTGAGTTCTCTACTCTTCTTTTTCGACAGAGGTGGTTTTTAGATGTACATATTTGAGTAGATATATTTCTAATCCTGGTATAAAGATCATGTGATTTTCTCATGCTATGTATACTCTCTGTACCTGTTATGATAGTGTACATTCAAATGGTGATCCAGATATAGACCTGTTTTTTAGATTCTCTGTTTTGTCTACAATTAATAAATTTTCTATTTTGCCATAAATTATAGCAATGGACTCTTTTTATTTTTTTTCTTCTCTAGTTTAGTTTATATATATATTCCTGTTGGAGTCTCTTATGTCTAGCAACTTATGTAGGTGGTTGATACCTATAATTCCCACCTAAGTATTCATGTGTCCTGTGAGACTTCTTTTGTCTAATTACCTTACCAAGAAGTGTATGAACGCCACGATGTGGACTCAGGAGGCAGAATCAGAGTTTAATGGCCTTAAGAGTGCCTTCACTTCAACCTCCATCATCCTGACGTGTCTCGCCAGTTCTCGTTGGAGGTGGACGCTTCCTCTGTTGGTGCAGGTGCACTACTGTTCAAAGGAAAGGCAGTAGTATGTGGCTATTACTCTAGACATTTTTCTCCCGCAGAGCGCAATTACTCCATTTGGGATCGGGAGTTACTGGCTATCAAATTGGCTCTGGAGGAGTGGAGACATCTACTAGAGGGCGCAGCTAACCCCTTTCTGATATATACCGACCACAGGAACCTCATCTATCTTCAGTCGGCTCAGCAGCTGAATCCCCGTCAAGCCAGGTGGTCGCTGTTCTTCACCCGGTTCCAATTTGTCCTCCACTAACGTCCCACTGACAAAAATGTGAGCGCCGATACCCTGTCCGGGACATTTGAAACTGAGGACACTGTGGACTCCCCTCAATGTATCATAGAACCGTCCTGAATTATTTCTGCTAATCTCTTGCAAGTTAGAGACATTCCTCCGGGGAGTACTTTTGTGCGGTTGGCAGACAGGAGGAGAATCCTTCGCTGGGGACACTGTTCCAAACTGGCTGTGCACGCGGGTTTTTGTAAGACTCGAAGTCTGATTGCTCATCATTTTTGGTGGCCCACGATGCCCAAAGATATTGTGGACTTTGTCCCTTCCTGCACTGTGTGTACCTCCAACAATGTTGCTCACTCCAAGCCTGCCGGTCTACTCCAACCTCTGCCTGTGTCCTGCGCTCCCTGGCAGCATATAGCAATGGACTTTGTCACCGATCTTTCCTCCCCAGCAGGATGCAACACGGTCTGGGTGGTGGTGGATCGGTTCTCGAAGATGGCATATTTTGTTCCGCTGACCTCTTGACTGCCCAATCCTTTCATCTAGAACATCTTCCGATTGCATGGCTTGCCCCTTCACATTGTCTCTGATCGGGGAGTTCAGTTCACCTAGAAATTCTGGAGAGCACTCTGTAAACTCCTAGGCTGAGAAAAAGGTCCAATCTCACATCTATCATCCCCATTCCAATGGCCTTATCGAGAGGATTAACCAAATCATGGAGAACTATCTTCGCCACTTCATCTCCATGCGGCATGATGACTCGGTACAGCTTCTTCCATGGGTCGAGTTCTCCTACAACAACCACACAAGTGAGTCCACTGCTTCCACACCATTCTTCATTGTCTACGGGCAACATTCACGAATGCCTCTTCCTGTTTTGGCTACATCCCAGGTACCCGCAGCTGACTCTGTATTTGGGGACTTTCTAAAGATCTGGCAGCAGACCCGGCCCTCCATTTTGCTGGTAGTCTATTGCATGAAGCGAAAGGCGGATACTAGGAGAAGAGAACCGCCTCAGTATCTTCCAGGTACCAAAGTCTATCTGTCCTCAAGGAATATCCGGCTGAAGGTGCCTTCATACAAATTTGCTCCCAGGTTCCTCGGACCTTTTGAGATCCTGCAGCAAATTAACCCTGTCTCTTATAAGCTTCGGCTGCTTCCTACCCTCAAGATCCCCAACTCCTTTCATGTGTCCCTCCTGAAGCCTCTGGTCCTGAACCGCTACACTAAAACTCCTAGCCCTGCAGTTGCTTCCAGCAGTTCTGCCGATGTTTTCGAGGTTAAGGAGATCCTGGACTTCAAGAAAGTAGGAGGAAGAACTTTTTATTTGATAGATTGGAAGGGGTTTGGACAGAGGAGAAGTCCTTGAGCCAGAAGAGAACCTCAATGCCCCTACCCTCATTAAGAAGTTTCTCTCTCGCTCTGACCCAAGAAGATGGGGCGTAAGAGGGGGGATACTGTAACGTCCACAGCCGTGGACCGTCGTTCTGAATTACCCCTCGACGGCCGTGGCCATGGACGTGTCAGTCTCTCCTTAGAGACACCGGCACTCACTTCAGCTTCGCTATGCTAATTCCAGTAGGGTGCGCGCCCACGCTCGCACCCGGCCTTAATGGGCCAGTGCGCGCACATGTAAAAAATTACTAATTAGCCCATGATCACCCTGGACTATAAAAAGGGCTCTGTCCTTTCACTCATTGCTTGAGCGTTGTTGTGTTTACCCATGTTAGTCTTAGCAAATGGTCCCTTAGTGTTATCCTGTTCCTGTTGTTCCCGTGCCCTGCTACCTGTAACCCATGCTATATTTGTTCCTGTGCCTTAGAGTGTTGTGCCACCTGTCACGCCTGCTGTTATACACCACGTCTGGTGTCCTCTGTCTTCAAGTTCATCTGTGCCTAGCTACTGTCTGGACTATCAAAGGTACTCCTGTACTAGGACTGTTGTTTGGCAAACTGCTACTCCGCTACAGCGGTGCGGCCTAGTGGGTCCACATACCCACGGATCGTGACACCTGCACTGTAAATGAAGTATCGGTATTGAAGTCCAAATTTTGGTGACATCCCTACATTGTGGGTCGCGTCCCCCTGGGGGTTCGTGTGAAGACCTCTGGGGGGTCGCGAGTCACTCACAGAGGTCCCGGTTCCATTCAATCCTGGAGCAACGAGCTGACATCTCCTTGATCCAGCATTCACTGTGCCCTGAGCGGCTCGACGCAGGCTGGCGGGATGTAGCGACATCATCGCGCCTGCCTGCGCTGAGTCACTCATAGTACACACCGGAGGAGGCGAAGGATCCTCCACCCGACGTGGGAACGGAGATAGGTAAGTAATTATGCTATTTTTCTATTATGCACATATGGGGGCATTATACTGCATGGGGGCTGATATGGCATGGGGGCTGATAAGATGGGGGGCATTATACTGAATGGGGGCTGATATGGGGGAATTATACTGTATGGGGAGCATTATACGGTATGGGGCTGTTATGGGGTGGGCATTATACGTTATGGGGCATTATACTGTGTGGGGGCATCTATGGGAGCATTATACAGTGTGGGGGCATTATACTATGGAGGCTGTTGGGCAAGGAGTCTGGGCATAGGCGCGCGCAGGGATCTGATGATGATGGTGGTGTTGGGGAGTGGAAGGGGGGCCCAAGCTGAATTCTTACACCCGGGCCCATGAGCCTTTAGATACGCCCCTGACAAGCTCTATAGGAGTAGCTGAATGTCTCATCTATTAGGTAATGTAAGTGAGATACCTAGACCTGACAGAGAGAGGTGCACATGTTAAGAAGTTTACAGCAAAGTTTAGAGTAAAATTTCCAGTCACATGAATAGGAACAGGTTTTTCCAGTCTTAAAGCGTACATAACTTTTTAGGTGACTTTTCAGAATAAGCTGTCGTGTGTAAATGAGTAATACTATTTCTGGCGATTATATGACTTGTATGTGGCATTATTTAGCAGTTTTCCCCCCTGCAGGCTCTATCTCTAATTCTAAATGGTCTCTGAGCTAATGGGCCAAGCCTAATGGCTATCATGTCTTCTATTCACTGCACAAACCGAAGAGGAGAATCCTACTCTCCTATCCTTATCTATCACATAAATAGAAGCAGCAGCATATACAGTGAAGGAAATAATTGCATTGTGCACAGAGAAATAAGTATTTGATCCCCTACCAACCATTAAGAGTTCAGCCTCCTCCAGGCCAGTTACACGCTCCAAATCAACTTGGTGCCTGCATTAAAGACAGCCGTCTTAAATGGTCACCTGTATAAAAGACTCCTGTCCACAGACTCAATTAATCAGTCTGACTTTAACCTCTACAACATGGGCAAGACCAAAGAGCTTTCTAAGGATGTCAGGGACAAGATCATAGACCTGCACAAGGCTGGAATGGGCTACAAAACCATAAGTAAGACGCTGGGTGAGAAGGAGACAACTGTTGGTGCAATAGTAAGAAAATGGAAGACATACAAAATGACTGTCAATCGACATCGATCTGGATGCAAAATCTCACCTCGTGGGGTATCCTTGATCCTGAGGAAGGTGAGAGCTCAGCCGAAAACTACACGGGGGGAACTTGTTAATGATCTCAAGGCAGCTGGGACCACAGTCACCAAGAAAACCATTGGTAACACATTACGCCGTAATGGATTAAAATCCTGCAGTGCCCGCAAGGTCCCCCTGCTCAAGAAGGCACATGTACAGGCCGGTCTGAAGTTTGCAAATGAACATCTGGATGATTCTGAGAGTGATTGGGAGAAGGTGCTGTGGTCAGATGAGACTAAAATTGAGCTCTTTGGCAGTAACTCAACTCACCGTGTTTGGAGGAAGAGAAATGCTGCCTATGAGGGTGCTGAAGATCCGAGTTGCCAAGCGACAGCCTCAAAATCTTAATGATTTACAGATGATCTTCAAACAGGAGTGGGCAAAAATTCCATCTAACATGTGTGCAAACCTCATCATCAACTACAAAAAACGTCTGACTGCTGTGCTTGCCAACAAGGGTTTTGCCACCAAGTATTAAGTCTTGTTTGCCAAAGGGATCAAATACTTATTTCTCTGTGCACAATGCAAATAAATATATATAATTTTGACTATGTGATTTTCTGTTTTTTTTTTGTTTTTTTATATAATCTATCTCTCACTGGTAAAATTAACCTAGCCTAAAAATTATAGACTGTTCATGTCTTTGACAGTGGGCAAACTTACAAAATCAGCAAGGGATCAAATACTTATTTCCTTCACTGTAAGAGATTATACAGCAGTAGTGAGAAGTGTAGCTGAGAATCCAGCCCTGGGGTTACATAGAAATCTTACCATGACATCTGAGTCTTTCTCACTCTGCTCCTGCCTCCTGCTCACTTCTCCCCTCTCCATAGACTTGTATGGACAGGCAGTGAAGTGGCACACCCCACCTTCTACAGTTTGTCAATTCTGCCCTGTAACTAGGAACAGATTTTGCTTGACAACAGGTGGTGGTTATCAGATTACAGGAAAGGAGACACCTAGTGGCAGTAACTTCACACAAAATTTGCATGGATAAAACAACAAAATTATATTCGCTAGTAAATTACAAAGTTGATCTATATCAGATATACTTTTAGATTACCATAAGCTGTTTGAAAAGTTAATGTCCCTTTAATCTTACTTTAAAGTGGTTATCTGAGACTTGTAAAACAAGGGCTGCAGGCAAGGTGTGGACAAAAGTAAGACAACAAGTTTTACTCACATACTAAATCCAGCAACGCTGCTCTGGTGGTCTCCTCCAGTATGTTTACCTTTACATGAAGTGATAATGTCTAGTTATCAATCACTGGCCTCAGGGATAACGTGCCATTCTTGCCAGCATCACTGTGGAAACCAGTGATTGGATGGAGCTGAATGGGACGCCAACCCTTTCTGTAAAAGTTTACAGACTGGCGGAGAACACTGGAGCAGTGGTGCTGGATCGGCATGGGAATTTACTGGATACGTATGCCTTTTTTGTTATTTTAGCCCATACTCAGCCTGCAGCCTGGGATTTACATGTCCAGGACATCCCCTTGAATTGTTATTATGCTGATATATCAAGATTTGATGGCTTTAGATGTGCTTTATTTTTTTATAAGCTGACCATACACATTAGATTAGTCTTTGCACAGTTCCATCATGGTAGATAGCAGTGCAATATTTAGCATTATGGCTGCAGATTTTCTGTGCTCTGTCAGCAACTTAATGTGAATAGGGGTAGCCTGACCGTACCCCGCTGGCAGACATCAGGGGAAAGCAGTTGATTTCTACATGCCCAATTCTTTGTTCCCCTGGGAGATATGCCTCACCCTTTTGAAATAAACAAGCCCGCTACGCTGATCTGAATATGCATATTTAGGGGGGAGAATTTATAGCGGTCAGCTGAACAAGGCGAGTAATGCGTTTTGCCAACTTTACTTTCCAGTAAAAAGCAATAACCACAATTTCCTCCCTAGTAGAGCAGTGGGACACTTTCTATTGAGGGTTATTTCCCCTAAAATGTACTACCTGATTAACGACACTACCTTTATGCAGGGTACTCAAGTAACAGTGGTTTGTGTTGTTTAGACTTGTCGCCACTAGAGGGAGACACCTAAAGCTCTTGACTTCAGGGAATAAGAGAAAAGTAAGCAAGTAGCCCTATTTTCTAAATATACGTCAATCTGCAATGGATTTACAATATATATTTTTTTAAGAACTGCAAATTTGCTCTGCAAAACTGTTTTCAGATTTTTTTACACATAGTCAGATCCTTAAAACATTCTCATCATAGCTATCCCCTGTAATAAAATTTGTACGTTAATAGGCTTCCCGTAGGCATTGGATGACTATCACTCAATCCAGCTAATTTTTGCAGGATCAGGCACGTGGATAAGGTAGGAACACCCAGGATGACTCATCTCAAGGAAAATAATGATCAGCGGAAGGTTTTTGGCTGGTTGTTTTCTCCGGTGCCAGTGTTTAGGGCACACCTTACTCCCAGCTGCAAAAATATACAAGTTCACATTTAGGCGTGTATGGAATGATCTTTTGGCTGTTGTAATTGCCATCCACCACTACATGTGTATAACAGACAGCAGATATATTATTGCTTTACCCTTTGTATTGTAAATGTCATATGTGCAGTGTGCGGATAGGTCTCTTTGGTTTTATAACTAATCTTGTCCAACTTTAAACTAAAAAACTTTTTCAAAATGTTGTACATTTTTTTTAAAACATCTGTAAAGTTTATTAATAAATGTAATTTACATAAATAAAATACTGTCTTAACATCGTGAGGGATGGGGTAGGAGGTTGTCTCATAGTGATAGGTTGCCAGAGAGAGCTTTTGCTGATACCTTTTCTTAGTCATTGATTCAATAAATGTTTCTATCATGACTTTGAGGGGTGATTGATCTATGGAATTTGCAAAAGAAATCACAAAAGTGGAGGGGACTTTGTAAGCTTTGTGCTTGGCCAGCTGGCGGAGATATATAAGCCTCATGAGAGCTAATATGGCTGACAGGAGGTAGCTTCCTCAGGCTAGCACACAAATGAATGATTTTACAAGAAAATCTTTACATAAAGATTCAAGGTCACTGTTTCCTTCTTTGCCTAGAGATATGTGTTAAATTTAAATTTCTTTAAATCTTCTGTGTTTTTCCTCATGTACAGAAAATAAAAACAATCCACATACTGTATCAGAAATTTCTGGTCACCTTTTAATGTCTCATGTGAATGTTATATGGAGATTAGATTGTGAATTTCACTGAGAAAGCGACTTACATAAGTGATTAAGAAATCTGTACAGATCACTTATAAAGTTTTTACTTTCTATATAGGCCTTGTACATTGAACTGTATATATGCAGCTAGAGCGCAGCTCGTCATGGGAAAAAAGCTGTATGAGTGACAGTGTAAACCGCAATATACATGCTGCCCCTACAGCTCCAAGATGTAATGGAGCAATATTTTTTTATTAATTAGTTTCAATTACAAATTTAGTGTTCAATACATTAAATGTCACACAAGTCTAAAATAAGCAAATATGTCACTTGTGTTGCAAAAAACTCCCCTTACCTTTCTGTTTCATTCCCATGTTACCACTCTCCGATGGTCCACTGATTAAAAATCCAAGAAGACCATGGATTGGCAGAGGGAGGCAGCATGAGAACAGAATAGGTATTACCATACCTCCCAACCGTCTCGGATTCAGAGGGACAGTCCCGGATTTTGGGCGGTGTCTCGCTGTCCTGAGTGGCCGGTGGTATGTCTTGGACTCCCGGTGTCAACGGTATCTGCGTCCTCAGGACGCAGATACAGTTGAACCAAATGCTGAAGTAGGGAACCGTCAGCTCCCTGCTTCAGCATTAGTACAGAGGACTTCCCGGGCACAGCGCTACTTTAATCGCTGAGCCCAGGGAAGCCCTTGATGTCACTGTCCATATATACACAGTGACGTAATTAGCACCTGCTGGAACGGAATCTCCTGCCAGAGCGTTGCCGACGCTCTGGCCGGGGATTTTGCTCATAGAGTGAATCCCTGACATTAGTGCCCATATAGGGACAGTGAAGTCAGGGGCTCCTCCTGGAGCGGAATCCCCTGCCAGAGTGTCGGCAACGTTCTGGCCGGGGATTCTGCTCCAGGAGTAGCCACTGGAACTGAGATCACCATATCACTGGTGGTTGCCGGCTTTATTAGGAGTAGCAGTACTGCAATGTCTTATGAAAGAGATCAGGGTCAAGTACCATACAGGAACTAAAAAAAAAGTTTAACGTTTAGAGAAAAATGTAAAAAATCGAAAGGAAATAGAACATGCTTAAAAAATGCTTTGTCATGGGAAAAATGCAAAAAAAAACATTTGCAAAAAACCAAGGCAAAATGTAACTTTTTTTCCATTACACCTAAAAAAAAAAAAAGGTAATAAAAGTTGTTTAGCACATTATATAAACCCCAAAATGCAACTTATCCTGCAACAAACAGCTTTGTTGATGGAAAAATACAAAGATTCTTGCTTTCGGGATGCGAGAATGAAAAAAAAGAAACTAAAATAGCCAGGAAAAAATATTTTTTCTAAAGTGTACCCCAGAATTAGTTTGCCTTCCCCAGGACCCCCTACATACCTTCTAATCAGTTTCAGTTTGATCTCAATCGTCACTGCTGCTCTTTCTGTTTCGTTTACATCCCTTGCTTCTGTTCCGGTCTGTTTTCAGTCTTGTAACCCACCATACCCATGATCCCTTGCTGCATCTGAAGAGACAGCTTACATCCCCCCCTTCCTCAATAGCATCTCAGCTATTTGCGTACTGCCACGCCCCTCTATGTTCACAGGTCATTCCCTGCTCTAATTACAGTCACACAGCTCCCTGCACTGTCCTAAATAGCCACTAATAATCCTTTATGCCTCCATCTTTTCCTGCTCTAATGTAGTGCTGTGGTTTGAGACATAAACCAGTACAACAGATAGATGAAAACTGTTTGAACACTTTATTAAATTCACAAATTTTGTTGCAGACGGTAATTAGGCTAATAGATAAAAACGGGACGGCAGCGATTGGAGGACAAGATAAAAGGAGGAGGGGGCGTGTTAAAGGAGAAACAAGGTGGCCAGGCAGTGCAGGAACTACAAGTGTGAAGAAGAATGAGGAGGCGTGAATGATGAGTTAGGAGGAGAAGGGGGCGTGTTAGAGGACAGACTCCGCAGCCAGGCAGTGCAGACACTCCTAGAGTGAAGGAGGAGGAACTGTGGAGGAGGGGGCGTGTACAAGCAGAGATGACGCTCCGTGGCTTTGCTCAGCCAGCAGTGTAGAGACACGGCGCGTCATCAACTATGTTTACAGGTGGCGGGACCAGAGCAGGCGAAGCTCTGAAGAGCTCAGGAAACAACTGCCCGGCCCTCTACCTGTAAACCTGTTTGACGCGCCGTGCCCTGCTCAGGAGGAAATGCTGGCTGAGCAAAGACACGGAACATCACAGGAAATTAAAAATTCACTGTGGGTGCGGTCACGTGACGCCAAATCAGAACCGAGTGACAAAGCCAGAGGTAAATAGATATTATATTAGAAAGTTACTTATATATGTCCAATTAAATTCAAATATAAATAAAATGTATTCCTGGACAACCCCTTTAATGGTTATGGATACTTTTGTGGCTTTTGTTTTTTTTAAATAAAATGCATGTTTTTCACATTTAAATTTCTTTTGAGAAGGCAGAGGCAGGAGCCACTGTAAAACGATTTGACAGACCAGCTCTCTGATGGATTTGGCTGGGAACGGGAAGCTAACAGTGAAACATTTGTAATATAAGCCAATTGCAAAGTTATTTTTATGTTAACAAAATAACATAAAAACATGCAAACAAGCCAACATCCTTAAGATATTGGCTCTGTTATCTGAGGTTATCCTAATATGGACACTGTACTACAATGGATGAAAAAACACATGGTGCACTTAGACTTATGACTATTGTACAAGTCCAGAATGCTGAAGAGGTGCCAAAGGTGCATTCGCTGAAGTGAAAATGGTAATCAGTCCTGCCTTAGGCCTAATTCACACGAGCGTGTTCGGTCCATGATATACGGACTGCATGTCGGCCGCATTTCGCGGACCGAACACCGTGCAGGGAGCTGGGCTCCTAGCATCATAGTTATGTGTGACGCTAGGTGTCCCTGCCTCCCCGCGGAACTACTGTCTTGTGCTGAAAACCGAATTACAGTACAGGACAGTTTTCCTGCAGCGAGGCAGGGACTCCTGGCATCGTACATAACTATGTTGCTAGTAGCGTTCCTCCCTGCTGTAATGTCCACAGCCGCGGACCGTCTTTCTGACTTACCCCTTGACGGCCGTGACCATGGATGTGTGAGTGCTGGGCGGCATCTCCCTCCTGAGAGATGCCGGCACTCACTTCCGCTTCACTATGCTGGTTCCCGTAGGGTGCGCGCACTCGCACCCGGCGTTAAAGGGCCAGTGCGTACACATGTAAAAAATCACTAATTAGCCCATGATCACCCTGGACTATAAAAAGGGCTCTGACCTTTTACTCATTGCCTGAGCATTGTTGTGTTTACCCATGTTAGACTTAGCAAATGGTCCCTTAGTGTTCTCCTGCTCCCGTTGTTCCTGTGCCCTGCTACCTGTATCCTGTGTTCCTGTGCCTTAGAGTGTTGGAGTCGTGTTGTGCCACCTGTCACGCTTGCTGTTATACACCACGTCTGGTGTCACCTGTCTTCAAGTTCATCTGTGCCTAGCCTCCGCTACTGTCTGGACTATCAAAGGTACTTTTGTACTAGGACTGTTTGGCCAGCTGCTACTGCGCTACGGCGGTGCGGCCTAGTGGGTCCACATACCCACGGATCGTGACAGTACCCTCAGGCCATGGATCCCGCTGGTCAACCCATAACCATGACGACGTCACAAGCCATGCAGGCAGACATGCGAGACCTTCGGTCACGACAGGACCAACTCCTCCTGGCGGTGAACTCCATTGCACAATGGCTGGATGTGCAAGCTGCAGTCATCACAGTACCTGTTTCTGTTGCTCCGGCTGTTCCTCAGTACCGCTGCTGACTCCCGATTCTCACTGCCACTACCTCCTCGCTACGATGGAGACTCGAGTACCTGCAGGGGATTTCTGAACCAGTGCCAGACCCACTTCAGTCTACATGCCAGATCATTCCCTTCCAATGGCACAAGGATCACTTTCATAGTCTCTCTCCTTAGTGGCAAAGCCCTAGCATGGGCGTATCATATCTGGGAACGTCAGGGATTTTTCGCACAGTATTTGAGTCTCGTCAGAAACTGCATCTCTCTTGACCCTTCGCAGGGAGACATCTCCGTGGGCGATGACACCATTCAGTTCCGCACCCTGGCGGCAGTGCTGTCCTGGAACAACGAGGCCTTGGTGGCTACATTCTGGCAGGGACTGTCTTCTGAGATTAAAGACGAGCTTGCCACTCGTGATCTGCCACTTACCCTGGATGACCTCATTCTTCTAGCCATAAGGTCTTCCAGGGAGGATTCAGAGAGGGATCCAGGGACATGAGGATTCGGGAGTGATCCCAAGAGGTTCGTCGGGAGAGAAGATTCCCCAGGCTGGCTCCTACTTTCCAGCAATCCCTGTTGCCCTCACTAGTTGTTCCACCAAAGGAGCCCATGTAGGTAGACCGGCTCAAATTGTCAGCCCAGGAGAAACAACGCAGATGCACTTCGGGACTTTGTATTGCAGCCTCGGAGGCCATGTTGTGCATTTGTGTCCCCAGAAGCCAAAAAACTCCAATGCCTAGGATTGGTTGGAGAGACAGCCCTAGGCGGAACGGCGCTAAATAAAAAATTCTCTTCTAAACTGTACGCACTGTATCTCTGCCTATCTGGACACAGGATCCGTGGCAAACTTCATCTAAAAAAATCTAGTGGATCATCTCCATTTGCCCACAGTCCCTCTGGAGACGTCTTTGGCTGTTGCCTCGGAGAATGGACTGCCTCTGCCCGACCCGATCGTATCTGAGACCAAGCCACTGAAGCTCCAAGTTGGAGCCCTCCATACTGAACTGAATTTGTATCTTGTTTTGCCCAAAGCAGTCAATCCTGTCCTACTGGCCCTGCCTTGGCTCCGGTTACATGCCCCAGTCCTGGACTGGAATTACGGAGTTCTCCAATGGGGCTCCAAATGTCTCAATCGCTGACTGTTACAGATCCATCCTGTCCAGCCTCCTCTGCCTCAGTCATTAGTAGGATTACCTCCCCATTTCTCTCAGTTTGCGGATGTCTTCAGCAAGAAGGAGGCTGAGATGCTTCCTCCACACCGGTCTTACGACTGTCCAATTGAATTGGTTTCAAATGTTTCCCCTCCCCATGGACGGGTATGTCCTCTCTCCTTGCCAGAGACTCGGTCCATGTCGGCCTATATCAAGGAGAATCTGGACAGAGGTTTCATATGAATACCCCCCCCCCCCGGGGCAGGGTTCTTCTTCATTAAGAAAAAAGACTGATCTCTTCGACCTTGCATTGACTATTGTGGTCTCAACCAGATCACGGTCAAGAGCAGAACTATTTTACCGCATACGAGGAGTCAGGATTTTCTCTAAGCTAGACTTGTGTGGGGCTTACAATTTTGATTTGAATCCATCAGGGTGACGAGTGGAATATGGCAATCAACACTCAAGACAGGAATACCTGGTGATGCCCTTTGGTCTAACGCTCCCGTGGTCTTCCAGGAATTTGTCAATGATATTTTCCGAGATCTCCTATATGTCTGTGTTGTGATCTATCTCGATGATGATTTTTTGATCTACTCTCCAGATCCGACGACACATTGGAGGCATGTCTGTATGCCAAACTGGAGAAGTGCACTTTTGAAAATAATTTCCTGCCCTTCCTGGGCTATATAATCTCTGATCAAGGCCTCAAGATGGATCCGGAGAAAGTAAAGTCTGTCCTGGAATGGCCATGTCCTCAGGGTCTGCGGTCCATACTCCGTTTTTGGGATTCGCCAACTTCTACTGCCAGTTTATCCCAAACTTCTCTTCACTGACGGGTCCCATGTCTACCCTTACCAAGAAGGTATATAAACGAGAGAAAAAAAGACTCCATTGCTATCATTTATGACAAAATAGAAAATGTATTAATTGTAGACAAAACAGAGAATCTAAAACACCATTTGAATGTACACTATTATAACAGGTACAGAGAGTATACATAGCATGAGAAAATCACATGATATTTATACCAGGATTAGAAATATATCTACTCAAATATGTACATCTAAAAACCACCTCTGTCGAAAAAGGAGAGTAGAGCACTCCCTGTGAGAGTTTAAATGTGACTAAATGAAGTCACAAATAGGGTAAATATGTGTAAGACCCAACAGATCATTGGTAATAAACGTACCCATGCAAAATGGCGTAATTACGTGACCCAGAAGGTAAAGTAGCGCTCCAACGCAAGTCTAGCTTTCTCAAGGGGTGCCTCTTCCCTGTCAATACCCGATTTAAGTATCATCTTGACTCACAACTTGTTTGTATTCAAGGATGTATTTTATTTGCAGAAGCAGGGCACTGCCATGGGGCGGCGTGCGTGCCGTCATATTCAAACCTGTTTCTCTGAGCTTGGGAGAGGCAGGTTCTGCATGGTGGTGGCACCCACGCCGTGAACCATGTGCAGTGCTGGTTACGCTATAGTCATGAACTATTGATAATTTGGCAAGGGAAAGAGGTACAACTCCTACAGTTCATGCAGGAACTGAATATCAATGATTAGACTTACGTACATTGCTGACAAACACAAAGTCAATTTTTTGGACATATCCATAGAAGTGGACACTGATGGGGTGTTACAAACGGATGTGTTTAGAAAAGAGACATCCACAAATTCTCTGTTACACGCTACGTCGGCACATGTACACTCCACGTTTAAGGCTGTCCCAGTTGGGCAATTTCTCAGGATGAGGCGGATCTGTTCCTCAGAGGCTAAATTTGAAAACCAATCAAGGGACTTACAATCTAGATTCAGGGAAAGAGGGTACAGCCATAGATGCATTAAAAACGGCTACAGGCGAGCTAAAAACACAGATCGGAAAACCCTGTTACACCCAGCAGGGGTTGGGAATAAACTGAAGGATAACAATGTTGTTAGATTTATATAAACTTTTAATAATCGATGGCAACTGATGCGGTCAGTTCTTAAAAAAAACACTAGCCTATATTAAAGATAGAACAGGCGTTTCTGACTACTTTAGCAAAAAATCCCCAGATGACAGCAAGGAGGAGTAGGAATCTTAAGGATATACTAGTCAAAAGTCACTATGTTCCGAAGCAGCTGAGCTCTTTTTCAACTAGAGGCCCTACCCAGGGTTGTTATCCCTGTGGTGACTGCGTCACCTGCGCAAATATAATTCGAGCAACCACTTTCGAATCGGCAGGTGGAGGATGGACCTTTAAGATCCTACAATATATATCATGCACCTTTAAGATCCTACAATATATATCATGCAGTACCACTTTCGTGATTTACTATGCCACTTGTGGCTGCTCCAAAATTTATGTGGGATTAACAACTAGACAACTGAAAATCCGAGAACACGTCAGAAACATAGTGGCTGCAAAGGAAATCGAAGATTTAACATTGTTAAAAACCATCCATAAACACTTCAAGCTCTACCATGGGGGAGACCCTAAAAGCTTCAAGGTTAGGGGAATTGATAGGGTGCACTGTGGTGTCAGAGGAGGAGATGCGAAGACTCTGTTAGCCCAAAAGCAATGTAGATGGATCACGACCTTGGGCACTATGACCCCTTTGGGTTTGAATGAAAAATTGAGCTTTGCAGCTTTCCTTTGATGTCTCTGCCTTTTTAATTTAATTTCTAATCTTATTTTTAATAGTGGGTATTTTTAAAATTGGATAATAAAGTGCTTATTGTTTTATTTATGTCTATACTCAGATTCGGACCTTAATCTAGTATAATTCTCTTCGGCTTTTATGAACGTGTGATCGTATATATGGACCCAGGAATGACCTTGGAAAGAACGAATCGAAGGGTTATTTGAATAATCCTCCTTCTATCTTTTGATCTGTTTATGGGGGCATGTGTAATGTACATTAGTGGCTGCATTATTTTTATTATTATGATTACTTTGTATTTTTCACTTTTTATTCTTTATTATTATTTTTCGATGGATATGTATTTCCCCTTTTTTCTGTGCCCTTTGTTGGCACCTTAACACTATCGCTTGATCTGCGAACAATGTATCGCCTTATTCACGTTTGTTTTTTTGTATAATGTATAGTATAATGATTATTAATATATCATTAGGTCTTTCATATTTTATTTTTCTAGATTATTATGTGACTGTGTTTCACTTTTCTCACACTCACACACACACACACACACACACACACACACACACACACACACACACACACACACACACACACACACATACACACACATACATTTATATATTTCTTGTATCTTCTCCCTACATAGTTTGGTGTTCACTTACTCTTTTTCTTTCTCTTGATCTAATGTAGTATGCATTCACTCTTGGTTATCAATACATAACTAGATTCCATGTCCACATATTCTATGACATATTATACAAGTTAAATTAACTAAATCCTGAATATCCATTAGGATTGTATTTAAACCTAACCTGACAACTACTCATGTTCTGTATCGGTGCTGGGGTTGCGCATGAACAGCGATGTGGGACGCGGACTCCCCCCGCCGGCCGCCAGCCACCGCTCTCTGCGCCTGCGCTGTTTCCCTGGTGACACGTCTTGGGATGAGCGGTGACATTCTCGCGTCCGCACTGAAATCGCGTGCATGCGCCGTTTGACCAGCAGCTGATTGGCCGTGAACAGACCATCTGACTATCAAGGTCCGTTACTTAAATCGGGTATTGTCAGGGAAGAGGCACCCCTTGAGAAAGCTAGACTTGCGAAACACGCGTCGGAGCGCTACTTTACCTTCTGGGTCACGTAATTACGCCATTTTGCATGGGTAAGTTTATTACCAACGATCTGTTGGGTCTTACACATATTTACCCTATTTGTGACTTCATTTAGTCACATTTAAACTCTCACAGTGAGTTCTCTACTCTTCTTTTTCGACAGAGGTGGTTTTTAGATGTACATATTTGAGTAGATATATTTCTAATCCTGGTATAAAGATCATGTGATTTTCTCATGCTATGTATACTCTCTGTACCTGTTATGATAGTGTACATTCAAATGGTGATCCAGATATAGACCTGTTTTTTAGATTCTCTGTTTTGTCTACAATTAATAAATTTTCTATTTTGCCATAAATTATAGCAATGGACTCTTTTTATTTTTTTTCTTCTCTAGTTTAGTTTATATATATATTCCTGTTGGAGTCTCTTATGTCTAGCAACTTATGTAGGTGGTTGATACCTATAATTCCCACCTAAGTATTCATGTGTCCTGTGAGACTTCTTTTGTCTAATTACCTTACCAAGAAGTGTATGAACGCCACGATGTGGACTCAGGAGGCAGAATCAGAGTTTAATGGCCTTAAGAGTGCCTTCACTTCAACCTCCATCATCCTGACGTGTCTCGCCAGTTCTCGTTGGAGGTGGACGCTTCCTCTGTTGGTGCAGGTGCACTACTGTTCAAAGGAAAGGCAGTAGTATGTGGCTATTACTCTAGACATTTTTCTCCCGCAGAGCGCAATTACTCCATTTGGGATCGGGAGTTACTGGCTATCAAATTGGCTCTGGAGGAGTGGAGACATCTACTAGAGGGCGCAGCTAACCCCTTTCTGATATATACCGACCACAGGAACCTCATCTATCTTCAGTCGGCTCAGCAGCTGAATCCCCGTCAAGCCAGGTGGTCGCTGTTCTTCACCCGGTTCCAATTTGTCCTCCACTAACGTCCCACTGACAAAAATGTGAGCGCCGATACCCTGTCCGGGACATTTGAAACTGAGGACACTGTGGACTCCCCTCAATGTATCATAGAACCGTCCTGAATTATTTCTGCTAATCTCTTGCAAGTTAGAGACATTCCTCCGGGGAGTACTTTTGTGCGGTTGGCAGACAGGAGGAGAATCCTTCGCTGGGGACACTGTTCCAAACTGGCTGTGCACGCGGGTTTTTGTAAGACTCGAAGTCTGATTGCTCATCATTTTTGGTGGCCCACGATGCCCAAAGATATTGTGGACTTTGTCCCTTCCTGCACTGTGTGTACCTCCAACAATGTTGCTCACTCCAAGCCTGCCGGTCTACTCCAACCTCTGCCTGTGTCCTGCGCTCCCTGGCAGCATATAGCAATGGACTTTGTCACCGATCTTTCCTCCCCAGCAGGATGCAACACGGTCTGGGTGGTGGTGGATCGGTTCTCGAAGATGGCATATTTTGTTCCGCTGACCTCTTGACTGCCCAATCCTTTCATCTAGAACATCTTCCGATTGCATGGCTTGCCCCTTCACATTGTCTCTGATCGGGGAGTTCAGTTCACCTAGAAATTCTGGAGAGCACTCTGTAAACTCCTAGGCTGAGAAAAAGGTCCAATCTCACATCTATCATCCCCATTCCAATGGCCTTATCGAGAGGATTAACCAAATCATGGAGAACTATCTTCGCCACTTCATCTCCATGCGGCATGATGACTCGGTACAGCTTCTTCCATGGGTCGAGTTCTCCTACAACAACCACACAAGTGAGTCCACTGCTTCCACACCATTCTTCATTGTCTACGGGCAACATTCACGAATGCCTCTTCCTGTTTTGGCTACATCCCAGGTACCCGCAGCTGACTCTGTATTTGGGGACTTTCTAAAGATCTGGCAGCAGACCCGGCCCTCCATTTTGCTGGTAGTCTATTGCATGAAGCGAAAGGCGGATACTAGGAGAAGAGAACCGCCTCAGTATCTTCCAGGTACCAAAGTCTATCTGTCCTCAAGGAATATCCGGCTGAAGGTGCCTTCATACAAATTTGCTCCCAGGTTCCTCGGACCTTTTGAGATCCTGCAGCAAATTAACCCTGTCTCTTATAAGCTTCGGCTGCTTCCTACCCTCAAGATCCCCAACTCCTTTCATGTGTCCCTCCTGAAGCCTCTGGTCCTGAACCGCTACACTAAAACTCCTAGCCCTGCAGTTGCTTCCAGCAGTTCTGCCGATGTTTTCGAGGTTAAGGAGATCCTGGACTTCAAGAAAGTAGGAGGAAGAACTTTTTATTTGATAGATTGGAAGGGGTTTGGACAGAGGAGAAGTCCTTGAGCCAGAAGAGAACCTCAATGCCCCTACCCTCATTAAGAAGTTTCTCTCTCGCTCTGACCCAAGAAGATGGGGCGTAAGAGGGGGGATACTGTAACGTCCACAGCCGTGGACCGTCGTTCTGAATTACCCCTCGACGGCCGTGGCCATGGACGTGTCAGTCTCTCCTTAGAGACACCGGCACTCACTTCAGCTTCGCTATGCTAATTCCAGTAGGGTGCGCGCCCACGCTCGCACCCGGCCTTAATGGGCCAGTGCGCGCACATGTAAAAAATTACTAATTAGCCCATGATCACCCTGGACTATAAAAAGGGCTCTGTCCTTTCACTCATTGCTTGAGCGTTGTTGTGTTTACCCATGTTAGTCTTAGCAAATGGTCCCTTAGTGTTATCCTGTTCCTGTTGTTCCCGTGCCCTGCTACCTGTAACCCATGCTATATTTGTTCCTGTGCCTTAGAGTGTTGTGCCACCTGTCACGCCTGCTGTTATACACCACGTCTGGTGTCCTCTGTCTTCAAGTTCATCTGTGCCTAGCTACTGTCTGGACTATCAAAGGTACTCCTGTACTAGGACTGTTGTTTGGCAAACTGCTACTCCGCTACAGCGGTGCGGCCTAGTGGGTCCACATACCCACGGATCGTGACACCTGCACTGTGTTCGGTCCAGGAAATACTGTCATCATGCAGACCATATATCACGGACCAAACACTGTTGTGTGAATTAGGCTTTACATACAGCACTTTGGAAGAGATGACCTGAAATGCATTGAGATTTTCTTCAATATTCTTAAAATATTTCTCAGTGTTTTACCCCCAACCCCCACCTTTTCATGAGAGACTACCAAGAAAGAATGATCGACTAAGGCACATGAGAATACAAAAAATATACAAATTTTATTACATAGAGACATTGAACAAGTTAAAAATGGAACAGAGGATAAGTCACACAATAAAAAAGACGTCAAATAGATCATAAGCCAGGTATGGTTGTTTTCTCAGCGTGTTATAGATGGGCATAGTAATGCAGCAGCACAAAAGATAAATGGAGTCAAGCCAGACTGTAGAGAAAAGGTCAAACTGGACTGCAGTGGATATATGGCTAGTATCTGTAAAAATGGGAGCAGTTCCTAAGTAGGGACATAATATGCACTGTAACCAGTCTACAAAAAGTGTAGGAAAATGTAGAAAGGCCAATCTTAAATGCAGTTAAGAAATGATAAATTCAATACAGGCTGCTACAAAGAGACAGAGATTAGTTTGAACATACCAGTGGACATTGTGAATGTGGATGAGACGTCTACACCCGACGCGCGTTTCGGCACCTGCCTTCGTCCGGACCTGGCTTATGATCTATTTGACGTCTTTTTTATTGTGTGACTTATCCTCTGTTCCATTTTTAACTTGTTCAATGTCTCTATGTAATAAAATTTGTATATTTTTTGTATTCTCATGTGCCTTAGTCGATCATTCTTTCTTGGTAGTCTCTCATATCAATCATTGATCGATGCACCAAGGAAATCTTGGTCAATACCCAGGATACAATATTGTGCCGTTTACATAGCTAGCAATGGTGTTGTACAGTTCAATGGTGACCTTTTAAGCACTACTTATATTGTATTCCTTTTCGTTGGTATTTTTGGTTTATATACACCACCTTTTCATCCCAGAACAATCCCCTCAACACATTTGTCAGGGTATATGTCAGTAGCGTAAATCTTTCTTCACCCAGTGGGCAGCATGTTGCACCATCAGAAACCACGGTGTCACCATGGCAATGAGACACCGCGGTGGTCCTCTACTAGTGATGTGCGGTTCTAGCCACACATTCGAGGCTCAGCATAGCATGTGATGATGTCACTCTGCCAGGTCCTTAAAAGGGAATTGGTCCAATCTTCCAGTGCTGTGTCAGAAATGTATTCCTGGACAACCCCTTTAAAGGATATGGATACTTTTGTGGCTTTTTATTTTTTATTTTTATAAAATGCATGTTTTTCACATAAAAATTTATTTTGAGCAGGCAGAGGCAGGAGCCGCTGTAGCTGACTCCTCTTTCTAAGCTGGCTTTTGTCTTGACTCCTCTTGATCTGATTTACTTTTGTACAGACTTCTGGCCTGAACCTGATCTTGTCTTCTCATACCAATTCCTGGACCTGACACTGCCCGCCTGTTGCCAACCCGGATATGTTTGACCTTGAAATGTCTCATACTCTGCAGCTCGGTTGCCTATTGGGGATTATCCTGGGGACTGCAATCTAGGATTCTTAATGGCAAACTGCATACCTCAATGCTGGTGTTAACGATAAAGGGAGTCCTGAGACTCCACACCCCAGAACAACCTGCACAAACGTAATAATGTTTCAAGTGATTCATTGTTTCTGATGGCTGCCAGACTTCTCTTACGCTGTGCTGATCTGCTTCAACGCCCCTGAGACATCCCACTATGCTGTGCCACTCTGGTTCACCCTTCCTGAGACGTCCCGCTTTGCTGTGCTACTCTGTTTTACCATCTTTGTGACGTCATCAAAGTTCTGACTATGCTAGCCTTGGACCGGCATTCAGTTGCGCTCTTGGTTTTATAGTCTAGCACAGAGCGTTACAGTGTAAGACATATTTACGGGCTTGATGTTATGATGTCCACATATGTTAGACCTATATGCTCACATCACAGGACGTATGTGTAAATGGACCACACTCAGATTTTAGATTGACATCACAAGAAGTATGTGCATTTAGACCATGTCCAACTTCTAGTTTATGACATCACAGCAAGTATGAACGAATGTGCCAGGTCTAGATTCAATGCTACTTGCAGTCTATATAATGGTGGTGAGATAGATCCACCATGTTCATTTCACTTAATACTTTGTGCATAATACATACTCCTTATGAATCTCAATTATATTAATTTCCTTCTCACTAAATGTGTTCTACACGTGTAAAATACATTAAATAGGATTTCCAACAAAGCATACATCTGTTCATGTCTGAGGCTCCGTTCCAGACCTCCGTCACAGATTTCATCGATTTGCACGGACAAAAAAGCCCAGCATGCTGCGCTATTCTGTCCTGAAAAACTATGGACACTATGATGAAAGCCGACGGAACCAATTTGAGTCAATGGGTTCCCTCTGGTGCCAATGGTTTCTGTCATGCGGCGGATCTGATGGCTCCATTTTTTGGTTGTTCTACTATATGATAGAGCAGAACAACGGAGAACCTGAGCGCATATGTGAACAGAGCCTATGCCATATATAATCAGAATTTTAGAGCAGTAACCAAAGTTTAGAAATTAAGTTTATTTACTTACAGGGATATTTACTTTTTTTTCTACTCAGCTTTTTTTTTTTCTACTCCGGCAGCTGTTTTTTTGTAAAATTAAAAAAAGGAAGTGCATCCATATTGGTTGTTACTTTTCACCTTTGATTTAGCTTCTTAGAAACCGATGGTGTGCCGTTAAATATGGCTGCCCGTACTCTTATCATAGCTTACACATTCAGGAATGAAGGAGTGATTTGATTGTTAATCATTACTACACACATTGCATCCAAGTTTATTGCTCCACTTTTACCACAGACCGTAAATCTTACTTCCAGAGGTGCACGTGGTTCAGTGCATGGTGCCAAAGGTATATTTTACAGCTTAAAGGTGTAGCAATGGATTTAATGGTACACTTTGTTTTCTCAGAAATGCTCAATTAATGTGCAAAAATGTTTCTTACTAATTGGCTTGCTTATTAAATCATTAAAAAATATATATATATATATATATATATATATATATATATATATATATATATATATATATATATATATATTGAAGACATTTATTTTAAAACCAGCACATTTTAGATGGGTTACATTTTTGATGTTAGGTAGCTCTAAAGTCTCCAACCTGTGGCTATCTATCTGTCATGACACTACCACTCCCAACATCCTTTGACAGCATGTCCCTGTCAGGGCATGCTAAGAGTTGTAGCTTCACAACATCTGGAGAGCCACAGTTTGGAGACCTCTGTTCTCGAGGGATACTAAACCTATAAATACATGAGACATCCTTCAAGTAGTTCAATTTGATT
Source organism: Rhinoderma darwinii (assembly GCF_050947455.1). NCBI lineage: Eukaryota > Metazoa > Chordata > Amphibia > Anura > Rhinodermatidae > Rhinoderma > Rhinoderma darwinii. The sequence goes on along the minus strand of NC_134690.1, from coordinate 366,643,772 downwards.
TTGAAGTATGTTTAGGATCGTTGCTGCCAACCTCTTCTTCACTTTAGTTTTTCTTTATTGACTGGGTTACTGGCTTCCAGGATTTGTTCATATTTAGTAGAACCCATTCTTCCCTCTATTGGCTCAATATTTCCTGTGCCACTATCTATCTCATAATCTCAAGCATAACAGAACCACTCACATGCTTAAAGGGAATCTGTCACCAGGTTTATGCTGCCCTATCGAAGTTGTTTTTGTGCTAAATTGACTGGGTCATGAAGACTCTTAAGTAATGGTTTTATAGGGATAGTTATTGTTCAAGTTTAAGCATACAGAGTAAAGTCCAACCTCATCCGTATAATAAATAAGAAATTTGCATTATCCCAATGGATGGATTAACTTCAGTCAAGTTTGTTGGCGATATTAAGACCCAGAGAAACTCGCCTATACTACTGATCACCTATTAGGGAATGTAGGTGTGCAGTTCAGGTGGTAACCAAAGGTGCATCCTTCTCTCAACATAACTGAATATCTGCACAAGTGTAGGATGTCTGCATTTTCCTATAGAATGTTAATAATAACCATGTTATAAAAACTGTTATTTTACTAGTTTTAATGAGTATTTTATCATTACTGCATGTTCACTGGGCTAAAATAAAAATTCACAATCTTTTACCTTGTTACCTGTTACCATAAAAGGTTATAAACACTATATAGAGAAAAGTATTGGGTCACACCTCTTAATCATTGAATTCAGGTGTCTCATTCAGTCCCATTGCCACAGATGGATAAATCCAGCACCTACCCATGCAGTCACCTTTACAAGTGAAAGAATAGGTCGTTCTAAAGAGCTCGCTGAATTCCAGCGTGGTACCGTAATAGGATGCCTTTGTTGCAGCAACTCAGTTCGTGAAATTTTGTTCCCTTCTAGATATTCCCCGATCAACTGTGAGTCATATTATTTTAATGTGTGTGTTTAGGAACCACAGCAACTCATCCACGATGTGGCAAACCACAGTTGCAGAGCGGGATTGCCGAGTGCTGACGTGCATAGTTCATAAAAGTCGCCAGTGCTCTGCTGACTCAATAATTGCAGAGTTCCAAACCTCCTTTGGCATTAAAATCAGCACAAAAATTGTGCGCCGGGAGCTTTAAGGCATGTGTTTCCATGGTCGTGTATGTGCATGCAAACCTTACATCACCAAGCCCACGGGCTGAGCTCCCTCCAGCCTTGTTGTCATTCTCCTAGTATGTCTATGCAAATGGTCTCCTAAGTGTTTTCCAGTTCCCAGTGTTCCCCGTTCTTGTAACCTGTATCCCGTGCTATCCTGGTCAAGTGCCATGTTGAGCTGAAGTCGTGCTGTGCTGTGTACCACGCCTGTCCTGCTATGCTACGCCTGGCGCCTGCCTGCTGCCTAGTCCCAGCTGAGCCTGTCTTGCTACTGTCTGAGCTACCACATGTACACTATACAAACTATAGACTGTGACCTGTGTCCTGTTGGCCAACTGCCATACCGTCAAGGCGGTACGGCCCAGTGGGTATACTCAACGTGACACACTGTGTCCAGTTTAGTTATGTGTCCGGTGTATTTGTGAATAGAGCGCTCCCCCATCTCTGCCTGCCCCCCCCTCACAGGGATTTATGGGCTGCTGTGCATGCAGATTGGCTATGTAAAGCCATTTTGGCAAATCGGAGAACTGACCTGTTTCTGTAAAATACTGAACTTATCTATGGCAGCATATTGATTTGACAGATCTGCTTTAAAAGCATACCAGTGATAATGTAAGGTTTGGCCCATTACAGCTGGTGGTGTAATGGCCTAGTACATGCATTTTGCAGCAAAGATGGTATGAAGCAGGAGATTTGATGCAGAACTCAACTTTACTCAGACTGGAGTAATCGGCACAACCGACCACAGCAGGAAAATACAACAGTTCGTCTCAATATGAGAGGCTCATATTAGACTGGGCAAATCTGCGTCGGAGGCTCAGTTACGGGCCTCCATCGTAGATTCCACTCCAGGAGTAGCCCCTGTCGTCACTGTCCATATATGGACAGTGACATCAGGTGTTCCCTCTAGGAGCGGAATCCCCTGCCTATGCTGTGGCTGGAGATTACGCTCCTAGGGGAAGTTCCCATGGCACTATCTACAGGGGGTAGCCCTATCTTCAAGGGGGCAATATCTACATGTGCACTATCTACATGGGCACTATTTACATGGGCACCGTGGCACTATCTATGTGGGCACTGACACTAGGGGCAGCTAAGGGGGCATTATACTGTATGGGATCAGATAAGGCGGCATTATACTGTATGGGGAAGCTATAGGGGTATTATACTATATGGGGCAGCTGTGGGGGCATTATAGTGAATGGTAGTAGCTAAGGGGCATTATACTGTATGGTGGCAGCTAAGGTGGCATTATACTGTATGTGGCAACTATAGGGCATTATACTGTATAGGAAAGCTATAGGGGCATTATACTGTATGGGGGAAGCTATGTGGCAGCTATAGGGGCATTCTAATATATGGGGCAGCTGTGGGGGCATTATACTGTATGGTGGCAGCTAAGGGGGCATTATACTGTATGGTGACAGCTAAGGTGACATTATACTGTATGGGAGCAGCTATAGGGCATTATACTGTATGAGGAAAGCTATGGTGGCATTATACCTTATAAGGACAGTAATGAGAGCATTCTACTGTATTGGGGCAGCTATGGGGGCATTATACTGTATGCGGGAGGCTAGAGGGCATTATACTGTGTGGGAGGCACTATTGGAGCATGATATTGTGTGTGCTGAACTGGGTGTATATAGGCGGGGATTGGGTGGGAATAGAGGTGTGTCTTAAAATAAAAAAAATTGCCGCAACGTGCTATGCGTCTCTCTTTGTGATATTTGAAAGTTGGGAGGTATGGGAGAATCTGCTCCATAACCTTCTCTCTCACTCAGAAACAGCCCCAGGATCATGCAGGACATATATAGAGAAGTACTGACCTGTACTGATGTGAATAAAGTGCTTTGGTTGTGATAGAAAGTTCCTATACCTGTCGTTCTGCTCTTATCTCCTGCACTTCCTGCTCACTCTTCCCCCTCCCCTCTCCATAGGCTTCCATAGACATGTGTTATCTGATACATGTGAGCAGCAGTCTCTCTGAGACAGAGATCGCTGAATTTTCAGAGTGAAAGTCCGTTTTAGGCTTCATTCACATCTGAATCAGGGCTCCGTTCCAACATTCCGTCTGAGCTTTCCATCAGAACGGAGCCCTTAAAGACACAAATGGAAACCATAGGTTTCCGTTTCTGTCACCATTGATTTCAATGGTGACGTATCCGGTGCCAATGGTTTCCGTTTGTCTCCGTTGTGGAAGGGTTTTGTAGTTTTGATGGAATCAATACCGTAGTCGACTATGGTTTTCATTTCAATGGTGATGGAAACCTATGGTTTCCATTTTTGTCAATCAGGGCTCCGTTCCGACGGAAAGCTCAGATGGAACGTCAGAACGGAGACCTGACGCAGATGTGAACAAAGCCTAACAGGAAAACAGCCAGATAAGAGCAGAAAGAGACAAAGTCCATTTAAACTTATGTCGGTGCAGGGGGTTTCTGAATCAGATAAATTAAGCTCTGACCGCTATAAAGATTTATCGAAAAAAATATTGAACCCATTTAGATAAAAAAAATTGCGTTCAAGGATGGATATTCACTTTAATGTATTAATTATTATAAATGAAATTGTAGATATGAAGCCGATGTAGGAAAGCTGTAACAAAACATGTCCAACATCACTTTTGTATGTGCAGCTCAAATGCAGAATCATCTTTGGAAAAATAACTATAACAACACAAATTTTCTTCTCCAGCTTATAAAAGGTATAGGCGCTATGAGAATTATAATTTTTTTAATCTTCTAGACAATTATATTTATTTAATTGTAAGATCTGATGGATAATGAGTTTATTTGCTTTGCTATGTCTAATTTTTTGTGTATGTATGCTTGCTCTAAATTTAAAAGTGGCACTACAGATGTTATTTCTTTATGACTGTTTTTTATTGTTATTATTATTACTTTTATTGTTTTTGTCAGCTGCTGTATACTCCATGAGGGTACACTGTGACATCTACATACACGACTAGGGTGATATTAATAAATTGGTGTAACAATAAACGCTGGTGGACTTATAGTTGTTTTTACATCAGTAGAAGGAACTCCATGGTGTGTAAAATGTAATGTTCTCATGTGGATTTTGTCGAGGTTCAGATAGCACTAGGTTTTCAGGCGGGTGCATTCGTAGGGGCCGAACCCAGTAAGATATGAAGAAGGTACAATGCACACCAATGGTAGTAATTTTCAAGGTAGCTATTTATTGTTTTGCCATTATTAGTGCAACATTTCGGTCATATCCTTGACCAGGGGCGTAGCTTAAGGCTCATGGGCCCGGGTGCAAGAATTCAGCTTGGGCCCCCCTACCCCTCCCCAACACCACCATCATCAGACCCCCTGCGCACACGCCTATGCCCAGACGCCTTGCCCAACAGCCCCCATAGTATAATGCCCCCACACAGTATAATACTCCCATAGCTGCCCCCACGCAGTATAATGCCCCATAAAGTATAATGCCCCCCATAACAGCCCCATACCGTATAATGCTCCCCATATCAGCCCCCACATTATAATGCCCCACAAAGCTGCCCCCATACAATATAATGCTGCCCATATCAGCTCCCCATACAGTATAATGCCCCTCCATATCAGCTCCCCATACAGTAAAATGCCCCCCATATGAACTCCCCATACAGTAAAATGCCCACCATATGAGCTCCCCATACAGTATAATCCCCCACATATCAGCCCCCCATACAGTATAATTCCCCCATATCAGCCCCCATGCAGTATAATGCCCGCCATATCAGCCCCATGCAGTATAATCCCCCCCATCTTATCAGCCCCCATGCCATATCAGCCCCCCATGAAGTATAATGCCCCCCCCGCAATATCAGTTCCCCATACAGTATAATGCCCCCATATGTGCATAATAGAAAAATAGCATAATTACTTACCTATCCCCGTTCCCACGCCGGGTGGAGGATCCTTTGCCTCCTCCGGTGTGTGCTATGAGTGACACTCGGCTCAGACAGGCGTTATGATGTCGCTACATCCCGCCAGCCTGCGTCGAGCCGCTCAGGGCACAGTGAATGCTGGATCAAGGAGACGTCAGCTCCTTGCTCCAGCATTGAATGGAACGGGACCTCAGTGAGTGACTCGCGACCCCCAGGAGGTCTTCACACAAATCCCCAGGGGGACGCGACCCTCAGTGTGTAATGTATTATGTTGTATTGTGCAGTTTGCGGTGGAGAGAGGATTGGGAGGGCTGTAATTTAACGCCCCCCCTCTCCACCGCAAACCGCACAATACAACACAATACATTATAAGGCAACACAACACATACATTACATAACAATACATTACAAGCCAACACAACACAATACATTACAATACAGACTCTGCAGCACACCTGGAGTCCTCCGCACCGGCTCTTCCACTGTACTGGCTGGAAGACGTGTCACGTAACAACACGGTCACATGGTACACTAAGTGTACCATGTGACCGTAACCAGGCAGTGCCGGCTTCACGGCACAGAAGATTTATTTAACAAGCATGTTGTATGGCAACGGGGGCCCATGGGCCAACCAGGCTTAGAGGTCTGGTCGCACCTGCAATAGCTGCGACCCCTATAGCTACGCCACTGTCCTTGATCTTTCTCAGGCACTATAAATTCATGAGTGGATATACATTAAACTCTGTGTACAATAAGTCATGATGTCAATAATCATAAGTAAAACGGCTTATATAATGTGTAATTAAACAATATACAGCAATTCTCATATGGAGAAGTGTCTTTTTTCATCCGTACTAACTATGTAACTATTTATAAACAGATACCCCAGTCACAATATGCATAAAGGATAGTAATACATGTTAAAAGGTATATGTAATACAGAGGAAGATACCAAGAACAGAAAAGATTGCAAATAATGATATGTCAAGACTGAAGTTGTGACCAAATCGCGGTCCATTTCTCTCAGAAGGATTATTGCCACATCTATGCATAGTTGTTGAGGAATATAGGGTGTCTAAATATCTATCGACCATGTAAAGCAGATGAAATGTTTTGGGAAAATACATTCAAAATATGTGCATGTGTAAAGGTAAGTATACATGAATGAGTACCTAATGACATAGAGGTTCACTTGTGGGGCTAAGAATATTTGTAGTGTTCACTGACTTACTATATTGGTTAAAAAACTGCAGCTTTAAATCAGGTTATATATGTACTCATTTTCAAAATTGCATATTTAGTGTGCGAATCAGGGTTGCTGGTTCAAGGAAGGCATATAGACAATTTGTTACTCACCTGTGGTATGCTGGTTCCTGCGAAATGTCGCTTATATAAACACGGCTGGCCGCAATGAGAGCCGCTGCCTGCATGTCTGCAGCCAGCTCTATTATAAACGCCACTGAGGGCATGGGTCTCGTGGAGTGCACTGACATCAATCCTCACGTTAGTGCGTAGTGGTCCATCTGTAGATGCTACTCTTGGGCGGCTAGAAAAACTAACTAGCCACCCAATAGTAGCATCTACAGATTCTGTACAATCTCCCCTGTCAATCTTCCTGGAAAAGATACTAACGCCCCTAGTGAAGAACACTTTCCTACTTGACACCACCACTTTCCTTAATATTATCTGTACCATACGTATAATACCTATAGGGACTATTTTAGTCACATGGGATGTTTGTAGCCTCTACACCTCGATCAAACATGACAAGGGCATACAAGTGGTACATGACATATTGACAAGGGCCAACAAAGATCCCTCAATCATTGAGTGGAGTAAAGACTTATTACGTATTGTCTTAACTTAAAAAAAAATTCTCTTTGAGGATTTCCTTTACGTACAGAAACAAAGCACAGCGATGGGCTCAAATGTGGCACCACCTTACGCTAATTGCTACATGTCCTCATTCGAAGAACAATACATCTATACCAATAACCTCTTTAAAATACACTCGCTGGTATGGAAACGTTACATAGACGATATCGTTTGAATGTATTTTCCAAAGTCGTTTCATCTGCTTTACATTGTCGATAGATATTTAGACACAGTATGTTCCTCAACAACTATCCAGAGACGTGGCAGTAATCCTTCTGAGAGAAATGGACCGCAATTTGTTCACAACTTCAGTCTTGACATATCATTATTTGCAATCTTTTCTGTTCTTGGTATCTTCCTCTGTATTACGTATACCTTTTAACATGTATTACTATCCTTTCTGCATATTGTGACAGGTGTATCTGTTTATACCTCTCATGTTTTCTATTGTGCATATTACTTCTCTATACGAGAATTGCTGTATATTGTATAATTACACATTATATAAGCCATTTTACTTATGATTATTGACATCATGATTTATTGTACATCGAGTTTAATGTATATCCACTCCCATTGGTGTGCATTGTACCTTCTTCAGTTATCATCTGGATTGTTACTTCTGCTTTTATACTTTGTTTATCTCCGAGCTGGGCATATACTAGGTGGGATTGTTGTGAAAGCAACATGACTGTCAGGGCTACGTTCCGTACACCTCATCCCAGCATTCCAGATTATATCATTTATTTTCCAGTGTAGAGTAGATGATAAAGTAAAACATGCATACTACTATTAGAAGCTCTACAAGTTAATTACCTTAATTTACATTTATACGTTTGAACATGTGCCGTACACAGTCATATATATTATTTGTAACATATCTGGAGGCGGTCCATTAGTTTGAGTAAATGTCAAATATTTCCAAAAGATATATTAGATATAATTTTTGATTCATACCCATATACTTATTAGAAGCTTGAATACTCATTTAAGACATTGAGGATGTAGCATGTATTGATGTAATGTGTGTGGTACATATATTCTTTTTTAAATACTTCTGCTAATAGGCACACGGAAAGAGGTTGTCCTAAAAAGAATGCAAACACATACAGATATAGCTATTTTTATCTTGACTTTTTAACACGTTAAATATACATTGGAAAGATCCTTTATCTTGACTTTTCCAATGGCTTTTGTTGTGTAATATCACGCTGCAGCAAATTATCAGAGTCAAGCTAAAGATGGCTAAATTCGTACATTTGCCTTGGAAAGACTTTCATCTACACAGGTCCAGGGTTTTGTTTGTATTGTGATTGGATTCACAGAGAATCTAAACACAGCCGTACAGATTAAATCAGTTAGATTTAGTATTCTAAGCATAAATAACCACTGGATTACCAAGCACGGGGAGGGACTGCGAACCATAAAAAATGTAGAACGCATTACTGCAGTGGTAATCGCCAGCTTGTTGTGCAAAATAAGATGCAGACATTTCCACAATGTATTAACCCGGCACACAAACCTGCCAAGACTCCATAATATATCAGTTTACACACTTCAACAAATGTACCATACCCTTCCACTCCATATTACCGGTGACATTAAGGATCAACTTGGTTTAACACCCACACCAACTTCTAAATACCATCCTGTAACACCAAAGTAAATAGGTCCATACCAACAACATCTATATGACCCCATCACTCTATGGTACTTAAGTGTTTCCCATAACTTCCACATATCACATTCCAAAAAATAAACTGGGATACATGCCGACTCACTTGTATAAGGATCTTTTGTTTATATGAGCATGCTGCCAGGATTGCTGGGCAACCACCTCTAATCACACAGTTAAAAACACTGAAACATCCCACATAGATGTAAAAGAATAAGCTACTAACTGTGATCAAATTGAGGCATGTTTGGACTCCGATATCATTCCCCTATAAATGAAGCACAGAGACATCTAAAGGCTGAACTAGTCTAGCACAATAAAGAAATTCAGGCATCACCCTGCCCGCAAGCTTATTTTCAATTCCAATGCAGTGCCACCTCGTTTCATGAAAACACCAAATGCCCACCACACGTGCCTCTGCCTGATGAGCTTCCCAAAAAACATACGAAGATCCAGGAATCCACACTATGGACCTACAAGCACCTAAGAAGAAAAGGAAAATAAACATAGAGGAAAAAAAGTAAATCCCCAGCCAGCTATTAGAGCATACATCTAACTACGGCACAATATAAGGACATAAGTTAGAGTAAGTGAGGAAGAATATATAGCTTAAAATGACTCCAGCCTGCCAATCCACCTAATTCCCAAGCCCACTTCTCACTACCTTTGTACAGTACCTGGTCTAATACAGAACTATTAGGGTTTATAATAAGAACAGTCATACCCTGCCAGTTACCTCCTAAGCCTAAAATTACTTCCACCTGCCAATCCTCTTATCCACCTCTTGAGAACAGCCATACTCCTGCCAGGCACCGCCTAAGCGCAGCCAGGAGCTGATGCCACACTATTAACGTGAGTAAAAACCTCTGTATGTATTTGTACAAACTCATAGTCACACATAGGTACAGTATAGGCCTATAGAATTCTATGGGGCCATATTCTATAGATCTGTACGACAAGGACATTTTACATGGACACGTGCCTTACAGTGTCCGTTCTAAACAGGCCCTTACTGTTAAGGCCCTTTTACACTGGCTGATTATCGGGCAAACGAGCGTTCATAGAATGCTTGTTTCCAATAATTGTCCTGCGTAAACAGAGCAGCGATCAGCCGATGAACGAGCATTATTTTAAATAAAGAAACTTTTATCAGTGTCTGTAGCGATCGTAGTAATAAGCTCTCGTCCCCATGCATAGCTCCTTGTGAAAGGAGCAAATGAGCTTTGGCCAATGAGCTGTCTCGTTGATCGGCGCTCGTTTACACGGCCCGTGTTATACCAGCTTTAGGCTTAATATACACAGGAGGCTGTATAGGGGCACACTGAGTCCATAAGATAACGGAGTCTGGAAGCCTCAGACAGACCATGACTTCCTGTAACTTAGGCCTTATTCACACGAGCATATTTCACGTCCGTGTCACGCGCGTTAAAACAACGGACGTCACACGGACCTATGCAATTCAATGGGGCCATTCAGACATTCAGTGTTTTTCATGCATCTCGTGTCCGCTGCGTGAAACTCATTGCATGTCCTATTCTTGTGTGTTTTTTTGCGCATCACACACCCATTGAAGTCAATGGGTGCGTGAAAAAATGGACAACACACGGACTTCATCCGTGTGCTGTCCGTATTTTTCACGCACCAGTAGCTAACGAAATGACGAAGAAAAAATAAAACCCCTCCTTCAGTTTTTTTGCTGACGTAAGAAAAAGTGTGACATATGGATGACATACACGCATAAAAAAATGCAGACACGCACCGTACACAGATGTCACTCGGAACTGCAACACGCGCAAAATGTTGCATTTTCTACGGGCGCAAAACAGACACGCCCGTGCGAATAAGGCCTAAGTCATTTTCCTTCTCCGACATTCGCCCTTGACTCTCAGAGCTGCACAGGCAGGCATTGTGCAGATTTCCAGCTGCCGAATGTGTCTCAGGTTCTCTTGCCCACTGCAATCTCCTGCCGGTGCCAATCTCCCACTAGTACTGTAGCTGTTGACATTCCTATAGCTGGTCGGCCTAGCAATAGAGTAGTATCCAATCTAAATAAGATTAATCTGCCTTATTATGCAAAAATACAGGCACTTGCTATTGCAGGTAAAAATATTTGACATTTACCAGCCAGACTGACAAGTTGCCAGGAATTATCCATGCCCTCCAATGCAACCCCCCGATGTTCCCTGCCTGACTCCTATTGGTTGTGATATTATAAACTGTCAGCCAATAGCTAAATAAAGACAGTACTGGCAGATGGTGTGCCAGTACTGCAGAGCAGATCTTGATGCATATACAGGCAGCGAGGGGAGGAAGAGTCCTAATCACTGTTGCTTTTGACAATAATAGCGCATGGTGCACCCTCCCACTCTTCTAACTAGTTGGCACCCTTCGTCCGGTGGTAGAGAGCTAGCACTGCAGACTACACTAGGGCACATTTTTCCAAAAGTGTCACTCTATTGTTGGCAATTAGTTTGTAATGTGGCATAATTCATAAAAATTGGGACCTGGCGCAGGAAATGTGCACATTTTCTTGTGATGCTTTTCAATACAACAGTGTGCAAAAACAAGCATACAGCCCGGGAGTCAATGGCAGCAAAAAATATGGCTCAAATGTATTTAACTCTACGCCTATACAGTTGCATGTGTCTGGGGGATATATTCGTCCAACCATTTGAAACGGTCTCTTCTAATGCCGAAATGACTGAAATAGTAAAATGATTGTGGGCATTCATTGGTAAAGTATGTGATGTAGGAAATATAGTCTATAGATATAGAAATGTAATATAAAAATATGTTCCCCTGAATGATCTCTATAGAAAATTTACACAAGTCCTGACAGGGCCAACAGGAAAATATTGGATATTTTTTCATCAGTTACGATATTTTCCAGTTTGATTTTGGACTCAGCCGTCTATGATTGACTCAATATTACTCTCCATCAGGCAGTGACTCAATATTACTCTCCATCAGGCAGTGACTCAATATTACTCTCCATCAGGCAGTGACTCAATATTACGCTCCATCAGACATTGAAGGGTATGTTCACACAGCAAACAAAAAGCGTCTGTAAAATGCAGAGCTGTTTTCAAGGGAAAACAGACCCTGATTTTCAGCTGTTTTTTATGCATCAGGCGTCTTTTGCTGCGTTTTTTATGGCCGTTTTTGGAGCCCCCAGAAGAAGCACGGCGAAACACCGGAGGGGAGGAGGGGTTACCTCTTGGTCTGTATGTTCCACTTCACCTGTATCTTGGTATTTTATCGGCTTATTTTATGCATTTTGCACTTTATACTTAACTCCAGTCCTAGTATACTTATGTGGTAGAGGGTGGGAACGGCACATTCTGAAACACCCGGCTTGGGTACATGAGAACTTGGCTCGCCTCTGCTTTCGCAATGCTGTTTTACATAGAAGCATTTTTAGGAACATTTTCCTAGAACTTTTTTTTTTACATTTTATTAATGATGTATTAACATACAACTTGCGCCGTGCTTATTCACTTGTAGTACCGGTGTGACTATCTGCCGAACCATTACCAAAATGTATGAACGGTACATTAGTGCACGTCGATGCAGCCTTGGGAGATGCTGGAAATAAGATGACCTAGATCAGCTGTTATTGTACAACATAAATCATTTTCTGCAGGATCCAGCAGCGAAGAAACATTTATTGTGTTATTGTGTCTATTCTGACCTTTTGGGAACACATTTGGAAAGAAAAATACAGACTTAATTAAAAATAAATAAAAAGAGTATCCTTAAAAGAAATACCATTTGACAGTCGTGTCACTCTTTTTGTGTTGTAACTGTCTTATGCTTTTATTTCATATTTTGTCATATTACTAGAGTCGATACTGTTGTTGTTAGTCCATGAATTGTATATAAAACCATATTTGCTTACAACATGCATTCATATACTTTACATGCATAGTTGCCAACTGTCCAGATTTTTCCCACCCAGCATTCTCGGTCTCCTCCTGTCCTGGGACCTGCTCCTCTCCCCTCCTCTTCCTGCACAGAATAGGGCCGGCGTCAGGGGACTGCGCGGTCCGTGCGGTCACAGATGATGCATCAGCCATTCCCACTGAATGGGGTTCCACAGATGGCCTGGCAGCCGCGGCTTGCGATCACCATGAATCTTGATATTAATTGTATAGCAGTATTACTTAGACATTGTATAGCACTGTTATTAGATCACTTTATGTGTGGAGCTGTTATTTGGTCACTGTATGTGAGTCGTATTTGAGCACTGTATGGTAATATTTACTTTGTGTGGCACTGCTACTTGCGCACTGTACAATTTAGTTTTTGTGCAATTTATGGTAATGGCGGCACTGTATAGCATCGTTCTTTAGGAAACTGTATGGAAGTATTATTTGGCCAACGTGTTGAATTGATATGTAGGTACAATGCTGTATGGAGCATAGCAGTAGGCACTGTGTGGTATGGTTATTTGTACACTGTATGACAGTACAAAAAAATGGATAGCAACAATAGAAGGTGCCTCACAGTGCACAAGTCAAACGATATAAAATTGGAGGTACAATATGGCTCTGTAACACAAGGATCTGTGCAATGCCGTGTGCATGAGGCCTTATTATAAAAAATCTCAAGATGATTTCAATAACTTTTAGGATGGGTTCACACAGAGTTTTTTGCAGGCAGAAAATTTGGAATTTTGAGGCAGATTTTGCTCTGCCTGCACGCCAATTTTCGTGGCGTTTTTCACTTGTAGCCATCGGGCAAAAAACGCTGCGAAATACGCTTTCTCTGCCTCCCTTTGATGTCAATGGGAGGTCAGAGACGTAAATGCCGAAGATAGGGCATGCCCCTTTTTTTCCCGCGAGCCGTTTTTTCCGCTTGCGGGAAAAAACGCCTCCGCCTCCTATTGAAATCAATGGGAGGCATTTTTGGCCGTTCTTTGGCGCATTTTGCGACGCGGTTTCCGCGTCAAAAAACGTGTCCAAAAACTCTGTGTGATCTGACCCTTAAATTCAATGTTTATTTTCTGTTATTGGAATTTCCCTTTCACAACTTTAATTATTTAAATCTGTGGGATTGTTAGACAGAATTGCTTTTACATGAATATTTTTTGATTCATTGCCTTTATGTAATAAACGTATTTGTTTTAATTCTGTCATTATCTTAGTCTATATTTTACCTATTTTATTATAATAATTTTTGATGAAATCCGCAGTGAAATTCCGCAATGTAATGAACATGCTGCGGAGGGAAAAATCTGCACCGCAGCCTAATTTCCGCACAGTTATTTTCTGCTAAGTCTGAACTAAGTTTCCTAAAAATGTATAGAAAGAAATATAAAAAACGGCTGCTGCAGAATTCCACTGCGGACTGTCCTCAGCGGAATTCAACAGCAATTCCACCACATCTGAATGTGCCCTTATTGTTCATCCGTCAGAACCAAAAAAGAATGCTTCTCTTTTTTTCAGGGTGCTGCATTTGTGGTTGCCAAAAAATTAGGTCAACTTTCTATGAAGCCATATTGTTTATTAAAAATATAAAAACATGTACAAACTGTGTGGAGAGATATAACATGTTTCAACCTCAAACTGAAGTCTTCCTCAGGCATGATGAATAATTTTTTGACAACAACGAACGGCAGCACCCTAAAAAAGCATATTTTTTTATTTTGTTAGACAAGCTATTGTGAAGACATCATATACCAGAGTGTAATGGATAATGTTTGCTTCTGGAGCCTGCAGCCTCTGTTTGTTCAATAACTCGACATGCCTACTATTGAGTTTTGCCAAATATCTCAGCACAACTCAACCAGGTGAGCAACATTCTTACTAGCTTGTCTGAACATTTGTCCTGGCAATCATCAATATACATTAGAATTGCGCTGTTTCCTCGCCAGCCTTTTTTCTCTTTCTTGCACACCTATATTTATTGTACTACTTTTTGTTACAGACAGGCCATTTAAGTTTTAAATAAAACAAAGTTTCATGAGTTTGATTTTTCTGACTTTTGATGAAGTATGTTGCTATTTTTAGTGAACAAAACTGAAATACAAAAGTGAATTCTTTAAAAATATTGGCTTTACTGAAGGAAACCATTAAAGTGAATTCAACAGTATTGGCGTATCCAAAGGTTTTGTATTTACATTAAAGTACTCTTTAGATCAAGAGCTAAATATATAAAATATGCATTCTAAGAAAGCTACACAACAGTGGTGAAGGTATAGAACAGGTGTAGCATTAGTCTCAAGCGTCAAGTTCAATGTTTGTTTCATCATAAACCACGGTACGATTTGTCCCTGAATGACAAGAATGCTTAACATCTAGAATGTCTCCCATTTTATCCAGCTCATCCAAGACCTGAAAAACATGCAAGGTACCAAATAAGTTCCTAGAGTCAATAAAGACACAGAATAGAAAAGGGCCCATACGGCCTTATGGTATTATGGAATCTTAAAAATATGCAAAAAAAATGCTAAGCATAGTTTTAACATGTTATAAATGCTACAGCTTCTGTATTAGCAGTTGCTTTACAAAAGTAAATAGTTTAGTAACCCTCCCATGGGGACAGAATCAAGTTAAAACATGATGAGGAGACTTACCAATGTATTAAAAATTTTTGGGCATAAAATATGACATTCAGGCCAAATGACATATTTACGAACCCCCGGCAGAACTTTTTCTGACACATACAAATGTGTCTGGAAAAATGAGCAGGGCTTAAAAGTTGTGCCAAGCACACTAGGTGTTGCTTTAGATCTAGGGCAAATTCATCAACCAGCGTTAAATCTACCCCTATAAGTGAGATTGATTCAAGGGTAACTCAACGGAAAACTTTTGTCATGTCATAGTGACATGTCAGAAGTTTGGAGCGGTGGGGGTCCGAGCACTGAAACCTCCACCAATCGCTAAAACGAAGCGTCACAAACGCTCGTACGAGCACTATGCCGCTTCGTTTCTGATCGGCTTTCCTTGGAAAGTTGAGCGAGCGGTGTATGGGCTTAATAGAATGTATATGAGTCAGTATACCGCTGGCTCGGCTTTTCTAGGAAAGCCGATCAGAAACAAAATTGCAAACGTTTTTTTAAAGTTTAGTTACCCTTTAAAATTAGTCTAAATGTAAAAGTTGCCCATAGCATCCAATGAGATTCCAGCTCTCATTTCCCAGAGGTCTTTAGGAAAATAAAGGAAACAATTATCTAATTAGTTGCAACAGGTAACTGCTCCACTTTCCTTTGCACTCAGTTTGATAAATCTCCCACAATGTATGCTTTTTTTTCAGGGGGTCTTGGTAGATTATAAAGAAAATGTTGGCTTTCGTTATGATTGGCTTTGATTTACTGGGGTGAATACTATTTCACTACACCCTTAGTTTATGATGCAATTTGAGTTTTGCAAAGTTTTATTGTCTCATCCTTCCTTCTTATAAACATGAATTTCCTTCTTGTAACATTAATTTCTCTTGACCTATTACGTCTGTTGCTGAACACTGCTTAAACATAGTAACGCCAAATAATACCCATAATATCAGGTTTGATTGCAGTTAAATGCCAAGAATCCCATCCCCATCAAACTCTGAACTGGGCCACATAGTACCTCCTTGTGCCTACATACAGAGGTTTTCTTTCCTACGGACTCTGTAAGAATCTTTAAGAAATAAAATTGTGGTATGTACACGGAGTTACTACGGAAGTTACTACCGGTCCACATGTCACACTCCACATGTCACACTCCACATGTCACACTCCACATGCCAACTGCAGGTCCATGCTCACAGGCCTTGTGCATGAGGCCTGAAAGTTAATTTCTATAATTGACCAGAATATGTCAGATATGAGAATAAAATAACATACCTTGTCCAACATCTCCTTTGTATGTGCTGCTGATATACAAAATCTCACTCGAGCCTCAGCGATAGGAGTTGCTGGGAAGCCAACAATAACAACACCAATTTTCCTTCTCAGCATGTGCCTTGCAAAAGCCCTATGGATACAAAACATAGACTGAAATTTCAAATGTCAGAAGAGCAATTTGTTGTTATTTTTTACTTGAGGAATCATTAGTAAATATACTTAGAAGACCAAACTTGACATTATTTGAACTTTCTGATCTACAAATGTTGTCCTTCTTCAATGGTGGACATGGTAGTTGAAATACAGTTCTAACCATGTCAATGGAGGTATTCATGGATGTATATATAGATAGTAATTGTATAATCAGTTCTGAAGTCAGAATACACAGATTACACCGAGCTATATGGAGCTTTTTGAAGGATCAATTAATCCTTGACACAAGACCCCGACTCCTTAAAACGAGATAATGCAGCAAGTAATCACATGGAAATTGTACCCTCTGCCTGAGACCTTTATTTTATACCATATGAGGGCACTACTATGGCCATATATTTTTGGCACGTATTTCACCTGCATATTTTTTTCTAGAAACCAAACCCATTAAAAGAACAGAAATATGAATAGATCCCATTAGTTTTCCACTAGTTGGATGCTATTTTGCTCTCAACAAAGTATTTATGTAAAAAAACATAGGGGCAAAAGGTAGGCATAATAGGGCATATGGAAGGGGTTTGTTTTCCCATTTAATTATTTTGTATTTTTTTACTTTCCTACATTGTGGATTTGGCTTAAACATTTTATATGTCACATATTGCTGCAGTATGATAGCATGTGATACTAAAACCCCAAAACCATGCTGAGAAAATGTCGGTAGCACTGAATTGTATCCAGGGCAAAATACTAGTATCTTTGTAAGCAAACCATGTAAATGTATCACTGTACCAACACAATAGGTACAGAAAAAAATGCAGCATGAAACTAGTAAGCCTAATATTCACTTCATATTTAATATCACATTGAATTGAGGCAAACAAGTTTTTGGTCAGCTAAAAAAATAACCAAGCATTGTGCTAGAGCATTATTATGGCTATGTGATGGTCTACATAGCCACAACATTTAGTTCAGCTTCTCGGGGAAGGGCTGGTTATGCATTGTTATGTACCAACTGTATTGATGAGCTGATCATTGGGGGTACATGAAGCACTTACCCTACTTTGCTTGGCATGTACATGAGCACAGGGACAACAGGGGAGTCTTCATTTCCATAAGTAATTAAATTTAAGTCATGTAATCTCTGTCTGAAATATCTGGTGTTCTCCGCAAGTTGATTGACTCTTTGGAGGCCTAAAGGGTTTACAGCCAAAATTGTCATAAAATACATAAACCAAAAATACTCTGTCCACCTGTACAGCCTGGTATTTGTAACTACTAAACTATTAAGTTCTTGAAAGAATTGCGTCTGGATAACAAGTTCAATATGTATAGTGCTATGTGGGAAGTGAAGGAAGACACCATAATATTAATATTAGCCCAATGAAGAGTTGAACATTTGGTTTAATAGGACACATAGAAGAAAATGAACAATTGTACAGTATGACTAGCTATATGTTTGCAATTATACACCAATATATGAATATAGACGAGGGGAAACAATTTGCAGCATTTCAGGAGTACTTTTGGAGATTTGTCTTCTGCTGTTCTGCATAAGACAAAATATTGTGAAAGAAGCAATGGTCTTATCATCTTTCTTCCCAGTTTTCACTTGGGCATAACATACATGGTTGTGATTTCAGATGGATGTTTTGTATATTCATGAGGTTTGGGGATGCAATGAATTAATATGACTAGCACCTATTAAGTGAGGATAGAACAATTTTTGTGATACCAACAACTGGAAGACAAATGTAGAAGACATCACTAGAGTGTTATACATTCTTAGGGGTCTTAAAGGCTATGTAAACCTTTTAATGGCATTGTTTTTAATAAAAAAAAGGTCATTCAGTGTGATTGGTGCAACTTAAATAAATAGTTTTTATTAAAAATTATTTTTACTTTTTGAGATACAGCTGCTCTGTATACCGTATCTTTCGCTATGACCCGAATCTGTCAGTCCCACGGACCTGACGGGTTCAGTGTCAGCGGGTCCTACGTGTCTCTAACACACAGGATCCACCTGTAATCTATCTTATCTAAGTTATGAAAGCTTTCACTGAACCCGTCAGTCCCGCGGACCTGACGGGAGCAGGATTTAGCAAACGAAACAGCTGCTCTGTATAGAGAATACAGAGCAGGTGTATCTCAAAAAGCAAAAAATATTTTTCATAAAATCTATTTATAAATTTGCACCAATCACACTCACTAACCTTTTTATTAAAAAAAAAAGGAAAACAAAATGACATTCAAGGGTTTCCATAGTCTTTAAACTGGTAATTCCATGAAGGTTTGCATGGAATCGGCTAAAAGATCTTGGTTAAGAAATTATTAAAACTATAACTAGTTGTAGGAGTTGTAGGGTTATAAAATAATTCAGAAAACTCACGGCAGTATACCAAGAAATCAGAAAAGATTTTGTACTCTTTAAACAGCTGCTCAACGAATGATAGAACGTCTTCAGCAGAGGGGTATGTGTTACAGGGTCCCCTACCCATCACACATCATTTATAGTGCTGGTATCCTCACATGGCACCAAAGGACCTTTTGGACCCTCTGCACCTATAGTTGTGCTCCTGGTCTCTAGCTAATATAAAATATATAATATGGTTTATACTAAATAGGTACTTTGGTATATTGTTATTCAGAGATAAGCTAAACACGTGACGGATTTCACGCTCCAAATGAATAAATACAATCAGAAAGATCCTTACAAATTATTTTAAACAAAAGTTTCAATCATTTTTGTTTACAATGTTAATTGATACTTATAGGGGATTTCCACTGAAAACATCCTATATTTTTAAAGCAGAAGTTACAGAAGTAGTTAAAGGGGTTCTCCATTTGAGACAATACCTACTTGTTAGAACGGTCCCTTGACAATAAACTGATCACAAAGTGTCCCCGCGTGTTTTAGATTAAGACTGGCGTATGAAACCCCAGTCTTCATAAATTCCACCCTATGTCATTTTTGCTGATAGAAATATTAGCATTTTTCTACTCCATTGTAATGAGAAATTTTGCCAACAAGACAACAGGAAGTGCAGCCATATAGGTAACTTTTGAATCAGCTTCTAAGAAATTGATGTCAAACAGGTCGTCATTTTGCCAGTATGTTGTCAATAAAAAAAAAACTGTTTACCATTAATCTCCACGGAGCTAAATAAGTGACAACCTATATGGCTGCAATTTCATTTAAAAAAAATGACAACTGTAAAAAAAATGCCAATATCCCTGAAAGTAAAATAAACAATTATCAAACTTTATTTATTGCTCTAACTGACCTGATAATGTATGGTCATTTATTACATTGCAATATTTCCTTCTAAGCTCAAACAACATAAAATGTACCGTGTAATGGAAAAAGTTCAGGGTAAAGTAAAAATTCCAAGTCGATTCCCCCACCCAGTCGACTAACCTGAAAGGGTTGCATAGTTGGAACCCAAAAATATTCATTAGATTTTAGTAGGGATTTGATTTCCCCCTTTCTAACCTTTGCCAAATATACTAATTGTACCTGGCATTCCCAGATTATATTGACCCTGAACGTTGTTTTTCCATTTCAGATTTAATGTTAAAGAGGCTCTGTCACCAGATTTTGCAACCCCTATCTCCTATTGCAGCAGATCGGCGCTGCAATGTAGATAAGAGTAACGTTTTTTTTTTTTTTAAACGAGCATTTTTGGCCAAGTTATGACCATTTTTATATTTATGCAAATGAGGCTTTCTAAAGTACAACTGGGCGTGTTTAAAGTTAAAGTACAACTGGGCGTGTATTGTGTGTGTGTGTACATCGGGGCGTTTTTACTTCTTTTACTAGCTGGGCGTTGTGAATAGAAGTGTATGATGCTGACGAATCCGCATCATCCACTTCTCTTCGTTACCACCCAGCTTCTGGCAGTGCACAGACACACAGCGTGTTCTCGAGAGATCACGCTGTGACATCACTTCCTGCCCCAGGTCCTGCATCGTGTCGGACGAGCGAGGACACATCGGCACCAGCGGCTACATTTGATTCTGCAGCAGCATCGGCGTTTGCAGGTAAGTCGATGTAGCTACTTACCGGCAAATGCTGATGCTGCTGCAGAATCAACTGTAGCCTCTGGTGCCGATGTGTCCTCGCTCGTCCGACACGATGCAGGACCTGGGGCAGGAAGTGATGTCACAGCGTGATCTCTCGAGAACACGCTGTGTGTCTGTGCACTGCCAGAAGCTGGGCGTTCTGAAGAGAAGTGGATGATGCTGATTCGTCAGCATCATACACTTCCATTCACAACGCCCAGCTAGTAAAAGAAGTAAACACGCCCAGATGTAACACACACAATACACGCCCAGTTGTACTTTAACGTTAAACACGCCCAGTTGTACTTTAGAAAGCCTCATTTGCATAAATATAAAAATGGTCATAACTTGGCCAAAAATGCTCGTTTTTAAAAAAAAACAAAAAACTTTACTCTTATCTACATTGCAGCGCCGATCTGCTGCAATAGGAGATAGGGGTTGCAAAATCTGGTGACAGAGCCTCTTTAAGCAAGGGAACTTGTAGCTTGAAACTCCGTAAGTTTGTGGAACTTGTACAATTTTGAGCATTTCCTTTTAGCTATAAAAATATTGAAAGAATATAATATTTCTCCGTATCACCTATTGCCAGTTCTTTATGTCACATTTAATGTGCCCTAAATATTGCATATAAATATTCTAAAACCCACTAAGACAAAGAAATTAGATTATGGGGACAGAAGCCGATATGATTGGAATGTCTCTACAACGCTGGCAAATATGTTACAGCTGTATAAATAATGAGAATTAATTATTAGATAACGTACCTGTCAATGTCCCATCACTTCCCATGATGCACTTCATCACCCTTATGATCTGCTCTGCTATAGGTGGAGATATAGATGCTGCATAAAATGCACTATGTGAGTGGTTTCGTAAGTAATCAACAAGATCCTAAAGATAAAATTCCATTAACAGAATACATATTTAGATATACGAGTTAAAGTTTTAAATATACACAGAATACAGGGCTTCTTTCTCAATAATAAGCTTTAAAACATTCTCCTTACATTCAGGGCCATATTAGTTATGGCACTAAGAACAAGAATGGATCTTTGTTTAATCCCTTAATGACCAGCCTATTTTAAACCTTGATGACCAATCTATTTTTTACGTTTTTCCATTGTCGCATTCCAAGAGCTATAACTTTTTTATTTTTTGTGTCAACATAACTGTATAAGGACTTGTTTTTTCGGGACAAGTTGTATTTTTTAATAGCATCATTTTGGGGTACATATAATTTATTGATTAACTTTTATTAACAGTTTTGGGGGCGTAAAAGAAAAAAACCCAGCAATTTCGTCACCTTTTTTTACATCCTTAATTTACACAGTTTACCGTGTGATATAAATAACATAATAACTTTATTCAGCAGGTCGTTACGATTGTGACGATACCACATTTATATGGTTTTCTTATGTTTTACTACTTTTACACAGTAAAAACACCTTTTTTTCAAAATTATGTATCAGTACTATTTTGGAGTACATGCGACTTTTTGATCACTTTTTATCAAAGAAGGCAGGATGAACAGAAAACAGCAATTCTGGCATTATTTTTTATTTTATTTTTTACAGCGTTCGCCAAGTGGATTAAATAACATAATAGCTTTATAGTTGGGGTCGTTACGGACGCGGCGATACCAAATATTTGTAACTTTTGACTTCATTATGCGATCGTCCGATCACTTTTATAATACACTGCAATACTTGTGTATTGCAGTGTATTACCGCCTGTCCGTTTCCAACGGACAGGCATCTGCTAGGTCATGCCAGAGGCATGGCCTAGCAGGCATCCACTACAGGCAGACCTGGGGGCCTTTATTAGGCCCCCGGCTGCCATAGAAGTCACTGTCACCCTGCGATCTCATAACAGGGTGCCAGTGGAGTGAGAGAGGGTCCTTGAGATAAGCAGCACTAGAGGAGTCTGGTGGCCGCATCTCCACCTCCCTCCATAGAAATACTATGTCAAAGTCAGGAAAGATAACAGTCGGCTGAATGGTCATTCAGCTGCAGAATGTCAAAGTCTAACTAAGGTGCCCAAGAAACAGCGATTTTGGCGGATTCCATTTTATGTTTTTTACGGCTTTCACCATGCGAGTTAAATAATGGTATATTCTAAAAGTTCAGACTTTTACGGACGCAGCGATACCAATTTAGTTAATTTTTTTTACATTACTTTAGAGGATAAATGGGAAACATTTTTTTTATAAACTTTTAAAATGTTTATTTTTTTTGCAAATTTTTTAGTCCTCATAGGGGACTTGAACCATCGATTGTTAGATCGCTGGTACAATATACTGCAATACTAATGTATTGCAGTATATATTCATTTTCACAGGCTTCTCTTAAGCTGTGCCAGAGACACAGATTAACAGAGGCAGACAAAAGGCAGACCTTCATTAGGCCCCTGGGCTGCCATGACAACCACTGGCCGCAAAGCTGTCGCCGGGGGCCGCCTCCTCTTTTCAACGCTTCAGATGCTGCAGTCGTGATTCCCCCGCAGCATTTGAAGGATTAAACGGCCAGGAACAGCGCGATAAAACACAGCTAACACCCGCAGCATAAGCATACTTCCCTTTGACGCTTATTACTTACATGTATGTTATAATGCGTCAAGGGGTTAATTGCTTATTATAATGAAATAGATAATACAAAATAGATAAGACAAAAATTAACTACATGTATATAACATAAAGAATATTCAAAGGGGTTTTCACATCTTGGACATTTAGGGAATATCCATGGGATATGCCATAAATGTCCGATAGATGTAGGTCCACGCAGCTATTTATAGAACGGGCCCCCTGACCCCCCTTCCTACATTGTTCGTCTCTTGCTGCTCCCCGGCAAATGTCTGATGAGGCGGTCGGGGGTACACTGATTTTCGTAGCTCCCATAGAAATGATTGGGAGTTACGGAAACAGTTTAGCAAGGTGAGCTAGGCTGTTTGCATAGCTCATCGTCTATGGGAGTTACAAAAATAGCGTATCTCCGCAATCTCGGCTGTTTCCATGCTCCAGACCACCTTGTCAGACAGTGGCCAAACAGAAAAAAGGAGCTGGGCAAGTTAGGACGGGGTTCAGGTGGCCCCTTTCTAGAGATAGACCCGCATCTATCGGATATTTTTGGATATGCCATAAATGTCCAAAATGGGAAAAAAATAACTTTTAAGAGGACCTGTCAGCTCTATTGACATGTTGTCCTGAACCTGGTAGGTTAGCGCTGGAGGTGTCAAAGCACGGAGTCTAACAGGCAAGTAGTACCACACTTTGACCTCTAGAGAGAGCTCTGGTGCTGGAAATATCTGAAAGATGATGCCAGGGCAAGGAGGAGAGTCTGCCCAGGAGCTGGGGCCATCAGACACGGTAAGCAGAAGATTGAGCTGTTTTGTTACACATGTCATGTTTTCTCCATAAAATAAAAATTATGAAGAATCTTTTCTTAGAGCTCTGCATTTTGCCATTCCCCCTGATATTCCTCCTGGAAATGGATGAATAAATTCCTTTTGTCAATAGTATGAGTCCATACAAATTCTGACACTGTCCAATCAGTGCTGATAGTATCAGCACACCGTGTAGTGACACATCCCATTGACAAGTCGAATGGTAATGCCCCGTTGAAAATTTATTCAGACATTTGCAGGAGGAATAACAGAGAGATGGCACAATGCAAAGTTCTAATTAAAGAGTTGTTATTTTTAGTTTTCAGTTGTTATTTTATGAGAAATGCAAGTATTTACTAAAACAGACATGTCAGGCAAGCTGCCAGGTCCTCTTTAACATATGGATTAACTTCAAATTAGTACAGGGGCAGGTCAATTTAATAAGACAAGTAAAGAATCTATGGCAAAGCAATTTTGATGTATAGATTTGTTTCACACTGATCTAAGTACTTTTGTAAGCAACTAGAGCACTGGTCCTCCCACTCAGAGTTTGGGCTGAGCAGCAGTTTCACATTATGGGGCAGATTTACTATTCAAAATGCATCAAAATTCTGGTGTGCATTCCGTGCACTAAATTTATTAACAGTTTTAGATACTTTTTGTGCCTCGCTCGACAAGGAGGCGTAACTATGCTAAATAGGTGGTCTAGAGGGAAGGAGCGTGGTTAAAATGTGCCGACGTGTTACAAAAGTTTGCTGCAAAAAACTGTGCCAACCAAGAGGTGATGTAAGGAACAGAAAAGTGTGTAAAATGTCTAGCTGGATGCACCAAATTTATCAGAGTGTGCACCACTGTGATAAATATGGCACATTTTCTGACTGCCTGGTCTAAGTTCTAAATCAGGGGTGAGGAACGTCCGGCCCGGGGATAATTTGGTCCGGCTCGACCTCACTCTGTCCGCCGCTGCCGCCATGAGTCCACCCTACTCACTAACATTTGAGAGCAGGAGAAGGGCGGATGGAGCCAAGCATGGGGGCGGCAGTGGTGGTCTGAGTGAGGTCGGTACTTGCCGGCCCAAGAGTGGATCCGTCCGGATGTGACGGGAGGTCAGGTGACCACACTGGTCCACTCCCGGGCCAGCACAGTCCAGTCACCTGACCTCCCGTCGGTGACGGGAGGTCAGGTGACTGGACTGGTCCACTCCTATCACAGCACGCCCCGACCTCACTCTGACCGCCGTTGCCGCCATGTCATTCCCTCCTTGTCTCCGTCCACCCTACTCACTCACATTTAGAAGCAAGAGAAGGGTGGACGGAGCAGAGTGAGGTCGGTGTGTGCCGGCCCAACGGTGGACCAGTCCGGTCACCTGACCTGAGTCAGTGACGTGAGGTCAGATGAGCGGACTGGTCCACTCCTGAGTCGGCACATTCCAGTCTCCTTACTTCAAGTCAGTGACGTGAGGTCAAGTGACTGGACTGGTCCACCCCCGTCACAGCACGTCCCGACCTCACTCTGACCGCCGCTGCCGCCATGTCATTCCCTCCTTGGCTCCGTCCACCCGCCCTACTTACTCGAAGTGAGGTGCAGGTGACTTAAAGGAGCTTTTTTCTTCAAGGACATTTATGATATATCCACAGGATATGTCATAAATGTTCGATAGATGCAGGTCCCACCTCTCTAGAACGGGGTCCCTAAACACCGTTCTACATCTTTGTGTTGTGGCTGAAACTTGTTATTTCCGACCGTGAAGAAGAAAGCAGCGTAGCTCGCTGAGCTACGCTGTTTCCGTAAGTCCCATAGAACTGAATAGTAGTTATGGAAACAGTGTAACTCGCATGCTACGCTGCTTCTGTAAATGCCATTCACTACTATAGGAGTTACGGAAACAGCTCAGCGAGCTACGCTGTTTTCTTCTTCATGGTCGGAAATCAGCCGGAACACAGAGAGTTAGAACAGGGTTTAGGGGGCCCCGTTCTAGAAATAGTTGGGGGTCCAGTGGATATGTCATAAATGTCCCTGATGAGAAAACCCCTTTAAGTCTGAACAACTTACTGTTGTGCGCTCTTTTCAAAACGTAACATTGCAAAGAGTCGACTGCGCTCCAGACTGACCGATGCAGTAGCAACATCATCAATACTGGCTAACATCACACGCCTTACCAGAGAGAAGCAGTTCCAGCCATCACATTAGGGGTGAGTTAATTAAATGTTTGACCAAATATAGCAGGGTCATTTTTAAGTTGATAATTTTGTATGGCCCGAGAATGATGTTATAAATATGGCTCTTGTCAGAAAAAAAGGTTCCCCACCCCTGTTCTAAATCTTAGACAGCATTAGCAAATCTTCTGCATTATCTATCAATAAAAGGCATTTTAGTAGTGACAAATTAAAACCAATTAGGCTTCGTTCACATCTGCATCAGGGTCTCGTTCTGACGTTCCATCGGAGCTTCCTGTTAGATCAAGACCCTGCCTGAAAAAAATGTAAACCATAGGTTTCCGTTTACATCACCATTCATTTCAATAGTGACGGATCCAGTGCCAATGGTTTCCGTTTGTCTCAGTTGTGTAAAGGGTTCCGTAGTTTTGACTGAATGAATTCCGTAGTCGACTACGCTATTCATTCCATCAAAACGACGGAACCCTTGCACAACTGAGACAAACGGAAACCATTGGCACCTGATCCGTCACCATTAAAACCTATGGTTTCCGTTTGTTTCAGTCAGGGTCCCGTTCTAATGGGAAGCTCGGACGGAACGTCAGAATGGTACCCTGACACAGATGTGAATAAAGTCTTAGGGTATGTTCACACAGAGTGTTTCGGCCGTTTTTCGGGCCATAAACGCCTGAAAACCGGCGGAAAAATAGCAAGCAGAACGCCTCCAAACATCTGCCCATTGATTGCAATGGGAAAAACAGCATTCTGTTCCGACGGACCGTTTTTTTTTACGCGGCCGTTTTGAAAAACGGCCGCGAAAAAGTAGGGCAGGTCACTTCTTAGGACGTTTTTGGAGGCGTTTTTAATAGACTCTATTGAAAAAAGCTCCTAAAACGGCCGTAAAAAACGCAGCGAAAAATGCAGCAAAAATCGCGAGTGGCTTAAAAAAGGGCTGAAAATCAGGAGCTGTTTTCCCCTATTTTCAGACGTTTTTTGAGTTTGTGTGTGAACATACCCTTAGACTTGTTTAGAAATCAAGTCTCTACCATGACCACGATGTATGAAAACCATACACAATATCTTCTAAAAGCAAGTAACCTACAATAGTAACTTAGGCTGAGAAAAACATGTCCATAAAATTCAACCTTATTGACAGGAAAGCAATTACAACCCTCTAGGAAATGGGACAATTTCTTATAGGGGAAAAAAAAGTTACATGGATAAAATATTCTCCCTACGTTCTTTTTTGTAATAATAACATTGGTACCAATAATGATTGATTCAATAATGAACCTAAAGTCAAAGCTTATGAATAGATGTGAATGCTGTCTATTATTTTGTTAGTACATAGGTGTGTAAATGATTCTAATAGATTAGTGATCAGAGGGGCAGACATTATTCAGGACTTCCTATTAATAATCCCATTAATAAACACCATGGACAACTTCTCCTGAGACACTTTAGGCTTCTTACAAGGGAAAATACACAGTAAGTAGAGATATAATATATGTTGAGTTTAGTGTCCCTTTAATGTAATTTTAATGAAGAAATCTGGCTTTGATAAGTTTGGATACACACACAAAGTTTTCTTTCTACATACTGTAAATCTTATCGGAATCTTACATTAGGATTGTTTTTCCAGCCAACGAACTTACTTACCCTTTTTCCAGCTATATATCCTCCTGCAGCACCAAAACTTTTTGTGAATGTTCCCATCATCACATCAACCTCTGCAGGATCCATTCCAAAGTATTCTACCACACCTCGTCCTTTAGGTCCCACTGCTCCAATACTGTGTGCTTCATCTAAATATAAGTAAGCTCTGTACTTCTTCTTTAATTCTATTATCTCTGGAAGATGGACAATAGATCCTTCCATACTGGAGAATGGAACAGTGTTATGCTTTTTGTAGTTTTATAGCATTATTTTATAATGGTAATATTGTTTATGCTAAAATGAATATAATTGATGCATTATAGCATAATATATGCTAGCTATACTAAAACTATACCAAGTACAAGGGGAAAGCCTTGATAACATATGAAACCATTGGTAAAAAGTTCTGTACCAGACCGGTGGGGCCAGTACCAGTGAGAGAAGACAATTGGTGCCTAGAATTGCTCTATAAGTAGATAGTAAGTAAAGTATGGACAGGTCCATTTTGTTTGTCAAGGCAGTGATTTGTGGGCTAATTGCAAGCATGATTAAAATATATTGCTTGCTGTATACAGAATGGTTGGAGCTTATGTATGCTAGTAAGCATATTATGTAAAAGGCAAGCAGCTATCATTTGTATCACACTAGAATATTTTGCCATACAATATTTTACCTGTAAATTCCTTCAACAACGATGAGAATTTTCTTCCAGGCTCTGTGAGTACGCGGCTGACCACTCGCTACAGCTTCCCGCAATAATTTTTCCAGGCTGCCCATATCTTAACATATAAAAACATAAAATGTAATAGCAGACATAAACTGGTTCATCCATCAAGTCTTCCCATTTTATTGCCTGTTTTTTAGTACAATCTTTGTGCCCCAGGTCTGCCAGGGGCATGGCCTAATAGATTGCCTGTTGGGCAATAATGCTTTGGTATACTAAGTATACCAAAGCATTATATAAGCGATCAGCAGATCGCATGGTGAAGTCCCCTAGTGGGACAGAAAAAAAAAAAAAGTAAAACTGTTAAATAACGTTTATGAAATAAAAAAAAAAATGATTACAGTAAAAATAAAATAAAACCACTTTTTTCACCAAAAAGTAGTTTTATTTAGTAAAAGTGTTAAATAAAAGTAACACATACACATATATGGAATCACCACGATCGTAACAACTCAATTGACCGCGATTGTAATGACTCAAGCAATAAAGTTAACGCATTAATTAAACCGCCGTGTGAACGGCGTAAAAAAAAACCCACAAAAAAACAATGGTGAAATTCCTTTTTTTTCTCCCATTCCCACCATAAAAAATAAAATAAAAGTTAATCAATAAGTCCCATGTACCCCAAAACACTACCAATGAAAACTACACATTGTCCCGCAAAAAAACAAGCCAAAAAATGGCTACATCAACGGAAAAAAAAAAGTTACGGCTTAAAATGGCTTTTCTTTTGCAAACGTAGGAAAACATAAAACCTCTACATATTTGGTATCCCCATAATCGTGCAGACCCATAAAATAAAGGTAACATGTTATTTATGCCGCATAGTGAACAACGTAAATTTATAACGTGAAAAACAATGCTGGAATAGCCGTTAATTTTCAATTCTTTCCTAAAATAAATTTATTAAAAGTTAATCAATATATTTTATGCACCCAAAAATGATGCAATTGAAAAATACAACTAGTCCCGCAAAAAACAAGCCCTTATACGGCTATGTCGATGAAATGAAAAAAAAAACTTACGACTCTTAGAATGCAACAGCGAAAAAACAAAAAATAATCCTTGGTCATTATGCACAAAATGGTCTGTCATTAAGGGGTTAAGCACTTTTTCCATTGACTTTAAAAAAAAAAAAAAAAAACTTTTACGATACAGCTTCTATGTATCCTGTATGCATAAAAAGCTCTCTAAGGGTATGTGCACACGAGAACTGGCTTTTACGTCTGAAATGACAGACTGTTTTCAGGAGAAAACAGCTCCGTCGTTTCAGACGTAAATGCTCCTCCTCACATTTTGCGAGGCGTCATTGACGCCCGTAATCTTGAGCTGTTCTTCATTGAATTAAATGAAAAACGGCTCAAATTACGTTGCAAAGAAGTGTCCTGCACGCTTTGACGAGGCAGTCATTTTACGCGTCGTCGTTTGACAGCTGTCAAACGACGACGCGTAAATTACAGGTCGTCGGCACAGTATGTCGGCAAACCCATTCAGATGAATGGGCAGATGTTTGCCGACGTATTGTAGCCCTATTTTCAGACGTAAAACGAGGCATAATACGCCTCGTTTACGCCTGAAAATAGGTCGTGTGAACCCAGCCTTATTCTCCCTCAGCCGATTCCGTCAGTTCAGCTGAGCTGACGGCACTGATGAGAGCAGGTCCGGTGTTTCTCTGACACACAAGATCCACCTAATATCAAAGACACAGAGGACCTGCTCTCAGCTGAGCGTCTGAGAGGGAATGATACAGCTTCTGTGTATACAAATGTTAATAAACGTTAATTAAAAAAGTGCGTGAAATCACAAAACACATTGAATTAATCATTTAAAAAAAAACATTCAAAGCTGCACATAGCTTTTCCGTTCAGCCCCATTAGTGCCCATGTTGAATTAGGTAGCACTTTGAGTGCATTCATGTGTTTGTCAACTTCAATATTATATCACGTTCCACTGATTAGATACAATCCAATACAATTCACTCAATGAAGGAAAAGCATTTGGGTTTTAAAGTAATCAGTCATACATTTCTTTTGCTTGCTAATGGCATAGACTCCCATTAATTATTCTGCTTACGTCATCAGACAAATCATGGAACAATATTATATTAAACACATCTCTGAAGCTTGGTAACTGGAGGTCCACCATGAGAAAAGCTACTCGCCAAAAAGACTCCGTGCAGGTCACTCGGCACTGTACAGAAGTTACAGCTCTGACCTCTCTTCTCTGTCCTTTCCCTGACACTTACTGTTGTGTTGGAATACTCGAATAGTAGCTCCAGATAGTCTTGATCCAAGAATGAGAGACGTGTGGTTTAATTCATCACTAAGGATCAGACAGCCCTGTAAATACATATGGAAATAAATGAGATCAAGTCCGCTCATCAGCCAAAAGTGAGATACCGTAAAGACACTTGTCATATTACTATAAAATTCTAGAAATATAGAAACTTACATGGGCCACTGAACAATTTCATGGTCTAGAATTTGCGTCCGATGTATGAATATTTTGGATTTGTCTACAAATATTTTATGTCTGTCTGTCTTTCCAATGAAGGCTAGGACTTTGAGCTGTCCGCTTCCATCACACAACCACATTGTTTCTCTATGGGAGGTGAAGTCATATAAAATTGCAAGGGTTCTAACATTGGAGTCATATGCTGGAGTTTTTAACACAACAGCCTGGGGACCAGTGTAGCTAAATTTTCGTCAAACTTCTGACATGTCATAGTGACATGTTAGAAGTTTGTATTGGTGGGGGTCCGAGCACGGAGACCGCCACCAATCGCTAGAACGAACAGCTGAAGCGTTCGTGTGAGCTTCGTGTCTGTTCGGCTTTTTCCGGAAAGCCGATGTATCATAGCCGAACAGAAACGAAGCAGCTGAGCGCTCACACGAACTCTTCAGCTGCTTCGTTATAGCGATAGGTGGGGGTCTTTCCGTGCTCGAACCCCCACCAATATAAACTTCTGACATGTCACTATGACATGTCAGAAGTTTGGCGAACGTTTAGCTACACTAGGATGTAGGAATCCTGGATTTTTTTAATTGTTAGCCTAAGTTCTCACTGCCGTTATAGTACGTTTAGCTCTTTACCGTCAGAGGAAGAGATGAACGAGAGTCCAAAAGGAAAGCATCGCTTCCGTTAGAAACACCATTGTTTTCGCTAAATTTCAGTTTTTTCGACGGAAGCAAAAGTGCAGTCTGCAGTACTTTTGTTTTCATGAAAAAAATGGAAACCTAGCGAAAAGGCGGAGGCAAACGGAAAGCATCTGAAACAAAAGAATTACCATTAAAATCAATGGTACTTATAACGGAAGCGACGCTTTCCGTTTGGACTCTAGTTCCCCTCTTCCTCTGACGGAAGAGTCCTATATGTACTATAACGGTAGTGTGAAAGGAGCCTTAGGCTTTCACACTTGCATTTTACAATCCGTTACACTGATCCGTTTTTAGATCAGAATAAGAATAAAAAAGGATCCATTAAAAATCCCATTGAAATCAATAGGATTTTTAATTGCATCAGTTAGCATCCGTTTGCATCCGTTATGGTAATCATTAGTTTTTGACGGAGATAAAAGTGCAGTACAGGAATTTTAGGGCCTGTTCAAATCAGCGTTGCTTTCCGTTGAGGGGTTCCGTCAGAGCTTTCCGTCGTGGGGAACCCCTCAACGGAAAGGCAAGTGGAAACCTTAGCTTCCATTTGCATCACCATTGATCTCAATGGTGACGAAAACTTTGCTAATGGTTTCCGTTTGTCACCGTTGTGGCAGGGTTCCGTTCTTTTTGGGGGAATCAATAGCGCAGTCGACTAATCAATGGTGATGCAAACGGAAGCTAAGGTTTCCGTATGCCTTTCCGTTGAGGTGATCCCCCGACGGAAAGCTCTGACGGAACCCCTCAACGGAAAGCAACACTGATGTGAACACAGCCTTAGGGCCTGTTCACATCACCGTTCGCTTTCCGTTCCGGGGTTCCGTCAT
This sequence comes from Rhinoderma darwinii, assembly GCF_050947455.1. Lineage (NCBI taxonomy): Eukaryota > Metazoa > Chordata > Amphibia > Anura > Rhinodermatidae > Rhinoderma > Rhinoderma darwinii. The sequence continues at coordinate 366,611,244 of NC_134690.1, read as the reverse complement.
AGGTTTCCGTCGGGTGAACCCCGCAACGGAAAGTGAAAGTGAAACCACAGCTTCCGTTTGTCACCATTGATCTCAATGGTGACGGAAACATCGCTAATGATTTCCGTTCGTCACCATTCCGGCAGGTTTCCGGTTTTCCAACGGAATCAATAGCGCAGTCGACTCCGCTATTGATTCCATCGGAAAACCGGAAACCTGCCGGAATGGTGACGAACGGAAACCATTAGCGATGTTTCTGTCACCATTCATATCAATGGGGACTGAAACGGAAGCTGTGATTTCACTTTCACTTTCCGTTGCGGGGTTCATCCGACGCAAACCTCTGACGGAACCCCGGAACGGAAAGCGAACGGTGATGTGAACAGGCCCTTACTCCGTTCAAAAAAACAGATGTCTAACGGATGCGTTATTTTTATCATTGGTGTCAATGTAAAACTGATACAAATGGATTGTAATCCGTTTGCATCCGTTATTTTGATTTCAATGGGATTTTTAACTGATCCGTTTTTATCCTTATTCTGATCTTAAAAACGAATCAGAGTAACTTCTTATACAACGCAAGTGTGAACTTTACATGTATTAGGGCCTGTTCACATTAGTGTTCAGGTTTCGTTCATCTATTCCGTTTAGCCTTTCCGTCAGAGGAACAGATGCACGAAAACTATTGGTTCCGTTTTCATTACCATTGATTTAAATTGTAATGCTTCTGTTTCAGTTTGTTTCCGTTCTGAAAATTTTTTTTTGTTATGGAAACAGTCGACTGCGCTATTGTTTCCGTAAAAAAAAATTAAACTTTACGGAACGGAAACAAACTGAAGCGGAAGGATTACCATTAAAATCAATAGTAATGCAAACGGAAGGGATAGTTTCAGTTCGGCTTACCGTTCATCTGTTCCTCTGACGGACTCTGAATGGAACTCTAACGCTGATGTGAACAGCCCCTTACTCATTTACAGTTACGTATCAATCTAGATATGTTATGCTGTTATTAGTACTGTATACATGGTAATAACTGATCTAAATGTCACAACCTTTCCAACTAGAGCTGGAATGTTTGTTGAATTTGTTGCGAAACCCATACTGCAAACCATTGCTGCTTCTACTTTGAGGAACTCTGCAACCAAATCTTCCAGCTCTCGGAGTTTATCCATTTGTCCTAAAAGAGAATGTTCAAGTTAAAACTATATCAAAAACACAAAAACATAAAGAGACAAAAAGTAAAATAGTTGTTGAATGGTTCCTATGAGTATCCTGAAGAGGTGTGAAGACAAAGTACTGTATATATTAATCTCATGGACTTATCTGAACTTTTACTGCACCATTCAATTCAGAATACACTTCTAAGTTCCTATTCTTGTGCGCATAAATTAACTTTGCATTTACGTACTGTGTTATGGAATATGTTAGTGCTACAGAATAATAAAAATTCTTTATCATTCATTATGACTATATGTGTAACTGAAATGAATACATTGGCCATGGGTTTCATAAAAACTTACATATTGGACATTACTGCCATGCACAGTCAAAAATACATAAAAGTTAATATTTTTTGACTTGTTGTAAAAAAAGCAAAGCATATGTAAATTCAAATATCAGCTCATAATTTGGCAGTATATATGTATAAAATAATCACATGAAGCCATAGAACCATCTGCTTTCTTTGTTCACTGAAACTGAGGTGCAAAAGTTATTTCTACAGTATTTATATTAAAGAATAAAAACCATGAAAAAACAGCAAATATTAAATAGTAACTAGACGTTCAACAAACTGTCATGTCGTAGTGACATGTCAAAAGTTTTTATTGGTGGGGGTCTGAGCACTGAGACCCCAACCAATCACTAAAACAAAGCGGTAGAAGCGCTCTTTTGAGCGCTGAGCCACTTAGTTTCTGTTCGGCTTTTTCCGGAAATCGATGTAGCGGTGTACGGACTCAATAGAAAGTCTATGAGCCCGTACACCGCTACATCGGCTTCCTGGAAAAAGACGAACAGAAACGAAGTGGCTCAGCGTTCACACGAGTTCTTCTGCCGCTTTGTTTTAGCGATTGGTGGCCGCCTCAGTGCTCGGACCCCCACCAATCAAAACTTCCTACATGTCACTATGACATGTCAGAAGTTTGTTGAACGTTTAGTTACCCTTTAAGTACTTTCCACAAGTTGGTAAGCACAACATCCCAGTGCCATTCTTCTTACCCATTTCATGTCTAGTACTGCACACACCAGCACCATATCTTTCCAATACATTCTTTACTGTAGTCAAGGACTCTTCATTATTCTCTGCAAACCCCAGATAGTTGTATGATCCCATATTTATCACTTCCTTAATGACTCTTCCAGTATACCTATTATAAAACCAAACCTTTGATCAGTATGACTGTAAATGTACAGTTGTTAGGACACTATAAATATATAAACTCCTAGAGCAATATAGTAATGGGCTAGATAGTGTCCCAAAGAGACACCCTCCCTTTCTCAATGAGTGGGCAACTCCATAATTAATACCATACAGATAGAGCGAAGTACAAAGCCATATGTATAAAAATATAACAAAACTTGTATTATTACAAAAATAAGACAAACATTTAAAAAGGTATGTAATGAATGGAAGACTATAAATGTTACACGGCATAGCAAAGAAACAGAGAGGCCACATACTAAAAGCAATAGCAAATGTACTGTGCTCTTTGTATTAGGGCATGACCACACATGGCGGAATTCCTCCGCAACTGTCCGCATCAATGCCGCACAGAATCTGCGTTGCAGATTCTGCAGCGGATCTGCACAAAATGTGCAGAAAATTGATGCGGACTGGCCGCTGCGGACTGCAGGAAAAGTGCTTCTCTTCTCCCTATTCAGTGCAGGATAGAGAGAAGGGACAGCACTTTCCCTAGTGAAAGTCAAAGAAATTCATACTTACCGCCCGTTGTCTTGGTGACGCGTCCTTCTTTCGGCATCCGGCCCGACCTCCCTGGATGACGCTCCAGTCCATGTGACCGCTGCAGCCTGTGCTTGGCCTGTGATTGGCTGCAGCCGTCACTTACACTGAAACGTCATCCTGGGAGGCCGGACTGGAGACAGACGCAGGGAGTTCTCGGTAAGTATGAACTTATATGTTTTTTTACAGATACATGTATATTGAGATCGGTAGTCACTGTCCCGGGTGCAGAAACAGTTACTGCCGATCGCGTAACTCTTTCAGCACCCTGGACAGTGACTATTTACAGACGTCTCCTAGCAACGCTCCCGTCATTACGGGAGCCCCATTGACTTCCTCAGTCTGGCTGTAGACCTAGAAATACATAGGTCCAGCCAGAATGAAGAAATGTCATGGTAGTAAAAACAATACGCTCCGCAGCACACATAAGATCTGCGGACTTCATTGCGGAATTTTGACTCTCCATTGAAGTCAATGGAGAAATTCCGCCATGAGTCCGCAACCAGTCCGCCACTGCTCCGCAACAGACAGAGCATGCTGCGGACAACAAATTCCGCTCCGCAGCCTATGCTCCGCAGCGGAATTGTACGCATCGTGTAAACGAACACTGCTAAATTAAAGTGAAAGTCAATGGAGAAACGGCTCCGCTGCGGATTAACGCTGCGGAGTGTCCGCAGCGGAATTTAAGTGAAATTCCGCTATGTGTGAACCCGCCCTTAAAGTCATATGGAATGGGTGGTAAATCCTGGAAATAGCTAATCCCTAAGGGCGGATTTACACGAGCGTGTGCGTTTTGCGCACGCAAAAACCGCTGCGTTTTGCGTGTGCAAAAGGCACTTGACAGCTCCGTGTGTCCTGTTCATATGGATGCGCGGCTGCGCGAAAAGCGAATATGAACAGGACACACGAAGCTGTCAAGTGCCTTTTGCGCACGCAAAACGCAGCGGTTTTTGCATGCGCAAAACGCACACGCTCGTGTAAATCCGCCCTTAGGGATTAGCTATTAAGCTTTATGACACTCCGTTTGGATGTTTGTAAACAGAAAAGCACGTGGTGCTTTTCTGTTTACATTCATTCTTTTACTGCTATTGCGCGAATAACGCGCGTCCCACGGAAGTGCTTCCGTGTGGTGCGCGTGATTTTCACACACCCATTGACTTCAATGGGTGCGTGATGCGTGAAAAACGCCGAAATATAGAACATGTCGTGACTTTTACGCAGCGGACTCACGCTGCGCAAAACTCACGGACAGTCTGCACTGCCCCATAGACTTGTATAGGTCCGTGCGACCCGCGTGAAAATCACGCGGGTTGCACGGACGTATAGCACGTTCGTGTAAATCCGCCCTAACAAGTATGCAAGTGACTTGATTGTGGACTATATAGTCCCTGTGAGGATAGGGAACATCTAAATATCAAGAGTTAAAGGTAACCTTACCCATGTCGATGGTCTTGGAAACCTGCATGCCATGTGCAGAACCCCAACGTGCGTTTCGCGGCATGTGCTTCCTCAGGGTGTCCTGTTGCAGTGATTGCCCTTAAATAGGATAAAACCCAGGTGTATTTCATATTTAATAGGGTTCTGCACATGGCATGCAGGTTTCCAAGAACATTGACATGTGTAAGGTTACCTTTAAAGTGTAGCTAAACGTTTGACAAACTTCTGACATGTCATGGAGACATGTCAGAAGTTTGGATTGGTGGGGGTCCGAGCACTGAGACCCACACCAATCTCTAGAACGAAGCAGCTGAAGTGCTCGTATGAGCGCTCAGTTGCTTCGTATGTGTTCGGCAATTTCCAGAAATAAATGTATCGGTGTACAGACTCAATAGAAAGTCTATGAGCCCGTACACCGATACATCGGCTTTCCGGAAAAAGTCGAACAGAAACAAAGCAGCTGAGCGCTCATACGATCACTTCAGCTGCTTCATTCTAGCGATTGGTGGGGTCTCCATGCTTGGATCCCCACCAATCCAAACTTCTGACATGTCACTATGACATGTCAGAAGTTTGTCGAACGTTTAGCTACACTTTAACTCTTGATATTTAGACGTTCCCTATCCTCACAGGGACTATAGTCCACAATCAACAGTAACTTGCATACTTGTTAGGGATTAGCTATTTCTAGGATTTACCACCCATTCCATATGACTTTAATACAAAGATCACAGTACATTTTCTATTGCTTTAAGTATATGGCCTCTCTGTTTCTCTGCTATGCCGTGTAACATTTAAAGAGTGTTCCATTCATTACATACCTTTTTAAATGTTTGGCTTATTTGTGTAATAATAAAAATGTTGTTATATTTTTATACATATGGCTTTGTACTCCGCTCTTTCTGTATAGTAGTTGCTAGGACACTGTCTACAATCTCAGCACTGTAACAACTGTTCCCTCTTAGGCTGTGTTCACATCTGCATCAGGGCTCCGTTCTAACGTTCCGTCAAAATATTCTGTCGGAACGGAGCACTGACCGATACAAATGGAAACCAGAGGTTTCCGTTTCCATCACCATTGATTTCAGTGGTGACGGATCCGGTGAAAATGGTTTCCGTCAACCTCTGTTGTGCAGGGGTTCCGTCATTTTGACGGAATAAATACCGTAGTCGACTACGCTACTGAGTCCATCAGAACCCCTGCACAACAGAGATAAATGTAAACCATTTGCACCAGATCCGTCACCACTGAAATCAATGGTGATGGAAACTTCCGGTTTCCGTTTGTGTCAGTCGGGGCTCCGTTCCGACGGAAAGCTCGGACGGAACGTCGGAACGGAGCTCTGATGCAGATGTGAACGCAGCCTAAGCTGTGCACTGTGGAAACGAAAAACAAAGATACTGATGAGGAGGACCAACAAGACAAAAAATAACTCTACTTATCTGCAGGGTTTGGAATTATTAAAGGGGCTATCCCATGAATCCTTTATATACTAAGGCCCCATGCACATGAACGTGTTTTTGCGTCCGCAATTCCCCCGAAAATCCACGGGAGAATTGCGGAACCATTCATTTCTATGGGCCCATACACACTATCCGTGTTTTCACGGGTCCCCGCATGTCCGCAAATCCGTGCCGCACAAACTCAGGACATGTCTTATTACGGCCCGCAAATTCGATGCGGACATGCCCATAGAAGTCAATGGGCCCGTGGAAAATGCGGGTACACCTCCGTGTGTCAACCGCAGTTTGCGGATTTGCGGAAGTGTTGCTAGGCGACGACCGGGAATGAGTTTTGTCGTCATCCTGTTTTACCTAGGCTTTTTTTTTTATCCGCATTTTGCGGATTACATACGGATGAACTGCGGAGGACATTTCACGGAACACGGTCCTGGAATTTGCGGACCAGAAAAACACTACGGTCGTGTGCATGAGGCCTAAAAGTCCAGAAATGTTGTTAGTAGCTGTTTTAAAGAAATTTGCAGTTTTTCAAGCACATAAAAATAACTTTTTCATATTTTTTTGCATTCCTATGTCCTATGCAGTCCATGTTCAGCTGCTAATCTGTGCTGCTAGAGAGGGACTCTGAGCAGAATCAGTCTCCTTCCCCCTCTGGTAGCTGACAATATAGTTGCTTAATGTGAGATCAAGAGCAGTGATGTGTGCACTATCACTCAGCTCATTAGGTGAATGTGCACATTGCTATACACTTTGAACACCAGGTTACGCCCTACTATGTAAGTAACTGTCATAAGGGCACATTCAGACGTGGCAGAATTTCTGTGGAATTCCGCTGCGTACAGTCCGCAGTGGAAATCAATTGCAGACAATTTGTCCATTGGTTTCCACACCTTTTTAGTTATCTTCGTGCAGACGTTGCGGAAAACTCCGCTGCGGACCATAGGCTGCGGTGCGAAATTTTCCCTCCGCAGCATGCACTGTCTGTTGCGGAAAAGCGGAATTTCACTGCGTATTTCAGCCTTTGCAATGCAAAAACTGCAATCTGTGGCAAGTCCGCTGTGTTTTCTGCAACGTCTGAATTACCTGTCAAATATGCAAATGTTGGGGCAGATTCGTTGCGTAATTGCCCCAAATCTGCACCAACATTTGCAGCGGAAAAATTCTGCCACGTCTGAACGTGCCCTAACTCTTCACTGGATAGTTGTTTGTTTGTTTTTTAAAGGTATGTTAATATCAAACATTGTTCATATTTTATTTAATGGTGGGACAAGCCCTTTAACTCAGGAGGTTAGACTGCAACTGGAAAACGGGGCCACACTGGATTTACCCTTATATAGATCTAGCATAGTCACCTCTGTTACAGAAGTACATTATGTAACAGAAGATGGCTCTCCAGCACTGGAGTCACCAGAGTGTACAGTTTTAGGCTGTACAAACCCTTTCCCTTCCCCTTCCCTTCTTTCTATGTCCTTTCCCCTCTGCTTGTTGAATTTGATTCACATATGGTTTTTTTTTAACCGTCCTAAGGGTATGTGCACACACACTAATTACGTCCGTAATTGACGGACGTATTTCGGCCGCAAGTCCCGGACCGAACACAGTGCAAGGAGCCGGGCTCCTAGCATCATACTTATGTACGATGCTAGGAGTCCCTGCCTCGCTGCAGGACAACTGTCCCGTACTGTAATCATGATTATACTACGGGACAGTTGTCCTGCAGCAAGTATGATGCTAGGAGCCCGGCTCCTTGCACTGTGTTCGGTCTGGGACTTGCGGCCGAAATACGTCCGTCAATTACGGACGTAATTAGTGTGTGTGCACATACCCTAACTATGTAACTAAATATTTACTTATTTTTTACTAGTGCAGTGTAAGAAATTACAGGAGGGACCATGTCCAAAAATCAGCAATAGTCTAGCACAATAATTTGTATAAAGCAACCAGAGAAATTGTATAATTGTAGAAGGATGACCTGTAAGTCCAGTTGTAGTCATCAGTCACTCTCTCCATTAGATCAAATTGAGGCCCAGGGACACTGCAAATTGGTCGATTAAAACAATCACGGATTCGCATGTAAATATTTCTTGTGTAGAAATTTTCAAAGTCTTGGTAAAGAGGCACAAAATCCTTCAAAACATGACAATGATGTAATATTTGAGAACATTTTAAACATCAGAGCTTTTCAATCATTTGTTAAAAGAAGACCGTCCCATGAAGTGTTAAACTACTGATTTCTCTTTATGATATTGTATGATTTATCCAATTACAGTTGGAGATGACGCTGGAAGATCCCAACTTGTACAACTAAGGCCCTGTTCACACAGAGATTTTTGCAGGGAGAAAAATCTGTCTCAAAATTCAGCACAGCATTTTTCCATTGGCCATTGAGCGCCGCGGGCAAAAACCGCAGCAAAAAACACTTTCTCTGCCTCCCAGGACTGAGATGGAAACGCCCGAATAAAAAGGGCTTGTCGTTTCTTTTTTTGCTCGGGAACGAAAAAACCGCTCGCCGGAAAAAACGTCTCCACCTCCAATTGAAATCAATGGGAGGCGATTTTAGCTGTTTTTTTGTGGTTTCCGATGTTGATTCCACGCCAAAAAATGCATAAAAAAAACTCCATGTGAACAGGGCTTTACAACAGCAACAACATGCTCTACAGTAATGTTGCAGGGAATGTGGGGTGGTCCCTAGATTTTGCTGCCTGCAACCACCTATATCTGGAGCGGTTACTATAGGCAGGGACACTATATGTCTTTCACAGCCCAGCAGGTAAGACCACCATAGCTGGCTAAGGGTATGTGCACACGATGGGAGGCTTTTACGTCTGAAAAGACAGACTGTTTTCAGGAGAAAACAGCTGCCTCGTTTCAGCCGTAATTGCTCCTCCTCGCATTTTGCGAGGCTTCTCTGACAGCCGTAAATTTTGAGCTGTGCTTCATTGAGTTCAATGAAGAACGGCTCAAATGACGTCTGAAAGAAGTGTCCTGCACTTCTTTTGACGAGGCTGTATTTTTACGCGTCGTCGTTTGACAGCTGTCAAACGACGACGCGTAAATGACAGGTTGTCGGCACAGTACGTCGGCAAACCCATTCAAATGAATGGGCAGAAGTTTGCCGACGTATTGTAGCCCTATTTTCAGACGTAAAACGAGGCATAATACGCCTCGTTTACGTCTGAAAATAGGTTGTGTGAACCCAGCCTTAGAAGACTAGTCCTGACACCTCTTTTTTTTTATTTGCAGCTCCCCCACCCTCCTTGTCCTCCTTCTATTCCCCAAGAGCAACATGGCCGACCTTTTGCCACTTGTCCACCCTAGGGCTGGTTAAGGGCAGGTCTGATAAAGGCATTTAACAATGGGGGTTGCTGAAACGGAAGGATTTGTTTTATTTGCATTATACTAAACTTATCAAATTGACGCATAACAAATGCAAGTATACGTTATTAGGCTGGCAGTAAATGAAAGATTAGCCAAGTAGCCCCCCTCTCACTATAAGTTCCAAGACCCCCATCTGAGTGACATATCATAAGAGGTTAGAAAAATTAAAGGGATGCTAAACCTCAAAAACATAAAAAGAAACACAGTTTATTCTGTAAATACATATATAAAAATGTCCACTAAAGATGAGCCTCAGTATTGGTATGATCTTTTATCGAAATGTTTTTTCTTTTTTTACTGAAAATTAAATAAAGAGATAATATATTATAGATGAACCTGCAAGACTTTCAGCACGCTGCAGAAACAAGCAGTTTTGCTGAAATCTTGCAGACAAAGAGAAAGCTCTTTCCTCCCGGCCTCCTCCATCTTCAGCTGGAGACCACTTGCTATCGGTAGTGTGAATGAGCGTGACATCACTTCTGAAATGGAAGTTCAGGAAAAGGGGTGGGGCTTATCCCTCATTGATTATAATGGACACAGTTAGCTAGGCACTGATGAAGGACCTGAAGCTAGATAAAGATCCCGTTGTATACGTTAAACTTAGACTTGTGAAAATACCCTTACATTGTGCGAGGAGGAGGAGGATTATTTAAAAAAAAAATCATATTCAGCAGTCTCTGTTACAGGTCCACATAGTAAGTTACCATGCTCTCCCAGGACTTTGAATTGCAAATTTGACTAGCTAGAGGATTTATCACTCTATATCTAGGCAGATTTGTCTATTACAGCTTTACAGGTATCCTTACCCATATTTTCCAGGATCCTGAATAGTAAATCTCACTAGTTATGCTATGATATTAAAGTTGTGGATTTATCAATGTATAACTAGTAACAAAAATGGTGTGTAGGAAAGGCAGGTCCAGCACTCAAATGATAAAAAATTCAATTTTTATTAGGTCATATTAAAAAAGGGATAAAACAACAATCCCGGGACCACGCTTACGCGTTTCAGACCGCTAGGGTCCTTAATCATAGCTTATGATTAAGGACCCTAGCGGTCTGAAACGCGTAAGCATGGTCCCAGGATTGTTGTTTTATCCCTTTTTTAATATGACCTAATAAAAATTGAATTTTTTATCATTTGAGTGCTGGACCTGCCTTTCCTACACACCATTTTTGTTACTACAGCCTGCTGTCGACACACGATTAAGCTCGGGAGGATCTACGAGCACCTACAGCTTCTTGGATTTTTATGCCTACATTGGTATCAATCAAGCTTTACAAAAACGCATTGAAAAAACGCATTGGAAAAACGTAACTCGGTTATGAGGTGAGCAAAACTTCAGGTAAAATCTTTTTCACTTTTCACAATGTATAACTAGGCAGATCTGACATTCTGCAGACTAGGAAAGCTGGCTAACAACCTCTGCAGGGCTGTGAAGGTTGACATAGAACCAGATTTACGCCAGTCCTACAATAAAGCCTGCTGCAGTAAGATGTGCTTAATACATTTGTTGCATCTTGGGCTCTCCGTGCACCACTAAATCTTCTAGAGTTCTATGTCAGCTATGAGCTGGCGTAGAGTTCCACTATAATTTACACCAATTTCAGGCGTAATATATAGCCATTTGTTGGGCCGCGGAAGGCCCCAGTCCCTCCAGTTAAACTCCACCAACATTTTTAATAGTGGCAAGAGTGGCGTAAAATTGAAAAAAAAGTTGAAAATTTTTGCATAAAACGGACATGCACCAAAATTTGCGACCTTTTTTTCCGCCAGAAAACTGACACAAATCGCATAATAAATTTCCCACTTATTGTTTATATAAAATACACACTATGCTGCCTTGATACATATTGTATATCAATCATATGGTATCAGGGCAACACAGTGGTGCCATTGTGTGTGTAGTGCTGCTAGTGCCTCTGTGTGTTCTACTGTTAGTACTATTGTTACTGCTGCTGGTGCCACTGTGTGTGTACTGATGCTGGTGTCACTTTGTGTGTACTACTGCTGGTGCCACTATGTATGTACTACTGCTGATACTATTGGTACTACTGCTGGCACTGTTACCGCATCTATTTACTACTACTGGTAACTTAGGAGATTCCTTCCAACAAAATGGCCACATTCACTGTGTAGATAAAAGTATGCAGCCTAATCCCAGCCCCCTCCATTCAAACTTGCTGGCCAACATGCACTACCATGAAGGGGGAGAAAAAATGGCTGCCTCCTAAGAGAAGTATACATTGCTTTACTATTTTATTTTTTAAGTTTTGAAATTCTGATATAGGACAGAACAGGAACAAGAAGCATAAGGATATGATGTGATGTTTTGTTTGCTGTTCTTTTTTATTTGTTTAGATTTTATAGTGTGTCTAGTAAAGCTCCATATAGGCCTGGAATTAGGGCCTGTTCACATATCTGCGTTGGAGACTCCGTTGGGGGCCACCATCGCAGATCCGGCCGAATATACTGGAAACAATAGCACAGCATGCTGCGCTATTCTTTCCGGTAAAACTACGGACACCCTGTCAGACACCCGACGAAACTCATTAAAGTCAATAGGTTCTGTCGGGCGCCAGTTGCCACCGTTGTTCAATGGAAGCAGAGCTTTCAGTATTTTTATTGTTCTGCTCCTCTGATGGAGCAGTAAAACGGAAACCGGAATGCAGATGTGAACAGGCTCTTAGACAGTTGGATTTACAAAAACTTTGGCAAAGTGAAATGTCAACGTTTGGATCATCTCTATTTATATCATTTTTCCATTATGCTTAAAATATTCTTACTGTTTGCTCTTCCTTTTCTTCGGCCATGTGGCATTGTTCTAATCCCCACCTTCTCATGAAATCCCGTAAGTAGCCAAATAAGATCAATATTCCATAACCAAGGTAGGTAAGTACAGGAATGTACAATGGGGCTTCTTTAAAAGACTCCTTGTATTCTCTCTTGTATAGGCTGCCATTGATTGGTCCATTCTGTCGTGATAGAATAAAAAAAAATGCACATATCATGATCTGAATTATATGCAGGAGCATGGAAGCATGCTTTCAATTTATAATTTATGATAAGTTATCATTTGTGTTTCTTTACTGTAATACCATATAGTAACAGGACTCTACAGAAACTTGCATGCTTTTGCTTGTTCTTGATGACGACCGTTGAATGAGTGTTCTATGACTCATATGCGTAAAACATTAAATATGCTGTTCATAGAATGAGTAAAAGATAAAGTTAATAATTGTAAGAGATTCAATTGGTAGAGAAGACATAAAAGATGCTGTTTTAAATTCAGTACACATATGTTAAAAACTTTAAGGGGTTGTCCACGAGTAGGTCAATTTTCTAAAAATACCATATATCTGCCCCATGTACAAAAATAAAAAGCTGCAATATAGTTACATATAAATTTTGGCTCTGCTCCCGATCTGCTGGGCTCTATAAATTCTACTACTGCAGCCTTAGGAAAGTAACATGATTGCGTGATATGTATACTGACATCACATCATGACACTGTAATGACGGGGTAGGGAGACAGACAGGTGAGCCCTAATCTACCCGCCACTCAGTCCCTGCCTACTTGCAACGGCCTGTCCTAGGCGACGGCGTACAACTGGGCGACGATCCCTACTCTCACTATGTGCACGACAGACAGACAAGGGTACACAAAGCTAAGGGAAATGGGGCTGTTGCCCACGGCAACACCGTGAGCAACAAGAGTGGTGAACGAGCCGAGTCAAACCAGGAGTGTACGAGGTACCAAACGCAGAGCAGGAGAGTAGTCAGTAAGCCAGGGTCAGTATGGAGCAGGATCAAATAGTCAGAAGCTGTAGCTGGGCCAGGAAACCACACGAGAAGAATCACAAGCAAAGGAGGAACAGGAAAGGCAGGATATAAATAGAAAGAGGGCGGGAGCTAGCTCCGTCTGGCCAGGCTGCGATAGGCTCTCCCACTCCTAAGCCTGCCATCCTGAGTGGTGGAAGATGGAGTCAGTCTCAGAGACATAGACTCAGGTGCAGACTGATTACCTATGGGCGTATACACAGAAGTTGTGCCTGGCAGATCCTTTACAGACACTGCGGTTGTTCACCACTAGAATGTTACTTGACTGTGGATCGATCTAACTACTCTCAAACATACCTAAAGTGAAAAGTAAAAACCTTCACAGTGCCCTCATATCTTCATGTACGCAAAGCTTTTGCAGCCTTTCCCTTTAAAGCTTAGCCATTTAGTCTTTGCTTAAGACCTCTCCTTACTCTTAATTCACTAGCAGGAAGTTGTTATCATTGTCTGCCATGTTACAAATACAGTGAAGCTGCAGCCCGGTCACAGTCACTGTTCCTATAAGCCTGCAACTTCAGATTACTTTTCCCCTGAGGTGCATATTCCGAGAGGTTTTTCAGTGGATCACTGTAGAAACACTTTGGCTACATGCACACGATGCATATTTTGCTGCGGAAAAATATTCACCAAAACCGCAACAATACGCAGGAAATTCGCAGGTAAAAATCACACGCAAATCCGGGCGGGAAAACCGCACATAATATGCATCGTGTGCATTCACCGTTTAACTCCACAGAAACCATTACAGTTAGCCCCAAGATCCCACTCATTCAATATCACACTCATGGGGATCATCGAAACTGAGAGATGAAGAGTAGTTTGGCATGGCCCTCACTCTCAAAAGTTGGCACTTATTATTGATCTTAGTTGGTTTTCTTTCCCTGATCAACAAAATTAACAGCTCTGCAGGGTTAAAACAAAACAAGAAAAAAAGTACATTTTCCCAGAAAAGCCTGACTGTTCATAATACTGAGGTATACTGGGGTTAACTCCACTAACATTTGAATTTTGGTAAACTTGACTTCTGATTTATGTAATTTTTCAAATAAATGTAGAATGTTATACTTTTAACAATTATTCTAAAAGATGTTATTATAACAAATAAAGTACCATGTATAATAATTGAAAAACATATTTTACTATTCATTTTACTTGAATTTTTTATTTATTTTTTACTTTTTAAGATACAGCTTCTATGTATCCTTTATACATAGAAGATGTACCTTGCATTTAAAGCCGATTGTTTCAGATCATCTGGACTAACAGCTCAGCTGAAAGCTGACCTGCGTGTCAAAGACATGCAGGATCCAGCTAATAACAATCACATCTAAGTTCATAAACCTAGATGTGATCGTTATTAGCTGGATCTTGCGTGTCAGAGCCCCTGTGAAAGGGGGGCATGGCTTCATAAAATGGGCAGGGTCACAGCAGCATGACAAATTTATTACACTTTTTACCAGAAAACTGTGGGGCGTAGCAAGGTAGAGGTTCGTTCCGGGCCCCATACCTTGCCCCCTCCAGGTCAGACCACCCACCCATCTACAAGCTGCCTTGTGGGCAATGGCACTGACTTACTTCATCAACCCCCCTATCCAACCATGACTGCATGTGAGCTACATCAGGATGACAGAAGACAGGTCTAAGGGTATGTTCACACGGCCTATTTTCGGCCGATTTTTAAACCGTGAAAAACGGACGAAAAATCGGAAGCAGAACGCCTCCAAACATCTGCCCATTGATTTCAATGGAAAAACGGCATTCTGCTCCGACGGAGCGTTTTTCGCTGCGTTTTCCGACGCGTAAAAAAATGGGCGCGAAAAAGAAATGCAGCACACTTCTTGGGACGTTTTTGGAGCCGTTTTCCATAGACTCTATTGAAAAAAGCTCCAAAAACGGCCGTAAAAAACGCTGCGAAAATCGCGAGTGGCACAAAAAACTTCTGAAAATCGTATTTTGGGACATTTTTGAATCTGCGTGTGAACATACCCTCGGATTTGAACTACCCTCCACTTCCCACAAGCCCTTCTAGTGCTGCTAGTTCACTTAGTGGGCTGGAAGATAGTAAATATGACACAGAGGGTTAGGGGGCAGTTTTATAAGTGCATCATTAACATTCACATTTGCTATACAAAAGGGAAAAATGCCTCAACTTTAACCTTATTCTTCACAAGTCAGAATTTTGACGATTGTGAGGGTTTTTTTTATTTTAAATTTATTGCCAATTAAAGTACAGGTCCTTCTCAATGAATTAGAATATCATCAAAAAGTGAATTTATTTTGGTAATTCAAAAAGTGAAACTCATTTATTATATAGATTCATTACACACAGAGTGATCTATTTCCAGCATTTTTTTTCTTTCAATGTTTTATTGTTGAACATTATGGCTAACAGTTAATGAAAACCCAAAATTTAGTCTCTCATAAAATTAGAATATTATATAAGCCCAAGTTCAAAAATGATTTTTAATACCGAAATGTTGGCCTACTGAAAAGTATGTACAGTATATGCACTCAATACTTGGTCGGGGCTCCTTTTGCATGAATTACTGCCTAAACCCCTATAGATACAGGTACAATTATAGTGCATGAGGAGGTGGCCTTGGCGCCCCCCTCTAAGTTGTGCCCGGGGCACATGCCCCGCCTGCCCCCCTAACTACGCCCCTGGGTTTAGGTCAGGCGAGTTTGCTGGCCAATCAAGCACAGTGATACTGTGGTTATTAAACCAGGTATTGGTACTTTTGCCAGTGTGGGCACGTGCCAAGATCAGCTGGAAAATGAAATCAGCATCTCCATAAGGGTATGTTCGCACGGCAGCGTCCGTAACGGCCGAAATTACGGGGCTGTTTTCAGGAGAAAACAGCCCCGTCATTTCAGCCGTAAAGGCATGTGCCGGCGCTTGAATGCCGCGTCCATTACGGACGTAACTGGAGCTGGTTTTCCATGGAGTCCATGGAAAACGGCTCCATTTACTTCTGAAGAAGTGACATGACACTTCTTTGGCGCGGGCGTCTATTTACGCGCCGTCTTTTGACAGCGACGCGTAAATATATGCCTCGTGTGAACAGACAAAAGTCAGCCCATTGCTTTCAATGGGCAGATGTTTGTCAACGCTTTCAAGCCGTAATTTCGGACGTAATTCGGGGGTTAAAACGCCCGAATTACGTCCGTAAATAGGCCGTGTGAACATACCCTAAAGCTTGTCAGCAGAGGGAAGCATGAAGTGCTCTAAAATTTCCTGGTAGACGGCTGCGTTGACTCTGGACTTGATATAACACAGTGGACCAGCACCAGCAGATGATATGGCTCCCCAAATCATCACTGACCGTGGAAACTTCACACTGGACCGAAGTCCACTCTTCCTCCAGACTCTGGGACCTTGATTTTCAAATGAAATGCAAAACGTACTTTCATCTGAAAACAGGACTTTGGACCACTGAGCAATAGACCAGTCCTTTTTCTCCTTAGCCCAGGTGAGATGCTTCTGATGTTGCCTATGGGTCATGAGTGGCTTGACACAAGGAATTTGACAGTTGTAGCCCATGTCCTGGATACGTCTATGTGTCGTGGCTCTTGAAGCACTGACTCCAGCCGCAGTCCACTCCTTGTGACTCTCCCCCAGTTTCTTGAATGGCCATTTCTTGACAATCCTTTCAAGGCTGCGGTTATCCCTGTTGCTTATGCTCCTTAATCTCCCTCTCAACTTTCCTTTAATATTCTTGGATACAGCACTCTGTGAACAGCCAGATTCTTTAGCAATGTCCTTTTGTGGCTTACCCTCTGTTTGGAGGGTGTCAATGACTGTCTCCTGGACAACTGTCAAGTCAGCAGTCTTCCCCATGATTGTGTAGCCTACTGAACCAGACTGTTGGACCATTTAAAGGCTTAGGAAACCTTTGCAGGTGTTTTCTGTTGATTCGCCAATTAGAGCGTGACACCATGTGTCTACAATCTTGAACTTTTTACCCAATATTCTAATTTTCTGAGAGACTAAATTTTGGGTTTTCATTAACTGTTAGCCATAATCTTCAACATTAAAGGAAAAAAAATTGCTGGAAATAGATCACTCTGTGCGTATTGAATCTATATAATATATGAGTTTCACTTTTTGAATTGAATTACTGAAATAAATTAACTTTTTGATGATATTCTAAATTATTGAGAAGGACCTGTACTTTTATACATTTCAATTTGGATTTTCTTCTAAGATTTGACATTGACTTTTATTCTCTATTGTATGTGACACTGTATGACTCTGACTCATCTGACCTTTATATGCACCTGTGTGATGATTTAAAGATCCAGGTAAAGTTGAATATAATGTAGATAGACAGTTCTCCTATTTTCCTGCCGGGTGTAAGAGGTTTGTAACTTCACTGGAATTAGTACCCTAAATTACTGAGATGCATTTTCCATAGCAACTTGATTTCAGAATTCCAAATTATTCTACTGCCATTGTGTCTTATTTATAAGAATCTACAAGTTACTGTCCTTTTACATAAGTCAGTAGTCATCCATCTTGTGAACAACTTCAGTGACTATCAAAAAAACAAACAAGCACAAGAAATGTATTTGTATAGAACAGTTTCCTGCAACTTTTTCTTTTATTTTGTTTAGTTTAAAAAAGCAACTCGCAATAACACAAAACATTATTTGGGCCTGTTCACATCAGCATTGCTTTCCGTTGAGGGGTACCGTCGGAGGTTTCCGTAGGGGGAACCCCTCAACGGAGAGGCAAACGGAAACCTTATATATATAATATACCTCATCATATTTGGAGGGCCTCAAATGTGTCACTTGACTGTATTTAAAGTCTACTCTACATTCAGCCAGGGCCGAGCAAAGGGGTAGGCACACAGACACACGTATGACTTTTCCAAACAGCTGTATTTGCGGCTAGCATTTTCTCCTCAGGTTTGGAATCAGCAGAAAAACAAAAATCCCAAACCGATCTTCCAACAGCTGTTGTTTTTTTTGGCAAAGTATGTATGGAAGGAACGTAGACCATGATTATATAAAAAGCCCATGCACGTAGATAAACATACACATGACACAACTTTTGAAGAAGGGAAAATAGGCAGTTATGCCATATGAATTTGCCTTAGTCAGTGGACTGCACATCAGACATGACTCATGTCTGCATGCAGCCCCCAGGAAGCCAGTTGGGCATCAATAGTATAGACTAAAAAAATAATGATGAAAAAAAGGAAAGCAACAAAATGATATTAAATATTTATAGAGTAAAATATACATAAATATATGTGTCAAAGGCGAATTATTAAGATCACGAGACCTATGCAGTATAGAAGAAAACATTTATAAACAGATTGTCAAGCATATAATGATAAAGTGACAACAGTATTTTCACACTACACTAAACATAATACCCTACAAAAGATCATCTACATAACATAAAGCTTCGAGCTTGCTACAAAATTGCAGAAAACACACCAAACATTGAATGAGAATTTCATTTCCCTTTTTACTAACTGTGCACATTTGACTGCTGCTGAAAGGAAACACCCTGTGTGAATCTGACTTTACGGACTGTTACAAACTACATACTTTTTTTATGTAACATTCCTACGCTCCATCATTTTTTGTCCTTACAAGAAGGTCAAAATAAAAAAATGACAAAAACTTAACAGAGAGCTGTAGAAATAGTGCAGAATTAGTTTAGAAACACATCTTACCTTTACAGATTGATGTGTCCTGGTCATCTTCTCACCCTCTACAGCCAGTATGATTACTTGTCAGTCTGCCTTGGCTTATTCCTTCCTAGACTGTGGGCATTATCATCTTTAAATACTTTTATGTGTCACTACTCGTTTCAAAACACATCACAACTGTCTTCACTAGTAAAGGACCCGCAGCTAACATCTGTGGCTTAACAAATCAGCCTTCAGCTTGTTTGCCTGGTCTGTTCAGTACCTGGCACTGATATTTACAAATATTAGCCTGGCATATACCCCAGTCATAAGGAAGTGGAACTCTGGAACCATAACTGTCAGACTCATACTCAGCATACTATAAATAGGCAGTCGATACATTAAATGTTTTAAATACTTAAGCATGTAAAAGACTATTCACACAAAACCATTACCTCAAGAATCAGATTATATATATATATGCCTTTTATATATAATTCCTGTCCTCGGAACAGTTTCTACAGGCACGTACTTGTATTTCTCTTCCTCAGATTTGCAATCCAAGACATTGTGGTACACACCCATACTTTTGTTGCTGGTTTATCTGAACAAAAGACATTGGCTCTGTTCCCTTAGCCATTGTATAATTAGTATTATATAAATTTACAGCATCTATATCTATTCTTGCAGTTCACCCTTAGTATATTCTGCAGTTTGCGGTATTAAGCTTCCTGTCTGGATGACCACAATTTCCGTACATGAAGAAATTTTATCTGCTGTACCATACATTCTTCATGCCACAGACGTAACTTAAGGATGAGCAAATTTTTACCTTAAAGAGGCTCTGTCACCAGTTTATAACTTCCCTATCTCCTACCTAATCTAATAGGCGCTTTGATGTAGATAACTACTGGGTTTTTTTTGTTTGTTTTTTTAAAAACCCATTTATTATTAACGAAGTTATGAAAATTTTTTGATGTATGATTTTTTTTTATAAATGCCCAACTAGGCGTTTTTTTTTCTATTCACCAAGTGGGTGACCAATCCGCGGTCATACACTTCTCTTCATTCCAGCCCAGCTTGATTCACAGCACAGCGTGATCTTGCGAGGTCACGCTGTGACGTGACTTCCTCCCGCAGGATCTTCACCAGAGCAACGGAAGACTGAACACACATCGCCTCCAGCCGTGCCAGGATGTTTATCCGAATCTGCAGCGGATGGAGGCGATGTCTGTTCAGCCCTCTGTTGCTACGGGGAAGGACCTGCGGGAGGAAGTCACGTCACAGTGTGATCTCACGAGATCAGGCTGGGCTGTAAATCAAGCTGGGCTGGAATGAAGAAAAGTGTATAACGCATATACGCCGTGCAGCCAGGGCGGGAATCTACAGATCTTTGCTCCAGCCGGCATAGCGCTGTGAAAAGCGCTCGGACGCCGGCTGTGTCAGTGTCCCCGGCTCCCCAGCAACCTGCTCACTGACAGCCGAACTGATTGGTTCGGCTGGTAAGCATGTGCTCACCATGATTAACCAATCATGGTGATCTCTGAAAAAAATATATATATATACATTTACAAAGTATATAGAAACTATATACTTTGTATTCTCTGTGCCCCTTAGTTTCAGAATAGGCAGGCAGGAATAGTAGGTTAGTTAGCGTGATAACAAATTGTTAGTTAGTTAATTAATTAATTCATACATTAACTATTTAGTGTCATTTAATATTTTTTTTCACAATTAATTTATTTTAATTTGTTATGAGGAGTGATCTGTGTGATAGTGCAGTTTGGCGAGTAAATCGCAATTCATTATGCGTGAACAGTTATAAAAAAAAAAGAGGTGTTTTTATCAATTATCAGCGTGAACTTAAAAAGTTAAAAAAATATAGCCAAAATAATTATCAATTGTTTGTTTGTTTGTAATATAAAATAAAATATGTGTTGCATATGTAGTAAAACTATATATTTTTTGAAAGTGTGATTTGTTCTAAAAAAAAACACCAAACAAAAATTGTGAAGTTATCCAAAGTAGTTTAACAGTTATGACAGTTTAAAAGAATGTATGCCAAAACTTTAAATTTAGGCCTGGTCATTGAGGCATCGATGACCCTTGGTCCTGAAGGGGTTAAAAGGGTTTGCCCATCAGGGACATGTATGGCATATACACAGGATATGCCATAAATGTCAGAAGAGGGCCCCCTAAACCTCGTTCTACATTTTTTAACTCTCGCTGCCTTCCGGCCACTTCCTGATTAGATGGTCGGAAGTTCAGAAAACAGCATAGCTGGCTGAGCTACACTGTTTCCGTAACTGCCATTTACTTCTATGGGAGTTACGGAAACAGCGTGGCTCAGCTCTGTTTTCGTAACTCCTGACAATCTAATCAGGAAGTGGCCGGGAGCCGAGAAAGGTAGAATGTAGTTTCGGGGGCCCCGTTATAGAGATAGATAAGGGTCCCAGAGATGGGACCCGCATCTATCTGGTATTTATGGCATATCCTGTGAATATGACATAAAGGTCCCTGATGGGTAAACCCATTTAAAGTCGTAGAACCTAGAGAGCAAATGTATATTATTCAATATCCCCCTCCTAATGTTCACAATGAGGGAGATTTATAAAAAGAGGTGAAAAGGAAAAGTGGAGTAGTTGCCAATAGCAACCAATCAGGCTACTGCTTTCATTTTCCAGAGGGCTTCTGAAAAAGGAAAGGTGGATTTATAAATCCCCTCAATGTGCTTTTGGTTCTTATAGTTTGACTTGTATACCTCATATTTTCGTGTCATCCGTACTTTATCGATGTAAAGTATTACTGGAGAATTATCCAGCAGAACATGTGTAAAGAGAACTAAATACTTTGGGCATCAGTTCTGAAAACTGTCTAACAGAGAAACTGGCCATGTTGCTCATAGCAACCAATCACAATGCAGCTTTTATTTATTCAGAACAAATGAAAGCTGAGTGCTGATTGGTTGTTAGTGGCAAAAAGGCCAGTTTAATCTGTAGAAACTAGGCCTTTGGGGCGGATTTACATAGTTGCCAACAGTCCCAAATTTGCCGGGACTGTATTTATTTTTTAAGGGCAATAATATCAAATATTTGTCCCTGACCCTACCCACAAATGCAATGGTAGATCTAGGGGAGGGTGGACCGCCGTTTTAAAAAAAAATCAGATTAAATTGGATTAATCCAATAGATAATAGGCAATATTACTAACCTTTCCTCACTCCTGGCTCCACTTCTGAGGACCCAGCTCCTCCTCACTTCGGGCACCGGTGCACATGACGTTTTGACACTGGTGTCTGAATTATGGGGTTTGGTTGGGGACTTAATATTGGGACCTAAATATTGGTGTCTGGGGTCTGAATGATGGGTTTGGTCTAGAATGTTTATTTTGCAGTCTGGCCTGGGATCTGGAATAATTTTGGGGTCTGGTCTGGATTAAAGGGATTATCCCGGCTTTATAAAAACGGAAACTTTAACAGCAAATAGCCTCGGAGATTGCTGTTGTAATAACTACATTAAAAAGAGAATATTCTGTTAAAAAATTATATTCTGGGATACCCCACACCATGGCAAGCCAAACCCCGATAAACCCTGTCCGATAACAAGCCAGGCTCTGATAAACCATGCCTTAAAATAGAGTCCCTAGAAAACATTTTCAAATGTTGGCACCTATAGATTTTTTTATTTATTTATACCAGTTTGGACCTCTGTTTGCCATTTTCTTTGGGACAAGCACCATATTTGTGAAGACCCTGTACCACGTTTCACAATACATGCAAATGTGAAAAAATTTGTGGGACTTCAGAATTGCACAGTGTCACTCATTTACTATGATTTTCCTTTACTTTTGTACTCAATTTTTCTGAAGCAAATATATATATGTGTGTAAAAACTGGCACAAGGTCTTCAGAAATATGGCATTTGGTCTCACCTAGTTGTGTTTATAGCTTACGCCACATTCTTCAACAGAACACGATGTGCAGGGGAGTGACTCGCGCAACGTGCACCAGTATTAATAAATTTCCCCTGTGTCTCTTTTAGAGTTTACCATTATTAATATGCTTAGAATTAAGAAGATGAATAGTTAGGCTCTACCAACCAAATCTAAAATTACCAACCAAATGTAATACTACTGGGTGTTATCAGGCTTGTGCCCGGATCCCAGATTGTTCCTCTCAATCCAGGGAATAGGTTGGACACCCAGACAACCATAAATATATTGTATTAACCCAGAAAATCACCCTAGACCACCATAGGTATAATCTTTTAACCTAAAAAAAAAAACTATACTATCCTGGACCTCCAGGGACATTAAAATTAACCCCGAAACCACCCTAGGCCATCAGGAACTTTAGAACAAAATCCTAGACCACCAGGTGTATTAAGATAAACTTCTAAACTATCCTAGAACATGCTAGTGGTAAGTAAGAGCAGTGGTGATAAGGAGCAAACTAGGCTCACCAACGTAGCTATTGTTCCACCCTTGTAAAACAAATATAAAAAATGGCCTTAATATCTTTTTTTACCTGCGATTTTTGATAGTCACAAGCTGAACATTTGTAAGCTGTTGCTTAGCAATATCTACATAAGCACATGGGAGACACCACCAGATCTATCATGTACTATTCTCCACTATGTGTGACACTTACTGATGACTTGCCATCAGCACTTTATTTTTATTTTTTTAATTATAGTTTTGTCGGCCTAGCAGTGTGTTTTAAAGTTTTCTTTAGAACTCATATGGTGATTCCCATACTATTAGATACATCTTTAAGCAAGCCAGCATGGTGAACTACACATTTTCATGTGAGTGGCACCTTATAGAAGCCTTATCTGTGCGCATTTAAAATAGTAAGCAGTCACCCCCTCATGACGGGTACTGTAGGTGTGAGAGTGGATGTTCATTAGTATTTTGCACCTGAGCAACCTCTTTATATAACATTGTGGCTTGTCTGCATCCTGCAGGGAACTGGTATTTTAACATGCCCTTGTATCAGTAAATTGTCCTTTTTCTGTGATATGTTAATTTTGCATTTAGGAGGCAAATGAATAATAAAAAAAAAAGTTTTTGTTGCAGACATTTCTACGACATAAAGGCTATTTACACCTTTGAAAACTTTTTTTTCTGATAAAAATGTGTATCAATCTGTTTGGTGAAACAAAGCAGCTGTATCTCAAAAAGTAAAAATAATTTGAAATAAAAAGTGGTACGAAAATTGCACCAAAAGCACGGATACACATTTTATTAAAAAAAAATAAATAAAAAAAAAACGCTTTTAAAAAGAAAAAAGTTTTTTGTAAAAAAGTTTTTAAAATAAAAAAGTTTTTAAAATAAAAAAGTTTTTAAAATAAATTCCATTTATCCGAATGGAATTGGCAAAAATCTATGTGCTTACTGCAGAAATAACTCCATTCAGATGAATGGAATTTCTACAACGAAGTCTGCCACGTGTGAATCCACCCTAAAGATGTCCATAGCCTTTAAAGAGTCCCCGCTGTTTCAGCAAGCTTTCCATAAATCAATAGTTCAAGCAAAGATAAGAAACTTTATAATGTACCTTGTTACAGAAAAATATCTCTTTATCCACTAATCAAAATCCCCTCGTCCTCCCCTGCCTTATGTACTGATCATTCCATTTTAATTAACTGCTAAAACCTGTCTTGAGAAAGGCAAAGATGAGATGGACTTTTAGCTTCACTGATAAGTTCACTTGCAGATGCCACCTATAGAAGTCTATGGAGATGTGAGAAGAGGAGGAGGATAGAGCAGCTGCAGAGAGAGAAACGGACAGAGAAAGTGTTCCACTATCTCACCCCGTTGCTGGATTCACAGCTACACTGCTCAGTACTGCTGTATAATCTCCTCCATGCTGCTGCCGCTGCTGCTTGCGAATGTGTGAGAGAGCTCGGGGAGCAGGAGGCTTCTTTTCTCTCTGTGCCATGTAGGGGAGACATAGCAGCTAGTCACTGCCCACTCTTCAGCTGAGCTCAGGGAAGACTGAGAATTAGAGATGGGGCCTGCAGAGGGGGAAAACTGCTTAAAAATGCAGAACATAAGTCATATAATGGTCAGAAATAGTGTTATTTCTCATGTACACACACACATGACGGCTGATTCTGTAAAGACACCTGAATTTGTCTGCAAAAGTGTTGCAATAGAAATATGTTAAAATATATAGCAATGTTTGAAACAATGTTGCAATAACGTCTAGTGGTGTATCATACTCAGACCTAATGCACACGACCGTAGCCGCATACTATTTGCAATTGCTGATAGTATAGGACACACACATTCTATACTATGGTCCAATGAACACGACCGTGGTTTCGACAGTCCGTGCATTGTCCGGGAGTCCGGATCGCAAAAAAATAGGAAAGTCATTTTACGGGCCGCATTGGCGGTCCAGGCTCCTTAACATCAATGCACATCTTGTGCGTGCACGGTCCGTGATTGCAGACGGCCCGCGGATGACACTCCTCGGGCTGTCTGTGCCATAATCACGGACCGTGCACATGGCTAATCTCGTGTGCATGAGGCCTCACTCTCTTTTTTGAGAAAATAAACAGTAATGTGATTCATACTCAGTTACAAGTGTAACGCCCATGGCCACGGACCGTCGGGATTACTCACCCCCCGAGGGCCGCAGCTATGGATCTGTGAGCGCTGGCCCACATCTCCTCCTCAGGAGATGCCAGCGCTAACTTCCGTTTCGTTCTGCTGTGCCCCGTAGGGTGCGCGCGCACGCTCGTGCCTGGCCTTAAAGGGCCAGCGCCTGCACATGAAGAAAATCAGTAATTTGCCCATACTCAGCCTGGACTATAAGAAGGGCCCTGGCCCCTTCCTTCATTGCCTGGGCTTTGTTGTGTTTACCCATGTTAGTCTTTGCAAATGGTCCCTTAGTGTTTTCCAGTTCCCAGTGTTCCCGTACCTGCTACCTGTATGTTGTATCCCATGCTACCTTGTTCCTGTGCCTTAGAGAGTAGGAGTCGTGTTGTGCCACCGATCTCGTCTGCTGTGTTACACCATGCCTGGTGTCTGCTGCAAAGGACCCATCCGAGCCTAACCATCACTACTGTCTGAACTACCACAGGTACCATTACTCGGACTATAGACATTGACTTGGTACACTGTTTGGCCAGCTGCTATCCCGCTACGGCGGTACGGCCCAGTGGGTCCACATACCCACAGAACATGACAACAAGGATCTGATTTATAGGGAGATAAATTCTTCCTTGACAATCCTAACTGGAATACTTATATATCCAGCTCTTGTCCAAAGAAAGTTTTAAAGGAGCACTTATATGGGCATTACTTCATATTTATACACTTTACGTTTTATTTAGGAAATCATTAAAAGTTTTATTTAGTGATTTCCCGTTACTTGGGGTACATTCTACTGAGTTATAATGATGATCTATTAATGATTGCTATATTATATAAACATGACCCTGTCTAGAAAATATCTTGTCCTCTGTAACTAATTAATAGTACCAAAAGAACCACGTGCACTATCTAAAATCACTGAAGAAGGACATACTTACTCATACAAGGGCAGGTGCAAAGCCCAGTTCCCAACAGGATGCCCACCAAACCACAATGCTACATAGAGGGAGATTGCTGAGGTGCAAAATACTTATGAACAGCCACTCTGACGCCTACTATTCATGGGGGGGGGGGGGGGGGGTGGCTACGTAGTATTATCATTCCAAACAGATATGGCTTCTTTAAATGTGCCAGTCACATGGTTATATGTAGTGCACCATGCTGGCATACAGCCTATTAGTTACACCCATAGTATTAGATCAGGTGGGCAGCCCAGCACCCTCTAGGGGTACCACACCAAGTACTGACACTATTCTCCCCCAACATTACAAGGCCTGGCTGCATCCTGAAAAGATATCCATGATAAACGATAAACATCCATGATAAACATGAAGTATTAGTTAAATATTTTGGCCAAAATACGCAAGCTTGCAACCTGTTCAAGGGTCCTCATCATATTGTGAGTCCCTACACTAATATTATAACACATCACCGAAAAAAGAACTATATTTATTTAAAATCACTGAGTAAGGTCATACTTACTGGCACAAGGGCAGGTGCAAACACTAGTTCCCAACGGGATGCAGACAAACCACAAGGCTACATAGAGGGAGATTGCACAGGTGCCAAATACTGATGAATATAGTGGATATTTCCCAGTCCGTAAAGACCCGAGCTATAAAATTATCAAAATCAGAAGCAGCATGGAATACATTATTCAGCAGTAGGGAGCAGTGTAGCCGTGAGTCCAACACTGGGTGAAACAGTAAAACACTTGCTAGAAGCTGCAGCAGTGTATCTGTGTTTCTGTCACTTGTGGGTGCTGGCTGTAACACCTCGCTCTAACAGCCGGAATCAGAGATGACTCCAATCCCAGCAATTTAACCCCATAAATGCTGCTGTCACTCAATGTGCTCCCCCCACAATGTGATTGAGGTGTGCCGATGGGTTTCTATGGTAGCCAAGCATGGCCCCCAGGTCTGCCATCTTACTTCACTTTGGCAGGGTCTAATAGGATGCCTGTCAGCATTATATTGACAGGCTTAATACACTGGAATACAGAAGCATTGCAGTGCATTATATGAGCAATCAACCAATTGAATAGTCTAATCCACTAGTTAGACTGAAAGAAAATGCTTTAAAATGTAAAAAAAATAGAATTTTTTTTTATACATAGTTTGTATTGCCCCGTCTGTAAAGATCCAAACTATAAAATTATCAAACCGAATTAACCCGCAGGATGTACTCCATAACAAAATAAATGAAAAACATGCCAGAAGTTCTGTTTTTTGTTCATGTACATATTTGGTACCACTGCAATCGTAACAACCCCTAAAACAAAGATAACTATTAGTTCGCACTTTGGCAAAATTGCTGTTTTTTTTGCATTCTCCCCACCAAAAAAAATGATAAACGCTAATCAATAAGTTATATTTACCAAAAATGCTGCCAAAACGTCAACATGTCTCTCAAAAAATAAGCCCAACTCTGTTGACTGAAAAATTTAAAATGGATGACTCTCAGAATATGACGAGACAAAAACATTATTTTTTTTAAACTATTTTTATTGTGCAAAATCTAAAATATAAAAAACAATATAAATTTGGTATCACTGTAACCATACTGACCCTCATAATACATTATATGTAACCGAAAAAATACACCTCGTCACGCAAAAAACAATCCCTCATACGGCTGTGTAGACAGAGAAAGAAAAAAATTAGCAATCTTGGACAGTGGGGATTAAAAAATGAAAAATATCACCGCAACATGAAGGCCAAAGTACCAAGGGGTTAAAATACTGAGTAGAAGATGTGTACGTAGTTAATTCCCAATGCAAGATTTTTAAAGGGCCCTCATCTATCACACGTTATTAATACTACTGGTCTCCAGCTTTTGGCCCTTTCCCCAAGCTCCAGAGGGCCCGGGTGCATCTGTAATCTCTGCATTCTCAATAGTTACATCCCTGCTGAATAGTAAATTCCCGCCCTGTTATATATCACATAGTGAAAGGAGTTTTCCTGGATACAACACTGATGGCCAATTCTTAGAATAGGTTATGAATGTGTGATCAGTGGTTCACACTACCCCCACTAATTTGTTTATTATAGGATATCCATTAGGCCATTTTCACACAGTGCAGCTTTGGTAAAGATTTTGTGTGCATGAACTATTTGACCCTGCTTCATATTGACCCTGGCTTACTGACTACTCTCCTGCTCTGCGTTTTGTACCTCGTACACTCCTGGTTTGACTCGGCTTGTTCACTACTCTCCTGCTCTGCGTTTGGTACCTCGTACACTCCTGGTTTGACTCGGCTCGTTCACCACTCTTGTTGCTCACGGTGTTGCCGTGGGCAACTGCCCCATTTCCCTTGCTTCTGTGTACCCTTGTCTGTTTGTCTGTCGTTCAGAAGCTGCAGCAGGGCCAGGAAACCAAACGAGAAGAATCACAAGCAAGGAGGAACAGGAAAGGCAGGTATAAATAGACAGAGGGCGGGAGCTAGCTCCGTCTGGCCAGGCTGTGATAGGCTCTCCCACTCCTAAGCCTGCCATCCTGAGTGGTGGAAGATGGAGTCAGTCTCACAGACATAGAAGCAGGTGCAGACTGATTACCCATGGGCGTAGATACAGAAGCTGTGCCTGGCAGATCCTTAACAGTACCTTTGTCTGTTTGTCTGTCGTGCACTTACTGAGTGTAGGGACCGTCGCCCAGTTGTACCCCGTCGCCTAGGGCGGGTCGTTGCAAGTAGGCAGGGACTGAGTGGCGGGTAGATTAGGGCTCACTTGTCTGTTTCCCTACCCCCTTCATTACATAATCACAAGCCCATATACCTAGTCTACCCTGGTCCCTCACACTACTATGGACCCCCTTGAGACCCTGGCTCAGCAAATGCAGGGTCAACCAGCCTGACGCTACCATGGTAGTGCCCCTCACCTCACCTCTTGAACCCCACCTCAAGTTGCCAGACCGGTTCTCAGGGGATCGGAAGACTTTTCTCTCCTTTCGGGAGAGTTGTAGGCTCTATTTTCGCTTAAAGCCTCACTCCTCAGGTTCTGAGAGCCAGCGGGTGGGTATAATTATGTCCCGGCTCCAGGAAGGGCCCCAAGAATGGGCCTTCTCCTTGGCTCCTGACGCCCCTGAACTTTCCTCCGTTGATCTTTTCTTTTCTGCTCTCGGACTCATTTATGACGAGACTGACAGGACTGCCTTTGCCGAGAGTCAGCTGGTGACCTTACGTCAGGGTAAGAGACCTGTTGAGGAGTATTGTTCTGACTTTAGGAAGTGGTGCGTAGCTTCTCGGTGGAATGACCCTGCCTTAAGGTGCCAGTTTAGGTTGGGTCTGTCGAACGCCCTGAAAGACCTGCTAGTTAGCTATCCCTCTTCTGACTCCCTAGACCAGGTTATGGCTTTAGCGGTATGACTTGACCGACGTCTCAGGGAACGACAACTTGAACGTTTTTGTGTTTTCCCCTCTGACTCCCCCATGATGCCTCCCGAGGTCCCGTTGCTTCGCTCTTCTACGGAAGACTCGGAGGTACCTATGCAACTCGGGGCCTCCGTGTCCCCCCGACAACGTAGAGAGTTCCACAGGAAGAATGGTCTCTGCTTCTATTGTGGGGATACGCTCTACATCAGTTATGTGAGTACTTGCTTTGTATTTTATATATATATATTCTTTTTAAAAAATGATTCTTCTGTTGTAAATGTTAAACATCGTTTTTTCCTTTAGAGGCATTTTAATATAATTATGGTTTTATGTTATAGAAATTTTAGCATGTTTTGTAATCATCATTGAAACGCTTGTATAATTTGCTTTGTCTGACCTCTGACCCGCCCATGTTTATTTATTTACACTATATCTGAAATCTTTACGAGCAGCGCCGTTTTGGTCCTCTTTTTTTTCTCTGTGGATTTGCAGTCTATTGTGGGGATGACAAGCATCAAGTGAACACCTGTCCTAGGCGTAAGAATAAGCAGCCGGAAAACTTCCGCGCCTAAGTGATCATAGGGGAGGGCGCACAGGTATTTCCCGTAAATATGAAACGTAATAAAATCTTGCTTCCCTTTCAGGTCTCTTTTGGTGGTAGGTCTGCTACCTGCAGTGCCTTCGTGGATTCAGGGTCTTCTGCTAATATCATGTCTGTGGAATTTGCTATGTCTCTAGCTATGCCTTTGATTGATTTGCCTAAACCTGTCCCGGTAGTGGATATCGACTCCACTCCTCTTGCTACTGGTTATTTTACACAGCATACCCCTGTTTTTGAACTCCTTGTTGGCTCCATGCATTTGGAGCAGTGCTCTGTACTGTTGATGCAGGGATTATCGTCCGATTTGGTTTTAGGCCTTCCCTGGTTGCAGTTGCATAATCCAACGTTTGACTGGAATACTGGGGAGCTTACCAAATGGGGTAATGAATGTTTGACGTCATGTTTTTCTGTTAATTCTATTTCTCCCCCTGAGGAGGTGAACCCGCTACCTGAGTTTGTTCAGGACTTCGCTGATGTTTTCTCTAAGGAGGCCTCCGAAGTGTTACCTCCTCATAGAGAATACGATTGCGCTATCGATTTGGTACCAGGAGCTAAGCTCCCTAAGGGTAGGATATTTAATCTCTCTTGTCCCGAACGTGAAGCCAATGAATGAGTATATCCAGGAATGCCTGGCCAAGGGTTACATTCGCCCCTCTACTTCTCAGGTAGGTGCTGGCTACTTCTTCGTAGGGAAGAAGGATGGTCGTCTTAGGCCATGCATTGACTACCGTAACTTGAATAAGGTCACTGTAAGGAACCAGTATCCCCTTCCTTTGATTCCTGATCTCTTTAATCAGGTTCAGGGGACCCAATGGTTCTCTAAGTTTGATCTACGGGGGGCATATAACCTTATCCGCATCAAACACGCCCGAAGGTCATTTCGAATACCTCGTCATGCCCTTTGGGTTGTGTAATCAGTGGCGGATTAAGTAGACCATGGGCCCTGGGCTGTTACCCAAACTTGGGCCCCCCTTCCTCACCGCCGCCCTGCCGCACCGTAACTATTTTTAACACTACTTTTTTGGGCAAGCATTAACAGTGTTACGATTTCCCTTGTCACAGGGCTGTGTCCCTACATACTGACAGTATCACACTGTGCTAGGACACATCCTCCTGACAAGGGGAATTGTCTATCAGTCCTGGACTGCAGAAAGACTTTGTGAAATACAAGGATTTCCTATAATAAACATGTCAGGAGAGGTGACAGATTCTCTATAAATCTAGTGACTCACAGGTGACGACGTAGTTTTTTTCCTCTTCTCCATCCAGTCCAGACTTCATGACGACTTTTCCCGGCCATGACCCATTTCTGCAGAATTTGCCACTCAGATGTCTTTGGCTCCTCACTTTTCCAACATTTCCACACCTATAAACAAAGATAATATTATCATGGTGCCACACACTGTGCCCCTAAATATAATAGCACCAAACACTGCGCCCCTGAATAAAATAGTACAAACACTGTGCCCCTAAATATTATAGCACCATAGACTGCGCCACTGAATATAATTGTGTCAAACACTGTAGATAGCACCACACACAGCCCCCTGTAAATAGCGCTACACAGTCCTCCCCCTCTGTAAATAGCGTCACATAGCCCTCCCCCTCTTGTATATAGTGCTACACAGCAATCCCCCTTAGATATAGTGATACACAGCGCTCCCTTCTATATAGTGCTATACAACAATCCCCCCTTGTATATTGTGCTACACAGCGTCTCCCCCTTGGACCTGCAGCTCTTGTAATTGCTCAGTATAATGTCCCCCGTAGCTGCCCCCACAGTATATTGCCACCCATAGCTGCCCCCACAGTATAATGCCCTTCATAGCTGCCTCTACACAGTATAATGCCCCATAGATGTGACACAGTATAATGCCCCCATAGCTGCAACACAGTATAATGCCCCATAGCCGCGACACAGTATAATGCCTCTATAGCTGCGACACAGTATAATGCCTCCATAGCTGCGACACAGTATAATGCCTCCATAGCTGCGACACAGTATAATGCCCCCATAGCTGCTACACAGTATAATGCCTCCATAGCTGCGACACCGTATAATGTCCCCATAGCTGCGACACAGTATAATGCCTCCATAGCTGCGACACAGTATAATGCCCCCATAGCTGCGACACAGTATAATGCCTCCATAGCTGCGACACAGTATAATGCCCCCATAGCTGCTACACAGTATAATGCCTCCATAGATGCGACACCGTATAATGTCCCCATAGCTGCGACACAGTATAATGCCTCCATAGCTGTGACACAGTATAATGCCTCCATAGCTGCGACACAGTATAATGCCTCCATAGCTGACACAGTATAATGCCTCCATAGCTGCGACACAGTATAATGCCTCCATAGCTGCAACACAGTATAATGCCTCCATAGCTGCGACACCGTATAATGTCCCCATAGCTGACACAGTATAATGTCCCCATAGCTGCGACACAGTATAATGCCCCATAGCTGACACAGTATAATGCCTCCATAGCTGCAACACAGTATAATGCCTCCATAGCTGCGACACAGTATAATGCCTCCATAGCTGCGACACAGTATAATGCCTCCATAGCTGCGACACAGTATAATGCCTCCATAGCTGCGACACAGTATAATGCCTCCATAGCTGCGACACAGTATAATGCCTCCATAGATGTGACACAGTATAATGCCTCCATAGCTGACACAGTATAATGCCTCCATAGCTGTGACACAGTATAATACCCCCATAGAGGCGACACAGTAAAATGCCCCATAGAGGTGACACAGTATAATGCCCCATAGAGGTGACACAGTAAAATGCCCCATAGAGGTGACACAGTATAATGTCCCCATAGCTGACACAGCATAATGCCCCATATGTGCGTACCTAATAAAAAAGAAAACATAATTGCTTACCTATCCCGGTTCCCACGACGGTTTATTTATTATTTCTTACTACACATCCCATGCACCACACACCACTCCCCTCAAGACTAGTGGGAGTGGCTATTATTATTTAAAGCACCTGCTCGCCCTTTCATCAGCATTTCTGGCCTGGCTGTGTCCATTTGTAAGTATGGCCTTTTTCGGTGATAATGCCCCATAGCTGCGACACAGTATAATGCCTCCATAGCTGCAACACAGTATAATGCCTCCATAGCTGCGACACAGTATAATGCCCCATAGCTGCGACACAGTATAATGCCTCCATAGCTGCAACACAGTATAATGCCTCCATAGCTGCGACACAGTATAATGCCTCCATAGCTGACACAGTATAATGCCCCATAGCTGTGACACAGTATAATGCCCCCATAGCCGCAACACCGTATAATGCCCCCATAGCTGCGACACAGTATAATGCCTCCATAGCTGCGACACAGTATAATGCCTCCATAGCTGCAACACAGTATAATGCCTCCATAGCTGCGACACCGTATAATGTCCCCATAGCTGACACAGTATAATGTCCCCATAGCTGCGACACAGTATAATGCCCCATAGCTGACACAGTATAATGCCTCCATAGCTGCAACACAGTATAATGCCCCATAGCTGACACAGTATAATGCCTCCATAGCTGCGACACAATATAATGCCTCCATAGCTGTGACACAGTATAATGCCTCCATAGCTGCGACACAGTATAATGCCTCCATAGATGTGACACAGTATAATGCCTCCATAGCTGACACAGTATAATGTCCCCATAGCTGCGACACAGTATAATGCCCCATAGCTGACACAGTATAATGCCTCCATAGCTGCAACACAGTATAATGCCTCCATAGCTGCGACACAGTATAATGCCTCCATAGCTGCGACACAGTATAATGCCTCCATAGCTGCGACACAGTATAATGCCTCCATAGCTGCGACACAGTATAATGCCTCCATAGCTGCGACACAGTATAATGCCTCCATAGATGTGACACAGTATAATGCCTCCATAGCTGACACAGTATAATGCCTCCATAGCTGTGACACAGTATAATACCCCCATAGAGGCGACACAGTAAAATGCCCCATAGAGGTGACACAGTATAATGCCCCATAGAGGTGACACAGTAAAATGCCCCATAGAGGTGACACAGTATAATGTCCCCATAGCTGACACAGCATAATGCCCCATATGTGCGTACCTAATAAAAAAGAAAACATAATTGCTTACCTATCCCGGTTCCCACGACGGTGGGGGATGCGATGCTTCTCCTCCTCTGCACTGTGCTGTGAGTGACTCCGTGCAGACAGGCGCGATGACGTCACTACATCGCGCCTGCCTGCACCGAGCCGCTCACGGCAGAGTGAATGCTGGAGCGGGGCTCCAGCATTCAACCCAACTGAATCTGCGTCCTGCGGATGCAGATTCAGTTGGAAGTGGGCAGCGCCTTTCGGGGCGCGGTTCGGGCCGCGATGGACGGTTCGGGCCGCGATGGGCCCCCTGGCAGCCTCGGGCCCCGATGGGCCCCCTGGCAGCCTTGGGCCCCGGGCGACCGCCTGAAACGCCTATATTATAATCCGCCATTGTGTGTAATGCTCCCGCGGTCTTCCAGAATTTCATAAATGAGATTATAAGAGATTACCTGGGGGTCTTTCTTGTAGTGTACCTTGATGACATACTTGTGTTTTCCAAGGACTGGTCCTCCCACATTGAGCATGTCAGGAAGGTGCTCCAGGTCCTTCGGGAAAACAAACTGTTTGTGAAGACCGAAAAATGTGTGTTTGGGGTGCAGGAGATACCATTTTTGGGTCAAATCCTCACTCCTCATGAATTCCACATGGTCCCCGCCAAGGTCCAGGCTGTGGCGGAATGGGTCCAACCTGCCTCCCTGAAGGCGTTACAGTGCTTCTTGGGGTTCGCTAATTATTACAGGAGATTTATTGCTAACTTCTCGGTCATCGCTAAGCCTCTTACGGACCTCACTCGCAAAGGTGCTGATCTCCTCCACTGGCCTCCTGAGGCTGTCCAGGCTTTTGAGGTCCTTAAGAAGTGCTTTATCTCGGCCCCGGTGCTGGTTCAGCCCAACCAAATGGAGCCATTTATCGTGGAGGTTGACGCATCCGAGGTGGGAGTGGGGGCTGTCTTGACCCAGGGTACCAGTTCCCTCACCCATCTCCGTCCCTGTGCCTACTTCTCCAGGAAGTTTTCGCCCACTGAGAGTAACTATGATATTGGCAACTGCGAACTCTTAGCCATTAAATCTTTGGAGGAAGAACCTGCTTGTATTTTGCCTCCAGGTATAATCATTTGCTCTATTGATTCTGATTTAGTCTCTGAAATTGCGGCTGATCAAGGTTCAGCTCCCGGGAACCTTCCTGAGAACAAGCTGTTTGTTCCCCTGCAATTCCGGCTAAGGGTACTTAGGGAAAATCACGACTCCGCACTATCTGGTCATCCAGGCATCCTGGGTACCAAGCACCTCATTGCCAGAAACTATTGGTGGCCTGGGTTGCCTAAAGACGTTAAGGCCTACGTAGCCGCTTGTGAGGTTTGTGCTAGGTCCAAGACTCCCAGGTTCCGACCAGCGGGCTTACTACGTTCTTTGCCCATTCCTCAGAGACCTTGGACCCATATTTCCATGGATTTTATCACCGATTTGCCTCCATCTCAAGGCAAGTCGGTGGTGTGGGCTGTAGTAGACCGCTTCAGTAAGATGTGCCACTTTGTGCCCCTCAAGAAACTACCCAATGCTAAGACGTTAGCTACCTTGTTTGTCAAACACATCCTGCGTCTCCATGGGGTCCCTGTCAATATTATTTCTGACAGAGGGGTACAATTTGTTTCATTGTTTTGGAGAGCCTTCTGTTAAAAGTTGGAGATTGATCTGTCCTTCTCCTCTGCCTTCCATCCTGAAACTAATGGCCAAACTGAGAGGACTAATCAGTCTCTAGAACAATATTTAAGGTGTTTTATCTCTGACTGTCAATATGATTGGGTCTCATTCATTCCCCTTGCCGAATTTTCCCTTAATAACCGGGTCAGTAACTCGTCAGGGGTCTCCCCCTTTTTCTGTAATTTTGGGTTTAATCCACGGTTCTCCTCCATTTCACCTGGTAGTTCCAACAATCCCGAGGTAGAGGTCGTTCATCGGGAACTGTGCACAGTCTGGGCCCAGGTTCAGAAGAAGCTAGAGGCGTCCCAGAGCATACAAAAAACTCTGGCAGATAGAAGACGTTCTGCTAACCCCTTGTTTATGGTCGGGGATCTGGTGTGGCTATCGTCTAAGAACTTGCGCCTTAAGGTCCCGTCCAAGAAGTTTGCTCCCCGGTTTATAGGGCCATACAAGGTCAATGAAGTCCTCAATCCTGTCTCCTTCCGACTGGAGTTGCCCCCATCTTTTCGAGTACACGACGTGTTTCATGCCTCCCTCCTTAAACGCTGCTCCCCGTCCTTGGCTCCCTCGAAGAAACCTCCTGTCCCCGTTCTCACCCCTGAGGGGGTGGAATTCGAGGTGGCCAAGATTGTGGACAGCAAGATGGTCCAAGGCTCCTTCCAGTACCTGGTCCATTGGAGAGGATACGGGCCTGAGGAGAGGACTTGGGTACCCGCCCGGGATGTTCACGCTGGGGTATTGGTCAGGAAGTTCCACCTTCGTTTCCCCAATAAACCAGGTCCACCTAGAAAGGGTCCGGTGGCCCCTCATAAAAGGGGGGGTACTGTAAAGGATCTGCCAGGCACAGCTTCTGTGTCAACGCCCGTAGGTAATCAGTCTGCACCTGCTTCTATGTCTGTGAGACTGACTCCATCTTCCACCACTCAGGATGGCAGGCTTAGGAGTGGGAGAGCCTATCACAGCCTGGCCAGACGGAGCTAGCTCCCGCCCTCTGTCTATTTATACCTGCCTTTCCTGTTCCTCCTTGCTTGTGATTCTTCTCGTTTGGTTTCCTGGCCCTGCTGCAGCTTCTGAACTATTTGACCCTGCTTCACATTGACCCTGGCTTACTGACTACTCTCCTGCTCTGCGTTTGGTACCTCGTACACTCCTGGTTTGGCTCGGCTTGTTCACTACTCTCCTGCTCTGCGTTTGGTACCTCGTACACTCCTGGTTTGACTCGGCTCGTTCACCACTCTTGTTGCTCACGGTGTTGCCATGGGCAACTGCCCCATTTCCCTTAGCTTCTTTGTACCCTTGTCTGTTTGTCTGTCGTGCACTTATTGAGCGTAGGGACCGTCGCCCAGTTGTACCCCGTCGGCTAGAGCGGGTCGTTGCAAGTAGGCAGGGACTGAGTGGCGGGTAGATTAGGGCTCACTTGTCTGTTTCCCTACCCCCTTTATTACAGTTTCTTTACAAACTCAAAAATAATTTGTCTGGAGGAGATGCCTTTAGTTATAGGGAATAAGCCCTGCAGAACCAACAAAGAACCCAAGTGTGCGAAATAGTTGTCTCCCAAATGTTGCATGAATTTGAAAACTTTGCGCCCAAGGAAGGGGGCTTGGCCTGCCGTCGTTGGGTTTTTGGAAGAGATGTTAAAGTTTTTATTTTTGAATCCCAAATTTATATTACCCTGCTTAGCGGATAATCTTCTCTATCTTTCAGAAGGTCTACAGTTTTTTCCAAAACTTTGGAGGGTACCTTCTTGAAGGATGGAAATTACGATTTAATCTGAAGAAAAGACACCCCCTTGTCTTCTGGCTGGAAAGTCAGGAAGTAGAAGTGGTTAAGCCACAGAGCCCTTCCAGCAGCGTTAGTTAGGGCAAGATTTTGGAAGGCTAATTTTAAGGTATCCAAAGGAACAGGGCTGTGTGGCACTACCTGGGAGCGGGGGCTGTGTGGCACTACCTGGGAGGTGGGTTGTGTGGCATTATTTACAGAGGGCACTAAATTTATGGGGGTACAAACTTGGGGCCTAACTTCTATATGGGAGCGTAAACAGGGCCTAACGTCTTTATAGGGGCACAAAGTTGCTGCCATTTTACTGCCACCGTGAGTTCCTCCGTATAGGGGCCTACTAAGTCTGCGTCGCCCAAGGGCCCACATAAACCTAGAGTCGGCCCTGCACAGGAAAGTCACAAAGGAAATCTGAGGCCATCTTTTAATCTGGTTTCGATTCAAGAATCTCTTCCCTGGGAATGCCTTCCTGAAGACCTTTGGTAAGTTGTCTTAGCAAAACTTGTGAAGTTCTGGCTACTGGCACTGGAGCCAGGGAGGCTTTCCAGTTTGAATAAGAGGCTGTATAAAATCTTTTTAGAAGAGAATCTGTCTTCCGATCCATATAAGAGACACAAAACACAGCGCCACATAGTGTAGATTTACCAAAGGTAAAGAGATGCAAAATCCAGAAATCCAATTAGGTGCTCACCTAGGATCAAAGGACAACGAACAGTGGAGAGAATGGTTGCTGCTGCTGCCAGGACTCGGTGCCGGTGTTCCACGGAAAACCGCAAGGGATATACTGATATACAGATAAAAAATAGAGTCTCCAAGGCGCTGCTGCACGGGGAAGTAATGAGCATAAAGGAAGTATAAGGTGTAGGTGATTTATTAGAAACAAGGCTACGCGTTTCAATGCCGCACCGGCATCTTCATCAGACTCCAGACCTTCAGGAATAATCTGTTGACACCTGACACTATCTATGTTTGCTTATGCATTTCATTCTCCTATTAGTAGCGCAGCTGGACAATTATGGTAAAAAAGCAAAAATTAAAAAAAATTCCTTAATGATAAAGAGAAGCAACCCCTTAGAAGCCTGAGAAACAGAATACAGCAGTCCACTTTGGGCTGCTTAGAAAGCGGCTGCCCAGCAATAATGCTGCGCCAAATATTTGAAACAGTGCTATAATGTCACTACTCTGGAAGTTGCCTGAGTGCATCTGTGATAAATGTAGACATCTTTTTTTCTGGGTTCGGTTGTTGGGGCAGAGGGAATCCACACTGAGCTGTTATTTATTTGTTGCTATTATTTATTTATAATAATTTCCTCAGAAATGTATAATAAAGTAACTACATTTGCACAAGATATTCATTGTAAGCTGGTTTCTTTTATTGCGAGCCATTATTACCTCCTTATGGAATGAATTAGCATATGAATTAAACTCGAGGTTGTGCTCATCTGATCAGGCTGGGTCAGGTTCACAAGAAGACAACTGAGCAACTAGTGACCCCTTGTGGATAATAAGCATGATAAGCATAGCGCTTTTCTACTTGTTTAAATAAAATGAACTATTAATAGAACACTAGGTCTGTCCTGTTGAAAGATCAATAATGTAGCATATAAAGATAGAAAAAATAATAATAAGCTTTTGAAACACTAAATAATTGCCTGGTTAGTAAAAGTCTTAGCATTAAAGAAAATAAAGGTTTTTACACATGGAATTAAAATAAACTTTACCTGTTTAACCCCTTCCTGACGTATGTCATATGCTTACGTCATAGCCGGGTAGGGGAAGTATAGAGCAGGCTCAAGGGCAGAGTCCGCTCCATGTCGGCTGATGTCGGCTGTATGTTACAGCCTGACACTTTACTGTAACGAGTGGGATAGCACACTCGTTTAACCCCTTAGATGATGCGGTCAATAGCGACTGCACCATCTAAGGCATTAGAAAGAGGGGGTGAACCCCTCTGACAGCCCATCGCACTTACCCGGGGGGGGGCCAAGGGAACTGCTATGCAGGAAAAAAGCAGAAGGGCCCACATATAGCACCCCCTGTGGATAGTGCCTTACATATAGCCCCCTGTAGATAGTGCCCTACATAAAGCCCTCCGTGTAGATAGTGCCCCACATATAGCCACCCCTGTAGATAGGGCCCACAGATAGCACCCCCTGTAGATAGTTCCCCACATATAGCCAACTTGTAGATAGTGCCCCACATATAGCCCACTTGTAGATAGTGCCCCACATATAGCCACCCTGTAGATTGTGCCCCACATATAGCCCCCCTGTAGATAGCGCCCCACATATAGTGCCCCACATATAGCATTTCCTACCAATATGTCATAACATTATACTGTAATAATAATAATAATAATAATAATCTTTATTTATATAGCGCCAACATATTACGCAGCACTTTACAATTTGAAGGGAACATGAAACAAACAATATCAGACATTACATAGTGACAAAGTTAATTTACAATTCAAACCTGGGGAGTGAGGACCCTGCTCACAGAGCTTACAATCTATGAGGAAATAAGGGAGACACAAAGTGTAACAGTGTTTGTTCTGTACAATGGTCCGGCCATTTTTATACACATGCGGTGGTAACATAAAGCTGCATGAGCCGGTCACCAGCCAGTATCCGTGTATGACGGACATGAAGAGAAGGAGTGTGAGGGAATCTTATTCTGATGACTAATCTAAAAGGAGGGCCATGGAAAGGAGTCAGATTAGGGAATGTTATAGGCCTGTCTAAATAGATGTGTTTTCAGGGCACGTTTAAAACTGTGGATATTGGGAATTAATCGGATTGTCTGGGGTAGCCGATTCCAGAGGACGGGTGCTGCACGAGAGAAATCTTGGAGACGGGAGTGGGAGGTTCGGATTATGGAGGATTTTAATCTAAGGTCGTTGGCAGAACGTAGAGCCCGAGTAGGGTGGTAGACAGAGATGAGGGAGGAGATGTAAGGAGGTGCAGCACTGTGGAGAGCTTTGTGGGTGAGAGTAATAAGTTTGAATTTTATTCTGAAGGGGATGGGCAACCAGTGCAGGACTGGCACAGGGTAGAGGCGTTGGTGTAGCGGTTGGTCATAAAGATGAGCCTGGCTGCTGCATTGAGGATAGATTGGAGAGGGGAGAGTTTGGTGAGGGGAAGACCGACTAGTAATGAGTTACAGTAGTGAAGACGAGAGTGAATCAGAGAAACAATGAGAGTTTTGGCGGTTTCCTCCGTAAGAAAAGAGCGGATTCTGGAGATGTTTTTGAGGTGAAAATGACAGGAGCGTGAAAGTGATTGTATGTGAGGAGTAAAGGAAAGATCTGAGTCAAAAATAACCCCGAGACAGCGGGCGTGCTGCTTAGGAGTGATGGTAGTGCCACACACAGAGAGGGAGACATCAGGTTTAGGGAGGTTAGTAGATGGTGGGAACACAAGGAGCTCAGTTTTAGAAAGATTCAGTTTCAGATAGAGAGAGGACTTGATGTTAGAGACAGCGGACAGACAATCACTGGTGTTCTGTATTAGAGCAGGGGTAATGTCACGTGAAGTGGTATATAATTGGGTGTCATCAGTGTAGAGATGGTACTGGAACCCAAATCTGCTGATGGTTTGTCCAATAGGGGCTGTGTAGAGAGAAAAGAGAAGCGGACCTAGGACTTATCCCTGAGGAACCCCGATAGCAAGGGGAAGAGGAGAAGAAGTGGAACCAGCAAATGACACACTGAATGAGAGATAGGAGTAAAACCAATAGAGAGCCACGTCCTTGAGGCCAATAGAGTGGAGCATGTTAAGTAGGAGTTTGTGGTCTACAGTGTCAAAGGCTGCAGAGAGATCCAAAAGAATCAGGAGAGAGGACCAAGCGTTCCAGGAGTTTGGAGATGAAGGGCAGATTAGAGACTGGTCGGTAGTTAGCAGCGCTGGATGGGTCCAGAGTTGGTTTTTTCAGTAATGGGTTTATAATGGCATGTTTAAAAGCGGAGGGAAAGATACCAGAGGAAAGAGAGAGGTTAAATATTTTAGTCAGATGACTAGTGACAGCTGGGGAGAGGGACTGGAGGAGGTGTGAGGGGACAGGATCACTAGGGCAGGTAGTAGGACGAGAAGAAGAGCTTCTTCAGTTATTGGGTCAAATGCTGAGAGTGAAGAAGAGGGAGTGCGGGAGGGAAGGGGATCGATGTTACTAGGGGACTGGGAGATAATATCATGCCGGATGTTATCAATTTTAACTTTAAAATAACTGGCCAGGTCTTCAGCACTGAGATCTGTGATTGGCGTCTGCACTTTAGGACTAAGGAGGGAGTGAAAAGTATCAAAGAGGCATTTTGGATTATTAGATAGTGTGGAGATGAGAGAAGTGAAATAGACTTGTTTGGCTCGGTGAAGGGCAAAGTTGTAAGTTTTGAGCATAAATTTGTAATGGAGGAAATCTGCATCCAAATGCGATTTTCTCCTCAGTCGTTCGGAACATCTCAAGCACCGCTGAAGAAAGCGGGATTGAGGCGTGTGCCAGGGTTGTCGTCGTCTTTGTCAGGTGGTTTGGAGTGTAGGGGGGGCTGCTTCATCCAATGCATTTTTGAGAGTGTTATTGTAAAGTTTGGCAGCCAGATTG
Source organism: Rhinoderma darwinii (assembly GCF_050947455.1). Taxonomy (NCBI): domain Eukaryota; kingdom Metazoa; phylum Chordata; class Amphibia; order Anura; family Rhinodermatidae; genus Rhinoderma; species Rhinoderma darwinii. Next base: position 366,568,777 of record NC_134690.1, on the reverse strand, counting down.
GGACAGGAGAGGGAAGAGATAGGGGACAATGAGGACTGTAGACTGTCTATGAGTTTCACAGTGTTAATGGCAAGTAGATTTCTGTATGTCTGATACGTAGGGATGACCTGAGGAGGCAGAGAATATTTGATAGTAAAGGAGAGAAGGTTGTGGTCAGAAAGCGGGAGAGGAGAGTTAATAAAGTCAGAAACTAAGCAGAGCCGGAAGAAGACAAGGTCAAGCGAATGCCCGTCTTCATGTGAAGGAGAGTTAGTAAATTGTGACAAACCTAGGGATAAGGTTAAAGATAGAAACTGGGAGGCAGATGAGGAGATTGGGTTATCAATGGGGATGTTGAAGTCACCCATGATGAGAGTGGGTGTTTCAGAGGATAGAAATTGTGGAAGCCAGGCAGCAAAATGATCCAGGAATTGGCGGGGTGAACCCAGGGGGCGGTAGACAACTGCCACTCGGAGGGAAAAAGGGTGAAAGAGTCTGAGGGTGTGGACTTCAAAAGAGGGAAATGTGAGTGAGGGGACCAGTGGAATGACCTGAAAAGTGCAGTGTGGAGAAAGAAGTATACCTACTCCTCCACCCTGCCTGTTCTCAGGTCTGGGGGCATGAGAGAACTGGAGACCACCATAAGATAGAGCAGCAGGGGAAGCAGTGTCAGACAGGTGTAGCCATGTTTCTGTAAGAGCCAGAAGGTTGAGAGAGTTAGAAAGGAATAAGTCATTAATAAAGGTGAGTTTGTTGCACACGGACCGAGAGTTCCAGAGAGCACAGTTAAAAGAGACACGAGAAGACATACAAGAAATGGTAAGAAGATTTGCAGGGTTTCTGTATGATACTGTATGATAGGAATACCCCTGTAAGGGCTGGATAAAGGGCATGTCCACCACTTTACATTTTAAATCTCTGGCAAAAATCCACAACAAAAAGATGATAACGAGGCTATTTTACTGATTTTGTGAAAGGACTTTGTTAATACGACATTCACTTGTACTGTACTTTGTTGTGTAATTTCTGTGCAAGTTCCGCAACTGAAATTCTGCAACAAATACGTTGTATGAACTCTGGGTTCTAACTCTTATTGTAATGACAGGGATAGGGAAACAGACAAGTGAGCCCTAATCTACCCGCCACTCAGTCCCTGCCTACTTGCAACGACCCGCCCTAGGCGACGGGGTACAACTGGGCGACGGTTCCTACACTCAGTAAGTGCACGACATACAACCAGACAAGGAAACACAGAACAAAGGGAAACGGGGTAGTTGCCCACGGCAGCACCGTGAGCAACAAGAGAAGTAAACGAGCCGAGTCAAACCAAGAGAGTACGAGGTGCCAAACGCAGAGCAGGAGAGTAGTGAACAAGCCGAGTCAAACCAGGAGTGTACGAGGTACCAAACGCAGAGCAGAAGAGTAGTCAGTAAGCCAGGGTCATATGAAGCAGGGTCAAATAGTACAGAAGCTGCAGCAGGGCCAGGAAACCAGCAGAGAAGAATCACAAGCAAAGGAGGAACAGGAAAGGCAGGTATAAATAGACAGAGGGCGGGAGCTAGCTCCGTCTGGCCAGGCTGTGATAGGCTCTCCCACTCCTAAGCCTGCCATCCTGAGTGGTGGAAGATGGAGTCAGTCTCCCAAACATAGAAGCAGGTGCAGACTGATTACCTATGGGCGTGGATACAGAAGCTGTGCCTGGCAGATCGTTAACACTTATACTATCTTTTGGGTCTTACATTTTCCCCATTTACTTATGGCTTCTGACAGCCTCTCCAAGGCACTGAATTGTGATGTACTGTTTTGGATCTGTAGAGATAGTTGGTAAATGGCATCACTCAATTTGCCTACTGTCTTAGATAAAGAAAGTGGTTGTCTATGTTCCGTGCCCTGCCATTCAGCTCCTTTCAATGATGCAAGTGGCTCAATGATGTCATCGCACCACTTGCGTCGTTGTAAGGCGCTGATTGGCAGGGCAGAATAACATGCCCTGCCAATCAATCAGCGCCTTTCAAAGATGCAAGCGGTGCGATGCGTCGTTCATCGACAGATTGACATTCATCTAAGAAGAGAGCAGGCCTGCATTGCCACAGGATGATGCAGGAACAGGATCAGGTGAGTATGTAAAGTTTTTTTCTCTTAAAAGTGTGAGTGCCACTATCTACAGGTGCTATTATCTACACGGGGATCTATGGGGCCACTAACTACAGGGGGATCTATGTAGGGCACTATCTACAGGGGGCTCTATGGGGGGCACTATCTACCGGGAGCACTGTGTGTGTGTGTGTGTGTGTGTGTGTGGGGGACACAGTGTATGGTGCTATTATAATTATGGACCCAGTGTATTGTGCTATCAAAATAGGGGCATAGTGTGTGGCACCATGAGAATTTTATCTTCTTTTATAGGTGCAGAAATGTTTTAAAAGTGAGTAGCTGTAGAAATCCGAGTGGCAAACTGCAGAAATGGGCTGTGGCTGGGAGAAGTCATCATAGAGGTCTGGACCGGATGGAGAAGAAAAGAGAAAAAGAACAACTAGTATCTGTGAAGATGTCACCTGTGAGTCACTTAATGTAAATGTTTATTCTGCCTCTAATCAGCTCTGTAGTCACTGTATGATCTGCATCGAGATGATGGGTGGTATGATTTTTTTTGTAAAACAGCAACTCCCAGCATATCCTTCCTATTGTTCGGGCCATGCTGGGTGCTGTAGTTTTGGTTCTGGAGCTGTATTTATGTACTGAGCTTTGTTTTCGTGCTGTATTTATGTATTGAGCAGACAAAAAATGGACAGAGGCAGCACTTCCAAAAAGAGCAAGAGCTATTTATTCACCCATGCGACGTTTCAGTCCAACTGGACTTTTTTCAAGCATGCTTGAAAAAAGTCCAGTTGGACTGAAACGTTGCATGGGTGAATAAATAGCTCTTGCTCTTTTTGGAAGTGCTGCCTCTGTCCATTTTTTGTCTGCTTGATATCCAGGACCGCGGACCAGGTCTAATTGAGGCGTGCACCCACTTGCAGTCCAGTGCTGTGGAATCTTTTCGTTTTGTGGTATTTATGTATTGGGCTTGGTTCTGGTGCGGTATATATGTATGAACTTGGATCTGAAGCTGTAATTATATAGGATATATTTATAATAACACAATTGCAGGGCAGATGGGATTGTTTTCAATTTATTGTATATGTAATGGGAACCTGTCAGGTAGTTTTAACCTTTTGAATCGCCACCATGTGGTAATACATGACCTGACGAAACTACAAAACATTCCATGTTGTTTTCAGATACAGCAAAATCTATAAAATCAACTTCTAAAACGTTGCACACTATATGCTTATTACTCATTAAAGGGTCATGGGGCTGTGCCGCTATCCTGAAGAGTCACATAGTCCTGCCTTCAAACCCACCTTTCCATGCTTGATTGATATCCCCCTGGCTGTTATACATCACTAGCAGCCTCCTCGGATGCTCCATTGCCTAGTACTACTTGGGCACGCACAGTGCAGTGAGGTGTACACTGCCCGACTTCATTGCTGCACCATGCATGCCAGGGGAGTATAAGGCAACGGCGCATCCACAAGTGTTGGAGGAGGCTGGTAGTGATGTAGAACAGCCAGGGGGATGTCAATCAAGATCTGGGGGGTGCGATTTGAATTATCCCCCAATCGGCCCTGCATCTATCTATCTATCATATTTATAGTATATCTATTTATGGAAGAAGCTGACTTTGATCAGTGAAACGTACGTCGGGACAATACCGACTGGATAGTAGGGAAAGGAATACTGAGGGAGAGATTAGAATGATAAAACAAAACTAATCTTATCACATCCAAAGCAACGCTCCTAATATAGTGTGATCGTATGAGTTTAGTGGCGACGTACTGTCCATGCCGCCCAGCCGTCGAGTGCTGATGACGTCGTGGCACTCACGGCTGTCACTCTGAACAGGCACAACACAGCCTGCAATTCCAACCCCACGGGTTAGTAGTGGGTGACTGTCAGCTGCTCGTTTATTCCAAGCTGCAGCTGATACCTTGTGTTGTGCACATAGCTTGCCCCAGTGCCGTGCAGGCTGTCATCCTAGTGTTGCTGCTCAGCTAAAGGTCTGAAGCAGCAACACACGGGATACACATATAGCTGGGACACAAGCAGTGACGAACTGGGAGATTTAATCTCTCCCAGAGCGTCTCAAGTTGCTTTAAATCTGAATATAAGCAACCACAGAGTATTACAGCTAGAGAACACCCTCTTGATGTGGAACAATCAGCTGCTTGTTTACTTCAAGCTGCAGCCAGTGGCGGATTAAGTAGACCATAGGCCCTGGGCTGTTACCCATAGTTGGGCCCCCCTTCTCCACCGCCGCCCTGTAACTATTGTTAACACTTCCTTTTTGTCCAGACATTAACAAATGGGTGTTACTACTCCCCTTGTCAAAAGGCTGTGTCCCCACAAACTGACAGTCTCCAACCATCGCTGACAGTATCGCACCATGTAGGGACACATTCTCCTGACAAGGGGAATAGTAACACTTATTTGTCTATCAGTCCTGGACTGCACAAAGACTTTGTGGAATACAAGAATTTCCTATAATAAACATGTTAGTAGAGATGACAGATTGTCTATAAATCTAGTGACTCACAGGTGACGACGTAGTTTTTTTCCTCTTCTCCATCCTGTCCAGACTTCATGACGACTTTTCCCGGCCATGACCCATTTCTGCAGAATTTGCCACTCAGATGTCTTTGGCTCCTCACTTTTCCAACATTTCCACACCTATAAACAAAGATAATATTATCATGGTGCCACACACTGTGCCCCTAAATATAATAGCACCAAACACTGCGCCCCTGAATAAAATAGTACAAACACTGTGCCCCTAAATATTATAGCACCATAGACTGCACCCCTGAATATAATTGTGTCAAACACTGTAGATAGCACCACACACAGCCCCCTGTAAATAGCGCTACACAGTCCTCCCCCTCTGTAAATAGCGTCACATAGCCCTCCCCCTCTTGTATATAGTGCTACACAGCAATCCCCCTTAGATATAGTGATACACAGTGCTCCCTTCTATATAGTGCTATACAACAATCCCCCCTTGTATATTGTTCTACACAGCGTCTCCCCCCTTGGACCTGCAGCTCTTGTAATTGCTCAGTATAATGTCCCCCGTAGCTGCCCCCACAGTATATTGCCACCCATAGCTGACCCCACAGTATAATGCCCTTCATAGCTGCGACACAGTATACTGCCTCCATAGCTGTGACACAGTATATTGCCTCCATAGCTGCGACACAGTATAATGCCTCCATAGCTGTGACACAGTATAATGCCTCCATAGCTGTGACACAGTATAATACCTCCACAGCTGCGACACAGTATAATGCCCCATAGCTGACACAGTATAATGCCCCATAGCTGACACAGTATAATGCCCCATAGATGTGACACAGTAAAATGCCCCATAGAGGTGACACAGTAAAATGCCCCATAGAGGTGACACAGTATAATATCCCCATAGCTGCTACACAGTATAATGCCCCATAGAGGTGACACAGTATAATGCCCCCATAGATGTGACACAGTAAAATGCCCCATAGAGGTGACAGTATAATGCCCCATAGCTGACACAGTATAATGCCCCATAGAGGTGACACAGTATAATGCCCCATAGCTGACACAGTATAATGCCCCATAGAGGTGACACAGTATAATGCCCCATAGCTGACACAGTATAATGCCCCATAGCTGACACAGTATAATGCCCCATAGCTGACAGCATAATGCCCCATAGTTGACACAGTATAATGCCCCATAGCTGACACAGCATAATGCCCCATAGCTGACACAGTATAATGCCCCATAGCTGACACAGTATAATGCCCCATAGCTGACACAGTATAATGCCCCATAGCTGACACAGCATAATGCCCCATATGTACATACCTAATAAAAAAGAAAACATAATTACTAACCTATCCCGGTTCCCACGACTGTGGGGGATGCTTCTCCTCCTCTGCACTGTGCTGTGAGTGACTCCGTGCAGACAGACGCGATGACGTCACTACATCGCGCCTGCCTGCACCGAGCCGCTCACGGCAGAGTGAATGCTGGAGCGAGGCTCCAGCATTCAACCCAACTGAATCTGCGTCCTGCGGACGCAGATTCAGTTGGAAGCGGGCAGCGTGGCAGCTAGCAGCGCTGCATAGTTTTTGAAGTTTGTATGCGGTTCGGGCCGCGATGGGCCCCCTGGAAGCCTCGGGCCCCGGGCAACCACCCGAACTGCCCATATTATAATCCGCCATTGGTTGCAGCTGATACCTTGTGTTGTGCACATAGCTTGCCCCAGTGCCGTGCAGGCTGTCATCCTAGTGTTGCTGCTCAGCTAAAGGTCTGAAGCAGCAACACACGGGATACACATATAGCTAGGACACAAGCAGTGACGAACTGGGAGATTTAACCTCTCCCAGAGCGTCTCAAGTTGCTTCAAGTCTGAATACAGGCAGTCACAGAGCATTACAGCTAGAGAACACTCTCTTGCTGTGGAATAATCAGCTGCCTGTTTACCTCAAGCTGCAGCTGATACCTTTGTATTGTGCACATCAATGAACAAGTCACAAATACGATATAAATCTTTGGAGTACTCCCTCCTTTTCCCATTGAAGAGGAATAGCCAACGAATGGTCTCCTAGTCAATGGGATTTGAAAAATCCAATAAAACAAATAACAAAAAATATTTACAACAAATTAATAAAAATATTAAATAATAAAAATAAAAATATAAATAAGTGAATACGGTTGTGCAAAAAAAAGGGGACATTGCACTAACCAAATTTCTTCACCTACTATACCAGATCGTATCAATTTAAATAATTGAAGGCGATACTGACCACTCTTGCTCTACTTTCCCTATTCCTATAAACTCTATGAACAAATAGGTGGTGTACACCAGAGCAAGAAAGGTCATCACAATTTTTAAATTAAGAAATAAAATTGGAGGCTCTCCCTTCATAACTTTCTATTTATATTTTATCAATGTATTTACTTATCTATGTCATATCTCCCTATATTTACAAAAAAATAGAAGAAAAGATTGCAGCACTCCAGGAATTTGAATACATGTGATGTGATTTATTCACCCATGTAGATAAATACTACATTTCATCCCTCTCACGAGGACTTTCTCAAGTTATGTTATACAGGTCATAGCAGGTATATATACTGTAAATGCATGTGTTACAATTAAATGTTAAGCAGCAATGAATTCTTTAGATCAAAATACAAATGTATAAAATATATATCAAAAAGTCTCATGAAACAGTGTACTATAATACTGTGTAATACATACAAATCTCCATTTATATTGTTTAAAAATTGTACAATTTCTAAAAACATATAATCACTTAGATATATATTATAGAGTTAATCCTTTAAGAACAATTTTTCTTCTATTTTGCGTGAATTTTTTCCTGGATCAAGGTCGGGTACGTACGCTGGCACCCACATCATATTGAAATTGCCAAGGTGCTGCTTTATTCTATTCTATCTATCTATCTATCTATCTATCTATCTATCTATCTATCTATCTATCTATCTATCTATCTATCTATCTATCTATCTATCTATCTATCTATCTATCTATCTATCTATCTATCTATCTATCTCAGATGTGTCGATCTTGCAAGTCTATATCTGTTTACCATTGTTATATCTTCAGCACATTTACTGTATATCACTTTAAATTTAAGGCCTTTACAACATCAACACATATTGATTCATTGAAAGTAAGGTTTTTACTATACAACATATTAATTAGAGCGTCTGTCCTTGAATGACACTGTAATACACATTGTGTTCTTTGTGCTGACAGCTGAAAGATCAATTCTGTATCAATGTCTGATACTCCCACAGTGACATGGATAAAATAATACCTTGGACATAAATTATAGTTTGAAAAACGAACAATAAATGACAAAGCCAGATCACAGGACTGTGACGAACTGTTCAGTGCTAATGTCATGTAAGTGAATAAACTTCTGAGTTTATAAGTCACAATAAAAGTTAGTTTGGGGGCGTCAAATTTACAAGATCGTTACACAATGGTCCCGATTTTATCACCAAGGACAATCAAGTGTTTTTTCTACCGTCACACTTTTTTCATGACCCTTGGGCTAGTTCCTCTGGAAAGGGGAGTCCTCCAGAGGTTCTTGCTACACAGTAGCAAAGTGTATGCGAGCAACCAGGACCCCATTGCAGCAGCATGGTCTGACTCCATGGTAGGTACTCCGTTGCATAATATTTGTGGAACCCCAAAAACTTACCATTACAGTTGGTCAGTTATAGGGTTATACTGGTAAGGATTGGTTAGGACACAGATTTATGATTTATACCCAGATGCAAGGAAAACAAACTTCTAAAGCAGACTACTATTCACCTATTAAAGACATGCCTTGGTTTATTGAGGCCCATAATACTGCAACACGGTACACCCTAAAATATCCTGTTTTTTCACAAATGTATCCATGCACTGGAAGAACAAGTAGGTTGGAGCCAAATTGTTTTACTGTTTTGCCTTCCTGGGACTTTCACACAAATCCCTTCATCTTGTTACTGTACTATTATATATCCGAGTACAAATACAAATGTATTTACCATTAGAGGGGTTACTGGTGGGAGGGCTGGGGTCCTAGGACCCCCTCAATTAGCTAGATGTGAGAGTTGCCTCCAGCACAGCTATTGGGGTTGGAGGATTGAAAATATATATTGCCGGGTATGGACAAGCTCTCTTGGTGTCTAATGCAGGATTTCCAGAATGCGCCCGGACCTTCAGTCTTTAAAGTTCAGCCGACCATCCTAACTGTAATGAAGGACCATAACTCTGTAATATAGTCCCTATTGCTTATGAACCTGCTCCATATATATTGTATTTATATGTCTCCTTCCTCCCAACACTCCAAAATCACTTTGATTTGCTGCATATAAGGCAGCCCTGGAGAAAATACACCCACTGAATAGAAAATTTATTTTGAAATACACCAACCAGTGTGTAACAGGTATATTCATATGTAAATTATGCATATTTATGTTAATTATTTACTCACAGTGTCAGTGTCATGGGAATGAGAGGAGGACACCCAGGGGAAGAGAAAGGCTGCAGAGGGTGTTAGATGTTCTGACAAGGGCACTGTAATTTTCTGCTTAATTTTGTAAGAACAAACATTTTAAAGCCATACATGACTTGGTGTGGTCTTCTAGATGAGTGGAGTGAAAGGCTGGGTTCACACGACCTATTTTCAGACGTAAACGAGGCGTATTATGCCTCGTTTTACGTCTGAAAATAGGGCTACAATACGTCGGCAAACATCTGCCCATTCATTTGAATGGGTTTGCCGACGTACTGTGCAGACGACCTGTCATTTACGCGTCGTCGTTTGACAGCTGTCAAACGACGACGCGTAAATTGACTGCCTCGGCAAAGAAGTGCAGGACACTTCTTTGCAACGTAATTTGAGCCGTTCTTCATTGAAGTCAATGAAGTGCAGCTCAAGATTTACGAGCGTCACAGACGCCTCGCATAATGCGAGGAGGAGCTTTTACGTCTGAAACGACGCAGCTGTTTTCTCCTGAAAACAGTCTGTCTTTTCAGACGTAAAAGGCACTTCTCGTGTGCACATACCCTAAGGGGCCGGACAATCTGTGACTATAGACTCCTGAGTTGAAAATCCAGTACTGAATACACTAAAGAGAAATGCCCCTCATTCCTGGCCCTGATCTATTCATATCAATGGATGCCCTGCATAGCTTTGTGTCCCAGATTTGGCAAATTTAATTAGCTGTAGTTTAAAGTTTCAGCAAATTAATGTTATTTTTCCTATAAGTAAAAGTTATAAAATTTTCCAATATGCTTTCTGTATTAATACCTATGGTTTTCAAGATCTCTGTTTGAATGTTCCAACTGAAAAACAACATTGTTTACTTCCATTCTGTCCATGGTCATGTGATGTACAGAAAGGTGCTGGGATCATTAGAAGACACAGCTCTGATACACATGCTGTAACTGTAACGAGCTGTACACCTGTGTGTCCATCACATGACTATGGACAGAATTTTATCCACTGGAAGTAAACAATCAAGATTACTACTAAATAACAACAAGCAGAAATCTTGGAAACAATGAGGAACTAATACAGAAAGTATATTGGAAAATGTTTTAACTTTTAATTATAATTATACTAGACAACCGCTTTAATGTTGAATGTGATTAACCGTATGAATAATCTTTTCATATGTTAAAATGTTGTAAAGAACAAAATTTGTGCACTGTAAGTATCTTTCTATTCATTCATTCATTCATCTGAGGCAATGACGTTTTGTTAGCAGCATCTACTTAAGGGTCGAGATTAAAAGTAACCGTAAGTTAAACAGAAGACAACAATAACACTTGAGATAAACCCTTGAACTTTATACATTGTGTTTCAATTGAATGTGCTTAAATGGATTTATTTCTGCTCCGAGGCTCTATGTAGTTTTTAAATGCGCCATTCAGAAAAATGACAGAAATGTTAAAGCTTTATGACACCGCAAAATATCTTTATCTACCAAACAGCACTCAGATATATTTTGAATAAGCCATCAATTTAATCTTCCTTAAAATGGTCCATTCACTTTATAGTGAAACATTTACTTACTTTGTGGTTCATGAGTCATAGCCTCAGTGCTAATCTTTTAAAGTGACATTAACGGTTTTACATAATCCCTTCAACCTCTAGCCTCAGATTTATCATTTTTATTTCTTGTATAACTTTATCACTCGTACGCTGCTATATTTTTAGTTAAATGGCAATAAATGTGACCTCTGTGAGCGCCTCTTCTAATTTGCTTCTGGGGAAGGTATTAAGTGCACAAAAATACATCATGAATAATTAAATGACCACAAAATCTAAAATAAAATTGTACTTCATAAAAGGGCTGTGAGTGAGTTTAGCTGCTACGTAAAGAGAATTTGTTACTTTCTTTTTATCTTAGAGAGCATTTTCGCCTAAATCCAAAAAAGCAATTAAAGAGTAACTGCACGTTCATCAAACTTTTGATATATCATAGAGGCATATCAAAAGTTTGTTTCGGTGGGGGTTCGGGTACTGAGATCCCTATCGTCGCTGAAACAAAGGTGCAGAAATGATCATCTGAGCGTCCTCACCTTCAGCTGTCATCGTTACCCCATGTCAGGCTGAAGATGGCTCTCATATAAGGCTGAAGATGGCTCTCATATAACCTCTTGAGTTGTCCTCGTACCTTCCGTTTTTAAAACTGTGTTCAGCTGTTTCTGAGCAGTGACGTCACTAGCACCGAGCATGTGTCCTGGGTCTTTTGTGCGGTGCTTAGGTCTCCACATTCAGTTCAATCTGCCTAATGTGAATGGAGAAGACGTCATTTGTAAGTTATTGGATCTAAATGTTTATTACACTTTGACGGTGCCAGTACTGTAATTCACCAGTTTGATTTTCTGCATGATGATGCACTGCACACTGCTCATGTGGTACTATTGTTTGATCACTATAGGGGTATTGGTTCACTGTATAGCAGCACAAACCGCAGATGCTCAATCAGATTGTTGTCTGGGGAATTTGGAGGCCAAGTCAACATCTTCAATTCTATGTCATGTTCCTCAAATCATTCCTAAACTATTTTACCAGTGTGGAAGGGCGCAGTATACCGTTGTCATGAAGGGGTTTACTTAGTCTGCAACAATGTTTAGGTAGGCGGTACGTGTCAAAGTAACATCCACATGAATGCCGGGTCCCGAGGTTTTCCAGCATAACATTCCCTAGATCACGACTTCTCAAACTTTTTCTGCAGGGCCGAAATTTGCCAACGTTTTTAAAAATTGCCTCAACGTATCTTAAATTGTGTCACCAGAACCCAGTAGAACTTTAAAATAAGCAGAAAAAGAGTCAGTGATTTTGCTAAACCAGAGAATAGTGCAGCCAGAGTATGTCCCTTACAGGTTGCGATCACTTCTGTCAAAACTCGCTCCCACGCTATACCCTACCAACCACTGGGGGAAGCCTCATCAGTAAGGCCGGCCTAACAGTTTGAAAAGCACCGGCCTAGATCATCACACTGCCTTTGCCGGCTTGCCTTCTTCCCATAGTGCAATCTGGTACCATCTCATCCCCAGATAATTGATGCACCCGCATCTAGACGTCCACATGATGTAAAAGAAAAGTTGATTCATCCGACCAGGCCAAATTTTTCCATTACTCTATTGTTCCCATTCTGATGCTCATGAGCCCATTGATGGTGTTTTGGTGGTGGAGAATGGTCAGCATGGGTACTCTGACCGGTCTGTGGCTACGGAGCCCTAAACTCAGCAACATGTGATGCACTGTGTGTTCTAACACTTCTCTATCATAACCAAAATTACCTTTTTCAGCAATTTGTGCCACATTAGCTCTTGTGGATAGGACCAGACTAGCCTTTGGTCTCACGCGCATCAATGAGCCTTGGGTGTCCATGACCCTGTCACCGGTCACCCGTTGTCCTTCCATGGACCACTTTTGGTAGGTACTAACCATTGCATACCAGGAACACCCCAAGAGATCTTCCATTTTGGAGATGCTCTGACCCAGCCATCTAGCCATCACAATTTGGCCCTTTCCAAAGTACCTCAAACCCTTAGGGTATGTGCACACACACTAATTACGTCCGTAATTGACGGACGTATTTCGGTCGCAAGTACCGGACCGAACACAGTGCAGGGAGCCGGGCTCCTAGCATCATACTTATGTACGATGCTAGGAGTCCCTGCCTCTCTGCAGGACAACTGTCCCGTACTGTAATCGTGTTTTCAGTACGGGACAGTAGTTCCACGGAGAGGCAGGGACTCCTAGCATCGTACATAAGTATGATGCTAGGAGCCCGGCTCCCTGCACTGAGTTCGGTCCACTACTTGCGGCCGAAATACGTCCGTCAATTACGGACGTAATTAGTGTGTGTGCACATACCCTTATGCTTGCCCATTTTTCCTGCTTCCAATGCATCAACTTAAAGAACTGACTTTTCATTTGCTGCCTAATATGCTCCTACCCTTGAGAGGTGCCACTGTAACCAGATAATCAATGTTATTGAAACGTCAGTGGTTTTAATGCTATGGCTGATTGGTGTATATTAGGGTAAGTATTAGGGGGATTCGATAATTTTTATAGTTATTGTATGTACAAAATTTACAGCATCTTTTCTATAGAGCTGGAGGCTAGTTCATGGCATTCTGCTCAGCCAATCTAATTAGACGAGACACTATTTAATTTTGTCATATGCCACACCTGGTTGCCTGTGACAGGGGTTACTTGCTAGATCATGCTCCTTCTATGGGGCTTTATTTAGTGACTTTTGACATGTGTTATATGATTTAGACTTGCTTGCTGTCTCTGTTTAGTAGCTGTCTCCTTGTTGCGCCCATGAGCCTTGATCTTGACTTTCAAAGATTCTTTGCCTTGTTGTCTCAGCTTCTACCCCGACCTCTTCTACTGATCTTGGGCATGACCTGTAACCATCCCCTTGTCTGATGTTTTTGTAACCTTGCTACTCTCTCTTGCGCTACTTTCTCAACTATTGCTGGAATTAGCTGCAGCCTGATCTCCAATCTAGCCCTTTGAAAAACCCCTTTGTGTCTAAGTCAAGCCAAGTGCATGTGAGAATAGTGCTATACATTCGGAATTCAACCAGCTGAGTCTTTTCCTGATGACCTAGTCCACTGAGTGTTTTTTTACGCACCCTATTCTCATAATGCATTATTATGAAATAATTTTGGTCAATGAAAAAGTTGGAGCATTTAAACAGTATATTCAGCATATCAGTATATTTACTTGTTTAATGCTTGAGTGCTTTAAAAAAAAAAAAAAAAGATAAAAAAATAAGGACTAGGTGTTATGTTCACGTATCTCGAATTTGTCACACACATGCAAAACCGATATCCGGACTGAAAAATGGTCACGGTTGGTAATCAGAAAAACTTATGTTGGTATGTGAAATTTATGATAAAAATCAGGGTGTGTATAGAAAAATATCAGAGACACTTGATCTGAATGTCCCATTAGGGTACAACACTGGCGACTACTGTATGGAAATATCCTGTGTCCCTGTTAAACAAAAGAACTCTATATCATACATGTGGAAATAGCTTTTTTAATAACATAGAATACAGCAGAGCCCTGTGATAGGGGTGGCACCGAGGAATAGATGTAAAGATGTCTAAATAATGGTCTTCACAAGACCAACAGTAGCAGATGTCTGTCAAAGTAGTTGAGTCAGATATTATTATTATTATTATGAACTGGGAATATCTCATGGAAGGCATAGTACTAACATTTTCCACTAAGTATTTTTAATTAATTCTATTTAGTTACCATTTATATTTTAACACTATCTATACGATTGAGATTAATTTAATTAAACAGCAAATGAAGGATATAAACATTAAGTGTTATGGAAGTGCTAGTGAAAAAAAATCACACCCACAGTTTATTATAACAATCGCAAATCATTAAGAAAAAATAATTGATTTTCATCATCATTATATTCCACTCCGCTTGTTTTAAACTATTATTTTACCGTTTGAGGTCAATAAATATACTAGACAAATAAATCAAAAAGATACACATGGGGTGAAAAAGTTCACCCCAAGTAGTACATTGTCTGCTGTTGGAGCTGTTAGAAGCCGGCATTTACCTCCCTACTACCCCGAGATTGCAAGAGATGCTGACATTAACCCCTCCACTTGCTTATACCACAAGGATGCTGGCATTAACCTCTACACTGTCCTAGACCACCAAGACTGCTGACACAGGGATCCCAGCAGAAGGGAAACATTTCCAACTTTTCCATAGATTTGATTTAAAAAAAATAAAATAATCATATGGGGGTGCAAATGTCCTAAATGTGGAGTGAAACCAGTGTTATTTGGTGATATTATTCAGACACTGTATAGCAGTAATATTCAGTCACTGTATGTTGATTTCATTCAGTAACAGTATGGCCATATTGTTTGGTCAATGGAGTTAAGCTTCAGCATAAAAATAAAAAAAGTTTTGACTCCCAGAATGCAGAGAAGCAAAAACTGGAAAATACGTTCTTAAAGGGGTTTTTGGTTTTGGACAATTCCTACTTGTAAGAAATTTCTCTTGACATTAAGCTGATCACAAAGCATCTTCCTGCTGGGACCCACAGCGATCAGTTGGTATCTGTAAGGAAACCTGGTAATAAGTGTTTAATTTCCCTGCAGCGCCACCACAGGGGAAATTAATCATTACACAGCGCCCATTTAAATCAATAGGCACTATGTTGATTTTATTCATACAAGATATTGTAAGTGGGGAAGAGGGAGGGAGGAGGACCTCCAGCTCACCATTCGTTGTGTCTGGGAACAGACAGCGCCCGGATTCCCGCACGGCCAGCGGCAAACAACAGGAGAAAAAAAGTGAACCACAATCCAGCGTTGGGTGAAAGTAAAAAGGAACTCCTGTTCCAATTTTATTGATATAACAGTAAAAATAACTAAATAGAATAGTTCTGCGATGTGGAGAGTACAGGAATGAGTGATGGGTAAAGGATCAAAGTTTTCCTTGTTGGAATGTGCCTACGCGTTTCTGACACGTCTCGTGTCCTTATTCATGCATGCCAATAAAATTGGAACAAGAGTTCCTTTTTACTTTCACCCAGCGCTGGATTGTGGTTCACTTTTTTCTCTTGATTTTATTCAATCACAGTTTGGCCTATTGTTTGGTTACTAGAGCTAAATATTTTTAAATGATCTAGTTAAGAAAAATTGTTAATGTGCAATGTATACCATCCAAGCTATATTCTCAGCCATAT
Organism: Rhinoderma darwinii; assembly: GCF_050947455.1. Taxonomy (NCBI): domain Eukaryota; kingdom Metazoa; phylum Chordata; class Amphibia; order Anura; family Rhinodermatidae; genus Rhinoderma; species Rhinoderma darwinii. Next base: position 366,552,928 of record NC_134690.1, on the reverse strand, counting down.
CTATCTATCTATCTATCTATCTATCTATCTATCTATCTATCTATCTATCTATCTATCTATCTATCTATCTATCTATCTATCTATCTATCTCTGTATACTGTATATATTTGCCATGAATAATTTTTTCCAGTAAAGTTCAATCTGTTACAATTGACAAAATAATAAATTTTTATCTTAGTTTGGATCTTCTCAGAATTTTACTATGTAAATTAACTTCCCATTCAAGATAACTCATCCTTCCGTCAAGTTTACCAATTACATTGTTTACCATATGTCATACCATACGATAATATATTTATCTGGCTATTCTTATAAACGTTATCATTTTTTTTTAAATGTTTTCGGACTTTCACAGAATGAAAGTTCAACAATTAACCCTTGCTTACTCTTTGTTGATCTGCAGGAGTTAAATCTCTAGCAGATGTCTGCTTATGCAGGAAGAATTATCAGACAGTAGCTGCTTTCATCCCCTGTGGTGTTTTCTGACAATCAGCATCAGACATTGCACCTCAAAGCCTCTAAAAGCCCAGCATTGTCAAAAGCATCAGAAACACGGTGTGAAAATGGAAATGTATTTTACAGTTACAGCTTTCAATGCTTTATTCTCTTCCGATTCATCTAGGCCCTGAGTTGACATGATCTCTCTTCTCGGCTTACTCTTTCTTCATTAACAAACTTCTCAAGAAGTAAATAAAATCTGAGCAACTGAGCCATGAGCAATGCCAAAAGACATCACATCTCTCCAGAAAAAGTTGCTTTTAGCAGTGGGGAATTATATTAAATTTGACTGATGTCTATGAAAGTTCAGAGGAGTTTGTCAAATGTCGATTATTTTCAATTCTGTACTCTCAATGCCACTCAGATCTGAATAATGGGAAGGTGTGAATTGACCTAATTGCTTGGCTTGTAGTCCCTTTTGATATGTAGAAGGGTACAAAAATAAATGAAAGTCAAGACAGAAAAATCATACTGTGATAAGTTAATAACCATGCTGTCTGGACAGGAAAAATATGCGGCAATTATAGCAATTAAGACTTGATATACAGGAGCAGGTACTGGTATTAATTTCTATTAAATATCCAGGCTGAGCGTGCTCTGCTAAAGTGGACATGCATTTGAAAGATTGATGTCTGCTTCAAGTGATTGGAAGCGTCTGCATAAATCCAACACGACATTAGACAAGTAGCTATATGTATACGTACATTAGACAAATAGCATGCTAATATTTTCTCATCTGCAAGCCATTAAATATGGAAACAGGTCTAAATTGGTAAATGATTGTCTGTTTTTTTTTTGAATGCATGGAATTATATTTAGATATGAGATTTCAGTGTCATGGTATTAAGCTTTATTAAATTATATAAATAATATATGAAAGCATTTGCTGTACTCCTATTTTGTTTTTATCTAAATCTGTCTAAGATAATTTGCTGGATGTCTGTAGCCGCCACTAGAGGGAGCTTTGGAGATTACTGCATACTGTTTGTATACTGAACTCAATAGTAAAAGAGTATACTGTAAGCTCCTAAGCTCCCTCTAGTGGCAGCTGAAGGCAGGCAGCACATTGTCTTTAAAAACTATTTCTATTTAGAGAGTTTGGAGCTCTGCTTCAGAAAACCGATTTCCAACCACTGTAAATATATATTAAGTAATTTATCAGCACAGACTTTGGGCCTAAAAAATTACATGGTGTGAATGATTTTGAAAGTAGGTGTCCACTCACTTCTTTTTTTTATAAGGATGATTGTGCCTCTGGGATTGTCCATATTTAAAGTATGTCTATAGAATCCAACATTACTTAAAATGAATAATGAGAATGCTACACTAGGCAGTAAGAAAAGTTGACAAAGATTAACGCTGAGGGCTTCATATTAATGTTCTTGTACAGTATGTTTGTATTACAAATGTGGCAATGACCAAGGCGCATGTAACTTCATGTGTGGAATTCACTGCAGGTTTATCTAGGCAGATAGTACCATTTGGCCTGTCCTTACTATCACAGTGAATATCATAGTGACAGCCAGTATCCTCCTTTACTTGTAGAAAAAAATAGGGGGATTTTTAGAGGCTGTAATAAAACTCCACTTTTGGCAGGAGGTATACATAAAAGTATTATTATTTATTTTTGAAGGAAAAAACCAAACAGAGATTGGAAACTTGCTAAAACATGATAAAATTATATAAAATAGATCTGACTGGTGTCTGGACTGAACTAGTCCCTTCTTCAGGGAAAATATCATATGGCCTTGATCCTTAGTGCAGCTACTTAAATACAGTCAAAAGGTGGAGGGAAAAAAGTGCGGAAAAAACATGTTAAAAGAGGTGGCTCACATTTTGTGTCGCCCACCTGCTGATGTCTGATGTTTATGCAGTACAGAGCAAGAAATACAATCAAAGTACATAAAACTACAAGCAGTATTGACATATGTAAAACACATGTAGTGTAATGGCAGGAAGGAGGTGAAGGGAACAAGTGAGCCCTAATCTACCCACCACCCTGTCCCTGCCTACTTGCAACGACCCGCCCTAGGCGACGGGGTACAACTTGGCGGCGGTCCCTACGCTGTCTAAGTGCAAGGGAGTACAAACAGGGAACACGCAAGGGAAGGGGCCGCGATAGGCTCTCCCACTCCTGAGCCTGCCACCCTGGTTGGTGGGAGCCGGTGTCAGTCTAAGAGGTCTGGCCTTAGGTGTCGACTGATTAATCCCGGGAGTATACACAGACGTAGTACCCGGCAGATCCTTTACATGTAGGCCCCAATCACATGACCGTAAAATCGCCCATAATTACGGACCGTAATTACGGGCACATTAGTTTCTGTCGCCGACGGACACCTTCCCGTATATTTACGGGAATGTGTCCATGCTGTAGAAACATGACGAAAAAAATAGGACATGTCCTATTTTTTTATTTTATGGACCGTGCTCCCATACTTTATAATGTGAGCATGGCCCGTAAATACGGCCGGCTGTCCGCGCCCGTCCTTTCCCGTAATTACGGGTCATAATTTACGGGCACGGTCGTGTGCATGGAGCCTAGCTCGCAGTAGAAATAAAGGAACTGTTATGTTGAACGGGGTTGCTGTACGAGTGCATATAGTGATATTGGGTTATAGTGCAGTGGATATACCATTTTCATATTAATCTGGCCACTGTGGGAGTAGGTACGGGGCCTGGAGAAGTCAAAGTTGGTGACGTGGTGCTGTAATGATACAGTGGGGCGGGTTAGTATTAGCTGGAAGCTAGGTGTAGATTGCGGCTGTTATGTCTGTGGTGGTCCAGTGAAACTGCGGGGAGGATTGGGTTAACTAGAGGTTAGTCAACTGTAGGCGTGGAGATGATGAGCCTGAGGGAACAGTGGTATATGTGGCCGGTTATGTATGAAAGAGGTTGGAATACTGGGGGCGTGGTTTCCCTCTGGGATGGGAGCGACGCTATGTGGGGACATATATTGCCCGATAGGCAGGGTCAGAGGATATAGTTTGAAGTTATGAGGAGGGAAGGACTATCTTCCTATCGTTTCTGGAAGTGGCATTTTAGCTAAGCTGTTTTAAATTGCAAATATATACAGTAAATAAAGATAACTCATGTGTTCAACACTAGTTCACTTGTCCTTTTATCAATACTTTATTTTGAGGTTTTAGAACCCTATAAAAAGGAAAGTATCTCACTACCATTTTCAGCTTTGTTACTGTCACATCTCAGTTATAATGCCATTCCCAATGAAGACCAATTTCCCAACTTACGCCAGCCAAACCGGCTCCATGAGATCCTGTTCCAAAGCTGTCACGTTGCGGCGACATTAACCATCTGCCAGTAGACAAGTTAAATATGCAATTATTATATTTTAAGGATGACTATAAAATTGAAGTAGTTTGGAACAATACTCAAGGGCCTTGTGAACTTAAAAATATAGTTGGCTGATATAATACTATTGATGGTCTCCTATTTAGGCGTTGGCGTGAACTACCTTCATTCTACTGATGTTGAGCCAGCTTCCCTGCCTCTGACCAATCAGCATGATGCAGCTTGAAGGTGCCCCTTTGGCTAACTACAGAAAATTAGCATATAGGGAGCCAACACAAGTATATCTGGAACGGGGGTCCAGGAAAAAAATAACGGCGCTGGAATCAGGGAGACAGCACTATTCAGGTCACTTAACCAGTTCAACTTATATGACCTACTGACAGGTTCTCTTTAAATACAAGTTCCAGCTTGGAGGCCAATAGCACTTCTATTCAGCCCTTATCTAGCACGTTTCTTCTACCTACAGTACTCACATGTGAAAGAGAGCTGCAGATAGCATCTAAATGAATGCACTATATTTACTCAGATATCTGCATGTCTTTCCCTAAGGACCCAATATCAATCTTTATTATTTCCAGAAACTTCTTTTGCACATTTCGTACTGAAATAGAATTATTATATTGCTTTGGTCCAATAAGCATAAATGAAATGTAAATTACAATTTCAATGCTAGAGCGGTGGTATAATATCACATTCAGTAAAGAGTAAAGTCAATTATAGGATTAGACATTTCTTTGTTCTCAAGAGGAAGGTCCATACAGAACCGATATATAAATTGTAATTTACCACATCAACTACCTACAGTATATGACATACGTATACCCACAATTACTACTGATCACTTCTATGTAAATTAAAAAATAAAGTTGTCTTTCCATAAATCATTCACCATTAGGAGTTAATAAGCATTCATGATTAATAGTCACCACTGTATTATAATGAATGCTGCCACTGTAAAGTATGATTCAGGGATCTTTGGGAAGTGAAACGCAGCATCTTCTGTCTCTTCCGCATTTAATTGGCATGTAAGATGTAGACAATAATGTAAAGCAGGAGTCAAGTTGATCTTAAAAACACATCAGTCATTCTCGGCTGTGTCTTTTCTTAGTTCAATACATTTTTATTTTCTTATTTTTAAGTCTTGTAATACCCATGATATCATAAAGGTGTTTTTAATTACAGCATTTGTTATTAACCTCTTTAGGACCCAGCTTGTTTTGACCTTGTGGACACAGATTACTTTTTCAAATCTGACGTGTCACTTTATGTGGTAATAACTCCGGAATGCTTTTGCCTATCCAAGCGATTCTGAGATTGTTTTCTCTTGACATATTGTACTTTATGTTAGTGAAAAAATGTGTTCGATACATACAATATTTATTTGTGAAAAACATTTGCAAAAATTAGCATTTTTCTAAATGTAAATTTATTTGCTTGTAAAACAGATCGTAATACCACACAAAATAGTTACTAGTTAACATCCCCCATATGTCTCCTTTATGTTTGCATCGTTTTTTTTCACGTCCTTTTATTTTTCTAGGACGTTACAAGGCTTAGAACTTTAGCAGCAATTTCTCATATTTTCAAGAAAATTTCAATAGGCCATTTTTTCAGGGACCAGTTCAGTTCTGAAGTGGCTTTGAGGGCCTTATATATTAGAAAGTCCCCATAAATCACCCCATTTTGAAAGCTGCACCCCTCAAGGTATTCAAAACCACATTCAGAAAGTTTTTGTAACCCTTTAGGCGTTTCACAGGAATTAAGGCAAAGTAGAGGTGAAATTTACAAATTTCACTTTTTTTGCCGAAATTCATCTGCAATAAAAAAACAAATCTGTAACACAGAAGGTTTTACCAGAGAAATGCAACTCAATATTTATTGCCCAGATTCTGCAGTTTTTAGAAATATCCAACATGTGGCCCTAGTGTCCTAATGGACTGAAACACTGGACTCAGAAGCAAAGGAGCACCTAGTGGATTTTGGGGCCTCCTTTTTTTAGGAATATATTTTAGGCACCATGTCAGGTTTGAAGAGGTCTTGTGGTACCTAAACAGTCGAAACCCCCCCAAAAGTGACCCCATTTTGGAAACTACACCACTCAAGGCATTTTTCTAGGGTTATAGTTAGCACTTTGAACCCACAGTTTTTTTTGCAGAATTTAGTGGAATTAGTCTGTGAAGATGAAAATCACCTTTTTTTTCTGTGGAATAAAGGAGAAAAAGCACCCCAACATTTGTAAAGCAATTTCTCCCGATTACGGCAATACCCCATATGTGGTTATAAACTGATGTTTGGACCCACAGCAGGGCTCAGCAGGGAAGGAGCGCCTTTTGGATTTTGGAGCGCAGATTTTGCTGGATTGGTTTTCAGTGCCATGTCGGGTTTCCAATGCCCCGGAGGGACCAAAACAGTGGAAAAGTGACCCTATTTTGGAAACTACACCCCTCAAGGAATTTTTCTAGGGGTATAGTGAGCATTTTGACCCCACAGGATCTTTTTTTAGAGCTAAGGTGACCAAAAAACTGCGATTTTGGCGCTTCAAATTCTTTATTTCTTACAGCGTTCACCGTGAGCAATAAATTAAGTTTTACTTTATTTTGCCGGTCGGTACTTTTACGGCGATACCATATGTGTATAGTTTTTTTAAAGTTTTGCAGCGTTTGTACAATAAAATTACGTTTCTATAAAATAATTTAGTTTCTGAGACACAATATTCTGTGGGAGCCGCAACTGTTTTATTTTTTCGTCACAAAAGCTGTGGGAGGCCTTGTTTTTTGGGGGACGGGTTGTAGTTTTTATTGGTACTATTTTGGGGTAGATGCGACTTTTTGATAATTTTTTATTCTATATCTTGGGAGGGGTGGTGACCAAAAAATAGCGATGCTGACATAGTTTTCAGTTTATTTTGGTTGCGGTGTTCACCGTGCGGAAAAAGTAACATTATAGTTTGATAGTTTGGGTCGTTACGAACACGGTGATACCAAATATGTGTACTTTTTTTTAACGTTTTCATTTTTTCCCTATAATAATTGACTTATTATAGGAAAACAAAAACTTTTATTTTTACACTTTTATAAAACATTTTTATTAACTTTTTACACTTTATTTTTTTTTACCTGCAGCTCTGATCGCTGCTAGAATACATTACAGTACCTAGGTTTTGGAGATTTTAGGCTGGGTTCACACAGAGTATTTTGCAGGCGGAAAATCTGGCTCAAAATTCAGTTTGCAATTTTGAGGCAGATTTTGCTCTGCCTGCACGCCGATTTTCTCAGTGTTTTTCACCGCGGACATTGAGTGCTATGGGTAAAAAACGCAGTGAAATATGCTTTCTCTGCCTCCCATTGATGTCAATGGGAGGTCGGAGATGTAAATGCCCGAAGATAGGGCATGTCGCTTATTTTTACTGCGAGACGGTTTTTCCGCTCGCGAGCGAAAAAAACGCCTCCGCCTCCCATTGAGATCAATGGGAGACATTTTCGGACGTTTTTTGACGCATTTTCCGACGCGGTTTCCGCGTCCAAAAACGTGTCAAAAAAACTCTGTGTGAACTGGCCCTTATAATTTTCTATATTCATAAATATTTTGAATTTAATAATTTGTCGATATAACTGTATGGTCTAATGTAGTCTTTTATATAACACAACGTACTAAAAAGGTATAGGGCGCTGTACATTTTGTACTTAAAAATAAATGAATGGACTAAAATGCAACCCTCATTTCACAAAACGAGTTGTATGTCGCAGAATCCCATAATATGCCTCAAAATTAATGTTATTCAAAAACTTTGACACAACTTAGGCTGGGTTCACACGACCTATTTTCAGACGTAAACGAGGCGTATTATGCCTCGTTTTATGTCTGAAAATAGGGCTACAATACGTCGGCAAACATCTGCCCATTCATTTGAATGGGTTTGCCGACGTACTGTGCAAACAACCTGTAATTTACGCGTCGTCGTTTGACAGCTGTCAAACGACGACGTGTAAAAATACAGCCTCGTCAAAAGAAGTAATACAGCCTCGTCAAAAGACGTAATTTGAGCCGTTCTTCATTGAACTCAATGAAGCACAGCTCAAAATTTACGGCTGTCAGAGAAGCCTCGCAAACTGCGAGGAGGAGCTTTTACGTCTGAAACGAGGCAGCTGCTTTCTCCTGAAAACAGTCTGTCTTTTCAGACGTAAATGCCTGCTATCGTGTGCACATACCCTTAACAAAAAAGGCTGTAAAATACGGAGCTGTTTTCAAGAGAAAACGGCCTCTGATTTACAGCAGTTTTTTTATGCATCAGGCGTATTTTGATGCATTTTTTACGTCCGTTTTTGGAGCTGTTTTTCTATTGAGACAATGAAAAACGGCTCCAAAAATGGCTCAAGAAGTTAGGGTATGTGCACACGATTGCAGGCAATTACGTCTGAAAAGACACTGTTTTCAGGAGAAAACAGCTGTCTAGTTTCAGCCGTAATTGCTCCTCCTCGCATTTTGCGAGGATTCTCTGACAGCCGTAAATTTTGAGCTGTGCTTCATTGAGTTCAATGAAGTACGGCTCAAATTACGTCTGAAAGAAGTGTCCTGCACCTCTTTTGACGAGGCTGTATTTTTACGCGTCGTCGTTTGACAGCTGTCAAACGACAACGCGTAAATGACAGGTTGTCTGCACAGGACGTCGGCAAACCCATTCAAATGAATGGGCAGATGTTTGCCGACGTATTGTAGCCCTATTTTCAGACGTAAAACGAGGCATAATACGCCTCGTTTACGTCTGAAAATAGGTCGTGTGAACCCAGCCTTACATGCACTTCTTTTTTACGGGGCGTTTTTTTATGTGTTGTTTTTACAAACGGTACGTAAAAAATCGCCCGGTGGCAACGAAACTCCGTTTTTCTCATTGAAATAAATGGGCAGATGATTGGAGGCGTTCAGACTCCGTAATTTTAGCCGTTTTTCGAGGCGTTTACGGCCCAAAAAATGGCTGAAAATAGGCCAAGTGAACATACCCTTAAAGTTCAGTAAAAAGATATTGGTGAAGTCAACTAAGTCCTTTTCACACACCATTTTTTATCCACATAGGGGACGCGGATGAAAAATATGTTAGTATGAATAAGGCGAAGTTATAGCTCACTTAGCACTGTTTGGGGCCCAGGGATCCCCAAGATAATCTACGAGGACTATATCGGGATGTACAGTAGGACTAGATGATGATCCTACTGTAGTCTGTGCAGTCAGATGTGTGGCTGCCTACACATATCCTTGTTTTTACATTATTTTCCTGGAAAATTTAATTGACTGATAATTTTGGAAAATGTGGTGCAAGTCAATGAATAATGCAAGAAAACCTAAACTCACCATAAACATACAGTTAGCCCCACAAAACGTGCACGTTATTTCGATAGAGATGAAGATAGCGAGTAGCCAGTGACCCTTACCGCTAAAAGAAATCTAATTTATTGTACAATCCCTCAGATGAAAAATGGAGGTCATATTTTATTATGCTGTGTTTTTCTACAATGAAAGTCATAAATGTAACAACCATACAAGGAATATGGCATATTACAGTTTGAAAAAAATAAAGTATGCCCTAAAATCCTTAGGCCCTGTTTACACTGAGTTTTATTGCAGGCAGAAAAAAATCTGCCTCAGAATTCCTTCAGGAATTTCGAGGTAGATTTTGAACTGGCTGCATTTTTTTTCTGCAGTTTTCACTGCGTTTTTCGCCTGCGGCCATTGAAGCTAATGCAAGGACCGCAGGCAAAAAAAATCACACAAAAAACGCTCGGAAACGAGCCCTGCAGGATTTTTCTGCCTCCCATTAATTCAATTCAGAGGCGGTAACCGTGGCAGGAAAGGACATTGCACTTTCTTTCCCCGCGAGCTGCCAAAAGCCATCCCGGAAAAAAGACGCTTCTGCCTCTCTTTGAAATCAATGGGGGGTGGGCAATTTGTCCAGTTTTTTGGCGCTGATTCCGATGTGGTTTTCGCATCAAAAGCAGCGTAAAAAAACTCAGTGTGAACTGACCCTTATGGTTCTTCACCACGTAGCAGACATGAGATTTTGAAACACGTAAAATCTCTCTGATGGTTTTTTTTCTGCATGAAATATTACATGTGTAGTGCTTCTTGTATCCTAACCCTCTCAGAGAAATAGAGTCGTTGTTTTTAGCTTTCCTGAACTGTTCTGGAAAAATTGAATCAAATTGGTTTGGCAATATGTTTTGCATGTACTTTCAAAAGATAGTCCATCTAGGGAAGTAAAGGGTCTGAGTCGTTGTTGATCTCTGATACAGTCTTTCTGCCATCAACTGCCACTAGGGAGAGCTTGCTGCATATATATTTATCTAGCAACCAATAACTTCAATGGGTGCTACATAGATCTATATACAGTGAGCTCCCCATAGCAGCGGCAAGAGCCAAAATTCTTAAACTGTAATTTTTTGGGGGAAATTATAGAAACACATTTTTGTTATCCTAGACCACCACAAATAATACCACTACACACTATTGTGTATGGGAGGCACTGGTTGGATATGATCGAGCTCTTAATTTGTGCCCTCTGATGGTGATGTTAATAGGGGCACCCTGACAGTCGTTTTATGAGAACATAATTTGCGTACTGTATGAATAATGATACCCATGAAGCTACACTTCTGCCAAAATCCCTTGTACATCCCGTCTCAATCTCTAGGCACAATTTGCAGGCGTGATATCATAGAAAGCTTCCCTTGCATGTCCATTATGTCTGTAAACACATTGTTAGTATGTGATCAATATAATTTTACTAAACTTATTATGGGAATTAGTCATTTGTATGGAGATAGGAGTAGGAGTAAGAAGCAGAATTCCACATGTCAGACTCGGCCCCTTTAGACATGTAGCACCACAAGTACACACATCCAATAGTCAAGTAAATCATAGTAAAATGTCAATTTAACCCGTAAAAATTATAATTCCCTTTTGAAGACAGCATCTTTATTTCTATTTATTCTCCGTTCCTCCACACAAATGCTGGTTTCCACTTCTGCCGATAGCCCGGTCGGTATAGCGTTACTGTATACGAAGCTCCTATTTAGATGGATAAGACCCATATACAGCTATATGTGCATCCCCAAAGGAGGAAGAGTCTGCTGGTATTGGGACAAGTTGAGAATCAGCGCTCTGAACTACAGAAATGCCTAATTGAACAAAGAGCAAAATTGCTCAGATATATTTACTGCTGACTTCTTCAGACATTGAAGCAATGGTAGGTAGACTTTAAATATAACTTGTCAGCAGGAGGAATTATTCTTGCACAGCAGGGGAGCAAAGGTTACTGGCCCTACAGTAAAGTTATTAGTCTGAAAGACTCACACATATAACTCTCCTGCTGTGCTGCTGTACAATATGTCCTGGGAAAAATACAAAAACATCTATCTATCTATCTATCTATCTATCTATCTATCTATCTATCTATCTATCTATCTATCTATCTATCTATCTATCTATCTATCTATCTATCTATCTATCTATCTATCTATCTATCTATCTATCTATCTATCTATCATCGCTTCCCATTACTTCACCAAATTTTTCATATCTTAGAAGTATTTTTCAGATAATTGACCTGCTTCAAGTTTAAATTAGCAGGAATCAAGGTGACTATGGGGGATGTTGTAAAATAAAGTAGTTTCCTTTCTGGGTCATTGTTAGGCTTCGTTCACATCTGCGTCAGGGCTCCATACAGGGGTTCCATCTGAGCATTCCGTAGTTTTGACGGAATCATTACCATAGTCGACTATAGTATTTCTTCCGTCAAAACGACTGAACCCTTGCACATCGGAGACAAATGGAAACCATTTGCACCGGATCCGTCACAATTGAAATCAATGGTGATGCAAACGCAATCCTATGGTTTACGTTTGTTTCAGTCAGGGTTCCATTCATGGGTTCTCCTGACGGAAAGCTCCGAAGGAACCCCTGAACGGAGCCCTGACGATGATGTGAATGAAGCCTTATATGTTTCTTTGTGTAAATTTCCCACCTTACCAGTACCAAGCAGCCCCATACCACTACATTCCCACCACAATGCTTGATAAAAGGCATTAAGGGTATGTGCACACGAGAAGTGGCTTTTACGTCTGAAAAGACAGACTGTTTTCAGGAGAAAACAGCTGCCTCGTTTCAGACGTAAAAGCTCCTCCTCGCATTATGCGTGGCGTCTTTGTCGCTCGTAAATCTTGAGCTGCTCTTCATTGACTTCAATGAAGAACGGCTCAAATTACATTGCAAAGAAGTGTCCTGCACTTCTTTGCCGAGGCAGTCATTTTACGCGTCGTCGTTTGACAGCTGTCAAACGACGACGTGTAAATGACAGGTCGTCTGCACAGTACGTCGGCAAACCCATTCAAATGAATGGGCAGATGTTTGCCGACGTATTGTAGCCCTATTTTCAGACGTAAAACGAGGCATAATACGCCTCGTTTACGTATGAAAATAGGTCGTGTGAACCCAGCCTAAGCGTTCCTCCAACATTCTTTTATTGCTTCTACGTCTCAGATATGTTCTTTGAAGCAACCACTTATGCCTCCATGTCTTTGTTCATGTGCCCATTTTAAAATTTTTGTTTCTATTTATCATTTTCAAATCTGGTCTTTGCATTATAACTCTGCCTGTAACGCCTTCATCACTGATATTTGGTGGGTACTATTTAAGAAAGCCGCCATCACAGGCGTCTCTTTCTCAGACTGTTCACTCTGATGTACTTATCCTTTTGTGCAGTTGTTCACCGGAGTCTTTTTCTCTAGAGGTTAGATCCAGTTTTCTCTTTTATCAGAACAGTAGTGGACACCTTTGTATAAAAGCTTTAATTTATTGGCAATGTGACATGAATGGAATATGCTGCTAAACGCTGAGTGTAAAACGGGACTTACAAAGGTTTCTCTAACAACCAATTTCAGAATTATTAAGGGTGATCTTAGCTTTACCATTAGTAATGCAACTGAATAAATGATAGATCAGTTATTTGAAGCAGTTATAATCATTGGCAACATTAGTAATGTTTTAACCCCTTAACCCTTTCAGGACGAGACTAATTGTCATTTTTATGCTTTTGGTTTTTTTCCTCCCTGCTTTCAAAAAGTCATAACTTTTTTTTTTCCGTTCAGCCAAATGAGGGCTTAATTTTTACAGGACAAATTGTACTTTCTAATACTACTATTTAATATTATTTGTGATGTACTGGTAAGCTGGAAAAAAAATCAGAATGGGGTGGAATTGGAAAAAAACAGCAGTTCTGCCATTTGCTAATGGGTTTAGTTTTTACGTTGTTCACTGTACGGTGAAACTGACACAATACCTTTATTCTGCGGGTCAGTATGATCACGGTGTATATAGTTTTTATTATGTTTTAGTACCTTTAAAAAAAATGTTAACGTTTGAAAGAAATAAAAATCTATTCTTGCATCGCCATATTGTGACCCCTGTAACTTTTTATATTTCTGTGTACAGGTGTAAGGTGACTTTTTTGCACATGGAAAGATTTTGTATTTATTAATAGAATTTTGGGTAATGTCTCGCATTTTGATCACTTGTTATTCCATTTTTTTGGGGGTTGAAGTAGCAAAAAACCTGTGATTCTGCAATTTTGGCCTTTTTTTTCCACTATGTCATTCACCGGAAAAATATTTTTCGATTTTTATAGTTCGGGCATTTTCGGACGCGGGGATACCTAATGTCTTTGTGTTTATTTTTGTTTATTTTTATATGTGATCTAGGGAAAGGGGGGTGAATTGAATTGGTCAAAAATATCTAGATTTAGCCCCCAATTTTTTACTTTGTAATAGGAGAAAACAACACCCCAAAATTTGTTACTCAATATCTCCTGAGCATGAAAATACCCTATATAAACTGCTGTTTGGGCACATGGCAGGGCTCAGAAAGGAAGGAGTGCCATTTGGCATTTGGAGCTCAGATTTTACTGGATTGTTGTTCGCCATGCCACATTTGCAAAGCCCCTGAGGTACCAGAGTACAGTGGAAACCCCCGAGAATTTACCCCATTTTGGAAACTACACCCATCAAGACATTTATCATTTGCCTGGACATATGACAGGGCTCAGAAGTGAAAGAGCACCATGCGGATTTCAATTATATTTTGGTGATTTTCACAGCATTGGACAACAATTGCAGGATTCTGAGGTCAAATAGTGAAACAAACTCCCAGAAGTGATACCATTTTGGAAACTACACCCCTCAAGGCATTTTTAATGGGTGTAGAGAGCATTTTGACACCACAGGTGTTTGTTTGTTTTTGAGAAATTATTACACAGTGGATGGTGCAAAGCTAAATTTTTTCCACAGATATGTAATTTCAGTGCCCAATATGTGGTGTCCAGCTTGTGCCACTGAAGACAAATACCATATATGTGGAGGTAAACTTATGTTTGGGCAAACTGTAGGGTTCAGAAGGGAGGGAGCGCCATTTGAAGGAAGTAAGTATTTGATCCCTTGCTGATTTTGTAAGTTTGCCCACTGTCAAAGACATGAACAGTCTAGAATTTTTAGGCTAGGTTAATTTTACCAGTGAAAGATAGATTATATAAAAAAAAAACTGAAAATCACATAGTCAAAATGATATTTATTTATTTGCATTGTGAACAGAGAAATAAGTATTTGATCCCTTTGGCAAACAAGACTTAATACTTGGTGGCAAAACCCTTGTTGGCAAGCACAGCAGTCAGACGTTTTTTGTAGTTCATGATGAGGTTTGCACACATGTTAGATGTAATTTTGGCCCACTCCTCTTTGCAGATCATCTGTAAATCATTAAGATTTCGAGGCTGTCGCTTGGCAACTCGGATCTTCAGCTCCCTCCATAAGTTTTCGATGGGATTAAGGTCTGGAGACTGGCTAGGCCACTCCACGACCTTAATGTGCTTCTTTTTGAGCCACTCCTTTGTTGCCTTGGCTGTATGTTTCGGGTCATTGTCGTGCTGGAAGACCCAGCCACGAGCCATTTTTAATGTCCTGGTGGAGGGAAGGAGGTTGTCACTCAGGATTTGACGGTACATGGCTCCATCCATTCTCCCATTGATGCGGTGAAGTAGTCCTGTGCCCTTAGCAGAGAAACACCCCCAAAACATAATGTTTCCACCGCCATGCTTGACAGTGGGGACGGTGTTCTTTTGGTCATAGACAGCATTTCTCTTCCTCCAAACATGGCGAGTTGAGTTAATGCCAAAGAGCTCAATTATAGTCTCATCTGACCACATCACCTTCTCCCAATCACTCTCAGAATCATCCAGATGTTCATTTGCAAACTTCAGACGGGCCTGTACATGTGCCTTCTTGAGCAGGGGGACCTTGCGGGCACTGCAGGATTTTAATCCATTACGGCGTAATGTGTTACCAATGGTTTTCTTGGTGACTGTGGTCCCAGCTGCCTTGAGATCATTAACAAGTTCCTCCCATGTAGTTTTCGGCTGAGCTCTCACCTTCCTCAGGATCAAGGATACCCCACGAGGTGAGATTTTGCATGGAGCCCCAGATCGATGTCGATTGACAGTCATTTTGTATGTCTTCCATTTTCTTACTATTGCACCAACAGTTGTCTCCTTCTCACCCAGCATCTTACTTATGTTTTTGTAGCCCATTCCAGCCTTGTGCAGGTCTATGATCTTGTCCCTGACATCCTTAGAAAGCTTTTTGGTCTTGCCCATGTTGTAGAGGTTAGAGTCAGACTGATTAATTGAGTCTGTGGACAGGAGTCTTTTATACAGGTGACCATGTAAGACAGCTGTCTTTAATGCAGGCACCAAGTTGATTTGGAGCGTGTAACTGGTCTGGAGGAGGCTGAACTCTTAATGGTTGGTAGGGGATCAAATACTTATTTCTCTGTGCACAATGCAAATAAATATATATAATTTTGACTATGTGATTTTCTGTTTTTTTTTAATATAATCTATCTCTCACTGGTAAAATTCACCTAGCCTAAAAATTCTAGACTTTTCATGACTTTGACAGTGGGCAAACGTACAAAATCAGCAAGGGATCAAATACTTATTTCCTTCACTGTATATATATACCGTGTTTCCCCGATAGTAAGACACCCCCGATTGTAAGACGTATCGGGGGTTTCAGGGGGGTCGGCTAATATAAGCCGTACCCCGAAAGTAAGACATATGTCTTACTTTCGGGGAAACACGGGGGTATTGCCGCCTCCTGCCCACTTCCGCGCCGCCCCCTCTCCATATGTCACCGCGCCGTCCCCTGCACTTGCTCCTGCTGCAACTGCCGGAATCGAAGCGCGCGCCGATTCCGGCAGTTTAACCCATTAAATACCGCTGTCAATAGCGACAGCGGCATTTAATGTGTTTGACAGAGGGGGGAGCTCCCTCTGTCACCCGATCGGCGCCCCCGCAAACAAATCGCGGGTCGCCGTCGGGTTTCCATGACAGCCGGGGGTCTAACAAAGACCCCCAGGTCTGCCTTCAGCATCTGCCTGTTAGGCGATGCCGGAGGCATGACCTAATAGGTTGCCTGTCAGTTTTACACTGACAGGCAATAATGCTTCGGTATACTAAGTATACCAAAGCATTATATATGCGATCGGCACATCGCATAGTGAAGTCCCCTGGTGGGACTAAAAAAAAAAAATGTAAAACAGTTAAATAAAGTTTGTGAAAAAAAAAAAAAAAAAAATTCGACAATTTTTTTACAATATAAGACATACCCCGAAAGTAAGACATAGTCGGGCTTTTGGGGATAAAAAGAAAGTAAGACACTGTCTTACTTTCGGGGAAACACGGTATATATATATATATATATATATATATATATATATATATATATATACATATATATATATATATTTATTTTTTTAATACATATATATATATATATATATAAAAATATCCATAGTAACCTCATTGCCCACTTTCAAAGCAAGTATAGAGTTATCACCAAGCATGTAATGTCTTTATAGAAAATCACAGTACAATAGCTGAAGATCTATAAAGTTTTCTTTATTGAACTTTTAGACATTGAAGCCTCTAGTTGGCAGCTTCACCTCTGCACAGTGATTTTCTTTTTTTCTTAGCACATTGCAGTCAAGGCTACTTCTTTCCTTTGACAGAAAGGGAACAATAATCTGGTTAAATCCTCAATGCACTGACCTGATCTGTGCTGAATTCCCATATAAATATAACCTGCCCTTTCTGCCAAAAAGAGATTGAAGAAAATCATTTTCAAACATAGAAAGCATTTTGTCAAAGTGAATCAGTAGAAATAGTCCCAGTCCTTTAGTACAGGGAAACGATTAAACTTTTATCATTTTAATCTGATATTTATAAAGACTAGAAAAAAATAATAAAGATCCTGCAATACCGGAAGTGCCGGTTCCGTTGCATGACAGACACTATCGGCGCCTGATGAAACGATTGAAAATAATGGGGTTCGTGTTGTTTCCGTCATGGTGTACGACATTTTACCAGAAACAATACCGCATATTGTTTCTGCCATTTTGATTCAGACCTGTGACGAAGGCCCCCAACGGAGCTTCCAACTCAGATGTGAACAGGCCCTTAAAGAGAAACATTAAGTAATTTCCACCACCCGTAACTTATTACATATTATAACCATATTCATTTATTTTTCTCCATGCTACTTCTAACTTGCTTTTTAGAAAATAATTTCTGTTCACATCTTGATTGTGGAAATCAATGTCTGCAGGGAGTAGTTCTAGTCTGTACTGCATGTGCCATGATATCTTTCCCAGGTATCATTTAGGTAGGTGCAACCAGATGACAGCTATCAGAATCTTAAGTTTCAGGGATCATTTCACATAGTGAGCAGAATACTGGAGAGCAAAAGATACAGTTCTAACACACGAGAGGCGACAGACTGTGCCCTATGCTGCAGCATTCGTGTCACAGGCAGTGTGCAGACTCCAACCCACTGCAGGGAGGAGCAGAGATAACTGTTTGGCAATGGCATTTCAACATCTGCAGGAACAAGAAGCAGGAGTAGACTCAGGGAATACTCAGTGGTTGCCACCAAGTTCATTATGGATTAATACTATGCAATAGCCCAGACATATTCTACCTGATACACTATTATTCATAAACCCACAGATGTGTCCTTCCTTATAAGACAAACTGAGCACTGCTAAATATGACAAATTTTGCTTCAGATGTGTCCTTCCTTATCGTTCCTCATATCTCAACATATCCTGACATATGTGGTGCGTATCTGACATATGTGGTGCGAAATGACCAGCTTTTGAAAAAAACATGATTTTGCGATACCGTGCATGAGATGTCAGTGCTATAGATTTCTATGTGTGGCCAACCAGAAGTTGTGATGTAAAATACAGCCTGTCAAGGGTTTTGCTAGCATGTCGTGATATTATATTGAAATTGGAGTCGTTAACCAAATTCAAACAAAGGTAAGATAGGACAGATCTGTACAAAAGACAGCTGTGGCATTAGACATCAAAATTACATGTGAGAGGTCACATGGGAAACTATTGATTACACCGGATTGCTGAATCACCTAGTAGCTAAATAGGTATTATGTTCAATTAACCTCTTAACGCCGAAGGACGGATATATCCGTCCTCTGCAGCTGCTAGTTCGCGCAGGAGGACTGATATATCCGTCCTGTGATGGCGCGGGTACTGCCAGTGTACACACGCGATCAGCGGCAGGAGAACGGCTGTTATACACAGCCTGGCTCCTGCTGCAACTGCCGGAATCGAAGTGCGCTCCGATTCCGGCAGTTTAACCCATTAAATGCCGCTGTCAATAGTGACAGCGGCATCTAATGTGTTTGACAGAGGGAGGGAGCTCCCTCTGTCACCCCATCGGCGCCCCCGCAAAGAAATCGCGGGTCGCCGTCGGGTTTCCATGGCAGCGGGGGTCTAACAAAGACTCCCAGGTCTGCCTTCAGCATCTGCCTGTTAGGCGATGTCGGAGGCATGACCTAACAGGTTGCCTGTCAGTTTTACACTGACAGGCAATAATGCTTTGGTATACTAAGTATACCGAAGCATTATATATGCGATCAGCAGATCGCATAGTGAAGTCCCCTGGTGGGACTAAAAAAACAAAATGTCAATCAGTTAAATAAAGTAGGTGAAAAAATAAATAAAAATTATTACAGTGAAAATCAAATAAAACTACTTTTTTTGCCCAAAAAGTGGTTTTATTTAGTAAAAGTGTCAGAAAAAATCACACATACAGATATATGGTATCCCCGCGATCGTAACAACTTGAACAATAAAATGAACACATTAATTAAACTGCCGGATGAACGGCGTCCAAAAAAAACACAAAAAACAACTGAAAAATTCGCTCTTTTCTCCCATTCCCACCATAAAAAATTAAATAAAAATTTATCTATAAGTCCTATGTTCCCCAAAATAGTACTAATGAAAACTACACATTGGCCCGCCAAAATCAAGCCCCCATACGGCCACATTGACGGAAAAATAAAAACGTTACGGCTCTTGGAATGCTGCAATGCAAAAACAAGTAATTTTTTTCTAAAAGGCTTTTTATTGGGCAAACTTAGGAAAACATATAAAACCTTTACATATTTGGTATCACCGTAATCGTGCCGACCCATAGAATAAAGTGAACATGTTATTTACGCTGCATAGTAAACGGCGTAAATTTATAACGTGAAAATCAATGCTGGAATAGCTGCTTATTTTCAATTCTCTCCTAAAATAAAGTTAATAAAAGTTAATCGATATATTATAAGCATCTAAAAATGGTACAATTACAAAATACAACTCGTCCCGCAAAAAACAAGCCCTTATACGGCTATGTCGACGGAATAAAAAAAAAGTTACGACTCTTGGAATGTGACCGTGAAAAAACAAAAAATAATCCTTGGTCATTAACGTGCAAAATGGCCCGGTCATTAAGGGGTTAAATAAATGCTGGCCTCTGTCTCTTATATGTTTATGGACATTGTATTTATTTTGACATGCATAGGGAAATATGTTAACTGTATGAAATAACCGAAATGCCCCCTTCAATCTGCTGCAGTATGCAAAGTTTTTAAATGGTGCTGTCTGTTACTAGACTGTAAAAGGAACTGATTAATTCCACCACCTTGCACTGTACTCCATTTTGTCTTCAAAATTATTTAGATGATTAAAGAAATATACTTTGCTGTGTTTAAAGAAAGTTTTGCTTCTGTACACATACTTTTCTATTACTTTTTCTATTACATCATTCTGTGGTATCATATTCGGCCTTAAATATTTTTTAATCATGACTAAAGAGGGCTTCAAGATCCCCTCCTCCACACTTAAATGGGTTTTCCAGCCACTAAAAATTGATGGCCATCAATAACTGATGGGTCGGGGTCAGACTTTCTGATCAGATGTTTTTAAGCGGCAATTCACAGGTATTGACGTGAGTGGAAGAAAAGGCTGCAATACCTGTGAATCACCGCTAAATGCGTGTCGACGATTCACAGTAAGCAAGAAGAAATGAAGGGGAAGCAGCGCTCGTACGAGCACTGCGGTCCCTTCAAGACAGCTGATTGGCGGGGAGTCCGGGAGTCGGACCCCAACCCATTAACTATTGATGGCCTATCCTGAGAATAGTAAAATGGGAAAAAATTTATGGATATACAGGGGAGCGCTACTAATAAGTAAACGGGTAACAGTGGTAAATTCCTTGATTTATTAAATATAGGCAACGCGTTTCAACACAGGACATGTGTCTTCGTCAGGCCAAGGAAGAACAAATAGTGCAAAGAGACATCTTAAATAATAAGCCAAACATGATTAAAAAATCCACAGCAGCCTGAAAAAACCGCGAAAGCAAAGCTCATGGAGAGAGCTATCAGTGACGTCATATAAACAGATGTTAAATGCGGGACTCGCAATCCAGCCAAAAAACAACAAACAACATCACTAAGTGATCCTGCAATTAATACTGCATCATTTTGTTGATGCATGTAAAATGTCAGAACAAAGTCAAAATAAAAACGGGATACGCAATATTACATTATGCGCTGTGAAAATAAAAAAGCAGAGGAACACATTTAAAAGACAGCAGGAGAAACAATAAAGAGTTAAAATAACTCCGTAATATCTACGTGTGTCCTGGCTGAGTCCACAGGAGAAGCGCAGGCAGTGGAGGAATAAATCAAGCTGTTAGCGAACGGCACGAAAGAGTTCCATGTAGTTATGGCAACGGAGCAGAGACGGAGGCCGCAGAGGGCCAAAAAGAGAAAAAGAGCAAAACGAGGTAAACAGAACAAGATCTCCAGAGGGAGAAAAGAGTTGGAGGGACGGGAAAAGGATGTATCGGCCCTATATACCAATATCCCTCATGACAAGGGTTTATTATCTATGGAGTCCTTTTTAACATCCGATAGTCATGTACCTCGTTCTCAGTCCTTTTTTCTTTTAGAGTGCATAGCTTTTATTCTAGAACACAATATTTTTACTTTTAACGAACAATGTTTTAGACAAAGAAGGGGATGTGCAATGGGTTCTAGATTTGCCCCTTCATATGCAAACCTTTTTATGGGCACTTTTGAGGATCTCTTTATTTTTGATAACCATTCTTTTAGGGACAACATTGTATTGTACAGACGATATATTGATGATCTGTTTTTTATTTGGAAAGGGAATGAAACAGAGGCAATATCTTTCATCAATTTTCTAAATACTAATGACTTTGGTCTGACTTTTACCCACAAATATTCCTCCTCTTCAATTGATTTTTTAGATCTTGTCATCAACAAAGATGATAAGAGTCTTTTTACCACTAATACACATTTTAAAACTGTTGACGTCAACAGCTATTTAGACTTCAAAAGTGCGCACCATCCCTCCTGGCTCCGTAACATACCATTTGGGCAATTTAGGCGCATTAGAAAGAATTGCTCTAGCAATAAGCAATTTCACTCAGAATGCACTATTTTAAAAAAACGTTTTAAGGAGAAACATTTTCCGCACAGTCTAATAAAAGGTGCAATGCATAAAGCATCCAAACTCACACAAGACTCATGTATTATACCCCCTAATAGAATAATAAAAAATAAGAAAAGTGACGATTCCAACCAATTTGGGTACAATTTTATTACTACATACAATTCCGGAAGCAAAGCATGTTTGAACATTATTAAAAAACACTGGCATATTCTGAAAAGCGACCCATATCTGAAAGGTATTCTCCCTGACAAACCCTCAATCACGTTCAGAAGGTCCCAAACATTACGCAACCTTTTAGCACCCAGTAGATTGAGGAATATAGGCTTGAAAACACACAATACACTTCCTCCTATCAGTGGCTCTTTCCGCTGTGGACACCTGAGGTGCATGTGTTGCACCAATATCACACATGGTTGCAAAACCTTTATGTCCTCCACAACTAGTGAATCCTTCCCAATAAAATCATTCATCAACTGTAGCAATAATTTTGTAATATACTTGCTAAAATGTCCTTGTAATCTTCAATATGTGGGAAGAACCACACAACAACTAAGATGTAGGATCAATAAACATAGATCTAATGTGAAAATTGGATTTATGAAACATAGTTTGTCTCGTCACTACATCACAGTGCACAATAGTGATTTCAGCAATATCCTAGTCACCCCAATAGAATATATCCCCCCCTCATATGGCGATAGATTTACTAGATTGAAACAGAGAGAAAATTTCTGGATATTCAAGCTCTCCTGTTTACAACCCAGTGGCCTCAATGATTTATCGGAATCCTCACTTGATTAAACCCACTACACATCATATTGTTCTGTTTACATATGTTGAAGTATTTTTACTTCCCTATGTAATTTTTTGGCATTTTTTGTAATATTTATGAACTATGTATTATCAATGCATTATTATTATTATCATCAATTTATTATTTTTATTTATTAATTGCACATTTATTTTATTCATTAATTGAACGAAATGTTTGTTTTTGTTTTTTTTTGTTTTGTTTTTTTTTCATTCTGTGTTTCATTCCTAAATTGTATTTAATTTATTTTGCCATATTTTATAACTTATCAGCCTTTTACAATATCCTTGCGACTGTTTTATTCAACTATTTAATCCTTTTTTAATATGTGCTCTTATCTATTTACATGGTATCTGTAACTCCCCTATATGTCCTTGCTCACTCACCCATCCTTTTCCCGTCCCTCCAACTCTTTTCTCCCTCTGGAGATCTTGTTCTGTTTACCTCGTTTTGCTCTTTTTCTCTTTTTGGCCCTCTGCGGCCTCCGTCTCTGCTCCGTTGCCATAACTACATGGAACTCTTTCGTGCCGTTCGCTAACAGCTTGATTTATTCCTCCACTGCCTGCGCTTCTCCTGTGGACTCAGCCAGGACACACGTAGATATTACGGAGTTATTTTAACTCTTTATTGTTTCTCCTGCTGTCTTTTAAATGTGTTCCTCTGCTTTTTTATTTTCACAGCGCATAATGTAATATTGCGTATCCCGTTTTTATTTTGACTTTGTTCTGACATTTTACATGCATCAACAAAATGATGCAGTATTAATTGCAGGATCACTTAGTGATGTTGTTTGTTGTTTTTTGGCTGGATTGCGAGTCCCGCATTTAACATCTGTTTATATGACGTCACTGACAGCTCTCTCCATGAGCTTTGCTTTCGCGTTTTTTTCAGGCTGCTGTGGATTTTTTAATCATGTTTGGCTTATTATTTAAGATGTCTCTTTGCACTATTTGTTCTTCCTTGGCCTGACGAAGACACATGTCCTGTGTTGAAACGCGTTGCCTATATTTAATAAATCAAGGAATTTACCACTGTTACCCGTTTACTTATTAGTAGCGCTCCCCTGTATATCCATAAATTTTTTCCCATTTTACTATTACATTGCGGTACCACGCTTCCATGATACCGGCATCTGGATTGGGGAGCAGCAGCTATTTGTTTCATTCTTACATGCTCACATCAGTGTTGTACCTGATTTGTACAACTTGTTAAGGTGAGCGCGATCACCTATTTTTACTCTTTTCAACCTTTTCCATCAGGTTTATCTTGCACCATGTGGCGCTGTGTACCCTTTTTTTTTTCCTTTAGGTTTACTATCCTGAGAATAGGCCATCAATTTTTAGTGGCCTTTAAAACCCCTTTAAGATCTCCTCTTTTACGCCCAACTGCACCAAGCATGCCCAGCATAATCAAAGGCATGAGAATTGATACCGCAGACTACAATGTCTGTGTGCCTGCTTTTGGATTGGCTGGGAAAAGAGTTT
This sequence comes from Rhinoderma darwinii, assembly GCF_050947455.1. Classification (NCBI taxonomy): domain Eukaryota; kingdom Metazoa; phylum Chordata; class Amphibia; order Anura; family Rhinodermatidae; genus Rhinoderma; species Rhinoderma darwinii. Next base: position 366,528,895 of record NC_134690.1, on the reverse strand, counting down.
TAAGATATAGAATTGTTTTGTTACATGTGTTCAGTCCAATTCTCTATTAAAAAAAAAAAACCCTTGCTATCTGATTAGTCAGAAGCGCTCCATATATGCTACATGCAAGTGACACAATTTATGTCCCTGTATTGTATCTTTTTTGCTTAAGCAATAAATATAATCAAATAATATGAATTTTGGTACCACTGTTTCCCCGTTATTTTTTATCCAATGGCCTAATAAATTTACAAGCAGCTATTTTTGGGAAACTTCCATTAGTGCTAGGACTTTGGTCTACGTTTTAATCATCACCTAGTGCTCGCTGGGCAATTAGATCAATAAATGTAATCAGAGGAGATTAATTGTTTATTAGAGAAAAGCTAATAACACATAGTGACTGGAATTTATATCTGTACTGCTGAATGACCGGGGTTTTGACACATAACCTGATACAGTGTGGGAGGATAGACAATGCAGAATGTTTCTTGGATGTTTATGGAATTTTTGATGCTTTTCTCCCATCTGTCAAAGAAGCTGGAATGTAATTAGAAAAAGCAGAAGCATAACGACAAGTGTGCCACATACTGTACAGAAATGTTTCAAATGATTATTTGATGCTTCACATGCTTTGTGCATAACTTCTTATTCACAATGGATGATCATTATCATTGACATTTGCAACCAGAATTTTAGGACAGATGATGAATACGAAAATACAACATTGACATTGCAATAGAACATGACAATCACCTTAATTCTCATCTGTGTACTTATATGTCGCTGATTTATTCATAGCATTATGCAACTTGTGTTTCCCTAAATCATTCCATACAGGTACATGTTGTAAATAGAGATGAGCGAATTGATTCTACCTGAAATCCAAAACTTTTTCATTCGTTCCGCATGAATCGCTCAAAATGGCAGCCGCCATTTTACAGATCAGAAGAAAATAAGAAGACAGAGAAGAAGGATCACATGACCTTGGGCCCGGCAGGCTTACCCATAACTCCTTGCAGGCATCCCTCCCTCTAGCACAGCCAATAATAAGGGATATAAATGTAAGTCACTGATGACTCAGTGGATGACGGTCCTATGAGTGATTTGTGGGGATCCAGATAGGGCAGAGAGGACATCAGACAGAGAGTAAGAGATAGTAAAACACAGACTGCAGATCGATAGTGGATTAGTGTCACGTAGGGTTCGTGGACCCACTGGGCCATACCGCCTTGGCGGCATGGCAGCTGGCCAACAGGGTGCAGGTCACAGTCTATAGTTCGTATAGGGTACCTGTGGCAGCTCGGACAGTAGCAAGGCAGGCTCGGCTGGGACAAGGAAGCGGGTAGATATCAGGCATGGAGTAGCAGGACAGGCGTGAAATACAGCACAGCACAACTACAGCACAGCACGGCACTTGACCAGGATAGCACGGGATACAGGAACAGGGGACACGGGGAACTGGAAAACACTAGGAGACCATTTGCTTAGACAAACTAGGATACGACAAACAATGCTCAGGCATCGAAGCAAGGGGCTGGGCCCCTCTTATAGTCCACGGCACTCATGGGCTGATTACATATTAAATTCCGGCGCGCGCGCTGCCCCTTTAAGAGCGGGCACGAGCGTGCGTGCACACCCTACCAGACCCGGCCGAGGTGAGCGGAAGTGAGCGCTGGCGTCTCCTGAGGAGGAGACTGGGGCCAGTGCTCGCAGACCCATGGATGCGGTCGTCAGGAGGAGAGTGAACCTGATGGCCTGCAGCCACGGACGTGACAATTAGTGTCAGTGAGTATGATTTATAATTAAAAGAAGAGAATAGTTTGATTTTCAATAATTTGAAAGAGATATATTTTAGAGAAAGATAGGAGTCCGTCTGTATCAGTGTGCTAGTTAAAAAAATTTGAAAAAATATTTTTAAAAAAGGATATCTGTGGAAAGCGATACTCAAAAGGCAAGGTAATGATAAACATGAGAAGATTTATTGCAAACAACGGCAACGCGTTTTATTACAGAACCTGCGTCTTCATCAGGCCAAGGGATCCCTGGCCTGATGAAGACGCATGTTCTGCGTTGAAACGCGTTGCTGTTGTTTGCAATAAATCTTCTCATGTTTATTATTACCTTGCCTTTTGAGTAGCGCTTTCCACAGATATCCTTTTTTTAAAAATATTTTTTCAAAATGTTTTCATTTATGCGGCACCTAAACTTAGATGCCGGTCTTTGGATACTGAAAGCTGCAACCACTATATTTACTACTGCCTACTCCATAAGTTTTACCTGCTAGAACAAACTTTCCTAGGTGAGTACAACTACTTACTTATACTGTACTGACCCCACCTATCAGGTTTATCTTGCACCATGTGGTGCTGTGTATATTTTTTTTGTTCCAGACATTAGTGTGTTCGTTAGGCAGGGACAGGGAGCCATTGCTGTAAGTGAGTACAGCTGCAGCTATACAATTCTTAGGGTATGTTCACACGGCGGGGGTCCGTAACGGCTGAAATTACGGGGATGTTTCAGCCTGAAAACATCCCCGTAAATTCAGCCGTACCGGCATGTGCAGGCGCTTGAACGGCGCGTCAATTACGGCCGTAATTAGCGCTGCTATTCATTGGAGTCAATGAATAGCGGCTCCAATTACGGCCAAAGAAGTGACAGGTCACTTCTTTGACGCGGGCGTCTATTTACGCGCCGTCATTTGACAGCGGCGCGTAAATATACGCCTCGTGTGAACAGACAAACGTCTGCCCATTGCTTTCAATGGGCAGATGTTTGTCAGCGCTATTGAGGCGCTATTTTCGGGCGTAATTCGGGGCAAAAACGCCCGAATTACGTCCGTAAATAGGCCGTGTGAACATACCCTTACATTAATTTGTGAATCCCCAATGTGCATTACATCATTCACAAATCTTCTTCAATAATATTAATCCTGGTGCTGATAGTGTGCCCCTGCCTTATGAAACAGACATGATTTCACTCATTGTTTTTCATATATCTAATAATGCCACCAAAATTTAGCATATTGTTCTGCGTCAAGCATTTATACAGCACCGTTATACATCAGTCTGTGTCTAACCGACAATTTCTTTTCAAATAAATAGATTTTAATTTAAATTTAAATCCTGGTGCTAATACCGCGTGGTTGCCTGCTGATACAGACATAATGGAGGTGATGTCACTTATTGTTTTGCATGTATCTAATTTGGAATAATATTGCCTCCCAAATTAAACATATTGTTCTGCATCAAACTTAGCCAACAATAAGAGCAACAATACAGTGCAACTTTAGTAGATAGACAGTGTGACCTCTGAATTTTTGTCTTCAAAATTATAGGCCTTGTGCAAGCAACCAGTGCAAGTTCGGTGGTGCCTGATTTAAACATGCTGTCACTTTGACATTACTAATGCTGTGTTAAAGAGCTTGAAAGTGGTTGGATACAGTCCTAGAAGACCTCAGAGTATCATACAAGACTTTTCAGGGCAATCAGGGACACTTTTGATTTGCGACAAATTTATTCAGACCGAATCGAATCTGGCGGTCGGTTTGATAGAATCGGACCCAAAACGAATTTCAGAAAATTCCCTCATCTATGGTTGTAAGGTCAGGATTACACACTGCTATTGTATTCTGCCTTGAACTTGTATTTTTTTGTGTGCATTCCATATAACCACTTAACTATGTCACACCATTGATAACAGTTGTCACGTTTCAGCAACTTACAGGAAATACTATAGCCTGGGTCTTAAAATGTAAACTACAACTTTGATATTTAAAAACAATACTGCTTCAAAACCCTTATGGAACATGATCTGCTCCACTTAATGAATTTTAACCTGAATATTTTGCCCACATAGCATTTTACTTGGCCAACATAGAGCCAAATAGTGCACTCATAGTGCCCATGGGGTGCTATTAAATTATTTTATGTTTAGTAATTGTAATGAATGTAGAAACTTTGTAGACATTTGTATTCACTTTAAAGTGTATCTGTCATCTGAGTATACTGCCCTATTTAAGGTCAGGATATTATTGGGACAGGTCAGCTCTACTATTAGTCCAAACAACTCAAAATGCTAATAGAACCTGAAAAGTATACAAGGGAGCCATAGTTATGAATCCACTGCATTCATGAGTAGAGGACTCTTCCACCTCGCCCTGCCTTTTCCCGCCATACTTACCAGTGACTGACGGCTGCTTTGCATACATGAAGATACACAGCAGTTCGTCAGTCACTGGTGTGAGGGGAAAGGGTAGGACTCCTTACATAAATACAGCGGACTATAACAGTTATATGCTAACCTTAAATAGGGTAGCATATTCAGATTCGCTTTAACATTAAAGTCTTTTTCTATCAATAATTGTCAACAAAGCAAATCAAATTCATTGTGATTCAATATTCAAGTTACACATGAAAAAATAAGAGCGAGGTGAATACTTTTTATTCACACTGTATATACAGTACTGTGCAAAAGTTTTAGGCAGTTGTGAAAAAATGCTACAAAGTAGGAATGCTTTCAAAAATAGAAGTGTTTAATAGTTTTTTCTTATCCATTAACAAATTGCAAAGTGAATGAACAGGAGAAATCTAAATCAATTCAATATTTGGTGTGACCACCCTTTGCCTTCAAAATAGCATCAATTCTTCTAGATAGGGGGCGCTTCCTGGGCACATTAAGTACCTCATACTAATGATTAAGACACTTGGTTCTTTACATCTGTGGGACTTGGCAGTCTATTTTTTCTGATATTTTAAGAATCAGCATGGGGGCTTTTAGTTTCTGCTATTATGCAGTGTGTAACATAAACTCTGGGTTACAATTATTTCGTATGTGGCTTTTGGTCTCTTAAATTGAGTACATACTACTCCTTGCTCGCTCTCTGCTGTGTAAATACATTGAGACAGTTACTCAGTCCAGGCACACTGTCTACTATTGTATCGTTATGTGTTTTCATCATTTACGTAGATAAAATTACCTGCCATTTGTGTCTCCTATAGGGTAATCCATACCCATTGTATTAGTTCAGTGACATCATTATTTTCTCTCACTTGCTATGCATTTTCATATATGACTGAATATAATGGTGTATTGATGTCCTGCTATTTTATATTGCCCTTATACAGTTAATTGTGTTTGGTTCTCCTGAAATTTTTACTATTTTGTTTCTATGTATTTAATAAAAAAATTAGATTTATCAATTTTTGTACCATATATAGTGCATGACTACCGTCTTTCTTTTTTGTATGCAAAAAAATCTTCTAGATACTGTCGTGGAAATCAATGGCTCAAAATATATTAGACTGAAATTTATACGAGTCCAAACAGACTCTCAGGCCAGGCCCCATCATTATTCAGTATCCTAATTAGGATATTTCACCGATATATAGCGAGAGAGGAGAAGAAAACACACAGACGCTGCTGATATGCTCAAAATACTCCTCTGAAGGATTTATTACCAAGCTCAAACTGTAATACTGAAATTCAGAAGGGGTGTAGGCTTGAGGTTAACCAATCAGAGACAATGTGACAATATTTGTTATTCAGTAAAAAGCATACAATAAAATACATCCCAGATACATCATTATAATTCTTCACACATTAGGTTTGCAGGTGGCCTTATCTCTCTTGGACAGAATGTTCCCGTGCAGATGGGGGAGACCTTCCCTCACGCATTCTTGCCACCCTCCCATCTCCCTCCCTGTTCCTTCTCTACAAACTTCGCATGGGAACCAAGGTCAAAGATAAAACATACAAAATCAACATTACTTGTATTAAAGGAACAATGACTTTCCTATTCACTACAAAAGAACCAAGATGGGAACTCCAGACAAGATGGCTGCTGCTCGAAACTAAATCATTTAAACATTATTATAATCACTTTCACATAATACATATCTTAGTAATTCAGCATCCTGCTTGATAATTCACAATGTAATTTCATACAGAGAATATAAGCAAATAAACCATCCTTCACAATACACTTGCACACAGTTTTTGAAAGAGCTCAGCAGTGAGGTTGTTGGAGTACTAAGCACAGATGTTCAGTGGATGTAGGCTTCCACAAATCCTTCTGTCTCTTCAAGTAATCCCAGACAGACTAGATGATGTTGAGATCAGGGCTCTGTGGGGGCCATATCATTAGTTTCAGGGCTCCTTGTTCTTATTTACATTAAAGATAGTTCTTATTGACATAGGCTGTATGTTTGGGGTTGTTGTCCTGCTGCAGTGGAGCCAATCAGATGCCTTCCCGATGATATTGCATGATGGAACAGTATCTTCCTGTATTTCTCAGCATTCAGGACACCATTAGTCCTGACCAAACCCTCCAACTCCATTTGCTAAACTGCACCCCTAAACTTGTAAGGTACCTCCACCATGCTTCACTGTTGCCTGCAGACACTCATTATTGTATTGCTCTCCAGGTCTTCAACGAACAAACTGCCCTCTGTTACAGCCAAATATTTCACATTTTGACTCATCAGTCCAGAGCATCAGCTGCCATTTTTCTGCACACCAGTTCCTATGTTTTTGTGCATAGTTGAGTCGCTTGGCCTTGTTTCCAGGTCGAAGGTATGGCTTTTTAGCTGCAATTCTTCCATGAAGACCACTTTTGTCCAGAATTCTTCAAACAGTAGGTGGATGTACCTGGGTCCCACTGGTTTCTGCCAGTTATGAGCTGATGTCACTGCTGGACATCTTCCTATTTTGAAGGGACGTAAGCATGAATCATGAAAAATAATCTTTGATCTGCTTCACTAAGTTTCCTTGGCCGACCACTGCATCTACGGTCACCAACGTTACCCGTTTGTTTGTGCTTCTTCCAAAGAGCTTGAACAACACATTTTGAAACCCCAGTCTGCTTTGAAATCTTTGCCTGGGAGGGACCTTTCTAATGCAGTATAGCTACCTTGTGTCTTGTTGCTGTGCTCAGTCTTGCCATGGTGGACCTGTGACATGAAACTGTCTTCCACAACCTCACCATTGTAGCAGAGTTTGGCTGTTCCTCACCCAGTTTTAAGCCTCCTGCACAGCTGTTTCTGCTACAGTTAATTACTGTGTTTCAACCTACATATGAAAATGATGATTATTATCTGTTTGGTAAAATTGGTTAATCATACACCTGACTATAATTATACAAAATCCATGACTTGTACGTATGTGTACCCAGAAGAATTGATGCTGTTTTGAAGGCTGGTCACACCAAATATTGATTTGATTTAGATTTCTCTTCTGTTCATTCACTTTGTATTTTGTTAATTGATAAAAAAAATATTAACACTTCTATTTTTGAAAGCTTTCTGACTTTGCAGCATCTTTCCACAGCTGCCTAAAACTATTGCACAGTACAGTATATTTAAAAGAGCCAAAGTTGTGTAAGCACTGTAAAGCAATGACCAGTATAAAATAAGTATTTTATAAGTAAGAATCTCATACACAAAATGCAGTAATAAACTCTTTGGGCATGTTCACACGTGGCAGAATCGGTGTGGAATTCCACTGTGGACAGTCTGCAGTGGAATTCTCCAGCGGCCGTTTTTTACATTTGGTTCAATACATTTTTAGGCAAGTTAGTTCAGACATTGCGGAAAACATAGGCTGCGGTGCACTGTCTGTTGCGGAGAAGAAGCGGAATTCAATGCGGATTTCAGCCTTTGCAATGCAAAAACTGAAATCTGTGGCAAGTCCACTGTCTTTTCTGCAACGTCTGAATTACCTGTCAAATATGCAAATGTTGGTGCAGATTTGTTGCGTAATTGCCCCAAATCTGCACCAACATTTGCAGTGGAAAAACTCTGCCACGTGTGAACATGCCCTTTGGGTTTTAGGGCATGCTGTGGTTTTGGTAGTGGATTTCCTTTGCTACAATCCGGGAAATCAGGCACAGCAATTTATGTGTGGATCATTTAGACTGTTGTTTAGACTGTTGTTTTTTTTAGAAAAATTGGTCTACTACATTTTATTGTAAATCCTTTTTTAAGTAAATCACAGCCACAAATCTCAAAAAAAATGTGGAGAAACAGTAATGTATATGAATGCACTTTTTGTATTGGTGCATACTATTATAAAAGAAGCCTATAATATAATTTTTACATAAATCTTAAAGTCTTAGAGAACTACTTTAATAAAACAATACTTTAGGCTGGGTTTTTATACCTTGTTTTGCCCCAGATTGCTACCATTTAATTTTTAACTGAAATGGTCAAAATACTAAAATACTTTACCATAGTACTAATTTATTAAAAAAAACAACAAAAAAACACAAATACCTGTACCACCATAGCAAAATAACACCCTGCTTTTCCCAACAATGAAGCCCTCCTTTGTACCTCACTCAATAGTGTAGTTGACTGCGCTAATGATTCCACCAAAGAAACAGAAACCTTACGGAACCGAGACAAACTGAAACAATTGCCAATGGAAGCATTACTATTGAAATCAATGGTAATGCAAACGGAAAGCTATGGTTTCTGTTTGGTTTACATTCATGGGTTCTCCTGACGGAAAGGTCTGACGCAACCCACGAACGGAACACTGACGCTGATGTGAACACACCCTATGTCCACTATCACATGGGCATATTTTGGTCAATATTTTGCATTAGTATTTGTAAGCCTGTTTATGCTCCACTCCTGGTTTTGGCTTATAATACTGATGCAAAATGCTGACCAAAATACTGCAGTGTGAAAGTCGTCTAACGCACAGTATATTGGTATGATTGGTCAATTTTACCGTCTAAATACAGTCACAGTGAAAAATTCCTTCTACTTTTAAAGCAGTATGCCATGAGATTTACAATTAAGGCAGGTCCATTTATATGTGCTGAATGGATAACCAGCTGTTCAACCTTTTTCAGGGCTGTAGTCAGGTCAGTGATCACTTAACCCCTATCCGCACGAGTAAGTAACTGTACGTCGTCGCGGGAGGTTACTTCCCGCACGAGAACGTACAGTTACTGAGTTTTTTCAGGTGCACACTGTCGGCAACAGTGTGCACCGGGAACCGGGAGGTCAGCTGTCGCTGACAGCTGACACTCCACTCTTGCCGGCCAGCGGTCCTTTGCCGCTGATTTTGGCGAATTAACCCCTTAAATTCGGCGATCGGTTGCAATCGCCGAATTTTAGGGGTTTCTAGCATATCAGCAGATCCCGGTCCGAAATCGCAGGGTTTGCCGATAGTTAGTATGGCAAACGGAAGCCAAAGAATGGCTTCCGTGTCTGCCAAGGACGGAAGCCCATCAGGACCAACCTTCGGCTGGTCCTGATAGGCTCCCTGTCAGAGTGACAGGAAGTCACTGTGTCGTTACCGATGCACACTGTCGGCGACAAGGTGTGCATCGTGAACTTGGAGATCAGCTGTCCCCGACAGCTGACACTCCAGTGTTGCCGATCAGTGGCTCATCGCCGCTGATTTTGTCAATTAACCCGTTACAAGCGGAGCTCGATTGCGATCTCCGCATGTAGGGGGTTTGTAGCACATGAGCAGCCCCCATGCAATTGTGGGGGCTGCTGATGCTTGTGATGGCATCCGGAGGCCAGGCAACGGCCTCCGGGTCTGCCATGTATGGAAGCCTATGACGATCAGCCTGGCTGATCCTCGTAGACTAAGGGTATGTGTACACGGTAGCAGGCTTTTACGTCTGAATAGACAGACTGTTTTCAGGAGAAAACAGCTGCCTCGTTTCAGACGTAACTGCTCCTCCTCTCATTTTACGAGGCTTCTCTGACAGCCGTAAATTTTGAGCTGTGCTTCATTGATTTCAATGAAGAACGGCTCAAATTACGTCTGAAAGAAGTGTCCTGCACTTCTTTTGACGAGGCTGTATTTTTACGCGTCAAACGACGACGCGTAAATGACAAGTTGTCTGCACAGTACGTATGGGCAGATGTTTGCGGACGTATTGTAGCCCTATTTACAGGCGTAAAACTAGGCATAATACGCCTCGTTTACGTCTGAAAATAGGTAGTGTGAACCCAGCCTTACTGTCAGAGTGACTTGGACGTCACACTGACAGTTGGAATACATTACACTACCTAGGTAGTGGAATGTATTCTAGCAGCGATCAAAGCTGCAGGTCAAAAAAATAAAGTGTAAAAAGTAAAAAAAAGTTAATAAAAATGTTTTATAAAAGTGTAAAAATAAAAGTTTTTGTTTTCCTATAATAAGTCATTTATTATAGGGAAAAAATGAAAACGTTAAAAAAAAAGTACCCATATTTGGTATCACCGTGTTTGTAACGACCCAAACTATGAAACTATAATGTTAATTTTTCCGCATGGTGAACGCCGCAAACAAAATAAACGGAAAACTATGTCAGCATCGCTATTTTTTGGTCACCACCCCTCCCAAGATATAGAATAAAAAGTGATCAAAAAGTCGCATTTACCCCAAAATAGTACCAATAAAAACTACAACCCGTCCCGCAAAAAAACAAGACCTCCCGCAGCTTTTTTGACAAAAAATAAAAAAGTTACAGCTCAGAATAGGGTGTCCCAGAAAATAAATTATTTTATACAAACGTAATTTTATTGTGCAAAACTTAAAAAAAACTATACACATATGGTATCGGAGTAATTGTACCGACCGGCAGAATAAAGTAAAACGTAATTTATTGCGCACGTTGAACGCTGTAAGAAATAAAGAATTTAAAGCGCCAAAATCGCTGTTTTTTGGTCATCTTAGCTCTAAAAAAAGATCCTGTGGGGTCAAAATGCTCACTATACCCCTAAAAAAATTCCTTGAGGGGTGTAGTTTCCAAAATAGGGTCACTTTTGTGGGGTTTCCACTGTTTTGGTCCCTCCGGGGCGTTGCAAACCCGACATGGCACTGAAAAACAATCCAGCAAAATCTGCGCTCCAAAATCCAAAAGCCGCTCCTTCCCTCCTGAGCCCTGCTGTGGGTCCAAACATCAGTTTATTACCACATATGGGGTATTGCCGTAATCGGGAGAAATTGCTTTACAAATGTTGGGGTACTTTTTCTCCTTTATTCTTTGTAAAAATGAAAAAATTCTATCTTTCCACAGAAAAATAGATGATTTTCATCTTCACAGACTAATTCCACTAAATTCTGCAAAAAAACTGTGGGGTCAAAATGCTAACTATATCCTTAGAAAAATGCCTTGAGGGGTGTAGTTTCGAAAATGGGGTCAATTTTGGGGGGTTTCGACTGTTTAGGTACCACAAGACTTCTTCAAACCTGACATGGTGCCTAAAATATATTCCTAAAAAAAGGCCCCAAAATCCCCTAGGTGCTCCTTTGCTTCTGAGGCCTGTGTTTCAGTCCATTAGGACACTAGAGCCACAAGTGGGATATTTCTAAAATCTGCAGAATGTGGGCAATAAATATTGAGTTGCGTTTCTCTGGTAAAACCTTCTGTGTTACAGATTATTTTTTATTACAAATGAATTTCGGCAAATAAAAATGAAATTTGTAAATTTCACCTCTACTTTGCCTTAATTCCTGTGAAACGCCTAAAGGGTTAAAATACTTTTTGAATGTGGTTTTGAATACCTTGAGGGGTGCAGTTTTCAAAATGGGGTGATTTATGGGGACTTTCTAATATAGAAGGTCCTCAAAGCCACTTCAGAACTGAACTTGTCACTGAAAAAATGGCCTATTGAAATTTTCTTGAAAATATGAGAAATTGCTGCTAAAGTTCTAAGCCTTGTAATGTCCTAGAAAAATAAAAGTAAGTGAAAAAAAATGATGCAAACATAAAGTATACATATGGTGGATGTTAACTAGTAACTATTTTGTGTGGTATTACTATCTGTTTTACAAGCAAATACATATAAATTTAGAAAAATGCTAATTTTTGCATATTTTTGATAAAATTTGAAGTTTTTCACAAATAAATATTGAATTTATCGACCAAATTTTTTCACTAACATAAAGTACAATATGTCACAAGAAAACAGTCTCAGAATGGCTTGGATAGGTAAAAGCATTCCGGAGTTATTACCACATAAAGTGACACATGTCAGATTTGAAAAAATCATCTGTGTCCACAAGGCCAAAACAGGATGTGTCCTAAAGGGGTTAATGACTGTCTAGTAAATAAGAAATATAAATATACCTGCCACAAAACTTTGCATTAAAATGATAAAAAATCAACAATAAATATATGCCCTTGAGTTGTCCTTTTCTGTCAAATCCTATTTAGTTCTTTCTTAGAAATAGAGCTGTACTTTTTTTTATTTCAGAAACAACGCCACTCTTGTTCATAGGCTGTGTTTGGTACTGGAGCTCACTTAAATGGGGATAAGCCAAATACAAGGCACAACCCATTGACATGAGTGATGCTATTTCTGGAGAAAAAAGCAGACCCTTTTCTTTTTAAATCCTGGACAACACCTTTAACCCCTTCGCGCACCCAGATGTGCTATTATGTCTGGGATGCTTGGAGTGTGCTCACGCGCTGGGCGCGCTCCATATGCTGGAGACTAGCCGGGACTAGCAGACTGGAGAAGCGATTGCGCTGTTCCTGGCTGTTTAACCCCTCAAATGCTGCGGTCAGCATCTGAGGCGTTGAAAAAAGGGGGGCGGCCCACTACGACAGCTTAAAGGGAATGTGTCGCTAGAAAAATTTTTTTTTTTTTTTAGTTAAACAGTTATTATATACATGATTAGACATTGTTCTAATTTTTTAAAATTTTTCACAAGTCAGGAAATATTATAAATTAGATTCTAATTTATAACATTTCCCTGTGCTGGCCACTAGAGGGAGCAGTTCTCAAAATTGCAGCATTGGCATGTGGTAAAGCAACTACATTGCTTTATGCTGCAAAATTTGAGAAGACACACTCACTCTAGCGTCCTCAAACAATCCCCCCTCTTTTATCCTGGCTAGTGCCAGGAGAAAGGAGGGGATTGAATGTTCAAACCTCCTACACTGTGTGCCACAATTTTTTGAGCGAACACACAGTGTAGTAGGCTTACATATAGTGTTAATCACACACTAAAACAAATACATACACAGAAATAACTTACCTGCTCCTGCCGCTCCTAGTCCTTGCTTCTAATCCCATGTCCGGAAGCCGCGACCGGAAGTAGTCATCTTACTGTCCGGCCGCGGCTTCCGGTCCACAAGAAAATGGCGCCGGATGTCGCTCGGCCGAAGTCCTTCCATTTGGACTGTGTGGGAGCGGCGCATACAGAGATGAAAAAAAAATGGCAGCCCCCATAGTGAAGAAAAAGTAAAAAATAAAAAAAAAGTAAAAGACAAACACACAAATAAATAACATTTCTTTTAATAAAACACTAAAAGCAAATTAATATAAAAAAAAAATTCCGCGACACCCTTCCTTTAAAGTGGTTGTGCAGGATTAAAATAACATGGCTATGTGTTGTCTAGTACTGCATCTCAGCTGCATTGAAAAAAATGAGGCTGAGCTCCAATACCACACACAACCTGCGGACAGGTGTGGCACTGTTTATGGAAGAAAGCAGACATGTTTCCCTAATCCTGGACAACTTTAACTAGCTTAATTTGTCATTTAGGAGTTGGGGGACAACAATCCTTTGGGAATTGTTATGGCTGTCACCAAGTTTTCACAGAAATAGATTTAACTAAGAAATGACTGAAACAAAGGACTGCTGTTTTTTTGTTTTTAGCTCTCATTTTAGGTTTATTGCCGCTTCAAATGGCCTAAAATCAATGTATTGCACATGAAAAAGAAAGAAGTAGCAGCTACAATCTCCTTTCAAAGACATCGATAGCTGGGACTGATGGTAAAATAAATTAGGTTCTTGAAGTTTAGCTTTTGTATTCCTTCAAGACTGAACTGCAAAGCCAGCTTTACATGGATGTACTATACTTATGCATCAGCTTAAGAATGTTTTAGTCAATGTTCAAAGTAAGGCACTATGGAATATGAACAAATACATCCTTATTGTACTCAGACTATGGCTTATGTCAGGTACGGCAGATAAAAGTATAAAAAAAAATCACTGAGGAATTAAAGAGCATAAATCTTTGATAGAGTAAGAATAAATTCAAAACGGGATCCAAGGCACTGGAAATTTTAGAATGAAGCATAACTTTTATTCATATTGTCGTAAAAAGGCAAAGTTTCAGCCACACAGGGCCTTTCTCAAGCCAACAAGGCCCTATGACTTAAAGGCCCCGTAGCCGAAACGTTGTCTTATATGACGGTATTAATAAAAGTTTGGCCTGATTCTTACATTTCTGGTGCCTTGGAGCCCCACCAAGTTAAAGAGACTCTGTCACCACATTATAAATGTCCTATCTCCTACATAAGGAGATCGGCGCTGTAATGTAGGTGACAGTAATGCTTTTTATTTAAAAAAACGATCTTTTTTCACAACGTTAGGAGCGATTTTGGTTTATGCTAATGAGCTTTCTTAATGCCCAAGTGGGCATACTTTTACTTTCGACCAAGTGGGCGTTGTACAGAGGAGTGCATGACGCTGACCAATCGGCATCATGCACTCCTCTCCATTCATTTACACTGCACTAGCGATATAGATATATCGCTATGTGCAGCCTCATACACAAACCCTAACATTACTGCAGTGTCCTGATAATGAATACACATGAAATCCAGCCTGGACGCCATGTGTACTCAGAATCCTGACACTTCTGACTCTTTTTTTGTGAGATTCCGGCAAGTGAAACCAAATCTCGTTTAGCTCCGTGATCTCGCGAGATTTCGTATCCATTGCTGGAATCTCACAAAAAAAGAGTCAGAAGTGTCAGGATTCTGAGTACACATGACGTCCAGGCTGGATTTCATGTGTATTCATTATCAGGACACTGTAGTAATGTTAGGGCTTGTGTATGAGGCTGCACATAGCGATATATCTATATTGCTAGCGCAGTGTAAATGAATGGAGAGGAGTGCATGATGCCGATTGGTCAGCGTCATGCACTCCTCTGTACAACGCCCACTTGGTCGAAAGTAAAAGTACGCCCACTTGGGCATTAAGAAAGCTCATTAGCATAAACCAAAATCGCTCCTAACGTTGTGAAAATAGATCGTTTTGTTGTTTTTTTCCAATTAAAGTTTTTATTTTTTGAGAAGAAAAACAAAACATGAGCGTTTACAACAATCCTCACACCCTTAATCCAAAGGATAATGAGGTACATCATTAGTACAGAATTACAGAAGAACAATAAGAAACAAACAGACAGTAAAAAGGAAACCGTGACTGCTGAAGAGAAAAGGAGTGTAAATGTTATACATATCTATTGAGTGTCAAACAGATATTATGGCTAACAGAATGTGCAAACATTATTAGGTCTAAATCCTATATGCAGAGAGACAGAAACTATACTTCCCAGAATCGAAAAACAAATATAATGGAAATATCTCAGCAGACAGATACCACAGGAGCTTGCGAGCGTATATATCAGGAAGTTGGTCTACAAAGTCTGACCAAAGAGACCAACGTAAGGCAAAGGCAGAGTATCGGAAGGTTCGTATTGCCAACATTTTTTCCATTAACCAATCCAAGCGCACCTGGTTAGTGAGTTCCTGAAGAACCAGAGGTGACGGGGACTTCCAGGATCTAGATATTATAATTCTAGTCGCCATTATTATATGTCCCACAATCGTCCTCATGGATTGCGGGATGTCCATAATGCCTATGAAGCATAGAGCTAGAGCCGGAGACGGGAGGATTGTGCAGCGAGTAACGTTAGATATTAAGGAAAAAGACACCTTCCAAAATTCAGATACCCGCGGGCAACTCCACCAAGCATGAAGGAAATCGCCCCTCTCACCACAGTTACGCCAACATAGTGGAGAGTAGGATGGGTTAAACCTGGAGATTTGTGCAGGCGTTTTATACCATCTCATCATAATTTTTAAAGCAGTTTCCCAATGTGATGAACTATGAGAGGCTTGTTTTGAGCCTCTGATGGCCTGCATCCAGTCTTCCATTGAGACAGTAGTATTGAGCTCCTCTTCCCACACCAAAAAATGACCAGGTTTCAAAGAGAGTTGAGGTCTATGGAGAGCAGTATAAAAAAAGGAAATACCTTTTAGTTGATAGGCTGAGCTGTTATAGTAATCGAAGGCTGCTTTGGGAATAGTCGGAGAGTCAGGAGACCAGGACTGTAAAAGATGTCGGATCTGGAGGAATTTATAAAAGTCCCGATTCGCGATGCCATACGTATTCCTGAGATGTTGGAAAGAAACGAGACCTGTGGAGTCCAGGAGAAGATTTATCTGGGAGATGCCCACTTCTTCCCATCCTTGGAAGGATATGTCCGGAATCTTAATGGATAGGTATTTGAGCGGTAAAAATTTCAACAATTTGTAATCCTCGATAGGTGTACATTTGTGCAGAAATTTCCAAGCTGCCATAGAAGCAGCTATTGTAGAGAAGCGGGTTGAGAAACTCATTGGGTTCTGTTCACTGGAGCGTAACAATGAGATGAGAGGTACACTGGCTAGAGCTCTTTCAATGGCAACCCACCTTAGATCTGAGTTATTATTCCACCAATGTCGAAGATGGGAGAGAATGGAAGCGACATAGTATTTCCTCACATCTGGGACCCCCATCCCTCCACCAGAACAAGGTCGAACCATGGTGGAGGCGCGAATCCTAGGCTTTCTGCCCGCCCAAATAAAATTGGTAAGTAAACGTTGCAACTTTTGTAAAAAGGTGACAGGAACAGGTATAACAACTGCCCGGAAAACATACAAAATAATAGGAAGTATCATCATTTTAACAATAGCCGTACGACCAGCGCAGGAGATCATAGGTTTAGAAAAGGTGCCCAGAAGATGAGATATCTTGGGAAGATAGTTCCTAGCATACATTTGAGAGCTGGGACTCGTCAAGGATATACCCAAATATGTCAGGGAGCCGTCCTGCCATGAATATGGTAATTGAGAAGCAAGTAACGTACAGGTCGCTTGATCTATACCAATGTTCAGGATTTGAGATTTGGTGTCATTAACTTTATAATATGAGATTTTGCCGAATTCTGCGAGAACTAGTTGCAATGACGGCAAGGAAGAGAGGGGCTGCGTGCAAGATATAAGGACATCGTCAGCATATAAACCTATTTTGTGGGTATATTGGTTTACCTGAATACCATGAATACTTGCAGTTGAACAAATTTTTTCGGCCAGAGGCTCCATGACCATAGCAAAAATTATCGGGGATAAAGGACACCCCTGACGAGTCCCGTTGGTGATGTTAAAGGTATCGGAAAGAAAGCCTGAGGACAAAACCCTAGCCGATGGTGAGGAGTAAAGAGCCAATATAGCCGATTTAATACCCCCACTAAAGCCAAATTTATCTAATATTTGTGACAAATAGCCCCAGTGGACCCTGTCAAATGCCTTCTCCGCATCCAAAGCGAGAAGTAGAGAAGGCGTCCGAGAGGCCTCCACCTTTTGAATTAGGTTAAAAAATCTTCGGGTCCCATCAGGAGCCTGCCTACCAGACACAAAACCAACTTGGTCAGGATTAATTAGTTGTGGAATGACATGTAGAAGCCTATCAGCCAATAATTTCCCATAAATTTTGAGATCCGAGTTTAGGAGAGAAATAGGGCGGAAATTAGCAGGGGTTATCGGATCCTTTCCTGGTTTCGGTAAAGTCACTATGGTGGCAGCGAGCATTTCTTTTAGGAAGTTTCCATCTATCCTGGCCCTATTAAACACCTGAACTAAATGTGGAGTTAATATAGACAAATAGTATTTATAGTATGAGTTGGAGTACCCATCAGGACCCGGGGCCTTATGTGGTTTGAGGGAGGAAATACATTTAGAAACTTCCTGGCTAGTAAAGGGGGAAGATAATTTCTCCACCTGTTCCGAGGAAAGCGTAGGGAGGGAAATGGAATTTATAAATTATTGTATACCTGTAGTAGTTGGCTGTGTCAGGTTGTCGTCGAGATTAAGATTATAAAGGGAGGAATAGTATGAGTGAAATTGTTTAGCGATTAATCTAGGGTCAAGAATCTTATTATTTTGGGCATCCTTCAGAAACGCTATACGGGATCTAGATGATATCTGTCTAATTTTTTTAGCAAGTAGTGCTCCCACCCTATTATTATGAACATAGGACTGAAGTTGTAGCTTTTTAAGGGTTCTATCATACTGGGAGGTAAGTAACGATTGGAGCTGTAACCTAAGACTACGGAGTTCCGAAATGAGAATTGGATTAGGAGATGCTTTATTCTTGGATTCCAAGTCCGTTATTGAGGAGCACAAGTCATAAATCTCTTTTTCCCTTTTCCTTTTTGCAGCTGAACCTGCTTTAATAAGCATACCGCGCATGAATGCCTTATGGGCATTCCATATGGTATGAGGGTTCTGAACCGAACCCACATTATCTATAAAAAAATTGGACAAATTGGTTTTCAAGGATTGTTTGTGATCAGGGTGTTGGAGGATGTAATCGTTCAAACTCCATTGAGAAGGGGGAGGAGAAGTGAAAGATTCTTGCAGGGACAATGATATGGGTGCGTGGTCTGACCAGGTAATGGTGCCTATGGCGGAAGACTGGGACTGGATAAGGGCCCTGTTAGAAACCAAGAAAAGGTCAATCCTAGAGTAGGATTTATGAGGGGCAGAGAAAAAAGTATAATCCCTTTCTCCACCGTGCTGACACCTCCAAACATCATACAAGCCCTCGTCATGTAGAAGTGGAGCAATTAGTGGGGGGTTTCTTAAACATGAGGTAGTAATAGATCGTTTTTTTAAATAAAAAGCATTACTGTGACCTACATTACAGCGCCAATCTCCTTATATAGGAGATATGGCACTTATAATGTGGTGACAGAGTCTCTTTAAGCATGGAAGGAAAATACGAGGGGTGCTAGATATCTACATGCTTTGACTGTAAAAATTTAATAAAAATAATCCATTCATATTTCTGGGAATAATACTTCTCACTCTTATTTTAAACACAGTTAATTATACAAAAAATTCTGCCTACAATTACTTTTCTCTTCCACTTGTTAATGGTCCAAATTCCATCGGAATAAGCTGTGAAAGGGACATGAATATGTAATATTATGAGTTTGCGTGGGTGATAGTCATTTCTATGACAATAACCTTATACGGATCATCATTGGATGAGGGATCTAAGTGTAACAACTGTTAATTACAGACTTTAGAATAGCACAAAATGCCAATCTGCTGCATCTTAAGCTAGTAAGATATTGTCATGTATTAAAAAATGTAATTTAATTTTTATACATATGGTTAAGAAGATCTCACATGTGTTAAGACTCTTAGGGTATGTTCACACGGCCTATTTACGGACGTAATTCGGGCGTTTTTGCCCCGAATTACGTCTGAAAATAGCGCCTCAATAGCGCTGACAAACATCTGCCCATTGAAAGCAATGGGCAGACGTTTGTCTGTTCACACGAGGCGTATATTTACGCGCCACTGTCAAATGACGGCGCGTAAATAGACGCCCGCGTAGAAGAAGTGACCTGTCACTTCTTTGGCCGTAATTGGAGCCGCTATTCATTGACTCCAATGAATAGCAGCGCTAATTACGGCCGTAATTGACGCGGCGTTCAAGCGCCTGCACATGCCGGTACGGCTGAAATTACGGGGATGTTTTCAGGCTGAAACATCCCCGTAATTTCAGCCGTTACGGACCCCCGCCGTGTGAACATACCCTTAGACTGGGTTCACACTGAGTTTTTTGCAGGCGGAAAATCTGCCTCAAAATTCCGTTTGGAATTTTGAGGCAGATTTTGCTCTGCCTTCACGCCGATTTTTGCAGCGTTTTTCGCCCGCGGCCACTGAGCGTCGCAGGCAAAAAAATGCAGCAAAATATGCTTTCTCTGCCTCCCGTTGATGTCAATGGGAGGTCAGAGGCGTAAACGCCCGAAGATAGGGCATGTCCCTTCTTTTTCCCGTGAGACGGTTTTTCTGCTCGTGGGAAAAAACCGCCTCCATCTCCCATTGAAATCAATGGGAGGCATTTTCAGCCATTTTTTGGTGCGTTTTCCGATGCGGTTTCCGCATAAAAAAAACTAGTCAAAAAACTCTGGGTGAACTCCCACTTAAATAAGATTTATTTACAAAGTTTACAAGGACTTTTCAGCCATTTTTATATTTGCAATGGCTAATCGCTGAATTGGAACTAACTACTACTGTATGCATGGTTTTAAGTAGTATAGAGGCAGTCCCTGTGACTGTCTTTGGAGGAGGGGGGCACAACTCAAGTAGGTACCCACCCCTTTTTCCGTAGGTAGTTTAAGTTTGCTTCTCCTTTTCTTGAGCACCTAACAGTTATCTACGGAGTTGGGAAACATTCCTAGGATCACACCTCCCTTCTTTTCTACATTGAATAGTAGTGCGAACACAAAGAAGTACCAGGCACTCTTGTCCCACTGTGAGGGTGTGTATCCTTAATGTTTGAGAAAGTGGGGGGTTCCCCCAAAACGTCGCACAGGTTTGTTGTTATACTCGCTCTTTTACTTGCAAGCGTCTCTGCATGATATTGGATCACAAGAAACTATGGACTCTTGCTGAACCACCTTTTGATATTTCTTCCATGTGTGGGTGAATATTGATAATATGTTGCATTGCTTGTTACTGTATACTGCATTGAAGTAATATAAAGAAAAGTTGAAGAATATACTTTATGAGTGCCATGCATTTCTTGGATTGTACGTAGTATGGATGGGTCAGCAATATTTTATCTAAAAAAAACTTATTTTTTAGCTAGAGATTGGCTTTATGAAATAGTGCATTATTTGTAATATTGTTGACTACATAATCACGGAACTAGCACTAATGGAGTGAAATAATGTATTTTTCTACAAAAGACAATCTCTAAATTATATAGGAAACGCATCTCATGAACCACAAATACACTAAAAATTTACGTTTTAGTGCAAGACCCATCATTTGTTTTCTGTAGCTTTCATGCTGTTCTACATAATTGACATATGGGGAGTGCTTCTAGTATACATCAGGGCATACATCTCATTTACTTATGACACAATACTGGAAGTGGTTGACAGAAAGCTCTGGAGGACCTCAGAATGTCATCCAGTCATTAAACTGTGGTAAGTGAACTGATGTACAGAATAATAAGATCTCCATGTGATGGAATAGCGTTAACTCAAGGCCAAGCAAATAAAATTAAAAAGAAAAATTAGAAATAAAAATAAAAAACATGCACAGGAGTGGACCATGATTTCACACACATATGACAAAAATAGAAAAAGTTTTGGAAATCCCATCATTTACAGACCATGTCACTGTC
The DNA here is from genome assembly GCF_050947455.1 of Rhinoderma darwinii. Lineage (NCBI taxonomy): Eukaryota > Metazoa > Chordata > Amphibia > Anura > Rhinodermatidae > Rhinoderma > Rhinoderma darwinii. Next base: position 366,507,697 of record NC_134690.1, on the reverse strand, counting down.
GTGCCTCTTGGTTCCACCGGTGGCCTGGATCTTATGTGTAGTGCCCTAAAGGCCTCCAATCAAAACAGATTTCTATCGCTTAAGAAAATGACTCCAGTCCTAAAGTACACTCAACAGGTCATGTTTAAAATAATTATCGTCAGCAAGGGCATAACTACCAGGATAGCAGGTATAGCAGCTGTTATGGGGCCAAACAACTAAGGGTGCCTATCCCCACTTAGAAGTAAAGTAAAGTTAATGATCACTATGGTTGATTAAAAGAAGAGTAGAAAATTGAATGAGGCCTCATTCCAAATATTGCCATAGAATTCCATGGTTACATTTTACGTCTCTGCTGTGTGCATTATCCTGTTACTGTGGAATATATTTTTGCATTATTCCTGTGTTGTGACAATATCGTGTGCGATATACCAGCACTGTGACATCATTACATGTTTTTTTCCTGTGCGGTGATATTTCTATGTGCATAGCGACATACTTGTGTGCATTATTCATGTGCTCGTTTGTGCATTATACAGTGCCTGTATTGTGACATCACTTTTTGCATAATTTCTGTACTTTACGGAGTAGATTATCTTTCTATTGTGTAAATTATCTCAATTCTGTAACATCATTGAGTGCATTATTCTTGTATTGTAACATCACTGTGGGCATTATTTCTGCTATAACTTCATTGAGCTGGTTATCAATTTACTATGATATCACCCTCTATGCTGTGACATCACTTTTTGTATTATTCCTGTTGTGTTAATTATCTCTATGCTTTGACATTATTGTGGGCATGATTCCTGTGCTGTAACTTCATTGAGCTGATCATCCCTTATCCCTTTGCTGTGTAAGGCCCCATGAACACAACCGTAATTTTGGCCCACAATTACGGACCGTAACTGCGGATTAAGATACGGCTCCATTAATTTCTATGGCCCATGGACACCTTTCCGTATATTTACGGGAAGGTGTCCGGGCCGTTTGAAGCATCCGTAAAAACTAGGACATGTCCAATTTTTTTATGTTAAGGACTGTGCTCCCATACTTTATAATGGGAGCACGGCCCGCAAAAGCGGATCACTGTCCGTGGCCGTCCGCGGCTGGCAGTGCCCGTAATCACGTACCATAATTACGGGTACGGTAAGACACATAGCACAGAGTGGAGACCAAAAGGATCAAAAGATTTTCACGTTCTGAGCACACTGATATGAGGTCAAGGTAGAGTAAGACCCCATTCTCAGTTTTGTTATGGCGCCCCTTGGCTACTTGTTATGCCCCTGATTGTCAATGCATCAGGAATTACCACAGGTGTACTCTCTATAGGATATCTTCAAGTCATGACCAGTTTGGATAATTTGAGAATTGGAGTTGAGAAATTACCGTTACCCACAGATCCATCATCTCCTCTGACAAATATTAGATTGACAGGTCTAGGCATGAGCAAGCATTTTAGGAAAGAGCGTGACGTCTGGCATCTCTTTATTTTCCTAAAGATTTAATGTACTAGTGCTTAATAATAGTAGTTGTATTGTGGGGAATTATAACATTTGTACTTCTATATTGTAAATATTTAACCAGATTACATGCAATATTGCTGTTTTTTCTTTCACTATTTCTATTGTAATCCAGGTTATGTTTGGAAATTTTAAGTAAGAACATAGCGGCCCAAACTGCTAATTTCCTCAAATTTAATTGGTAAGGTTCAGTTCACTTCTGTGTTGTTATTTGAGTAATTCTGTCCCATCATAAGAACGGACACCAACGGTGCCCTGCAGAACTCATAGACTTTAATGGATTCCATCATGGTTTCCGTCATTTTGCCAGACAAAATAGCACTCCATGCTGTACTATTTTCTCTGGAAAATATGACGGAATCAGCAACGGAGGCTCCTAATGGAGCTACCGAGACAGATTTGAACAGAGCCTAGTAAAACTTTGTAAACAGCAAAAAATAAGTCATATCACTTTGGACATGCTTAATTAATAAAGGTCATTCATATAGAGTTAGCTTAGCTTTTCTGAACAATGAATATAAGTAACATTTTGTAATATTCTCTTAATTTAATTTGAAATTCACTATCAATTTCAGCACAGTGTATTTGTGGTAAGGGTATGTGCACACACACTAATTACGTCCGTAATTTACGGACGTATTTCGGCCGCAAGTCCCGGACCGAACACAGTGCAGGGAGCCGGGCTCCTAGCATCATAGTTATATACGATGCTAGGAGTCCCTGCCTCTCTGCAGGACAACTGTCCCGTACTGTAATCATGTTTTCAGTACGGGACAGTAGCTCCACGGAGAGGCAGGGACTCCTAGCATCGTACATATGTATGATGCTAGGAGCCCGGCTCCCTGCACTGAGTTCGGTCCACTACTTGCGGCCGAAATACGTCCGTCAATTACGGACGTAATTAGTGTGTGTGCACATACCCTAAGAGAGGCAACTCTCTTGAGGGCTACTAGTTTAAAATAAAACTTATTTAATTATGCTGATATGATGGGTATATTTAACTATAATTGTCTCCTTTATGAACCATGAACACGGTTAATAGCTATAGAGCATGTTAATAAGTGTTTCTCTCTGTGCTTTGAGTTATATAAGGATAGCATTTGAACACATTTCTCCCTCACCTTTAACTTTTTTTTATTACAATAGGGTGACCTAATGTACAACTAATATTTGTTTATTGTTCATTGGCTTCCTAAATGCAAAATCAAGAAACTCTCTAAATAGTATTAATTCTGTGGAACTCCTTTACATAGCTGGCTGTGGTGCTGCTTCTGACGTAGTTTCCGACATCACACTACTCCTGGCTTCTGTCAGTTCAGGTTTGACCCTGTCTATTTGCTTTACTGAAAGAATGCTCTCCCTGCTCTCAGAGTAACACAGTTTAGGATCAGTAGGAGATACCAGCAGGGAGGGAAGGAGGTTGTACACATTATAGCAGGCTGTATCAGAGTGTAGAGGGAAGGGGAGCACCTATGGTAGAGTCTGCAATCGGAAAGAGAGACATGGAACACACACAGGCAACATCAGTGTCTTTGTCTGTACAGGGGAGAGGAGATTATACAGGGGCTGTATTAGGAGGAGCTTTCAGTACAACAATGCTTTGGTGTCTAGGTACAAGAGAGCTAGTAAAGACAGCAGGATCCTGGAGTCACAGAACCCACATCCAGCATGTATTACTAGAACGAACAAACCTGTAAGGTGGTAGTGCCCCAGAAGGTATAGGGCCTGGTGCAGGTTGTGTCATGGAATAGACAGGAGGTATTTGCGAACTCAAACTTTTTTTTTTAGGCCAGTGGCAATGGTGCACAGGGCTACAAGTATATTTCGTTTTTCTCAAAATGGGAGGCTCAAAATTAAACACGGCTCATGCAGGCTTGATAGCAGACTGGCTTGCTTAGTTTTTGTCACAGACAGGGCCAAAGAAGACCCTTGTTGATACAGGGGCTGGTCTGGCAATAAGGCCTGATAGGCTGCAAAATGGCTAATGCTACTTGCTGTTCATGGGCCAGCTCCTGCCTGGCTCACCACTGCTCACACGAATGGACACACAGTGGGGACACTACTGCCTGCAACCCACAGCTCGCTCTTCAGGACCTCTGCCACAGCACACCACTTTCCTCAGGAACTCTCAGTACGCAAGCCCAGGTCACTTCAACTTCCTTCTGACACCAAACATGGTTTGGCAGGCTTACTGGTGGCGTTTTATGCATAAAGGGCCGACCCCGACGCGATAACACATCATCCCGGCACTAATAATTGAAATCGCAAGCCAGCCAATCGCCATACCAACTGAAATAAATTCATAACACAACAAGGCAATAACAAAGGCACATATTGTCTAAAGGGACTTCAATTTCCCAGCATTTCTGAACATAAGTTGTTATCGCTGATTGTCCCCATTTGAGCTCACAATTGAAAACGTTGAAATCGAAATAGTTGAAGCCAAAGTACCCGGAGAAAACTAAGGCAAACATGGGGAAAACATAAAAACTCCATGCAGATGTTGCAAATGGGTAAAAACAGCAGAAATCAGTAAACAATAACACAGTGTCAAAGGCACAGTGCAATATATTTGCAATGCCACGGAGTGCCCAAAATACAATATCATGTAAAGAAGCATAACATCCCCTTTAAATTTGGGGATTTATCCCCCAGCATATCCTTACCATTGTTCGGGCCATGCTGGGAGCTGTAGTTTTACGCCGTACAAACCTATACGGCAGGGGTTGCACTAAATTGAGCTGTATTTGTTCTAGTGTTGTATATATGTACTGATCTTGGTTCTGATGCTGTATGTAAGTACTGAGCTTTGTTTCGGTGCTGTATATACGTATGAGATTGGTTTTGGTGCTGTGTATATATGTAATGAGTTTGGTTCTGGTGCTGTATATATGTATGGGCTTGGTTCTAGTGCTGTATATTTGTACTAAGCTTTGTTCTGGTGCTGTATATATGTCAGAGCTTGGTTCTAGTGCTGTATTTATGTACTGAGCTTGGTTCTAGCGCTTAATTTATGTACTGAGCTTGGTTCTGGTACTGTATATATGCCAGAGCTTTGTTCTGGTGCTGTATATATGTACTGATATTGGTTGTGGTACTGTATGTATGTACTGAGCTTTGTTCTGGTGCTGTATATATGTACTTAGCTTTGTTCTAAAATAGGATATTGTAATTTAATAAGTGGAAAGGACTATAATTAGAAAATAGGATATTGTAATTTAATTCACAGTCCTATCATACCTCCCAACTTTCAAGTAATGCAAAGAGGGACAACAAGAGGGGCAAGTTTTTTTTTTCTTTTAAGCCACGTCTCTAATCCCGCAGAAATCCCCGCCCATACACACTCGGTTCAGCACACACAGTATCATGCTACCAAAGTGCCTCCCACACAGTATAATTCCAAATATCTGCCCCATACAGTATAATGCCCCATAGCTGCCAACATACAGTATAACGCCCCCATAGATGCACCCATACGGTATTAAGCAAGCACAGATGTCCCCATACAGTATAATTCCCACACAGATGCCCCCATGCAGTATAATGTCCACACAGATGCCCCCATACACCGGGAGTCTGGGACATATCACCGGCCACCCGGGACAGCAGGACACCGCCCGAAATCCGGGACTGTCCCACTGAATCCGGGAAGGTTGGGAGCTATGTCACTATGATTACTCAATCAGGATGAGCAGATGTTTGTTGGCTGATCTTCTGAACTTCATTCAGACCATGCATAGGTGTCAAAGGTGACACTACGTCTTCTTAAGGAGATAAACCCCTAAAGGAACAATGTCACGAAAAATTTTTTTTTAACATCAGTTTGATTTTAGTCTTTTATTAAAAACTTTTATATTTATTTGTGTGTTTGTGTTTTACTTTTTTTTATTTTGACACTTTTTCTTCCCTATGGGGGCTGTCATTTTTTACTCCATTTCTGTATGTGTCGATTAACGACACATACAGACATGGAGTACGGCAGCTCCAGTCCCATAGTGAATGCGAACGGGGCCCGTTCCATCCACTATCGTGTACGCCGTCTGTGTGGGAACGGCGCATGCGCCGCTCCCACACAGTCAAAGTTGAACTGTGCGCCGTCCGGTGCCATTTTTCTGTGGACCGGAAGTCGCAGCCGGACAGTAAGATTACTACTTCCGGCCGCGGCTTCCGGACTTGTTCACTTGGAGCGGACGGACCGGAGGGAGCGGCGGCGACTGGAGCAGGTAAGTTATTTCTATGTATGTTCGTGTTTCAGTGTGTGTTTACTACTGTATGTAAACCTACTACACTGTGTGTTAGCTCAAAAAATGGCGACACACAGTGTAGGAGGCTTGAACATTCAATCCCCTCGTTTCTCCCAGCACTAGCCAGGATAAAGGAGGGGGGGATTCTGAGAGCTCACTAGAGCGAGTGAGTTTTTCCCAATTTTGCAGCATAAAGCAATGTGGTTGCTTTACCACATGCAATGCTGCAATTTTGGGAATTGCTCCATCTAGTGACCAGTGCTGGGAAATATTATAAATTAGAATCTAATTTATAATATTTCCTGACTCGTGAAAAAAATAAAAAAAATGAGAACAATGTTTAATCACCTACACACTAATTGTTTATCTAAAAAAAAACAAACATTTTTTGCTAGCAACACATTCCCTTTAACTGTTCGCTTCTATAAATAATGGTCCAGTACATCCATGTAACACAATGGGCTACAGGAATTGCAGAATTTAAGGGATATTGCAGAATTTAAAGGATATACACACATCTGACAGTTGTAAAATATATTTAAAGTAAACATATGGTATTTAGCTTCCTGTAAAGAAGTGGTCTACATGCCGAAGCTCCCTCTAGTGGTCAAAGTGCCGTGTTACATACCGGAGCTCCCTCTGGTGATAAACCTGAGGAACTACCTTCAAATTAGAAATTCTACCCCTGGCGATGTGTGTGAGGTGCATGTGCCCATTAGAGAGAACACGATTGCACATGTTTTTCCATTTGTGATAATCAGAATAAAAATTAACTTAATTAATTGACTATTATATCTGTTATTTTTAGTTCACAATAGTAGTCATTTAAATTAGAACATTGATCAGATTTTTTTAATTCATACTAGTTTATAAATTCAAAGTAATACCATATTATTGTTGCTAATTATTTGAAGCATATCTATAGTTGTCATTTTTATTCATAATTCATTAATGTTTGTGAATACAAGAAACTTTAAAGAAGCACTCCACTTTATTTTTTTTACTGCACCCTCCATTTGTACATTGGTGTTTCAGTGGGCTGCTGTGTGCAAAAATACTTACCGATACCCGCATCTTGCCTTTTTCGGGTCCAGCGCTGCTCACGTGATCTTCATTCTGACCTGGTCTGGAATCGCTGCTTTTCAGAAAACCGGTAGTCAGGCTCTCAATGCATTCCTATGGAGCCTCGTTCTAGCTCCCATAGGAATGCATTGAGAGCCTGAGTTCCGGTTTATTCAAATGCACAGTGACTCCAGTCAAGTCAGCGGGAAGGTCACGTGAGCGGCGCTGGACCCAAAAAAGACAAGTTGCAGGGATCGGTAAGTATTTTTGCACGCAGCACCCCACTGAAAAACCAATGTACAAATGGAGGGTGCAAAAAAAATATATAAAGTGGAGTGCTTCTTTAATATGTAATATATATATTATTAGGGAAAAGTGGCATCTTTATCACCTTCCAGTAGTCTGTACTTACCATTTCATGGCCTGCAGGTTGTCTGTTAATGTTCACAAACTTCTTCAGCTCCCCCAAAAATTGTCAACAGTAACCCAGTAAATTTGTCAGGGAGGAGGGGGATGCAGGTGCAGATTATTTGTCTCTAAATGTCTCAGTGAAACAGTATGAGAGAGAGTAGAGAAGAAGGGCAGCAGGGGAGGATATAAGTGATTGCTCCAAAGCACACAGCACAGCTCTTACAGCACACCAGGAAAAGTCTGTCTACACAGCAGGAATGGACAGAAAAAAATATACATTGTCAGAACGACTACGGAGGGGGGGGGGGAGGATGAAAAAACACACAGTTAAAACACACAATTTCTGGCTGCACTATATATCTTATATATCTGCAGCTATAGAGACTATGATTTATTTTTTTAGGCATTTCTAAAAAATACCTTTCAACATAACTATGTGCTTTTTATTTCATGTTCTGTGTCTAGAATTCTGTAATTGTACAATTATCTATTCAAACCCCAACGGGATCTTTTCTGTACAGAAGATCCCAGTCTAATAATCACTAAGCATGTTCCAGTCTGAGCTTCCTGAAACATAATAATCTTTGGATAATATAAGAATTCTAATTGTACAGATTTGTTAGTGTTAGGGCTCCCTTGTGTCCTGGCTTTTCTAGTAAGAAACCTCAAAATTCTTAACACAAAGTACTTATTTTTCCATAATTCAGTTTTCAATTCTCTCAAATTAATGGGTCAGCTAGAAGTACATTATATATTACTAACTTTACTGAATGTGGCATTAAAAAAAATTATCCCCAAAAAAATCAATTGTGAATGTTAAAGCTTTCGAAAATTGATATGGATAATTTTTCACTTAAAAATCAGTCAAAGTAATCATTAGAATTGTGAGAGTCATGTATTAGAACGTATTTGTACTCTATATAGAATTATGTCATATTTAACACTAAAAAAATGTTATCCGGCAGCCAAAAAACACACCACTTTTTAAAGCCTTTACTTATTGTCATGTATAATTTCCTGGCCAGGGGCGTAACTAGGAAAGACTGGGCCCCATAGCAAACTTTTGACTGGGGCCCCCCTCCCCTGGGTGTCACACAACCCCCCCTTGTAGATAGTGCCTTTTTTACAGCCCCCCTGTAGATAACGCAGTACAGCCCCCCTGTAGATAACGGCATACAGCCCACTGTAGATAACGGCATACAGCCCCCTCTGTAGATAGCGCCATACATCCCCTGTAGATAACGCCATACAGCCCCCCTGTAGATAACGCTATACAGCCCCCCTGGAGATAATGCCATACAGCCCCCCTGTAGATAACGCCATACAGCCCCCTCTGTAGATAACGCCATCCAGCCCCCCTGTAGATAACGCCATACAGCCCCCTTTGTAGATAGCGCCATACATCCCCCTATAGATAGCGCCATACATCCCCCTGTAGATAAAGCCATACAGCCCCCTATAGATAACGCCATATAGCCCCCCCTGTAGAGAACGCCATACAGCCCCCCCTGTAGAGAACGCCGTACAGCACCCTCTGTAGATAATGCCATACAGCCCCCCTGTAGATAGCGCCATACAGCCCCCCTGTAGATAACGCCAAACAGCCCCCCCTGTAAGTAACGCCATACAGCCCCCCTGTAGGTAACGCCATACAGCCCCCCTGTAGGTAACGCCATACAACCCCCCTGTAGGTAACGCTATACAGCCCCCCCTGTAGGTAACGCTATACAGCCCCAACCGCACAAAATTCGACCTATAGTGTGTCCTACAAAAGACATGTATCCCCTATTCACAGGATAGGGGTACATGTGTGATCGCTGGCAGCGATAGGGAGAACGGGGGACCGAAAGTCCCCCAAAGTTCTCCATGACTAACCTGACCTTCCGGAGTCTGCGCAGCTCAATAAAAATGAAAGGAGCGCTGGTCAAGCATTCGCGCACAAGCGCAACCGGCGCTCCATTCATTTCTATGGAGCTGCAGAAACAGACCCCGGAAGTCCGAGGTTTGTGTTGGAGAACTTCAGGGGACTTTCGGTCCCCCGTTCTCCCTATCGATGCCAACGATCACACATGTATCCCCTATCCTGTGGATAGGGGATACATGTCTTTTGTAGGAACAACCCCTTTAATGGCAGAGCGGGGAGATACCTCCCTGCTCTGCCGTAGTGTTAAGTAGCATCGCGCTGTAGCAGCCATAGCGGCTGCTAGCAGAGCCTCCGGCCGTGGTGGGGGCCCGTGCCAGCGGGTGACACAGGCCCCCTCATGCCGCGGGCCCCGTTGCAGCCGCTACGGCTGCTACAGCGGTAGTTACGCCACTATTCCGGGCATTAACTTTGGAGGTGAGCCGGCACGTGCGCTCTGACGCTCCACACTCCCTAGCCGAGAGCATCAGGAATAGAGGAAGAGGGTTGCCTTAGAAATGGAGCAAATGGGGTCACGTGATTGATGACACACCGACTCCGAACGGAAGGGGCAGCAAGCCCTCTGTCACATGGGGCTGTGTCGGTACGTCATCACGACAGAAAACTATAGGAATATTGGCACCACGTGACTGGGTCTTCAATCTGTGATTCAGAATAGATTTGAAAATGTCACTACCACAGACACGACAGCCTATTAGAGACGGGGTCTAATAGACTTCCGTACATACCAAACCAATAGGTCATTGTTGGGTTAGAGCACGTCACGGGTGGGAGTCAGCTATCGGGTAAAAAATACTTCTAAACCATGATCAATAGCGACCACGGCATTTAAGGGGTTAAACTATACAGCTGACACCTGTTGCTAATGGCGCCGGCTCAGTTTCTGAGTCCCCACCATCAGCTTTACGTACATGTAGTGCAGACTAAGACATACATGTATGTCAAATGTCAGGAAGGGATTAAAAGGATATCTATATAATATGAATTATTTTGCTGAGCTAATGCTTATTTTGTGACAGTGTTTGGAAGAAATTATTTCACTAGTATCCTTTTAAAATAAATGGGAAATATAGAGACTTACTTTAAAGAGGCTCTGTCACCAGATTTTGCAACCCCTATCTGCTATTGCAGCAGATAGGCGCTGCAATGTAGATTACAGTAACGTTTTTATTTTTAAAAAACGAGCATTTTTGGCCAAGTTATGACCATTTTTGTATTTATGCAAATGAGGCTTGCAAAAGTCCAACTGGGCGTGTTTAAAGTAAAAGTCCAACTGGGCGTGTATTATGTGCGTACATCGGGGCGTGTTTACTACTTTTACTAGCTGGGCGTTCTGACGAGAAGTATCATCCACTTCTCTTCAGAACGCCCAGCTTCTGGCAGTGCAGATCTGTGACGTCACTCACAGGTCCTGCATCGTGTCGGCCACATCGGCACCAGAGGCTACAGTTGATTCTGCAGCAGCATCAGCGTTTGCAGGTAAGTAGCTACATCGATTTACCTGCAAACGCCGATGCTGCTGCAGAATCATCTGTAGCCTCTGGTGCCGATGTGTCCTCGCTCGTCTGACACGATGCAGGACCTGGGGAAGTGACGTCACAGCGTGATCTCTCAAGAACACGGCTGTGTCTGCACTGCCAGAAGCTGGGCGTTCTGAAGAGAAGTGGATGATACTTCTCGTCAGAACGCTCAACTAATAAAAGTAGTAAACACGCCCCGATGTACGCACATAATACACGCCCAGTTGTACTTTTACTTTTCAACACGCCCAGTTGTACTTTTGCAAGCCTCATTTGCATAAATACAAAAATGGTCATAACTTGGCCAAAAATGCTCTTTTTTTAAAAAAAAAAACGTTACTGTAATCTACATTGCAGCGCCTATCTGCTGCAATAGCAGATAGGGGTTGCAAAATCTGGTGACAGAGCCTCTTTAACTTATCTGAGGTGTCCGGTTTGCCCTGAGAATGCATAAATTCCTTCATTGCTGATCTTAACTGTACACCAGACATAAATCAATTTCATTATAAAACTGAAAAAATACAATTAAATAGATTTTCTATTCTTTTTGCAGAACACTTTTTCTATTCTTTGGCACAGTGCGGATATTATGCTCTCAATGTTGTTTTGAACTCATGCAGACTAGAGAATGCCGCTGCCATTTATATAACATTTTAGTATAGCAGACAAGCACCACACGGTAATTTAGAGATGGAAAAAAAAATTATTGTAACAAGACATAGTCTAAAACTTTTGTGGTTTATTTACTTTGACAAGAAGATTGCACACAACGCTTGTGTTTTATGACGAAAAATCATGTTGCCCAGTAGAACTATACAAGTTGAGAAGTGACATTTAAGTGGTAGTTATTTTTCTTTATATTCCTTTTTAGGTTTTCAGGAACATTTTCAAAAGAAAAACAAAAAGAACAGGAAAGACCGGAACAAAAAGCCTGGAGGACTCTCATATAATAACTAGGTGACCCACAAATCGTTCCAATGAACATTCCAGTAATTTATTACCAGGATTTGTATCTGTTCTCTGAATTTACACACAAAGATGTGAATTTACAAACATTACTGGATTGACATATTCTTGTCTGTTCTTACAGAATAAAGCAGAACATTGCGGTGCACTTCTCATCACATCTTTCTGCTTCCTCCTCCCCTGAGTGTTCTAATAATCATACAAGTATACAGAATTAACATACAAATACACACAAAACAATGTATTTATGTGTAAATTTTCCCTTTAGCAGGCATCCTTTCACCAGGGCCAACTAGGGTTACCCTATATGTCCAAAAGTATTGGGACACACCTCTTAAAGGGAACCTGTTACCAGCATTTCACCTATTAAACCAACAATACCTTGTGGAAGTGGGTGAAAAATCATTTTTATGAGACCTGTAATTATCTTCTAAGTAGGCTCTGTACATTTAGTATTTAGTTTTTTTGTGTTCCTGCAATGTATGCTAATGAGCATAAAAGAGTCATACCTTCATTCCTCAGTTAACCCAGCCTCCTTACTTTTGATTTGACAGCTCCTCATTTCCCCTAGCACACATGAAATACCGCACTTACGCATCGATGTCCTGTTCTGGTGCATGTGCAAAACGGAACCCATAGCGGGGCATGCGTAGTACCATAAAAGGCGCAAAATGTTTGCAGACTATTATTTACGGTGGAAGGAGTAGTTTAGGAGAGGGGATAACGGCAATGAACTTTTGACAGCAGCGGCCAGCAAGGGGTGAGTAGAGTTCAATAGGTGAAATGCTGGTGACAGGTTCCCTTTAATCATTGAATTCAGGTGTTTCATTCACTGCCATTGTCACAGCCATGCACTCTGCCTTTACAAACTCGAGAATGTTACTGTAATGGGAATTTGTTCCCTCCTAGATATTCCATTATCAACTGCGAGTGGTATTATTGCAAAACAAAAGCATTTAGGAACCACAGTAACTCAGCCACGAAGTGGCGGACCACATAAAGTTACTTGAGTCGTCAAGTGCTGAGGGACATAGTGCATAAAAGATAGCAGCGCTCTGCTGACTCAATAAGAGCAGAATTACAAACCTCCTTTGAAATCAACAGCCGAGCTTCATGGCATGAGCTTCCACAGTCGAGCATCTGCATGCAAGTCTTACATCACCAAGCACAATGCCAAGCGTCGGATGGAGTGATGCAAAGCACGCCACCACTGAACTCTGGAGCAGTGGAAACGTGTTCGGTGGAGTGACGAATCACACTTCTATATGTTGCAGTCTGATGGGTGAGTCTGGGTTTGGTGAATGCCAGGAGAACATTACCTGCCTGACTGTATTGTGCTATCTGTAAAGTTTGGTGGAGGAGGGATAATCCTATGGGGTTGTTTTTAAGGTGTTGTCCTAGACCCCTTAAGTCCAGTTAAGGGAAATCTTTATTTTTCAGCGTACCAAGACATTTTGGATAATTGCAACTTTGTGGGAACAGTTTGGGGAAGGCCATTTTCTGTACCAGCAAGTCTGCATTCCAGTACACAAAGCAAGGTCCATAAAAACATGGTTGGGTGAGTTTAATGTGAAGGAACATGAGTGGCCCGCACAGAGCCCTGACCTCATTTCCAACTAACACCTTTGGGATGAACTAGAATGGAGATTGCGAGCCAGGCCCACTCATCCAACATCAGTGTCTGACCTCACAAATACTCTTGATAAATGGGCAAAAATTCTCACGGACATGCTACAAAATCTTGTAGAAGGCCTTCCCAGAAGAGTGGAAGCTGTTCTAGCAGCAAAGAGGGACCAACTTTATATTAATGCCTATGAATTTAGAATGCGATGTCATAAAACCTCCTGTTGGGATAATGTGTAGGTGTCCCAATACTTTTGTCCATATAGTGTGTGTGTGTGTGTGTGTGTGTATATATATATATATATATATATATATATGTATATATATATACATATACCACCATGTATAATGTATATCAATATCCCATCTTCTCCTTAGACCCCCAGAGGTATTAGTCATTGATAGTTAAATTACTCTTGACCACCAGGAGTAGGATGGGAATACTATCACTAACCATGAAAACTACCCCATGAAAAAGTGTATGATGTAATTTATGTATAAATTTAGCAAAGTCTGTATAATCGGGGGCATTTCGCTTTCTCATTTGTGGGCACCAATGCACTTGGAAACCCCCCTTTAAAAATCCTGCATTTGCTACTTCTCACCTAATGGAAGAACAGATGCCCGCGGGCTGCCCGCCCCTGCATCCAGAAGGACGTTGCATGGCTTTTTCAAATCAAGCCTACAGAAGTTAGGGAAATATCAAAGCCACGTTTTCCCCCTTTTTTACTCCTTTTTTCCTTATCTCTTCTTAATTTCTTTGCTATTATATTACTGGCAGTGAAAGCCATCTTCCTAGCTAGCCAGCGACCACTATGTTCTTTTGTATAGATGTAGATTAATGTGTCGTTAGTGTTGCAGATTTCATGATGAATAAAATGCTGCTCTTATCTTATCTGTTTTTTAGTCATCTTCAGATTCATTTTTGTCAAACACATTTTTCCCAACTAAACTTTGCATTCCAGGGTATTTTTATCTGCACACTAAACTCATGAATTTTTTTTTTAAAAAAGCGACATTTCCATATTAGCATTTGAAACAGATTTCACCTTCAAAACAACATTTCAATGGTTGTTTCAAAATTGGAAATATGTCAGGAAATTTTTTTAAGTACATCATCAACATCATCTTTATTGTACATAGCAACGTAGATGCATTTAGCTATGTATGTGAAAAACAGAACTCTGACCCCTATTACAAGCCTGGATCTATTATGATTAAATACAATTAAATTAGAGGTACATTTCCTGGCAGAGACTACCATCATTAACCCCTTCACCATCCTAAATCATATAATAATAAACTATATGATTACATTATTATTGAAAATTAAGTGTGAAAGCGGTTTGTCACATGATTAAAAATTACATTTCTCTGTTACATCAGACAAACATAACAATTTTACAGTTGGAATCGTTAAGGAAAAATGTGCCCAAATATTGCTGTTACATACATGTTATGATGCCCCCTGGTATGCTTTTGATGCCGTCTCAGATTGTCCACCTCATGTGCCAGAACTGATGGTCACACATGCTCGGGAGCTCAGTCTCACCACCTGAATCCTATTATACCCCTTGAACTACTAAACCTTCAGGGATATTAGATATCAACCCATAACCATCCTAGATCACCATAAATAATAGATGTCTATATTAGTCCCTTCATTGCCACCACCAGAGATATTATATGTTAACTGCTAAGCCACGCTAGAACCCAGTGGATATTACAGGAATACGATCACTAACCCTAAAACCATCCCATGAAAAAAATGTGTGATGTAGTACATGTATAAAGTTGGCAAAGGGATAATAATCAGGGGTACAGGGAGAAAGAGGGGACATTTGCTGTCTCTATTGTGGGCACCAATGCACTTGGAAACACTCCTTTAAAAATCCTTTGTTCACTGGCAGTGCTATTCTTCCTTGTAAAAATACTCCAGAGGTTCTGGTATTTTGTAAAGGGTACATTTTGTAAATTGGAGGACAGAAGGCATAAATGATGCCTAAAATATGTCTACTATGCCAATTTGTATCCTTGTTACCGCAAATTTAGTGTATAAAGAGTATGTAAAGTCCTCCTTTGCAGTCCAATATTGTAATATTGCTTAAATGCATCTAAAAAAAAAAATATTAAACAACTTTCTAAACAGTCTTGTTTAAAAATATCCTACCACTTTTTTTTGTCTACAGCTCCTATGAAGATCTATGTGTCTTCATGGTTACAGACTACAAACAAATCTTGCGTAGCCCTGTAGTCATTCTCCCTTTCATCTATCCCCTTCTTCTTGCTAATATATATTTGAAGATAAGGAAGTATGACCGTATGATAAGGGTTTGATTTTTGAAGACACATACAGTGAAGGAAATACGTATTTGATCCCTTGCTGATTTTGTAAGTTTGCCCACTGTCAAAGACATGAACAGTCTAGAATTTTTAGGCTAGGTTGATTTTACCAGTGAGAGATAGATTATATTTAAAAAAAAACAGAAAATCACATTGTCAAAATTATATATATTTATTTGCATTGTGCACAGAGAAATAAGTATTTGATCCCTTTGGCAAACAAGACTTAATACTTGGTGGCAAAACCCTTGTTGGCAAGCACAGCAGTCAGATGTTTTTTGTAGTTGATGATGAGGTTTGCACACATGTTAGATGGAATTTTGGCTAGGCTACTCCATGACCTTAATATGCTTCTTTTTGAGCCACTCCTTTGTTGCCTTGGCTCTATGTTTCGGGTCATTGTCGTGCTGGAAGACCCAGCCACGAGCCATTTTTAATGTCCTGGTGGAGGGAAGGAGGTTGTCACTCAGGATTTGACGGTACATGGCTCCATCCATTCTCCCATTGATGCGGTGAAGTAGTCCTGTGCCCTTAGCAGAGAAACACCCCCAAAACATAATGTTTCAACCTCCATGCTTGACAGTGGGGACGGTGTTCTTTGGGTCATAGGCAGCATTTCTCTTCCTCCAAACACGGCGAGTTGAGTTAATGCCAAAGAGCTCAATTTTAGTCTCATCTGACCACAGCACCTTCTCCCAATCACTCTCAGAATCATCCAGATGTTCATTTGCAAACTTCAGATGGGCATGTACATGTGCCTTCTTGAGCAGGGGAACCTTGCGGGCACTGCAGGATTTTAATCCATTACGGCATAATGTGTTACCAATGGTTTTCTTGGTGACTGTGGTCCCAGCTGCCTTGAGATCATTAACAAGTTCCCCCCGTTTAGTTTTCGGCTGAGCTCTCACCTTCCTCAGGATCAAGGATACCCCACGAGGTGAGATTTTGCATGGAGCCCCAGATCGATGTCGATTGACAGTCATTTTGTATGTCTTCCATTTTCTTACTATTGCACCAACAGTTGTCTCCTTCTCACCCAGCGTCTTACTTATGGTTTTGTAGCCCATTCCAGCCTTGTGCAGGTCTATGATCTTGTACCTGACATCCTTAGAAAGCTCTTTGGTCTTGCCCATGTTGTAGAGGTTAGAGTCAGACTGATTAATTGAGTCTGTGGACAGGAGTCTTTTATGCAGGTGACCATTTAAGACAGCTGTCTTTAATGCAGGCACCAAGTTGATTTGGAGCGTGTAACTGGTCTGGAGGAGGCTGAACTCTTAATGGTTGGTAGGGGATCAAATACTTATTTCTCTGTGCACAATGCAAAAATATATATAATTTTGACTATGTGATTTATTTTTTTATTTTTTAAATATATAATCTATCTCTCACTGGTAAAAGTAACTTAGCCTAAAAATTCTAGACTGTTTATGTCTTTGGCAGTGGGCAAACTTACAAAATCAGCAAGAGATCAAATACTTATTTCCTTCACTGTAGGTCCCCCCCCTTCCCTACTCACTCAAACCTTCTCTGTGCCACACTGTTCTGTGTGTCAATAAGACAGGTATCTAGGGAAAGAGGTGTTAGATATGTTGAGAAAGTGATTTTTATTTAACAAGATACACTACCGTTCAAAAGTTTGGTGTCACCCAGACAATTTTGTGTTTTCCATGAAAACTCACACTTATATTTATCAAATGAGTTGCAAAATGACTAGAAAATATAGTCAAGACATTGACAAGGTTAGAAATAATGATTTTTATTTCAAATAATAATTTTCTCCTTCAAACTTTGCTTTCGTCAAAGAATGCTCCATCTGCAGCAATTACAGCATTGCAGAGCCTTTGGCATTCTAGCTGTTAATTTGATGAGGTAATCGGTAAAAATTTCACCCCATGCTTCCAGAAGGCCCTCCCACAAGTTGGATTGGCTTGATGGGCACTTCTTGCGTACCATACGGTCAAGCTGCTCCCACAACAGCTCCATGGGGTTGAGATCTGGTGACTGCGCTGGCCACTCCATTACAGATAGAATACCAGCTGCCTGCTTCTTCCCTAAATAGTTCTTGCATAATTTGGAGGTGTGCTTTGGGTCATTGTCCTGTTGTAGGATGAAATTGGTTCCAATCAAGCGCTGTCCACAGGGTATGGCATGGCGTTGCAAAATGGAGTGATAGCCTTCCTTATTCAAAATCCCTTTTACCTTGTAAAAATCTCCCACTTTACCAGCACCAAAGTAATCCCAGACCATCACATTACCTCCACCATGCTTGACAGATGGCGTCAGGCACTCTTCCAGCATCTTTTCAGTTGTTCTGCGTCTCACAAATGTTCCTCTGTGTGATCCAAACACCTCAAACTTCGATTCGTCTGCCATAACACTTTTTTCCAATCTTCCTCTGTCCAATGTCTGTGTGCTTTTGTCCATATTAATCTTTTCCTTTTATTAGCCAGTCTCAGATATGACTTTTTCTCTGCCATTCTGCCCTGAAGGCCAGCATCCCGGAGTCGCCTCTTCACTGACGTTGACACTGGCGTTTTGCGGTTACTATTTAATGAATCTGCCAGTTGAGGACCTGTGAGGCGTCTATTTCTCAAACTAGAGACTCTAATGTACTTGTCTTGTTGCTCAGTTGTACAGCGGGGCCTCCCACTTCTCTTTCTACTCTGGTTAGAGCCTGTTTGTGCTGTCCTCTGAAGGGAGTAGTACACACCATTGTAGGAAATCTTCAGTTTCTTGGCAATTTCTCGCATGGAATAGCCTTCATCTTTAAGAACAAGAATAGACTGTTGAGTTTCACATGAAAGCTCTCTTTTCTAGCCATTTTGAGAGTTTAATCGAACCCACAAATGTAATTCTCCAGATTCTCAACTAGCTCAAAGGAAAGTCAGTTTTATAGCTCCTCTAAACAGCAAAACTGTTTACAGCGGTGCTAACATAATTGCACAAGGGTTTTCAAGTGTTTTCTAATCATCCATTAGCCTTCTAACACAGTTAGCAAACACAATGTACCATTAGAACACTGGAGTGATGGTTGCTGGAAATGGGCCTCTATACACCTATGTAGATATTGCATTAAAAACCAGACGTTTGCAGCTGGAATAGTCATTTAGCACATTAAGAATGTATTGAGTGTATTTCTGATTAATTTAATGTTATCTTCATTGAAAAAAACTGTGCTTTTCTTGAAAAAATAAGGACATTTCTAAGTGACCCTAAACTTTTGAACGGTAGTGTATATTACAAATGTTTTCCAGCACTGTTGATTTATTTCTAAAAAAATGTAAACATTAGCTATGATTTAAGACCTCTTGCACATGTCAGAGCCATGTGTATGGAGGATGTACAGAGGCACATGAGGTACCTGTGGCACTGTGTTCTGGAGTTGTTAGCACTGGATGTGCCACTTGTGGTGCCTTCAAATAGCTTCATATTACCTCTATAATTTAGCGTCCAATTGAACATGGCATGACTATGTTTCTGTTAGATTCATATGGAATCTGTAAAAAAAACACTTTTTAATTAGAATTAATTTGAAAACATATAGAGTTATAGTAGAGCCCCATAGACTTCTATGGCCATCATGATTCTAACTTTTTACGAAGAAATAATGTGGTATTATGAATAAGGCCTTAATCTTCCAATGTATAGGGATAAGTTCTGATCTCAAGAAAGTAATCGACACTTTGCTCAGTGCATGTCAGCCATGCATGTCGGTTATTTAATTTTTTTTTGTATGCTCAGATTATAGGCAAGGGCAAGATGACTTGTTTGACCCAATAGTCATAGGGGGGATGCACATAGGAGAGACCGTGGCTACTGAACACCAGCTTAGGGGGGGTGTACATAGGAGAGAACGCGGCTACTGATCATCAGCTTAGATGAGGGGGGTGCACATAGGAGAGACCGCCGCTTATGAACACCAGCTTGGGGGGGTGCACATAGGAGTGAACGCAGGTACTAAACACCAGTTTGGAGGGGGTACACATAGGAGAGACTGCGGCTACTGAACACTAGCTTCGGGGGGGGAGGGGAGAGTGCACATAGGACAGACCGGGGCTATTGAATATCAGATTATGGGAGGGAGGTGCACATAGGAGGGCGAACAGCCAGAGATTTCCTTGCGGGGTTGCACATAAGAAAAAACACTGCCGGAAATTTCCTTGGGGGATGGGGTGGGGCGGGGACATACATAGTAGAAAGAGCTGCCAGACATTTTGTTGAGGCAGAGGGGATGGGGACAAAGCAGCTTGAAATCTTTGCCATGGTGGCATTGATTTCTAGACTGACTTTAACTAACTTTTACAGAGACCAGCGATGGCGTCGCTCTGCACTTCTCTCCCCCTGTGTTCAGCGCCACAACATACAAAGGCCCCGGACACCGGGAGAGGAGAGAGTGCCGGAGAGGGAGGCCCCATGCTCTAGATGTGGCACAGGTGCCACAGGTTGGTGACCCCTGCTCTAAGATATGCCCTTGATGGCTGATTGTAATGTGGACCTCGGTGGTGTAAGGCCAATGTGTGCAGGATAGTCAAGAAAATATAATATGGAGACCAAGAGTAATGGCAAAACAATGTATATTACTCAGGCCTGTGCTGCACTCACATGTGAACACAGCGGACAACACAACACTTCTCAGCGGAGAGATACAGTTCCTAAGCAACATTACAAACTTAGGCCCCAAGTGTACGACCGTAAAATCGTCCGTAATTGTGGACCATAATTACGGTCCGTAATTACGGACCCATTTATTTCTATGGCAGACAGATACCTTCCTGTATATTTACTTCAAGGTGTGCGTGCCGTAGAAACCTTCCGTAAAAAATAGGATATGTCCTAGTTTTTTATTATACGGAACGTGCTACCATACTTTATAATGGGAGCACGGCCCGAAAATGCAGACGGCTGTCCGTGGCTGGCCGTGCCTCTAATTACGGACTGTGATTACGGGCACGGTCGGGTGCATGGGGCCTTACAGTTCAGGCAATCAGTGATGGTTGGCTCACCACACAGTAGGAAAGAGTCACGGTCACTCCTCCCTGATACAGGGGTCAAATCCTTTTGGAATGACAGGCTCTTGCTTGACCTTACTTGCCGGCTTGCTTACTTGTAGCTTGTAAGGAGACACCTGCCACTGTTCCCCGCCAATTTCGCTATCTCTCACTGGGAGGCTCCTGCCTAACACACAACTGACAGTATTTCACAGCATGTGGAGAGGCTCAAGCCCCTCATACACTGATTGCACAAGACCCCCTGTAATTTAAGTCCCTAACTTGTGCCGCAAGGCAACACTCTTCAGCATAGCAGCCCATTGTTGACACTCTGGATATAGCCTGAGCACTGAACTCTTTTAGGCAGAAACAGACACCTTTTAAATTCCAAGCACTGCCCCAGCACGAGAACCCAGTTTAGCAATGCTGGTCTTGTCCTCCCCGCTGTCATGGTGTGGCAATACTCTAACTGAGATGGCGTCAGGGCTGTTTCTCCTGGAGCCAAGCAATTTAAAGTAACAGTAGCTAACCATCATTGCCTGAATCTGCCAAAAGCATGCCACTTTGTGTGAACATAACATATACCTATGCTGCTCCCTCTTGGATAAACACTACTGGGGAGGGAAAAGCAAATTGACACATATAGCACAACATTTTTGAAAGAGACAGTACAAAATAAAGTACACCATATGCTGGCACAATATATACAATAAAAAATAAATACACTTGGTGACCCTTTACGGATGGAGGTCATGCCCACATTCTTACATGATCGTTGTGACCCCCACCAATCGACAGATCAAACTGACAGTAGTTGTAAAGTCTATGGCCGCGGACCGTCGTCCTGACTTACCCTCTGTGTGCCCGGTGGCATCTCCCTCCTGTGAGACACGGCAGCACTCACTTCCTAGTCCGGACACTGTCTCCCGCAGGGCGTGCGCGCCCGCGCATCCACGGCCTTAAAGGGCCAGTACGCGTACAGTTGCAGAATACTTCAATTAGCCCAGAATGCTTCGGGACTATAAAATGGTCTCCTAGTGTTTTCCAGTTCCCAGTGTTACACGTTCCTGCTGTCTATACCGTGTATCCCGTGCTACTGGGCCTATGTGCCTTTTAAGAGTTGGAGTCGTGCTGTGCCCTTTGCTGCATCTATTGTGTCGCACCCCGCCGGGTGTCTGTCTACTGTCAGAGTAGTCTGAATGTACCGCTACTGTCTACATTGCCTCAGGTACCCTTTCTGAACTATAGACATTGCATTGTACCTGTTTGGCCAGCTGCTTTCCCGATACGCGGTACGGCCCAGTGGGTCCACACCCCGCGCCGTGAAAGTAGTGCTAGAGAAGCACCATGCCACTTTGACTCCTGATGGCTCTAATTGGTGTTCTCTGGAGGTCCCGTGGTCAACTTGTTGTAATTAATGACTAACATTGCAGGCTTTGGAAAAATTCAAGTAAAGCTCAAATCTAAAGATCCTAAATTTTAAAAGGTAACTATACTTTCAGAAAACTTCTGGCATGTCATAGTGACATGTCAGAAGTTTTGATCGGTGAGGGTCCAAGCACTGAGACCCTCACTGATCGCTGAAACAATGCAGCAGTAGCGCTTGGGTGAGCGCTGAGATGCTTCGTTTCTGATCGGCTTTTCTCTGAAAGCCAAGCAATTGGGGTACAGGCTCAATAGAAACTCTATGAGCCCGAACCCCAATTGCTCGGCTTTCTTAAAAAAGCCGATCTGAAACTAAGCGGCTTAGCGCTCACCCGAGCACTTCTGCCGTTTAGTTTTAGCGATCAGTGGGAGTCACAGTACACCACCGATCAAAACTTCTGACATGTCACTATGACATGTCAGAAGTTTTTTGGAAGTTTAGTTACACTTTAAAATAATATTACGTTATAACAATGACCATAATACCTTTTTTACTTTCTCCATCCCACAGTTGAACAGTAACCATTTAGATACATTTTTATAGACTTGTCTTCTTTGGTGAGAGACATTATCTTTATTTTGAGATCAAAAGTCAGATGCTTAAAGGAATCTATGAGAGGCGTGGAGTGTCACAAAATTTATTATAGGGGTTGTCCAGACACCTCAATTGTTTATACAAAGAGCTTACAGTGCAATAAAATAACAAAAGGAATAAACAGGGTTTTACACTGGGCGATTATCGGGCAGACGAGCGTTCACAGATTGCTCGCTCCCGATAATTGCCTTGTGTAAACAGGACAGATCAGCAGATGAACGAGCAAACACTCGTTCATCTGCTGATCATATCGCTTTAAAAAAGTAAAATATTATCGTTGTCGGCAGCACATCTCCCTGTGTAAACCGGGAGATGCGTTGCCGACGTGATAATAATTGCATGGGGACGAGCGATCGGAGTAACGACCGCTCGTCCCCATCCATATCTCCTTGTGACAGGAGCAACCAAGCGCCGATTAACGAGCAGTGCTCACTGCACTGGCCAAAATCGGCCGGTGTAATAGGGCCTTAATACTCACCTTAACAATCACCTTCTGCTCCCATGCCGCTATTTCCCGATTCCCCCACGGTCTCTCTTCTTCCTGCAACAGTGAAGACGTGAACCGTGTAAACGAGCGCCGATCAATGAGACCTTTCACAAAGAGTTAGTATGGGGTCAAGTACTTGTTACTCTGATCGCTCGTCCCCATACATTCTATCATGTCGGCAGCAGGTCTCCCTCTTTACAAAGGGAGATGCGCTGCCGACAACGAAAATTTTTAAGCATTTGCTCGTTCATCAGCTGATACATAGTTGCCCTGATTATCGGGAACGAGTGTTCTGTGAACATCCGTTTGCCCGATAATTGGCCGATGTAAAAGGATCCTTACAAGTATAATTTACAGTTTATAGCTTTTTCTGACTTTTTCAAGAAAGTGGCTTGGCATTGGATTGTTCTTGACACACACACACACACACACACACACACACACACACACACACACACACACACACACACACACAAACAATCACACTATTGTATAATTAGTATATGTGTTATATTCTGTAATATTGCGTTTGTTGGCGTAATAGAGATTAAATAACATCTGTGAAATAAATAAACCTTTTTGAACTGATGTTTTTTTATTTATTCTGAATATACCCATAACTGGTTTTCATCTAATAAATCATAATCCAATGCCAGAGCCCTGGAGTCTATAATTAATGGATGATAAATGAGTCCCTCGAGTGACTTAATGATTCATTGTTTGCTTATCAGAGAACAATAAATACATTTCTGATAGTGGGTTATAAAGCAGGAGAATATGTAAGTGCTTTCTGTCATGTGTGACTGCTTTGCATATTCTTGATTGGCTTGTTAGAAAACAAAGGTAGAAGATAATAACTTGCAATATGCCACAACTAGTAGTGCTAGTGCTATATTACATCTAGTAGTTCTGAAGAATTTCAAGTTGCCACAGACATTAGAAAACTTTGGTGGATCCTGTCATTAAATTAATATCTATGAAGACCTGATGGCTTTTGTTGGCTTTTGTTGGTTCTTGAAAAATAAATCATGTCTATTGGTTTCTTTAAGATATATCTAGTAGAATTGTCTGGCGTCCTCTCATTTCTCCCAGCCTGTATTAGATTAAATCTTTCATCTGACAAATGTTTCATGACTGTGGCCAGCTTTAGATTCTCTATTGTATTTTTCCCCATCAATATCTTGACATATCAACTAGAAACTCCTTTAACTGTAAGATGTTAAATGGGGTTTTATGTCATTTATATGGCTGTGTCAGGTGTCCTAAGCAGCATAAGATACAGGGGGAGATTCTGAGCTCTCGGGAATATCGTTTTCGATTTGATTCAATATTTTCATGTAAAAAGATGTTTATATTCTTCCAGGACTCAAGAGAAAGCCTGTTAGTCCTGCTTCTGATTGACAGCTATCATTGTATACACACTCATACAGGAAAAACTGTCAATCACTTTGTGTGGGCGGGAGAAGCATGACTCACTGAAGAGTGTGTGGAGCACAATCAATTTATTAATATATTTGCAGGAGGTATAAGGGTATGTGCACACACACTAATTACGTCCGTAATTGACGGACGTATTTCGGCCGCAAGTACCGGACCGAACACAGTGCAGGGAGCCGGGCTCCTAGCATCATACTTATGTACGATGCTAGGAGTCCCTGCCTCGCTGCAGGACAACTGTCCCGTACTGAAAACATGATTACAGTACATGACAGTTGTCCTGCAGAGAGGCAGGGACTCCTAGCATCGTACAGAACTATGATGCTAGGAGCCCGTCTCCCTGCACTGAGTTCGGTCCGGGACTTCCGGCCGAAATACGTCCGTCCATTACGGACGTTAATATGGTTGTGTGAACCCAGCCTTAAAGAGGAACGGCACAATGCAGAGTTTGAAATAAATACGGCAGAATTATTATTTTATGGGAAATACAAGTGGGAATAGCATCTATAATAGACTGAAGAGAAAACAAAATGTTTTAATATAGCTAAAGTAGTAGTTTCAGCTTTAAACAATGTATTTTACTTCCATGCTTCACATTTGTGTTTGTCAAGGCAAACGTTAATAGATACAGTTTATGCATTGTTTTCACAAAATACGTTGCAGAAACCGATGACTAGAAAAGATATTAAGCAAGTGACAGTAATTGCCTACAAAACACTGTGTCTTTGTTGTCAAATCAATTAACAAGGGAACGTTGTAATCATAAGGGTATGTTCACACGCAGTAGCAAAATACGTCTGAAAATACGGAGCTGTTTTCAGGCGAAAACAGCTCCTGATTTTCAGATGTTTTTGTAGCAACTCGCGTTTTTCGCGGCGTTTTTTACGGCCGTTTTTGGAGCTGTTTTTCAATGGAGTCAATGAAAAACTCCTCCAAAAACGTCCCAAGAAGTGTCCTGCACTTCTTTTGACGAGCCGTCATTTTACGCTCCATATTTTGACAGCGACGTGTAAAATAAAACCTTGTGGGAACAGAACACCGGAAATCCCATTGAAAGCAATGGGCAGATGTTTGGAGGCATAATGGTGCAGTTTTTTCAGGTGTAATTCGAGGCGTAAAACGACCGTATTACGTCTGAAAACACTGCATGTGAACATACCCTAAGAGTTCATCCTGTTAGTTTAGCAACTATTGTATTTATTGCCTTTTTTTGTTATATTAACTTTGGAGATATTGTCTAAATTGTGTGTGTGTGAGATTTTAAATCTTTAAGGAACTTGGCCTAGTTGGGCCTTAAAGGGAAGGTGTCATGATTTATTTTTTTCATCTCTGTATGTGCCGATTAACGATACTCAGATGCTATACGGCACATACAATCCCATAAAGAATGCGAATGGGAGCCATTCCACTCTCAGGAGCGTGCGCCTTCTGTGTGGGAACTGCGCATGCGCAGTTCTTCCACAGACCAGAATGAAGCTCGTTTGTAAAGCGAAATCCGGCGCCATTTTCATGTGGAACGGAAGCCGCTGCCGGACAGTAAGATGACGACTTCCGGCCATATGTTCAATGAAGCTCAGGCGCAAGGAAGATGAGCGTAGGCGGCAAGAAATTGTGTGTGTGTGCAGCAGAGCAGAGTGTGTGTCTGTATATAGCAGTGCTAAGTATGTGTCTGTATGTAGCAGAGCTGAGTATGTATGTGTGCAGCAGGGCTGAGTGTGTGTCTGTATATAGCAGAGCTGAGTGTGTGTCTGTATGTAGCAGAGCTGAGTGTTTGTCTGTATGTAGCAGAGCTGAGTGTGTGTCTGTATGTAGCAGTGCTATGTCTGCGCTCGCGCAGTTGAGCTGTGTGTGTAGTGTGCGCAGCAGAGTTGTGTCCTATTTTTGTGCAGTGGAGTATGCACGGGCGCCACTGATCCTTCATAGCCGTTTATCAGCTGTTTTGAAGAATCAGCGGCGAGCACCCCCCCCCCACACACACTCACACAAATCCCCCCAAACATGCAAAATCAAGCGTAATCAAGAGTTTTTTTATGCGGTTTTTGGCACGTAAAATGCGCAAAAAAAAAAACGTGTCAAATACACGCCGTGTGAACCTGTCAACTGAAAAGTCATTCACTTTCATCATTCTAAGGGTATGTTCACACGCAGTGTTTTCAGCCATTTTTCGAGCTGTAAACGTCCCGAAAAACGGCTAAAAAATCAGAAGCAGAACGCCTACAAACATCTGCCCATTGGTTTCAATGGGAAATATGGCGTTCTGATCCAACGGGGCATTTTTTACGCGGCCGTTTTCCAAAATCGCCACGTAAAAAGACGTCGGACAAAAATACGAGTTTGCTAAAAAAAAAAATGGCTGAAAATCAGGAGCTGTTTTCCCTTTGTTTAGTAAGCGTGTGAACAGACCCTTAGCCTTTTGGTGTGTACTATAGCTTCTGCCAGCTGCATTTGTACAATCACACCCAAAATGACACTGCTTAGTATTTTGAAGACACCTTTTCCTGGCTTGTAGGAGGGGGGTGAGAAGCCCTCCCACATTTATGGCAACTGTGAGTCAGGTTGCTTTGCCATATTCACCTTGCTGTAATTCTGGGAAGTGCTCCTTCTGGTGGCCAACATAGGAAAACATGTGAAATTCTTATTTAATTTTTAATACTTTCCACCATGTGGAAGAAAAAAAAATACAGCAAAAAAACTTAAAAAATATAATAGAAATAAATAACTTACTTTAAAAAAAAAAAGGTTTAATTTGCGACACATTCCCTTTATGGCCTTATCACTCCATTCTGAAAGCCATATTTTTTTTATGTTTCCGTTAATGTAGCTGTTTTGGGATAAAAAAAAATTAAAATTTCAGGGTACATACAATTTATTGAGACGCTTTTATAAAAAATATTAATAATTCATAATAGGCCCAAGTAAACAGCAGACCTGGGGTCCTATGGCTTACAGAGGGAGCCCCCTCCCGCTCTAAAACCACTTAGGTGACGCAGTCACTATTGACCACGGCGTCTAAGCGGTTAAATGCCTGAAGTTATCTCCAATCCCTGCAGTTGCAGTAGGATGTCATCTGACACTCTCCATTGATGGCATTCCGGCCATAAATGTATGGTGCGGTGTGGGAAAAGGTTAATAGACACAGTGTTTTCATCCTTAGTGCTTTTTTTATCTTTTTTGTGGCATATATATTGCTGTTTTCCTGTACCATTTTATAGTACAAGTTTTCTATTTTACTTGAATTGGGGTAAATTGTAAAAAAAAAAAGTACATTTATATTTTTCTAATTTATCTTTCTTTAATTTTGGAAATTTACACTAAAATAGGTACTGGTAGTAAAATTGATTCCCTATTTTCTTTTTACCTTTTTGATATATAATATGTATAGTGTTGGGTAGGGATAAATTACTGATCTATGGGTAAATTTTGAGTTGGAAGTTGTGGTTTGTAGTTCGTTTTTGTTTTTATTCCAAAATTTTGTTACTATTGTTGACTTTTTATTTCTTTACACAATGTGTCCTGGAAGAGGTAAAGAAAAAAAGACCTCTAGGGACATTCAATCTTTATATTTTGTTTTTACAGTGTAGATACAGATCACAAGCAAAACTGATCTGCATCTGTTAAACTGCACCAAAATATGCATTAAAGAACTGCATGGTCTTATAGTGAATGGTTATTAACACGTTAAACATGTAAAACAAAACGAAAAAGTGTAAAAATGGATAAAATGGTCAATACTGTGTATGTCATAAGTGTATGTTAAAACTGAGTTAGACACTTTAGAAAATAATATTTGTTTCTGCATTAAAAGGTCCTATGAAACCTAAGGCTGGGTTCACACGGAGTTTTATTCAGGAGGAAAATCTGCCTCAAAATTCTGTTTGGAATTTTGAGGCAGATTTTCCTCTGCCTGCACGCCGATTTTCGCTGCGTTTTTCGCTGCGTTTTCGCCCACGGCCATTGTATGCCGCGGGCATAAAATGCAGGGAAATACGCTTTCTCTGCCTCCCATTGATGTCAGTAGGAGGTCAGAGGAGTAAACACCCGAAAAAACGCCTAGCGGGAAAAAAACGCCTCTGCCTTCCATTGAAATCAATGGGAGGCATTTTTGGCCGTTTTTTGGCGCTTTTGCGGCGTGGTTTTCTCGTAAAAAAACTCGTCAAAAAACTCAGTGTGAACTAAGTGTATAGCATACTCCTAAGATCAGACACACAATATTTGTTTATTAGGGACTTCAACTTACTGACACCAAGTATCTTCACCATGTTCTCTAGAGTTGTCAAACATCTGCTGTACCATGTGGCATGACCCCTTCTTCTAAATATGCAGATAAGATATAGAACATTTGGAGATACTCTATAACTTACTTGGTTCTCCTTATAAAATGCTACAAAATGCCACAAGATAAAAACAATTGATCCCTCAACTAACATGAATTTAATGATCTATAAAATTAGTGTGCCGCTCTCAGTAATGTGCGCCAGTGCTGTAATAAGCACTGCTCCATCTGTGGTCTTTAGATTTTGTAACTGTTATTCTATTTTCAAGTTTATACAATCCCTGTATCATGGACAGTTTTGGGTCAGTAGGGACTGGCTTAAAAAGCAGAGCACTAGAGCATGTGAAATAAATATCCTTCATTGGATCCTCGTTGGGATATAACTTGCTTAGCCGTGTTTTTGCTCTACTTTTATCTATATCATCATGCTGATTGATGATGCTTTGTTGTGCAGTGGACGGAATAAACAGCTACCTAAAAACTTTTATTATTTTGTTGTCCATTCACAGATGCACTTTATATTTATGAGAAAAGAAATAGCTGTCAAAGAGGCTGTAAACTATAGCAAATGAAATCACACAGGACTGTCTGGAGCATGGCTGGTGACAGAACTGAAGAGAGTTATGATCAAGAGTTGGCATATAACAAGAATACAATTAAAATAGAATGTATCTGTAAAACAAATGTCTATTTAGACCTAGGTTACAAAAGTGTTACGTATCTTCTAAGAATCCATTAGATGTTGAGACATGGTATACACCCTTGATCAAGGACGTAGCTATAGGGGGTGCTGAGGTAGCAGTTGCGACCAGGCGCTGGTGTCTGTGGGGGTCCAAAGCACCATCTGCCACATAAGTATTATAAATGGCACATGGTAGATGGGGTGCCTTGTTATAGATTTTGTATTGGGGCACAGGCGCTTCAAGTTACGCGAGTGTTTCTGCCCTATCGTCTAAGCGATCTGTGGGGGTCTTAGTACCCAAACCCATTAGATCAAAACTTCTGACTTGTCTCTATAACATATCAAAGTTTTCTGAAAGTACAGTTAGGGTATGTTCACACGGAGTGTTTTCAGCCGTTTTTCGGGCCGTAAATGTCCCGAAAAACAGCTGAAAGCTCGGAAGCAGAACGTGTCCAAACATCTGCCCATTGATTTCAATGGGAAAAACGGCGTTCTGTTCTGATGGGGCATTTTTTACGCAGATGTTTTTCTCTTGAAAACAGCTGCGTATTTTCAGACGTTTTTTCTTTTGTGTGTGCACATACCCTTACTCTTTATAGCTTCTGATTGACTTCAATGGAAATAAGCGCCATTTGTGCATACGTTTTTCCTTTTGTATGTGGAAGCACTTAAATTAAATTAAAAATTTAATTAAATTAAAAATAGCATCATGTACATTTTTGGTGCATTTTTTGCTTTGAAAATGTGCCATATATTCCTACTGAAGCCAATGGGAGGCTTTAAAACGCTGCCCAAAAACCCTTGCTTGCTTTTTTAAGTATTTTTGCATGTGTAAACGCGCCAAAAATAGGCGGCAAATATTTTTTGGCCAATACATTTTTAAACATACCCCACAGGTACATAATTGGGTATTTAAATAGTGCGCTTTTTACTCTACCTATACCGTAAGTCAACCTCCCGAGCAACGCCGGGTATAAAAGCTAGTTTATAAATAAATACTATAATAAATGAAATATTGCAGATATAGAACAGATTTAATGCTCAGTAAAATCAAAATAATTATAGTTCATATGCTGGATGTGTGTATTATATTATATTATAGTGTTGGCACTGAACAGAAACAAGAAAGTATCAAAACCAGCTATGAATATTGTGAATCCATCTCTCCATCATTGTCTGGAATGGAATCAGAACATACTTCTTGTGATGTCACAATCTACAATCTAGGCATGGAGCATCTGTACATACTTCCTGTGTTTACATCATGTAGAATCTGGGTGTGGTCTTTATACACATGCTTCCTGTGATGTCATGATATAATTCTAATATATTATGACATCATCAGGCCTATAAGTATGTCTCACACCTTGACAAATGTGTCAGTCTTATCTCATCACTGTACAATTGGTTTCTATTCCTAGATCATTGATAACATCTGCTGCACGGGCCCGTTACCATCAATGGAGATAAGTGCTTTGCATTAATTATAATTAATTTTGTGAATACTAAGCTTAATTTTATTTTTACTTAGAGGCAGGCAGTCTTTACAAGAACAACAATGGTAACATCTATAACATCAGGATTAACAATATTAACCCCTTCCCTTTTTGGCTACTTTTGACCTTTCTGACAGAGCCTCATTTTTCAAATATGACATGTTTCACTTTATGTGGTAATAACTTCGGAATGCTTTTACCTATCCAAGCGATTCTGAGATTGTTTTCTCATGACACATTGGACTTTATGTTAATGGGAAAATTTGCTAGATACATTCAATATTTAATTGTGAAAAACACCAAAATGTAGCTGTTAAAGGGGGCAAATGACTATCTGTATTATCTCCCTTTTCTCCGTTCCTAGTCCGTTACCTCTGTTTCCTATATAGTCCGCTTACTTTGTATTGTTCACAATGTGCACACACTCCAGTCCTTCACACACCACAGGAGTAACATACAACCCTCGCAGATACTTAAATATATAAAAATACTTTACTCATAACATAGACGTGACAAACCAATATACACTACATCAAGATACAATACATTACATAGACAACACAACCACACACAGCGGCCTCTCTTCCTACCTTCCCTGAACACTTTGCACATGTGACTAGTAATGTGTATGTATATATAATATAAATCCAGGTCCCAACCTTATACGGTCTCCTGGTACTACAACTATAACCAAAGCCACATACAGCGCCTGACCATTAGTACATGTACATATAGAGACTCATGCATAAACAGCATATATATATCTACTCATCTATAACCACATAAGATTCCTAGAATATCTCTATGTACACATATAAAGTCTGCTGTAATATAATTATACTTATATACATACACAGAAAGCACACATATAATAGAACTTAGCTTGCTCCTGATGTTAAGTGCTGAGCGTCCAGGGCTGGCAGGAAAGAGCCAGCACCAAGAGCTTCCCATGACCTATATGTTCCTATCCCTGGGTTGAACCCACCCATTCCATTGACTCCGCCTTATGACCACCCATACACCTTCCAATGTGCATCTGTACAGTATAGGTAAATCTATTCCCAGTATACTCAGCTGTCTCTACATCCAGTTTACAATGGCTCCTTCCTGTACTGAGGTCCATTGTAATGCTAATAAGGCAGTAGATAAGAATCTATGACCAAATGGCTTCTGAGCATACTGCCACCTCAAAGGGTGAACACCACTGAATAATATCAGTATATACTATATCTATTTACCAGGTATATTTTATGTGGTCATAAGACAGAGTGTCTGGATGGGAACAATATGCTCCTGTAACATTCCCCCTGTTGTCGGTATACCGACACAATATGTTGGAAGTCTGGTCGTTTGTGTGTGGGGTGCTTACATTTCATTGCAAAAACAATTAAAGGTGAGAGCTTCTCTCAAGCACTGTGGAGGAGGTATAAAAAAAACATCTGTGTAATTGGCACACAGCAGGAAAAAAAACCTAGGAAGTCCACAGTGGAAAAATAAAAATCACTTCTCCCTTGGATGTGAGAAAGAAGATTGTCCACAAGAACATGTATCTTAGAGGCAGTCCATATGTTCTTGCAAGCACATAAGACATAGTATAAGTTTATTCATTTTGCATTTCTGGTCAATCTGTTGGTTCATCTTCTTGGGCATCATCAGTTCTGGTTGTCACTCCATCTTGAAGTCTATCAGAAATGGGTTGTTTGGGCGGATGTTAGGTCACTTTTACCGTCCAAGGCATTCATTGTTTCTTCGTGCATTTCTGTACCTGAAATGATATTAAGAGAACAGTATGCTCCTCGGAGGAGGTCTCCTCAATAGCTGCAGTTAGTACCAAACACAAGGTTCAAGACATTTCATCTCTGCATGTTGTCCATGCTTTCCTTCACCTGTCATGTCTCAGTTATCTGTCATTTACATGATTAGAATCCATCAGGAGATTTGATGCTCCCCCTGTGGACGGTATCTATAACCGACTACAACACTTGGCACCCACAGTAGTTACAGTATGAACAGAGGCTTGGGATCATGACTCCTCTGGAGTTCCCCCTTGGACCGGCTGCGGCAAAGACCTGCGTCCGACCGGGCGGTCGTTGTTCCTTCAATGCGCCTCTGTGATTTACAGTGGGGCTATCCACTCCCTCACAGAATCCCCAATAGCGAGAGCTATGCTCCACGGCCTATTGGCTGCGCCGCAGACTTTGTAGGCTTGCGCCCAAATCGCCCCACACGCCTCCATGGGTCCTAGTGGAAGCTATCCGCTACATTTCTTTGGACCGGTAACACAATTGGTCGGCAATTGTCGGCCTGACCAACCGCCTACGTACAGGGTTTACCTTAGTAAGAGACACAGGAGAATAAGCAATAGACCTTGGAAAATGTGTATCAAGACCCAACACCACCATCTTCAAGACCGCAGCCTGTATCACATGCAGTTCTGCTGCTAGGTGTGTTCTGCATCATACTCTTGTCTTTTAGTTACATTATGCATCTGCCTTACCATTCTTCAATGATCTGGGGGTGTTATTAACATTTTAGCACTCCCAGCATGAACTGAACAGCCCAATTCTACAAGAACTTATAGTGCTTGGAGTTCTGTGCACTACAATAGTTTGAGAACCATCAACACCACTATTGCCATTGGATGCCAAGAGACAAACAAAGTAATAAAAATACTTTGCATTTTAACAAGTCAAAGATTGATATTCATGAGCATACCTTTCACAGAAAACACCAAATGTGTGTGTAAAGTAAGGGTTTTCATGCTATGTTTGCCAGTATAACAAAATTGTACTACAATGAATGTGCATAAACCAGTTAGGCCTTCTTTAACTCACAAAGTTTATATGCGCATTGCCACTCCTGTTGTATCTGGGAAATCAAGAGTCACAATGTCTGTGAAAGTTGCATGGCCTTACCCCCTGAGGGGCACACCTGTGAATAGAATGGCTTCTACAGTAAAAACGCCATATCTCTTGTGTAGACAACCCCCATCCACTGGACAAACAACAGGACTGTAGTACATTTACATTCTGCTAAGAAAAACAATACAACAAAGAGGTTCTGTAACAGTAAACCAAATCCCCCCCCCCCCCCCTCTTGTTGGTGATCATGTCTTATCACCACAAACTGAGAGTTATTTAGGTTTACATGAAGAATAAATTGTGGCCAATTTTCTATGGGGTATCCCTGAATATTACATATTAGGGCCAGATGTTTAGGGATCCCCAACCACAAGTCTTACTGTACCAGTATCCCGATATGGGCATCTGTTGTACCAGTGTCTTGTACCAGCCCAACTTTATCTGTAGCCTGTGTGCTCACATGTGCTCTCTGTGTCTGTGTTGGAGTACCTGCCCACCTAACATAATTAGATTTCATTGTGAAACCATTATTATCTAAGCTCACATGATTCTTGTGAACTCTTCGTGGACAGAATCTCTTTATATGCCCAAATTGTAGGCAATGGAAGCATCGGACATTCCCCCACTTCCCAAATTTGGATGCATTAGGATACACAGGTATTTGGCTAGAAGCTGTATCCTGTAGCACATGGTCATCTTGCAGTTTGCTATTAGCTGCTACCTGTCTCCTGATATTTATGGACTTTCTTTTCTTCAGCAAATCCTGCCTTAACTGCTCTATCACTAATGATGCTTCAATGAGTGATGGCGCTTTAGCCGCGTACAAACGAATTGCGATGTCAAGATATGGAAACTTTTCCACAAACATGCGTACCATTCCTTGTGGGACTCCCATACTATGATCCTTAGTCACTTTCCTATACATAACTTCAAACCTCCCACATAGAGACAAGGGCTCATCATGGATGGTAGGCCTGAAATTACTTAGGACTTCCGGGGTGACGTCTAAATGCCCTGTTACCAATTTCATGAGGATGGAAAGTCTGTCTTCCTCATCATGAAATAGGCCATTCCTGGGGGAAGTTTTCCCTATGACCTCATATCTTTGATGAAGACATGTAGGCAACCATAGTTTAAACAGTTCCATGCGATATTCCTGAGGGACAGAAAATTTCTTACAATGTCCCTCAAAAATGTCACAGGAAGTGAAGGGATCTACGTTTGGATCATATCTAGGAATCAGTTTGTATATCTTCATCAGAAATTGCATCCTCTCCATGTTATGGAAAGATTGCAATTCTCCAGTACTACTGTGGCACATTTGTGAGTTGGAGGTGGCCTGAAAATTCTCCACGTGCCCCCCCAATCCACCAACTGTGTCACCAGCAATACTTGTGGCAGCATTACAAGCAGTCCCCTTTGGGTCAGACCTTGTATAGTCTGCAGTAGCCATAGGTGCAGTCTCCTCAGTCCCCCTGTTTGCACTCAAAACACAAATTTGTTTTGTGGGCAAATATTGTTGACGTGATAACTGACCTATGGTTTTTTGCAGATCACTGATAGTCTCATCCCTTTTACCTAGCTCGCTTTTCAGGTCAGCAATAGTCACATCAGTAGATGCTGCTTTTTCCTTATATTCAGTTATTTCCATATATAACTGTATAAAAACCTTGTCAACATCTGCATAATATTTCTCTCTTTCAGCTAGTTGAGACTGTAGTATGATTATTTGGCTGTCTTTCTCTACAGTTACCTCGCTTTTTTCTTTTAGTTGTGTCTCTAAACTGCAAACCTGTTTAACCCGTTCTGTACAACAATGGCAATGTAAATTTCCAGAGATAACTGTCTCTCACCTATTGTGCTGGTCAACCACCTCCAGCTTACAAATGCTGTCCTCAAAAATGCACACCAGCTTAGCAAGCATGTGAAGGCGTTTAGAGGTTTGGTTCAACACACTACGCTTGGCAATATGCAACTTATCATAGGAACCAGCCTGTTCTAACAGTGATCCCCATAAAATCTTAGTAGATTCATACGTGTTCAGTATTACAGGGTTAAACGTACTGCATTTACTTAACTTTTCAAAAGTTACATGTCCTGCTTTGTCACTCATTGTTACCCTGCGATCCGTGCTACTCCTATGAGTGGTGTCTAGTGGTTGCTGCATGGGAAAGATCCTCTTTTGAACTTCTTTCCCCGACCAGCAAGATTCTACCAAAGGACTGAAAATACAAAACAAAGAAACACAAAAACCCAAAAAAAAAAAAAAAACAACACAAAAAACACAGGAAGACACCAATATTCTAGGAACTCAACTTAACTAGATTCGCTGTAATTAATCGATCACAATAGGCCTCAGAAGAAACTGTGCTACCTGTCCGAACCTCTCAGGGATAATAACCTACGTTCACAGTATAACAAAGATTTCTACCTTATATCCTAATAAAGAGTAATTAAAACAGTCCACGTTCGGGCGCCATTGTTAAAGGGGGCAAATGACTATCTGTATTATCTCCCTTTTCTCCGTTCCTAGTCCGTTACCTCTGTTTCCTATATAGTCCGCTTACTTTGTATTGTTCACAATGTGCACACACTCCAGTCCTTCACACACCACAGGAGTAACATACAACCCTCGCAGATACTTAAATATATAAAAATACTTTACTCATAACATAGACGTGACAAACCAATATACACTACATCAAGATACAATACATTACATAGACAACACAACCACACACAGCGGCCTCTCTTCCTACCTTCCCTGAACACTTTGCACATGTGACTAGTAATGTGTATGTATATATAATATAAATCCAGGTCCCAACCTTATACGGTCTCCTGGTACTACAACTATAACCAAAGCCACATACAGCGCCTGACCATTAGTACATGTACATATAGAGACTCATGCATAAACAGCATATATATATCTACTCATCTATAACCACATAAGATTCCTAGAATATCTCTATGTACACATATAAAGTCTGCTGTAATATAATTATACTTATATACATACACAGAAAGCACACATATAATAGAACTTAGCTTGCTCCTGATGTTAAGTGCTGAGCGTCCAGGGCTGGCAGGAAAGAGCCAGCACCAAGAGCTTCCCATGACCTATATGTTCCTATCCCTGGGTTGAACCCACCCATTCCATTGACTCCGCCTTATGACCACCCATACACCTTCCAATGTGCATCTGTACAGTATAGGTAAATCTATTCCCAGTATACTCAGCTGTCTCTACATCCAGTTTACAATGGCTCCTTCCTGTACTGAGGTCCATTGTAATGCTAATAAGGCAGTAGATAAGAATCTATGACCAAATGGCTTCTGAGCATACTGCCACCTCAAAGGGTGAACACCACTGAATAATATCAGTATATACTATATCTATTTACCAGGTATATTTTATGTGGTCATAAGACAGAGTGTCTGGATGGGAACAATATGCTCCTGTAACAGTAGCGAAGAATTGCAACCATTTTTCTAAATTTAAATGTATCTGCTTGTAAGACAGGCAGTTATACCACACAAAATTGTTGCTAATTACATCCCCCTTATGTCTACTTTAGATTTGTATAATTTTTTGAACATCCTTTTATTTTTCTAGGACGTTACAAAGCTTAGAACTTTAGCAGAAATTTTCCACATTTTCAAGAAAATGTCAAAAGGCAATTTTTTCAGGGACCAGTTCAGTTGTGAAGTGGCTTTGAGGGCCTTATATATTAGAAACCCCCAATAAGTCACCCTATTTTGGAATCTACACCCATTGAGGAAATGATCTACAGGTATAGTGAGCATTTTGACCGCACAGGTTTTTTGCAGAAATTATTGGAAGTAGGCCGAGAAAATTAAAATCTACAGTTTTTTCAAAGAAAATGTAGCTTTAGCAATTTTTTTTCTCATTTCCACAAGGACTAAATGAGAAAAAGCACCACAAAATTTGTAAAGCAATTTCTCCCGAGCAAAACAATACCCCATATGTGGTCATAAAACGGTTGTTTGGACACACGACAGGGCTTCCAAGGGAAAGAGCGCCATTTGGCTTTTGGTGCTCAAATTTAGCAGGAATGGTTTGCGGAGGCCATGTCGCATTTGCAAAGCCCCTGAGGGGACAAAACAGTGGAAACCCTCTACAAGTGGCCCCATTTTGGAAACTACACCCCTTGAGGAATTAATCTAGTGGTGTAGTGGGCATTTTGACCCCACAGATGTTTCACAGAATTGATTAGAATTGGGCAGTGAAAATAAAAACAATCTCTTTCTTCAATAAGACGCAGCTTTAGCTCAAGATCTTTCATTTTCTCAACAAATAAAGGCAAAATAGCACCCCAACATTTTTAAAGCAATTTCTCCCGAGTACGGCAATACCCCATATGTGGTCATAAACTGCTGTTCGGGCACACAGTAGATATCAGAAGGGAAGGAGCGACATTTTGCTTTTGTAGATTTTGCTGGATTGGTTTCTGGGCGCTATGTCTCATTTGCAAAGCCCCTCTGGGAACAAAACAGTGGAAAGCCCTCCAGAAGTGACCCTAATTTGGAAACGACACCCTTCAAGGTAATCACCTAGGGGTGTAGTGAACAGGTTATCCTGTTAACATATTTTACAGAAATTAGTGTGTATTCGATGTTGCAGAGTGAACATTTTATTTTTTCCATAGATAGGAAATATGTGGTGCCCAGCTTGTGCCACCATAACAAGACAGCTCTCTAATTATTATGCTGCGTTTCCCGGTTTTAGAAACACCCTACATGTGGCCCTAATCTTTTGCCTGGACATTCGACCAGGCTCAGGAGTGAAAGAGTACTATGCAAAATTGAGGCCTAATTTGGTGATTTACAAAGTATTGGTTCACAAATGCAGAGGCTCTGATGTGAAATAAGAAAAGAAAGCCCTGAGAAGTGATCCCATTTTGGAAACTGCACCCCTCAAGGTATTTATTAAGGTATGTAAGTGAGTATTTTCACCCTACGGGTCTTTTCTATAAATGAATGCACTGTGGATGGTGCAAAGTAAAAATTTACATTTTTCCCTAGATATGCCATTTCAGTGGAAAATATGTCATGCCGAGCTTGTGCCACTGGAGACACACACCCCAAAAATTGTTAAGAGGGTTCTCCCGGGTATGGCGATGCCATATAGGTGGAAGTAGACTGCTGTTTGGGCACGCTGTAGGTTTCAGAGGGGAGAGATCGCCATTTGGCTTTTGGGGCTTGGATTTTGCTTGGTAGCAGTTTTGTTTGTGGTATTTTAGTTTATAATGGGGGGCATATGTAAGCTGGGCAGAGTGCATGAGGGGCATAGTCAGGTGGTATAATAATGGGGTAAAAGAAAATAATCCATAGATGTGTATTAGGTTGTGAAGCAATCCTTTATACACAGGCCAGTGTCGCACTGATAAATGGTGACCTTTCTTATCCCCCTTTGGTCCACGCTCCATACCTTTGCAGTTTGGGGAATTTTGCTGGGAAAGTAGTATATATCGCCAGCACTGGACAGAAAGATATAGGTTGGGTGCAAGCCTCTTAGGTCACAGTCCAATGACCCTTCAGTATACGTAAAAGAAAAGTGAGGCAGCACTACCAGATTTGTGAAAAAAAATTATCCGTTTATTCCACTCGTGTGCAACGTTTCAGCTCAGTGTGAGCCTTTCTCAAGCATAACAGTGAAGTACAAAAAGCACATATATATGCAGATCTCAATCAAAAATCTCATTACAAGCATTTCGTGACATAGTAAAAGAATAATAAAGCTGTTATATATAAAATCGTGTCAGTACAATCCCTTGTAGGTATACTGACACATATATAAATATATCAAGTAATACATATAATTAGTGGAAACATCATATAACGTTAATAAGGCCAATCAGTGAGATTGGCAAATATCTGTGACAACATGTGAATAATATCACCACAGGTGTATTAAACAGTTTTTAAAAACATTCTAACCTCGCTGGATCGGCTGTTAGCGTCCCACACTGTCCACTGCGCATGGCCATAAGTTACATCACATCCGATGCAACATTGATATGCGTGATGACGTCGAACATCGACTCGCGCATGCGCTGTTCACACTCATGATGTGAGTCACCATTTTGGAAGAGGGCACTGCTGTTATATCATGTCTCGTAAGTATCATAAATTATTCTCATTTCAAACGTAACTTAATGTAATTGATTCACACCATATAGTATATACGCAATATCTGATATACAGTATATAGATAAGGAGATTTGTCATATATTTATGAACTACAACAGCCCAATGTAAATGTAATGGTCTATGATGGGTCCGTTCATATTCGGACCAACTAACATGGAAACACACAATAATATGTGAATCTCACAAATATTTGCGACTGTTAACAATATAGGATGTGATATAATTTTCAATGGAGACAGTATTAGATACATTTACAGTACACAACGGACAAAACATTTTTTTGGGAACAGTGTATAAGCATATTCAGCCGATCCTAGAGGTGACACGTGAGAGCTGTATTCTCTAAAAGAGAAAGAAAAAGAGAAATATTTTTAGGACTAATATATGGATAACATATCAGGTAGTTACATTCTCAATAGTCATAATGTGAGCAAATATATATATTTCTTACTTAGTTGTTAAACTGTTATTGTTTTCCAACAGAAGGAAAGACATAGAAACCATTATAAGACTCCGAGAAAATATCACATCAAAGCCAGGTCATGCGTTATCTGTAAAAACTGGGAAAGATCTTAGAAAACACATTAAGACCTCTTGGGGATAGGGTATCTAATTTAAAGATCCATTCTAGCTCTAAACGTTTTAATTTCGAGATCCTATCGCCACCACGTCTATGGCTGGGAAAGTGTTGTCCTGGTATAATACGGGCACCCTCGCTTCTAGCAGATATGTTTGGGCCCTCCCCTTGTTCCCTAATTTTAGGGCCTTGATAAATCGCCTCTTGAAACAGAAGAAATGTTCCCCTCGGGCCTGCACAACTGCATATTTTTATTTTCTGACTTATTGGAGCCTTAACTAATTTCATTTTTTGATAGACGTGTCGGTATGAGGACTTTTTTTTTGCGGAACAAGCTGAAGTTTTTTTTGGTACCATTTTGGGGTACATGCATCTTTTTGATCACTTTTTATCCTATTTTTTGGGATGCCAGGTGATCAAAAAACTGCAATTCTGGCATCGTTTTTTTAAGTTTTGTTTATACAGCGGTCACCATGCATTATAAATTACATGTTAACTTTATTCTGCAGGTCAGTAGCAGATTCCAGCGATACCAAATTTATAGCACTTTTTTATGTTTTACAACTTTTTGCAGAACTATAACTACTTTTGTAAAAAGAATGTATTTTTTCTGTCGCCAAGTTGTGAGAACCATAATGTTTTAATTTTTTCTTTGACGGAGCTGTGTGAGGGCTTGTTTTATGCGAGACGAGCTATAGTTTTTCTAGGTACCATTTTTGGATACATGCAACTTTTTGATCACTTTTTATTCTAATATTTGTAGGGCAAAGTGACCACAAATTCTGGTATAATTTTTTAGTTCAGGCCGTTACATTCGCGGCGATACCAAATATGTATGGTTTATTTTTTTTCAATAATAAAGGACTTGATAAGGGAAAAGGGCTATTGTATTTTATTTTATTACTTGAAACTTTTATTATATGTTTTACAACTTTTTTTCACGTTTTACACTTTTTTATACTTTTTTTTTTACACTTTTCTTTAGTCCCACTAGGGGACTTGAAGGTCCAACTGTCTGTTTTTTTTTTCTAATACATTGCACTACCTATGTAGTGCAATGTATTAGATCTGTCAGTCATTCACTGACAGCAGGCTGATTAGGCTTTGCCTCCCGGCGGGGCCTAATCGACTTCCATAATGGCAGGGCAAGAAGCCATTGTTAGGCCTCCTGTTGCCATAGCAGCAGTCAGCCTCCCTGATTGCATGGCAAGGCTGCCGATCTTCTAGCAACCTCTAAGATGCAGCGACCGCTTTTGATCGCTGCATCTAAGGGGTTAATGGCAGGGATCGGAGCTAGCTCTGGTTCCTGCCGGTACAGGTGGATGTTAGCTGTAACATCCACCACTGATAACACCGGCTCAGCTCCTGAGCCGGTGCTATCTTGCCATAAGCTACGGAAGCCTTTCAGGCCCCGCCTCTGGGTGGGGCCTAAACGACTTCCATGCTAGGCAGCCAGGAGGCCAGTATTAGGCCTCTGGTTGCCGTTGCAGCCACCAGAACCCTGGCAATTTCATTGCTGAGGTGCCGATGAGCTGCAGACACCTTAAATGCAGCGATCGCTTTTGACCGTTGCATTTAAGGGGTTAATGGCAAGGATCGAAGCTAATATCGGTCCCCGCCATTACAGCCGGATGCTGTAATACACCGCTGACATCCGGCTATGATGGCACCGACTCAGCTTCTGAGCCGATGCAATCTATTTGTCTTATGGATACGGCAAAATGCGGGAACCACTAGCTTTCCATGACGTATCCATATGACATATGTCCGGTAAGGGGTTAATACCATCTATAATAACATAATCACTAATACCATCTATAATACCATCATCTATAACACCATATATAATAACATCTGTAATAAAATTTCGATAGCATCTTAAATTCTCATGAAGACTTCTCTATAGATAAAACATCTGTTTAGAGAATAAGAGAACAATTTGGTAAGTTCTATATTAATAAATGTAACATTTTCATGGTTGGGGTAAGACTCATATGTGGGGGGCACATTCTGGTCTCTGTTGGGTATTTGTGTATTTGTCGTTTCTTTGTCTTTTTGTGTTTTTAAAATGGCCTTGTCATTTCCATTTTGTTCTATGTTTTTTTCATTTTTAAAATGTTTCATTCTTAAATAGGATCAGACTAATCTAGTGCCTGAAGACCTGAAATGTAGAAATATTAGAAAAAAAATCAGCGCATCTCCTTCAAGGTTGCAGCTGGGGCTGGACTGCCCATCTGGCAATTTTGGCAAATGCCAAATTGGCCATTGTCTCCTTTTCACCCCCGGCTTCTGTAGCTCCTCCACCTCCTCTCTAACCTGTCTCTGCATGGGTCAGCCAGTCACCCAAACCCTGCAGTCTCAGTAATGCTCCTGCTAGGTATGATATCACAGCAAGGGTCTCTCTCTTGGGAGAAAAGGTGGGGCCTCCCAGATTAAAGAATCGTTTTTGTAACAGGAAGCAGAGGCAGTGTGCTTGTCTACACGTGTATACAGGTGAAAAGAGAGGAGTGAGGGATTGCAGGATGAGACTGTATGTTGGAGGAGGCTGAAGGGAGGGGAAGGATGTTTTGACAGAGGACTGTATGTTGGAAGGGGATGAAGGGAGAAGAGTGATGTTTTTCTTAACATGGCACTGTGTGTTGGAGGGGACTAAAGGAAGGGAAGTGATGTTTTTACATAGGACTGTAGTTTAGAGGAAGATGAAGGGAGGGCAGCACTGGCGTAGCTATAGGGGTCGCAGCGGTCGCAATTGCGACCGGGCCCAGAAGCCAGGGGGGCCCACGGCCCCCCGCACCACATCAATAAAAAGTTACTATAGTAACTCGGGCCGCGGGCCCCTGTTACTATAGTAACATACTTTACTTACCTTCCTGGTTCCGGATCGCAGCGGAGGTCCTGACGTCAAGCGCTGTGCGCAGCGCATGACGTCACAGCGCTATGCCGCCGCGCACAGCATCGAGACTACAGAACTCCCGCCGCGGCCGAAGAGGAAGGTAAGGTTAGCCCTGACTGGCGGGGTCCGACTCCCGGGACCCGCCAATCAGCTGTTTTGAAGGGACCGCAGCACTCGTACGAGAGCTG
Organism: Rhinoderma darwinii; assembly: GCF_050947455.1. Lineage (NCBI taxonomy): Eukaryota > Metazoa > Chordata > Amphibia > Anura > Rhinodermatidae > Rhinoderma > Rhinoderma darwinii. Next base: position 366,464,026 of record NC_134690.1, on the reverse strand, counting down.
CTCCCCTTCATTCCTGTCACTTCATTCCGGTCACACTGTGAATCGGTGTCGGCGATTCACAGTGTGAGCGAGTAGTGAAATGAAGGGGAAGCAGCTCTCGTACGAGTACTGCGGCCCCTTCAAAACAGCTGATTTGCGGGTCCCGGGCGACACATCAGCTATTGATGGCCTATCCTGTGGATAGGCCATCAATGTTTAGGGACTGCACAACCCCTAAGCCTACGATGTATCAGGCTTAGGGGGCCCATGAGACAGGATCACAGATTGTGTGATCCTGTCTGCTGGGCCCTGTATCTAAGCCAAACACATGGTAGGCTTAGATACATGGCCCATGCGTGATCCTGTCTGCTGGGCCCTGTATCTAAGCCTACCACACTGTAGGTTTAGATACAGGGCCCCAGCACACAGTAATCTTATACTGTATAAGATTACTGTCTGCTGGACCCTGTATCTAAGCCTACCTTGTGGTAGGCTTAGATACAGGGTCCCACAGACAGTATCACACATGGGCCCTGTATCTAAGCCTTAGGGTATGTGCACAGACACTAATTACGTCCGTAATTGACGGACGTATTTCGGCCGCAAGTACTGGACCGAACACAGTGCTGGGAGCCGGGCTCCTAGCATCATACTTATGTACGATGCTAGGAGTCCCTGGCTCGCTGCAGGACAACTGTCCCATACTGTAAACATGTTTTCAGTACGGGACAGTTGTCCGGCAGCGAGGCAGGGACTCCTAGCGTCGTACATAAGTACGACGCTAGGAGCCCGGCTCCCTGCACTGTGTTCGGTCCACTACTTGCGGCCGAAATACGTCCGTCAATTACGGACGTAATTAGTGTGTGTGCACATACCCTAACACGTGTTACTAATCATTTTTTGTGTGTTTTCTTACAGGTTCAGTCGTTGGACTACGGCGGATTCCAGGACTACTTCGATGACAGCTTTTTTTTTATTAATAAAATGGTTAATGAGGGTTGTGTGGGTTTTTTTTTTTATTTCAATAAAATATTTTTTCTATGTCTTTGTGGTTTTTTTTTTAAACTATATTAGTACCGCCTTAGTAATGGAGCGGCCATTACTAGGGCGGTGATAATAAAGTTTAAAAAGATACAAGCACATAGAAAAATATTTTATTGAAATAAAAAAACAACCCTCATTAACCATTTTATTGAGAATAAAAAAAACGCCGTCATTGAAGTCCTCGTATCCGAAGTCCAACAACCGAACCTGTAAAAAAAACACAAAAATAATCAGTAACACATAAAGAAGCAAAATTATTATTCTTACCTATCCTGGGTCCAGCGCTGGAGACGCAATGTCAGCGAGCTGAGCCCTGTATCTAATCCAATCATGTGTGATACAGTCTGCTGAGCTGTGTATCTAATCCAATCATGTATGATACTGTCTGCTGGGCCCTATATCTAATCCGATCATGTGTGATACTGTCTGCTGAGCCACTGTATCTAATCCTATCATGTGTGGTACTGTCTGCTGAGCCACTGTATCTAATCCTATCATGTGTGATACTGTCTGCTGGGCCACTGTATCTAATCCTATCATGTGTGATACTGTCTGCTGAGCTGTGTATCTAATCCTATCGTGTGTGATACTGCCTTCTGAGCCACTGTATCTAATCCTATCATGTGTGATACTGTCTGCTCAGCCACTGTGTCTAATCCTATCCATAGTTTATAGGGTCGTAGTGCTATAGATATGCTATGCTGTCTCATATACACACTTTTTTTTGGGGCGGACACATATGTATTGGGGCTATTTCCCGGACATTTTAAGCCCTGAGGGTATGTTCACACGGCAGTGTCTGTTACGGCTGAAATTACTGTGCTCTTTTCAGGAGAAAACAGCACCGTAATTTCAGCCGTAATGGCATGTGCAGGCGTCTTTTGCTGCGTCCATTACGGAAGTAATTGAAGCTGGTTTTCCATGGAGTCCATGGAAAACGGCTCCATTTACGTCTGAAGAAGTGACAGGCACTTTTTTACGCGCCGCCTTTTGACAGCGACGCGTAAAAAAAAATGACCGTCGGCACAGAACATCGTAAGACTCATTCAAATGAATGGGCAGATGTTTGCCGACGCTTTTGAGCCGCATTTTCGGACGTAATTCAATGCTAAAACGCCCGAATTACGTCCGTAAATAGTGTGTGTGAACACAGCCTTAGTGACGCCCCCGGCTGCTAGTGCTGCATTGTTGGGTCACTTAGGAGACCCAGCGATGCAGCTGAAAGCGGACCGTCGGCCATGAGAAGTTTGCGGGGGGGGGGGGGCCCAGTAAGAATTTTTGCATCGGGGCCCATGAGCCTCTAGCTACGCCCCTGGAGGGCAGTGATGTTTTTTTCTTTTTTTAAGGTTGGGCTGTATGCTGGAGGGGTCTGAATGGAGGCGAGTGATGTTTTGCACATGACAATGTATGTTGTTGGGGGCTGAAGGGAGAGCAGTGATGTATTACACATGGAAGTGTATGTTGTAACGGATCGTAGTTGTAACCTGTAGGGATTTTATTATCCCTAGGATAGGTGAGTCCTGATGTTCTGCTCTATCATGTATATATTACTTGGCGATCAGTCTGGCGTTAGTTGTGATATATAAGGCTGGACTGACCATCTTCACATCATCTAAAGCTCCTTCCACATCTCCTCATAATTCTGGACTTCCACTGATCCTTTCAATAAAGAGGATATCTACAAAGGTACTACAATCACGCTAAATGTACCATCTCTGGTATTTCATCATCCTTGAGAACATGCTTCCAGGGATGGTGACATTCCACAAGTATCTTTATGCTCCAAGAAATCAGCAAGATGGCCTTCAAAAAATGACTGTGGCAATGCTGCAAATAATTAAATGTTTTCTACACTATCAGTGTCTATTGTTTGACAGGGTAACTTTGACTTTGAACTAAATTTAGTAGGGGATCTCTATAAGTAATTATCAATATCATACCTCCTACTTCATTCCATATTACAGATACTTTTTTGTCATCTGTGGCATACTTAGAAGTCAGGGGGAACCAGAACAAAGATCAACAAGGGCCTCCCAATTATGGTTTTGGATTTTGCCACTCAGAATATAAGAGCCTGCTGTTTGTTTTTCCAATGTCCCCCTTTGCTAACACTGCAGTTCTTCTGGAAAGGAAAGTCCAGTGATTTAATGTACTTACCTCTTGGTGGTCCAGCATCGTCTCTCCCTGCCAGCCGTTGCAAAGACACCCTTGTCAGGGTTTGCAGGAATGTTGCACCACCCATGCAGATCGGGGTAACGATACCTACAACTGAACGAGCTCGTTGTAAAAATCTATGTCTCTGCTTCTACTATGGGGAGATCAGACACCATATCATCATCTTATTCTTGGCAACAACAGGCAGAACTGCAGCGCCTGGGTGAGTCCAGGGACGCTTACCTAGGAGCACAGGTATTCCCTGCTGGTAATTCAAGAATTGTGTTGCCTGTCAAGCTGTCACATAACTGTAATTCGGTTTGGGTTAGGGCAGCGGCGTAGCTATAGAAGTCGCAGTTACGACCGGGCCCTGAAGCCATGGGGGAGTGCCAAGAAGTACTTTTGCATCGGGGCCCATGAGCCTTTAGATACGCCACTGCCTTTGATAGCTTTCTTATGGTTGATGGGTATTTTTTCAACACTTTTAGGTCTCTAACAGAAATCCATACTTCCAGATTATTAAACTGATACAAAAGGTGCAGATTAATCAACTGTCCTAAATTAAAAACTAAAGGAAAAGATCCTGAAAATTAGGTGGCTACAAAACGTGAATTTAAAGGGGTTATGTGGGGACCGAAAAGTATTAGCAGTGTACTCACTGCAGTATGTGAGTACACTTGCTAATATACTTTCCGGTCCACCAATCGCGCTGATTATGAGATTTCTATAGATTTTTACAGAGCTGGGGGGGGGGGACTGGAAGTCTAGAGGCACAGTCTTCTTTCAAGACGACTCGTCGTCATGTGACTGGCCTGTACTCTATGTAATCGCTGTACAACTGCTACAGAGATTACATAGAGTACAGCAGGGCAGGTCACATGACGACGAGACTACTGACTACCTATCAGGGAGAAGATAATTCTACCATTCAGATTGACCACATAGCAATGTCACTCATTCACAAAAGAACGAACGAGCACTTCATAGAAGTGCAAAACTTGCAATTAAAGAAGGGACCTTCGGAGGACTGCACTGCCACACACAGGCAGTCACTCGCTGGACAGTAAGTACCAGACTAATTAGAGTAACCGGTGAGTGACTGCCTGTGTGTGGCAGTGTAGCCCTCCAAAGGTTCCTTCTCAGGGGCGTAACTAGGAAAGACTGGGCCCCATAGCAAACTTTTGACTGGGCCCCCCCTCCCCTGGGTGTCACACAACCCCCCCTTGTAGATAGTGCCTTTTTTATAAATCCCCCCTTTTGATAACGCCATGCAGCCCCCCTGTAGATAACACCATACAGCCCCCTTTGTAGATATCTACAGAGGGGGCTGTATGGCGCTATCTACAGAGGGGGCTGTATGGCGTTCCCTACAGGGGGGGTGTATGGCGTTCCCTACAGGGGGGACTGTATGGCGTTCCCTACAGGGGGACTGTATGGCGTTCCCTACAGGGGGGACTGTAATGCGTTCCCTACAGGGGGGACTGTATGGCGTTCCCTACAGGGGGGGGGGGCTGTATGGCACTATCTACAGGGGCGGGCTGTATGGCGCTATCTACAGGGGCGGGCTGTATGGCGCTATCTACAGGGGGGCTGTATGGCGTTATCTACAGGGGGACTGTATGGCGCTATCTACATGGGGGACTGTATGGCGCTATCTACAGAGGGGGCTGTATGGCGTTATCTAGAGGGGGACTGTATGACGTTATCTGCGGGGAGGCTGTATGGCGTTCCCTACAGAGGGGGCTGTCTGGCGTTATCTACAGGGGGGACTGTATGGCGTTACCTACAGGGAGTCTGTATGGCGTTACCTACAGGGGGGGTCTGTAGGGAACGCCATACAGCCCCCCCTGTAGGGAACGCCATACAGCCCCCCCTGTAGGGAACGCCATACAGCGTCCCCCCCTGTAGGGAACGCCATACAGCGTCGTCCCCCCTGTAGGGAACGCCATAGAGCGTCGTCCCCCCTGTAGGGAACGCCATACAGCCCCCCCCTGTAGGGAACGCCATACAGCCCCCCCCTGTAGGGAATGCCATACAGCGTCCCCCCCTGTAGGGAACGCCATACAGCGTCGTCCCCCCTGTAGGGAACGCCATACAGCGTCGTCCCCCCTGTAGGGAACGCCATACAGCGTCGTCGTCCCTGTAGGGAACGCCATACAGCGTCGTCGTCCCTGTAGGGAACGCCATACAGCGTCGTCGTCCCTGTAGGGAACGCCATACAGCGTCGTCGTCCCTGTAGGGAACGCCATACAGCGTCGTCGTCCCTGTAGGGAACGCCATACAGCGTCGTCGTCCCTGTAGGGAACGCCATACAGCGTCGTCGTCCCTGTAGGGAACTCCATACAGCGTCCCCTGTAGGGAACGCCATACAGCGTCCCCCCCCTGTAGGGAACGTCATACAGCGTCCCCCCCCCTGTAGGGAACGCCATACAGCATCCCCCCATGTAGGGAGCGCCATACAGCGTCCCCCCTCCCAAAAAAATGCGACCTACAGTGTGTCCTAATAAAAGACATGTATCCCCTATCCACAGGATAGGGGATACATATGTAATCGCTGGCAGCGATAAGGAGAACAGGGGACTAAAAGTCCCCTGAAGTTCTCGATGACTAACCTCTGACTTCCGGCGTCTGCGCAGCTCACTCAAAATGAAAGGAGCGCTGGTCACGCATGCGCACAAGCGGGACCGGCGCTCCATTCATTTCTCCGGAGCTGCCGACACAGACCCCGGAAGTGCGAGGTTTGTGATGGAGAACTTCAGGGGACTTTCAGTCCCCTGTTCTCCCTATCAATGCCAGCGATCACACATGTATCCCCTGTCCTGTGGAGATCCTGTGGATAGGGGATACATGTCTTATGTTTAATGGCAGAGCGGGGAGATACCTCCCTGCTCTGCCGTACTGTTCAGTGGCGTCCCGCTGTAGCAGCCATAGCGGCTGCTAGCGGAGCCTGCGGCCATGGTGGGGGCCCGTGCCGGCGGGCAACACGGGCCCCCTCATGCTGCGGGCCCCGTAGCAGCCGCTACTGCTGCTATGGCGGTAGTTACGCCACTGTTCCTTCTTTAGTTGCAAGTTTTGCACTTCTATGAAGTACCTGTTTGTTCTTTTGTGAATGAGTGACGTCGCTATGTGGTCAATCTGATTGGTGGAATTATCTGCTCCCTTATAGGTTGAGTTCTATTCCCATAGAGAGCAATAAATATAAAATATCTGCAGATACACTCTTTCTCATTAAATATAAATATAGAAGTCCATCAAAGACACATTCATTTTACAAAAGCTGTTAGGTGTCATTTTATATAATATTGTCGCATGTTCACTCTTCTATGAGTGTGTGTTCGTTCTTTTGTGAATGGATGGCGTCTCTCCATGTGGTCAATTTGATTCGTAGAATCAGCTGCTCTTACGAAATATAAATATAGCATTTCATCAGGGATATATTCATTTTTAAAAGCTGTTGGGTGTTGTTCTGCAAAATAATTTTTCATATAGTAGAGTGTTGGATTCTTATGTAAAGTGTTTGGAACATTGTTATTTCTATTTTATGCATTTATGTATATTATGATTATTACTGACGACTTAACATGGGACTTCTGTATTTGAAGTTTGAGATATTGTTTTTAGGCATTTTGTATTATCGAGTTTGTGGCTATTTAAACGAACTGATTGGACACGCTGGACACGCCACATATGCACCAGAGGAAGCTGGAAGGGCGAAACCCAGGGTCGGGCAAGATTGTTTGGCGTGTCGCTTTTATATTATTGTATTTCATGTCTTTTATACGTGTGAAACCTTGCTCTGTTTGTAAGTATGGAATAAATGAAGCGTGATTTTATAGTGTCAAAGGGTGTTGCACTACGCCCTTTTGTTTTTCCACGTTTGAGCTATAGGCTGTTGCTAGGACTGTCGACGTTGGAAGATTTGCCACAGCCTTGTGGAACTACAGGGACCAAAGGTACCACCTCATGATCGTGGACTCATCCATACGCAGAAGATTTTGGGATATACATTCTTTGGATTGTGTACAAGCTGGACTTTCTTAATCTATGCCGTCAGAGCAGTAAAAAAATCAATTGCTATATCATATACTTTTTGCGTGTTTTGGGACTTCACCCTGCCATTTATATACCCTGTGTATATATCATTTTTACCTGCTCCGGTTTTATTTGGCTGTTGTAAATGATAGAACCAGGGAATTTGTTTTTATTTGTACCGTGCATCTGGAAACTGCACAGCATAAAACACACATGATAAGCCTTGAATTCCCGTAGTTCGGCGATGCAGTTTTTGGCTATTCGTCAAGTACATGTGATTCATCTGTGCTTGGTGTGTGGCTGAAAACCACATTGCAAAACCGCGACGGTTCACAGAAAAACTGCATGCAGTTATTGCTGCTCAGTTATCGGCCAAGAGATGCACAACCGCTATGTGTACGTGTAGCCTAAATGTTTGAAGTGAAACTACAAAACCCCCTTTAGTCTGCAGATTGTTACAAATCTATATTAAAAGGGACCATTTCACATTATTTTTTACCAATTAAAATAATAAAATTATAAACTTAAAACATACCAGAGATTTACAGCAGGCCCCACAGCAAAAGAAAACTAAGCCAGAAAACAACTAATTGTTGTCTATAGGAGAGTGTTGTGAGCATCCTTAGTGCTATTTGCAGACGTCACTGTGCAGGGAGGGAAATGTGGAGAAGAACGGTGTCCATTACATACTGTTAGTGGCAGGATCATGTGTAATCTGCCTCCAGCTTTATAATAGAAGTGTTACCTTTTATTCTAAACCTAACTGTGATAATAATGAGAGGACTGCTTGGAAGCGATCTGACAGAACAGGAAGTATCAGAGGCTCAGTGGTCAGTGTGAAAACTGCAAGATTTTTGGATTTCAGCTAGTTAAATTAGGAACACACAGAAAAATGTTTAAAATATACAAATTTCATGCAGATATCACTCTGGTTGGATTTGAACACTGGGCCCTAGAATTCTGTGTGGAATATATTGGTGCTATATAATTGATGATTAGTAATAATAATAATAATAATAATAATATTTTGCATGGATCTGATCAATGAATATCAATAAGACAGTTCATATACTTTATCTTTAAGTCTAAAAATGGTTAAATGTTTATAAATGACCATGTACACTTCAAATTTCATATTCACTTACCAGCAACAAATTAAGGGTAACCAATGACATAAGGAAAGTCTATTTACAAAAGAAGCATGTTATAATTCCTATAGGAAATAATTGAATGTGAAGTGATTGATGACACAGCTTTGTGACAAAACCCAGTGTCCCCTCTGAGCTTTGCTTGGCAGGTGATTTTCTGCTGGAAAGGGATGTGCTTTGTCTCTAGAATACAGAAGTTAATGTCACCTCCAGGGTTCTCATCTTGATTGAAGACGGTCACTTTGTTATTAATCATTAGTATTCTTTTACTCATCTGCAGTTAGTTGTGTAAGCTAAAAGTTTTGAAGCTAGTTAGGGAAGTAGCTGTAAAATTTCAAAAAGACATTCAATGCACCTTAAACATACAAATAAATAGACAAGATAATAAAATACTATGTCCATTACCAACATATGCCCTGTGTTCATTATTGTTATCAGAACTGTTTTATAGTTGGAGATACTTTACACAATGCTTGTAAATACACTTTCAATTAGTATGTTTGTCTTCATTATCCAATCTTTCCTTGTCGTTTTTTTTATTGGAGCAATAATAAAAAATAATCTTGGGACACTTTCTTTAATTGTTATCACCAGTACAATAACATTTGGTAGAACTGATGATTCTTTGCAAAATTTGATTACTGACAAATTTAGGCAAAATTCTAGAATTTGGTATTCCCACTACAATAACTTACAGTTCAATAATTGATACTATACCAAATGTTAAAGGTCACAAGGATGTAGAATAAAGTTTTACTTACAGAGTGTAGGGCTGGCGGCCACTATCCGGCTTCCCCTAGCGGCCGCCAGCATAGATTACCTGTCCGCCGGCGTCCTCGGGGAGGAGACATGTACTGCTCCCGTCCGCTGCTCGCTCCCATAGAATCTTCCCTAGCCTAGATTAGAATCTTCCCTAGCCTTCCCTGTGCACCCTGTCCTATTTAAATCCTTCCTGTCCTCCTTCCTGTGCCTGAACGTTGTTGTTGTCGTCGCATATTAGTTTAAGCAAATGGTCCCCTAGTCGTATCCTGTTCCCGTATCCTGCTTCCTGTATCCTGTAACTGTGTTTGTTCCTGAGCTGAAGTCTAGTGTTAGAGTCATGTTTGTTCCATCTGCCACGTCCAGTGTCACCTGCCACGTCCTGTGTCATCTGCCACGTTCTGTGTCATCTGCCATGCCAACCGTCATCTTTGCCACGAATCATCTGTGCCAAAGCGTCTGCTACATCTCGTGTCTGTCTGGACTCTCATACAGATACTCTTGCACTAGACTTCCATTTCCTGTTGCTTGGCCAGCTGCCACTCCGTTATAGTGAAGCTGCCTAGTGGATCCACATACCCCAGAATCGTGACAGTATGCTCAGGCCATGGAACCCACTGGCCAACCCAAGTCCGCCATTCAAATCATGCAAACAACATGCGTGACCTTTGGGCACGTCAGGATCAACTATTATAGGTTGTGAACTCCATCATAACTCATTTGGATCATCCTTCTGCACCTCCCCTGGCTGTTCCCGATGCTCGACCACCTGCTATACCTCCTGCCTACATGGGTCCTATAATTTCATTACATCTATCTCCTCGCTATGACGGGGATCCAAAGACCTGCAGAGGGTCCAATAATCAGTGTACTATTTACTTCAGGTTACGTGCTCACCTCTTTCCCTCTGATGAGGCTAAAGTTGCTTTTATTATTTCTCTCCTCTCCGGCAAAGCCCTGGCATGGGCACACCCCATCTTGGAACGAGAAGGTCCGGAATCTTCTAATCTGTGGCAATTTCTAGAGACTTTTCGTATGGTGTTCGAGGAACCGGGGCAAACATCTTCTGCCGCTGCCTCAATACTGACCCTCAAACAAGGGGAATCAACTGTAGGGGAGTACGCCATCTCCTTCCGTACACTGGCGGTGGAGTTTGCGTGGCATAATGAAGCATTGGTGGCGACTTTCTGGCAATGTCTGTCTCCACACATCAAGGATGAGCTTGCAGCTCATGTTCTTCCTTCCACAATGGAGGCCCTTGTCCTGTTGGCGACCCAGATTGACATGAGGATCTAGGAATGTGCTCTGAGAAACGGTTCTATAAACTGGCACCCACGTTCCAGAGATTACTACTGACTTCTCCAGTTGCTCCACCTGAAGAGCCAATGCAGGTGGACAGGCTCAAATTTTCAGATCAGGAGAAAGAGCGCAGACGCTCTTCAGGCCTGTGTCTGTATTGTGGACACAAAGGTCATTTTGTGCGTCAATGTCCACAAAATCTGGGAAACTCCAGCACCTAGGGTTGGTTTGAGATGCAACCCTAGGTGGAATGACGCCAAATGCCAAATCCTCTCCCAAAATGTCCATCCCAGTAACCATTGCCTCTGGTGAGAAATCACACACCGTTTCTGCTTATCTAGATTCCAGAGCGGCTGCAAAATTTATTCAGCAGGATCTAATAGATCGTCTACATCTGGCTACAGGTCCTCTGGAGAGACCTCTGGTAGTCGTGTCTGTGAATGGGCAACCTCTGCCCGACTCTATTCTGTCCATCATGCAACCTTTGAGACTACACGTCAGAATCCTCCACTCTGAACAGATTGCCTTCTTCGTCTAAATCAATCAACGCTATTCCACTGGGCCTGCCCTGGCTTCGTCTACATGCTTCGGTTCTCGACTGGACTTCCGGAGAGATCCTCCAATGGGGATCCATGTGTCTTCATCGCTGCCTACCACAGATTTGTCCTGTTCTTCCTACATTGCCTCAGTCACTCGCTGGACTACCCACGCATTATGCCACCTTTGTAGACATCTTTAGTAAAAAGGAGGCAGAGGTTCTTCCTTCCCATCGTTCCTACGACTGTCATATTGAACTGCTCCCTGACGTCTCCCCCCTCGTTGACGGGTCTATCCTCTTTCCTTGCCAGAAACCCAGGCCATGTCAACTTACATCATGGAGAAGCTTTAGAGGGGGTTTATCTGGAAATCTTCTCCGGCCGGAGCCGGATTCTTCTTCGACCATGTATTGATTACCAGGGCTTAAATCAAATCACAATGGAAAAAAAGTGCCCCTTACCGCTAATCTCAGAGCACTTAGATCGAATTTGTGGAGCCAAGATTTTTACTAAGCTGGATCTATGCGGGGCTTATAACTTGATCCGGATCCATCAAGGTGATGAATGGAATACCACATTCAGTCTTTAAAGAGAAATACCACCAAATGACATGCACATCTAACAAACACAGTACTGGCTCAAGCTCACCTCATCTAGACCTTAGATGATTGGACAAAAGGCAATATAATAATGATGTTTTTCAGACTCTTTACACTGGATTACAAATATAATAAAAGAAGATTAGTCAGGAACAGAAAGTAAAGCTTAAGTAGGAATCATTATAGCGTCTTAAGGCATAAATAAATGCAAATAGTTTTTTTCATACTCATTGCTGCTTTAAATTATGCAATTAGCACCTAATTGTTCTAATTTATTTGGAAATTATAAAGAAATACAACCATATTTAATAAATACTCCAGTTTTTTTACTCTTTTATTCTAGATGAGATAGAAGTGACCTTATTTTAACTTTTTCAACAGAATACTCAATCTAGAGGACATAGGAAAGTGGGCTAAAATAAAATAATACATTAAAGCATGCCTTCATTGAAAAATAAAACCTTCATATTGCTCTTAGATCCTCATGTTTAGAAGCCTGCTTTGTGGAGCCTGTCTCTTCAAGCTGAGCAGTTTAGGCAGCAGACCTCTCCTTCATCCTAATTTCCTAACGTTGACAGCCATCATGCCAGCCACAGGTATTTGAAATATTTCGATCAATATTATGCCTCGTGTGATTGTTTATATACACTACCATAGACCTATCACTGTATAGGCTGTGGGCTTTACATGGGGATTTGGGATTGAGGTTGATTATACGCTCTCCCTCACTATATGCTGGCATATAGTTGATGGACTTAGAGGAATAATATTTTTATTTATGTTTTAATTTTTGTATGTATATTTGTTTGATTATTTTTTTTGGGGGGGGAGGGGGGTTATCCATATTTATGGAATAATAAAGTATATATTTTTGGACAATTTGTGTCTAGAATGATTTTGAGAAACAAATTATGTGTTTGAGACATATATAGGTACACTCCAAAAAAAGTAGTAGGATAGCAGCACACGTCTCCAAGCCTTCAAAATAGTAATTGTCAAAACATCCGCAGCAAACAGGCAACGTTTCAACCCATAGTGAGTGAAGGGTCTTTCACAAGTTTTCACTCACTATGGGTCGAAACGTTGCCGGTTTGCTGCGGATGTTTTGAAAATAAACATACTATTTTGAAGACTTGGAGATGTGTGCGGCTGTCCTACTATTTTTATTGGAATTTACATTATGCCAGAGTGGGTTTGCCTGGCTTAACAGCGTGCACCGCACCAGAGTTCGGGACCTGTGCTGCTTCATTATATTTCGTTTTGGCTTAATATATAGGTTTACTGCTAATTACCTAACAGGTAGTTGCTATCATTGTCTATTATGGCTCAGCAGCCCGTCTGGAACAAGTCTCTGCATTGTCTTCACTTGCAGCATCCACACCAGATTAGACGCCAAAATGAATACAGACCCCCGACTAGACGCTTAAATTAATTCAGAACCAAGACCAGATCCCTTACTTAATTCAGACGCCCAACCAAGCCCTTAAATTAATTCAGACACCAGACCCTCAAATTAATTCAGACCCCCTACCAGACCCCTAAATTAATTCAGACTTGAGACCCCTAAATTAATTCAAAGCCCAATCAGACCAGACCACATTAATTCAAATCCCAGACCAGACTCTTAAATGAATCTGGACACCAGACCCCCCCCCCCCAAAAAAAATGTAGACACCAGACCCCTATGTATTTATCGCTCCCAGATTGAGTCCTCTTGCCTCTTCTATTCTGGCTTCCACACCCATGCTCCTGATGCTTCACAAGGTCTTGACACTGGCCAGCGTATGCGCTACTGCACACAACAAGGAAAGCAGGGCTGCGGCGGTAGCTACTTTGAAAAAGGGAACTGGCCCTGCAATATAATGGTGCCCATACCTGTCTACAAACTAACTACCGCTGGGGATAATTCTATATGGACAGCGGTGGAGGTGGGCAGCTGCGGTAATTGGCATACCACTTCATATTCTTCTATTAGGGTTACCATTAATCTCAATTTTAATCCCAAACAGGTCATAAAAATAGCCATAAAATAAGTTGACATTGAATTTTAGATATATAATGCTTTTGTTTTACATCCTGAGTAATATGTGAACCAAAATTTAAATTATACAAATCCCAGACGAGCAAGAGTAGATTTGCTTGCGTTTCAGAACACTCATGGCCGTTTAGTTCTGGACATGAGTCGTAGCTGAATGCAAAGTCTTTTAAGATCTTGTGAAAGGTGTATCACAGCTCTATTATAAGTGTATTTCAGCTTTATTATAAGTGTATTACAGCTTTGTTCTGATGCATAAACACTTCTTAGGCACAGTTACAATAATCAGGCAGTGGGGGTCATTTGGTGACTATGCTTCAAAATTATATTCTAGTTCATAAAGAAAATCTAGAAATGGAAAAGAAAGATCACAATTGGGTTATGTAGTCAAGAGCAGGTTCAATGATCTAAGAATGACATTTGTCAGGAGGATAAAACAGAATACAATCTCCAGGGTATACTTAAGCAAAGTAGGTAGAGAAATGAAATAATATTAGTAAAGAGAACAAATACAAAAATGGAGGTAAAACATGAGAGGACGCTACTTTTGAGAGATAAGTATAATGAGGGAAGCAGTTTACAGCAGCTATATATTTAATGTGAATTAAATGAAAGGTATTCACAGACTCAGCTTGGGAATGGGGAGATTTATGTTAAGAATCAGGAGCTTTATTTCCGTCTATATAGTTGAAATGCAATGTACCATGTCCTTTTTTTAAATAACGCTCATTGGCAAAATCCAACTGTGTAACAATTTCTTTTCAAGTAATTTCAATTTGGTCTCGAAGAATGTGATATGGTATTTAAACCAGATGACTGACATTAAAGCTTTATGTGAAGTTAACATAAGGAACAATGTTGCCATTGCTTAAGAAAGTATACACGTAACTACTGATCACAGGCAGTGAAAATGTGGGAGTTTTAATTGTCTTGCATTAGATTGACTTTCAAGCGAAAATCGACAGCTAGATGGATTTTGTTCAACTCTTTCACACATGTTTTGTGGGAGACTCATTGTACAAATGGATATTTAGAAATCAGCTATAACATTAACCCCTCAACCCATCATGACGTGCATGTACATAATGATGGGGGGGGGGAGGGGGAGAATGGAGCAGGCTCTGGGTGCCAGTTATATTACAACTGACAAAGTTTATTACAGCTGATACCTCGCTCTGATGAGGGGAGGAACCCACCGATCTAATACTGATGGCCTATCCATTAGGGCATAATTTTTTTAATCCTAGATAACCCCTTTAATGCTGGTTATAAAAGAAATGTGTCAGAACATACAGTGCCTCACAGCTTGATATGTTTGGGGTTGTGCAGACGCAGACTGATCAGAGTGCCCATGTTGACCCCTGTCCAGCACTGAAAGTGCCTGCAATGGGCACGTGAGCATCAGAACAGGAAAATAGAACAATGGAATGTGATCTGATGAATCACGTTTTTTTTACATCATGTGGATGGCATCAATTACCGGAAGAAAATATGGCACCAGGAAACACTATGAGAAGAAGGCAAGCTATTGGAGGCAGTGATGCTCTGGGCAAAGTCCTGCTGGGAAACCTTAGGTCGTGGAGATTAATGTTAATTTTACTTTGACGTGTACCAACTATCTAAATATGGTTGCAGACCAAGTACACCCCTTCATGGCAGCAGTATTCCATAATGACAGTGGCCTCTTTCAGGAGGATAATGCCCTTGCCACACTGCAAAAATTGTTCAGGAAAGGTCTGAGAAATATGTTAAAGAGTTCAAGGTGTTGATTTGACTTCAAATTTCCCAAATCTCAATCCAAATTGAACATCAGTGAGATGTGCTGGAAAAACGTCCAATCCATGGAGGCCCCAACTTGTAACTTGCAGGACTTAAAAGATCTGCTGCGAATGTCTTGGTATCAGATAGTACATGAAACGCCAGCGGCGGGTGTCGCTCCATCCGGCGGTCCCCATTGCGGAGTCTCGTACCTTCCCTGCTGTCCATTATGGCCGCCGGCATCTTCTGTGTGTATCTCCAGCTGCACGCAGTGGTATGGTGTCTAGTGCTATTCAAAACTCCTCTACCAATCCTTGTTTGCTCCTGGACTATTTAAATCACCTCCACTATTCGCCTGGTGCCTGAGCAACTTTGGTGCAACCTAGTTGTGTCCTGCAAAGGTTTCTGTTTTGCATGTGAATCCAGTCCGCATAACAGCTATCTGTTATCAGCCTATATCCACCTATCTGTATCCAGTTATCCATTTCCAGCCCGTATACATCTTTCAACTGCCAGCCTGCATCCAGTTGTCTGCTGCAAGTCTGCCTCCCACTGGAAGAAGGTAGAAGGTAGGATCCAGCGCTCGGTGTAGTTAAAACGGATTTTCTGTTCCAAGTTTATTGGAGATAGATTTAAAAGGAAGTCCAGTTGCTTGTGGTCCTGGGTGAGTGAAAAGTGGAGGTGTATGTCCTCGGAGCCTACGCGTTTCGGACGACTATCCGCGTCCTTAAACTTGGCTGTAATGGTTTTTGAAATGAGCGCGCTGTCACTTTATACTTGATCAGCTGATTCATGCGTGTCATCGTCTGAGTTGTTTTGGAACGCACAGCCGGAAATGATCTAATTGTACTTAGTCAGCTGTTGGTTGATGCGTGTCATCTTCTGTTTTGCGTTGGAACGCAAACCGGCAATGATCGTTGGTTCCTATGTTGTCAGATGGATCTTTTCCGTAAGTAATAGGATTATTATAAATCTTTTTGTCTACCTAGACAATCGGAATTGTATGATATGTTATAACTGTTTGTGGTAAGTGTTGTTTGTTGTCGATAATTTTGTAATGATTTGATTGGGACGTTTCAAATTTTTCAGTGGACTAAACAACACTCATGGAGTCTGGTTTATATGTGTATCCGGATCCACAAAAACTCCCGAACACCATCGTGAATGTTCGTGTTGGCCGTAAGTAATATTAAAACATGAATTTTTACTTATATACTAAATGATTTTTGTGCCAAGGTTATATTTATTTGTTGGTCGTAGCGAACATCTAGGGACCTATCGAGCTGGTCTTGATGGGTTGTTAAGTCATATAAAAATAGCCATAAAAAAAAATAAAAAAATTTTTGGATTGATGTTATAACGTTACTGGTGATGTTTGTCCAACAAATGAAATATGCATGAAGGCCTTTCAGAATGTGACAGCGTGGTCTACATTGATGATGAGGACTGTGTGGGGAATGTGTAGGAAGGACACAACTGGATCTACAAGGGAATTGGGAACACGTAAATGGACAACAAGACTAAGTGATATGTGGATTAAAAAGTGTGCATGACAAAAAGCACATGTTATGCATGCATCACTTGGGGTACTTGTACCTCACATGGATTCATATGACTAATTCGATTTTAATTTAGGTGAGTCGTTACTCTAACCTGTAATTATGTATGTATATGGCTGATATGCTTCTATATATGATGTTTATGTTAAATGGCTGGTAATATTGTATGTGTGATGACTTTTTAGTATAGATACATAAGTTCTTTTCTTAGGTTTAAGCCTTTTGGATATCTGGTATTAAGTCTGTATATCCAATATGCTTCCCTGAGATGGATTTTGTGTTTTATGTCCCCTCCTCGTTTGCATGGATGAATTTTTTCTATTGCGTAGCAACGAAAACATTTGATGGATCTATGATGTTGGGAAATGAAGTGCTTGGCGGCATTTGATATATTTAAGATATTTTCATTTCTAATATAACTGAGGTGTTCTAGGATTCTTACTTTAAACTTCCGATTGGTACAACCCACGTATTTTAGATTGCATTCAATGCACTCTATGATGTAGATAACGGCTTCAGTGTTGCAATTAATGTAGTTCTGAATGTTGAAACTATCTTTTTTTGTAGAGTCATTGAAGGTTTTGGTAATTTGAACATGGGAGCACACTTTGCAAGGGTGCTGCCCACATTTATAGAAACCGGTGGTCTCTAACCATGTTGTTTTGGGTTTTTCGTTGGCTGTGAATAAGGATGGAGACAGGCTGGTACCCAGGGAGGAAGCTTTCCTTGCCACTATTTTGCACCCTCCGGACAAAACCTTGCGTAGAGTGTCATCTTCCATAAGAATAGGTAGGTAGTCAGTTATTATTTTTTTGATTTGTGTGAACTGATTACTCTGTTGTAGGATCAACGTTGGTTGGTTGTCCGTCTGTTGTGTGTTATGAATTGGGTTCGCTGTTTTGCTCCGGTGACCTAAAAGTTGGGGTCTGCTTTTCTTGGTCATGATGTGACTAGCCCGATTGAGTGACCATTTGGGATAGCCTCTTTCCTTGAGTCTTATTTTAATTGATTCTTGTTCAGCTTCAAATTGTTTTGGTGATGTACAGTTCCTTTTAGCACGGTGCATTTCTCCCACCGGAATGGCTTTGATGGTATGCTTGGTATGATTGCTGTTTGCATGTAATATGTTGTTGGTTGCCGTTGGTTTTCGGTGTGTTTTGGTCGAGATGTTTTGACCATTGATACCCATGAGTTCTAAATCCAAGAAGATGATGTTTGTATCATCAAAGTGGTACGTGAATTTTAGATTGTAGTCATTATTATTGAGAAATTGTGCGAACTCAGGGATGATGTTAGTATCTTCTCTCCAGATAATCAATATATCGTCAATATATCGTCCGTACCATTCTATGCAATGACTGTATATGTTTTCAGTAGAGAAAATATGAAATTGTTCCCACCAAGCCATGACCAAGTTGGCTATTGAGGGGGAGAATTTGGCCCCCATGGATACCCCTTTAAGTTGCAAGTAGTATTTTGAATCAAATTGGAAGTAGTTATGTGTTAGGAGAAAATTAAGTACCTCAAGTATGTATAATTGGAAGTGTACATCATATGTACTATGTTTGGTGAGATGATATTCAAGTGCAACATGAGCAATTCGATGTGGGATTGACGTGTATAGTGACACGACGTCGCATGTAAGCCAGCTGTATTTTTTGTTCCAACGTTTGTTGGAAAGTAGATTTAGGACATGTTTGGTGTCTCTAAGAAAGCCAGGTGTCGTTTGTGCCAATGGTTGTAACAATGTATCTAACCATTCTGAAAGTCTCTCTAATATCGATCCAATGCCTGAGACAATCGGTCTCATAGGTGGAGGGAATAGCTGTTTGTGGATTTTTGGGAGTGCATGGATGATTGGGGTAATTGGTTGATCGATATAGATAAAATCCATTTGTTTTTGGTTGATAAACCCACCCTTGAGCCCATCAATAAGTAGTTTTTTCATTGCCGATTGAATTATTTCTATTGGGTTTTTGTCCAATTTTTTGTAGGTGGTTTCGTCCGACAGCATGTTTAATATGGAATTTTTGTAATCTTCTTTATTTAGTACTGTAACGTTGCCCCCTTTATCTGACATTTTGATAATTATTTGTTTGTTATCTTGTAATGATTTTGCTGCTTCTTTGAGTTTGATTGACAAGTTCTTTGTCGGACGCTGTCCTTTAAGGTTGTCAGCAAGATGGTGAAGTTCTTTTTCAATGACCATTTGAAATCGATCCATGGAATCTGTACGTGAGCTGATGGGGTAAAATTTAGGGTTTGAAGTTTTGAAGTTGAGAGCTGTAGTTACTGTTTGATTTGGCGTTTCATTCCTCATATGATCAAGGCTGACTACCGTTGTTAGTTCTTCAAATGAAAAATCTGGTAGCTTAACCATCAATTCGGGCAGTGGTTGTGCTTGTCTTTCAGTATCTGAAGTTGAGGATGATGTTGGTGTGCCTAAATCTTCTGGTTTTGATTCGTGTTGGATGAAAAAATGCCTTTTGACTGTCAAATTGCGAATAAATTTATTAATATCAAGTATGGTTTTAAAGAGGTTGAAGTTTTTTCTGGGGGCATAGTTTAAGCCTAGAGATAGGACTTCGTTTTGTTCCACAGTTAGAGGTATGGAAGAAAGATTGGTGACATTAGTAATTAATGTTGTTGGAATTTCCTTGAGCGGAGGCGACGGTTCTGTTCTGTATTTAATCGACTTATGTTTTCTGCCGCCCCTCCTTCCCCGTTTTTTGACTGGAACATGTTGTTATCTGATCTGAAGTTGGCGTGTGGATGTGTTCGAATGTTATCGTCTTCTGAGAAACCGTCAGCCGAGTCTGGTTCTGTGGAGCTAAAACTGACTCTATTTGGTAGATCCCTGATTTGTTTGTGAGTCTGGTTTCTTCTTTTTAAGATTGGTCTCGGTCTGTTGTAATTCCTTGTTTTGTGGCTCCAATTATAAACTTCGTTGCATGAATAATCTTTAATGTCTCTTTGAAATTTGTTTTTCTTAATGTCTGCAATAGCATGATCGAGTTTATCAGTGGCTGATGATGTCCTGGCGTAGAGAAGGGTGAACGATGGTGAGTTTGAAAAGACTTCCAATGATTTCTTTATGTCCACAATGTTGTCATCTAATTCTTTGAGTTTGAGTTCCTCCTGTTTCGTGATTAATTTCATTAAATTTATCGAGCATGTTGATAGGATTTCATTCCAGTCCTTTAAAAAGTCCTCTGTATAGATGAAGCTAGGTGTTTTGCGTAACCGTAACCCTCTAGGGATCATATCTTTTGCTATATAGTTTTTTAAGGTAGTGAGATCCCACCAGATTTTGGCCTGTTGGGCTAAATTTTTTTCTAATTTGTGAAAAAGGTCTTCCATGTCCTGGTTTTCTTCCGTATATTTCTCATAATTGCCAAATACTTTTTCGGCCAATTCTGTGCGAGAAACTTGGGTTTCTTGAGTCATAATACTTTGAAGCTGTTCAGGCAAAGATTTGAGGTAAGGTACAATGTGCAAGTGAGTTAAAATCAAAGTGTACTTATAGGTCAACCGGCTTGTTGTTCAACACTGTTACTTGTATCATTGATAACAATATTTGCTTGTAGATTAGTAGTGTCTACTTTGTCTAAGTGGCTAGCATGTGACACTTCACTTTTCACAACACCCGTCTGCGTTGGGACTTGTATGGGACGTATGTCTAGACTGACTCGTGTTCTTTTTGGAGCAACTAGTGTTAAGGGAGCTCGTGAGGTATAGGTAACCGAACTTGCAAACAGAAGAAACTGGGGAGGAAGCCTCCAGCTCACCTTTCACACTCCAGTGTGGTGTGGATTATGGATGGCGCTCGGATCCTCGTGTCGGCACACGGCAAGCTAGCGAGGAAGGAAGAAGGTAGAAGGTTCCTTCCTCGCTAGCTTGCCGTGTGCCGACACGAGGATCCGAGCGCCATCCATAATCCACACCACACTGGAGTGTGAAAGGTGAGCTGGAGGCTTCCTCCCCAGTTTCTTCTGTCTGCCTCCCACTGTCTGCTACCAGTTCGTATCCTGTTATTCGACATTAGCCTGCATCCCAATGTGTGCTGCCAGTCTGTATCCAACTTTCTGTGACGAGCATGAAGCTTAATGCCTATTACGAACTGTATCTTCTGACCTGCATCTATCTGCCAAGGTACCTTCTGCCAATGCCTGTGCCCACGGAGTGCTACGCCGTTGTGTCCTGATCTGCTAGGCCAGTCGCTACTCACACCGGGTCACCTCAATAGGTAGTGACATGGTAGTCTACCCGGAGCAAATTCCACAACCCTGTATGGGGGTTAAAGGGTGAAGACCGGGGTGGAAACTTACATAAAGCCCTTAGAGGCCAAACCCGTTGAGTAGCACAGTGGGTCACCAACCCACTGGTCGTAAAACTACAGGACACCATCAAGATCTCATGAAGCCCATTCCTTTGGTCAGAGCTGTTTTGGTGGCACAAAAAAGGTGGTTGTAATGTTATTACTGATAGGTATATGCTAATAAGGCTAGAGAATAACTTTTACCACATTTTACTTTACTGTAAGAGCTGCTGTGCAACCATTGGGGTGAATTTATCAAAAGTAGTGCAAGTGAAAAAAGAGGCTGTTGGTAGCCATAGTAGCCAATCAGAATTCAGAAGTCCTTTGGATGAATGGTGTAATCACTTGTATTAGTTCCTGCCCCCAGTGGGGTACTTTCTTTATCTATTTCCTCTCACTCACCGTATAGGAACAGTCAAATTGAATGATTAGTAAGATTATCACAGCCTGACCAGACGGTTCTAGCTCCCACCCGCGGTCTATTTATACCTTAATTTCCTGCTTGTCTTTGCCTGTGATTCTTTCCTGTTTCCTGGCTCTGCTGCTCCTGCTATTACTATTGACCTTGCTTCATTTTGACCCTGGCTTTACTGACTACGCTCCTGCTCTGCGTTTGGTACCTCGTACACTCCTGGTTTGACTCGGCTCGTTCACTACTCCTGTTGCTCACGGTGTTGCCGTGGGCACCTGCCCCATTTACCTTAGCTTCTGTGTACCCTTGTCGGTCGTGCACATATTGAGCGTAGGGACCGTCGCCCAGTTGTACGCCGTCGCCTAGGACGGGCCGTACAAGTAGGCAGGGACTGAGTGGCGGGTAGATTAGGGCTCACCTGTCTGTCTCCCTACCCCGACATTATAGCCACAGTGCCCTCTGTAGATAATTCCCCAATGACCCCTGTAGATAATGCCCCACACACACACCTTTTTAGATAGTGCTACATAAACCCCTTTGTAGACGGTGCCACACACCCCTTTGTAGACGGTGCCACACACCCCTTTGTAGATAGTGCCACACATATCCCCCTATAGATAGCTCCATTGGGGCTCCCTCTAGGAGTGGAATCCCCAGCCAAAGCGTTGCCAGCACTTTGGTCGGAATTCCTCTCCTGGAAGTGCCCCTGACATCACTCTCCATATACGAGAGTATCTCGTCTATCAGAAGAATCCTCGACCAGTGCGTCGTAACGCAGTGCCACAGTGCCCTCTGTAGAGAGTGCCACACCCCCAAGATAAGTGCCCTCTGTAAATAATTCCCCAATGCCCTCTGTAGATAATTCCCCAGTGCCCTCTGTAGATAATGCCACACACACCCCTTTGTAGATAGTGCCACACACACACAGTGCCACACACACACCTTGGTAGATAGTGCCACACATATCCCCCTATAGATAGCTCCATTGGGGCCTCTAGGAGTGGAATCCCCAGCCAAAGTGTTGCTAGCACTTTGGCCGGGGATTCCTCTCCTGGAGGAGCCCCTGACGTCACTGTCCATATATGACAGTATCTCATCTATCAGCAGAATCCCGACCAGTGCGTCAACAACGTGCTGGCCGGGCATTCCGGTCCAGGAGGAGCCACTGACGTCACGGTCCATATATGGACAGTTACGTCAGAAGCCTCGTCTATCAGTGGAATCCCCGACCAGAGCGCTCTGGCTGGTGATTCCACTCTTAGAGGGAGCTGTCTATAGAGAGGGGGTGTGGTGTTTTCCACAGGGTGGGGTGTGCGGCGCTCCTCCTTTGACCTGCTCTCTGCTCTCCCGCTGTCAGCGGGCCGCAGATGACCATTTCAGGGGCTGCATGCGGCCCGTGGGCCACGTGTTTGAGACCTCTGTGTTAAACTATAAGGGGTGTAGAGTTGCAGTCATACCTCTACCTTGGTGCCTCAGGGGGACCAATGGACACTCTACCACCAATTAAGACACCAGTACTACAAATGGCGTTTAGTTATTGGTGGCCCCGGGTACATATTTTCATCAGGACCCTGAAACTTCAAGTTATGCTTTTGCCACGAAGCAAACATAGTTGTGCCTTCTGGTCCAATCTGTTTTATGATAACATCAATGTAAGGATGTTGCTTGTTTTACATTTGCCATGGTCATTTGTAGTTGACTGTTTAGTATTGTGCATTTTTCTTCTATTTGCTTTTGGTAGAAAATGTTGCAAAGTATATAAATTCTTTGTGTATTTATATGCAGTAGGACTACGTGATCTGAGCTTACATATCCTGCACTTACCTCTCGTTAAAATGTAGATGTATTTTATCTTGCCGTGTTATTAGTATAATTTAGTCACATCAAGGATTGCAGTCTCTTGAAAGCCAATTACTAAAGGAAAAAAAAACAAGGGGAAGACTAGGTCAAAAATAGCTACATGAAAATAAATTTTGTGAGACAACAAAGTCCATAGAATTGTGTGGCAATACATTAGAATAGAAATGTTATGAACTGCTCTGAACATTTATATAAAGAATGATTTAATGGAGGTAATGAAAATGAATAACAGTGTGAACAATATCAATCTTTTCTAGTCGGAAACACAATTCTCATGTATAGTAAGGAGCTCATTTTTGTGGATGGTTGACATGCTTATCTTTCTATAATAGTGGATTTTATATGTGAAACAGGAAAAAGTTGTAGTAGAAGGAGCTCTCTACATACCCTAGAAAAAAAAAACTGAACAAAAAAACCTCATAACCATACAACTCAAAATAAAAATATTAAAAGACAGGGGTTGTCTGAAAACGATCCGGACCCGCAGGCATGAAAGATGTCACGGTGTGGGGTGTGGACCCACTGGGTCATACCGCGTAGCGGAAAGGCAGCTAGCCAAACAGGTACAATACAAAGTCCATAGTCCAGAATTGGTACCTGAGGCAATGTAGACAGTAGCGGTGATTCAGGCTTAAGATGAGGCTCTGGCAGCAGACAGACACCCGGTTGGCGTGACACAGTAGATGCAGCGGAAGACACAACTTGACTTCAACTCTAGACGGCACAGAGGCACGGTAGCAAGGGATAAAGGGTACATGCAGCAGGAACGGGTAACACTGGGAACCGAAAAACACTAGGAGACCATTTGCAAGACAAACATTAGGTAACACAACAACGCTCAGGCAATGATAAAGAGGGCAGAGCCCTTTTTATAGTCCAGCAGCATACTGGGCTAAGTGCAGAATCTCTGCAACTGGACGCGCACTGGCCCTTTGATGCAGAGTATGCGCGGGCCCTACGGGAGACCGTCTCTGAACCAGGAAGTGAGTGGCATCTCTCAGGAGGGAGATGCCGCCGAGAACTCACACGTCCATGGCCGCAGCCGTCAGAGGGCAAGTCAGAACGATGGTCTGCGGCCATATACGTTACAAAAGGTCATGTGCACCTACTGAACCACTAGAGCCAATCCCCTTGGGTTAAGTTAACAGGTGGCATTCGACACACACTGATCACTTGCACTTTTTTTTTCCCTTGCTAGACACTCATATTTTGTGAGTAATGTAAATGGCTATGGGCCCCCGGGAACTTCCCTATTTTCCAGATGATCCGTCTGCTCCTGCTAATGTGTGTGTTTGGATGTAAATGGTCACACTTTTATTCATAACTTGTATACCTGCAACATGCATTTAAAATCAGGGGAAGTTCCAGGCACCAATACCCAGCTAAACTAAATGGTTGTGCAAAACAGTCACTTGGCAACACACAAACAGGGCACCAATGGCCTTCTGAACATTTAGTCAGGATACCTTCTGGGCTTTTTATTTCAAGCCCAGTCAAGGCAATCCTCTATGCGTAATTAAATAGGTTGTCTTATTTAGAAAAAATATTTCCAAATATCATATTAGGTAGATAAAAACAATGGGAACCTGGTGGGATCCACTGTGAAAGAAAGACACCATCCAGGCGCAATACTTCCACGAGTCCAACACGTTTTTGAAAAAAAATATAATTTATTGTCTAAAACAATAGATCATAATAAATCATAAATTATAATTTTCCCAAAAAATGTGTTGGACTCGTGGAAGTATTGCGTCTGGATGGGATCTCTTTTTCACAGTGGATCCCACCTGGTTCCCATTGTTTTCACCTACCTGCATTCACTACCCGACGAGGTTGGCACCTGACGCTCTAGGGATTACGGCACCAGAAACATCCTTCCTAACCAACTGGCTCCACTATAGGGTAGTGCCTATCCATGCACAACCCCTAAAGGTGAGCCTCCTTTTACTATACCTAACAGAGAAAGCCATTGGTAATCTGACGTACTCACCCTATGTAGCGCCTTTTTGTTCTCCCTGTTCTCAACCAGCCTTGCATGGGTCCTGGAGGGGGGTCCTGAATTCATGACCTTCATCGATTAGCTGGAGCCGAGAGCGGCTACAAAGAATGTATCTCTGGAGGACCCAGCACATGTTGAAAAGGGATTTCTAGCGACAAGAAATTGATGGCCTATCCTCTCAATAGGCCATCAATATCTGATCATTGGGGGTCCGATTCTCGGCATCCTCACCGATCAGCTGTTTTGAAGAAGCCACCATGCTCATTCCTGTCACTGTTCCATACTGTGAATTGTTGACACACTTGTAGCGGCAGGTTCACAGTATTACAACGTTTCCCATTCAAGTAAATAGGCAGTAATCACAGCAAAAAAACAACGCAAAACCTTCTAGTCTGAATACACCCTTAAGAGTATGTTCTCATGGGTCGGATTTGTGCAGAAATCCGATCCAGACACCACAGGGACTTTTGGCAGGATTTGCAGCTGTAGACACAAGATGAAGGGATAAAAAAAATAAAGTCCATACTGTGATTTTCTGCAGAGGTCACATGGGATTAAGACGCCATCCCAGGAGGCCGGCAGCAGTGAGTACAGATGGGGAAAGAGTGGGGTGTCGATATGGGAACACAAGTGGAGGTGAGTATGGACTTTTTCGTCTGAATGTGGAATTTCTAACTTGCAAATTATTTTGCAGCCTTTCCGCAGCAAAAATACTTGCTATTTGTTGCCCAACTTCACTTTCCCATTTAACTTATTGGGGAACGTCCACAACAAATAAGCAACTATTCCGCAGAATAAATTAACGTGTCAATTTCTGCATGGAAATTTTCTGCAGCGTGAAGATGAGATTTTTAACGTTCCATCCATTTTGCTGCAACTCTAATACGTTGCAGATTTTCCACAAATCCGGACAGAAAATCGGCAACAATTAGGCCTTGTTTACATGGCGTGTATTTGACGAATTTTTGACTGATTTACGTGCCCAAAAAACGCATGATTTAAGCTTTATATTGACATAAATGGGAAAACGCAATGTTAGTGCATATGACACAGATGCATCAAAAATGCCTGTATTTTAAAAATGCTTTACAAAAACGCTAGTGTTTTTGACACGTTTACGTCGCCATTTTTTTCCTGCGCCATGTGAACAAGGCCTTACGCTCAAATGAACGCAGCCTAAGGGCAGAATCACACGAACGTTAATTGCGTCCGTGCAGGCCGCGTGGTTTTCACGTGGCACGCATGGACCAATAGAAGTCTCTGGGGCAGTACAGACAGTCCGTGCTTTTTGCGCAGCGTTTGTCCGCTGTGTAAAAAGCGCACCACGTTCAATATCTCGGTGTATTTCACGCATCACGCACCCATTGAAGTCAATGTGTGCGTGAAAACCACGCAGGTCGCACGGAAGCACTTCCGTGCGAACTGCCTGTTTCGCGCAACAGCTGTGAAAAGGATGAATGTAAACAGAAAAGCACCACATGCTTTTCTGTTTACAAACATCCAAATGGCGTGTCATAATGATGGCGGCTGCGCGAAAAGCACGCAGCCGCGCATCATATGATGCTGCCTCACGGAGCAGGTGGTAAGTGGCTTTTGCGCAGGCAAAACTCTGCGTGTTTTGCGTGTGCAAAAACGCCACATTCATCTGAATCAGGCCTTAAAGTTCCCCCCCAGACTCAAACACACATACTCGGAAAGAAGTGGTCTACTTTCCATAAATTCACAGTTGCTGATGGTAATCCAGATTGGTCATATGTGTCTTGAGTCCCCTCTCTTTCAACCTGAAACACATAGCGAGAGTAGCGCAATGCCGTACAACATTGTTTAGTATTAGGAAGTAGATCTTATTATACTCTAAAATTAGCATTTAAAAACTAGTTAATTAATAAACACACAGGTTTCCCATCGGAGGAGTTGAGTTTCGCCTGCTCGTATTCATTATACCATAAATATATAGTTTTGTTTTATGTTCTAGTACTTTTACACAACATAAACACGTTTGATGGCAAATAATTCATGTTTGTGTCACTGCATTCTGAAAGCCATACATGTATCATTTTTCCGTCTACATAGCTTTATCGGGGCTTGGTTTTTGCGGGACAAATTGTATTTTTTTATTGCCACTACCTTTGGGTACATATAAGTTATTCAGAGGCATAGCTAGGTTCTCCAGCACCCGGGGCAAAGATTCAGTTTGGCACCCCCCCCCCCACCTCTTTCCCGACAGCTCCTTCCCCCTTGCCATGTTTGTTTTCTCTACCAATCAATGACGTCTCATTTCTTTTCCACATTTTTTTTATGTAACTCGAGCATAAAAACATTTGGACATTTTACAAGCAATATAGTTCTATACTCAACACCAGAACCAAGCTCATTACATATATGCAGCACCAGAACAAAGCTCATTACATATATACAGCACCAGAACAAAGCTCATTACATATATACAGCACCAGAACCAAGCTCATTACATATATGCAGCACCAGAACAAAGCTCATTACATATATACAGCACCAGAACAAAGCTCATTACATATATACAGCGCCAGAACCAAGCTCATTACATATATACAGCGCCAGAACAAAGTAAGTACATAAGTACACATATACAGCGCCAAAACCAAGCTCAGTACATATATACAACACCAGAACCAAGCTCATTACATATATACAGTGCCAGAACAAAGCTCATTTTATAATATATATATATATATATATATATATATATACACACACACACACACACACACACACACACACACACACACACATACAGCACCAGAACCAAGCTCAGTACATGAATACAACACCAGAACAAAGCTCAGTACAAATACATTTCAGTACAGAGTTCATTTGCAAAGTCAGGTTAGCAGCTTCCAGTATGACCTGAATAATGGTAATCATATACTGGGAGTTGCTTATACCCCAATCAATAGATTAGTCGACTGTATCCACCTTTAATCTGTCACATTTAACTTAGATGTGATGTATTACAGGTGGATCCAGTGTGTCAGAGATACACAGGACCCGCTGACACTGAACCCATCAGTCCCACAGACCTGACAAGTTCAGAATTCAGTGTAAGATACAGCTGGTCTGTATAAAGGATACAGAGCAGCTGTATCTCAAAAAGTAAAAATATTTTTTAATAAAAATTAAATATAAAGTTGCACAAAACACCCTGACTGACATTTAAAAAAAAGGTGTACATAACCTTTAATGCAAACAATCAGATCGTAACAACCATTGTTCAGTAAAACACGCAGGACGTGCAGTTTTACCAAAAGTCAGTGTAGTTTTTAAATGATTGTTAATGTCTGCAAAAAACTCCATGGACATTAACAATAATTTGAAAACTGCTCTGACTCGTGGGAATGCAGCATGTTGACGTGGTTTGCAGCTGTATCGTTGTAAGGGTATGTTCACACGGCCAAATTTCAGACGTATACGAGGCGTATTATGCCTCGTTTTACGTCTGAAAATACGGCTCCAATACGTCGCAAACATCTGCCCATGCATATGAATGGGTTTGCCGACGTACTGTGCAGACGACCTGTTATTTACGCGTCGTCGTTTGACAGCTGTCAAACGACGACGTGTAAAAATACAGCCTCGTCAAAAGAAGTGCAGGACACTTCTTTGGACGTTTTTGGAGCTGTTTTCTCATAGACTCCAATGAAAACAGCTCCAAAAACGGACGTAAAAAACGCCGCGAAAACGGCGCGAAAAACGCCGCGAAAAATGCGAGTTGGTCTGTTTTCCCTTGAAAACAGCTCTGGATTTTCAGACGTTTTTGTTGACTACGTGTGACCATACCCTAAGACAGCAGCTACTATATGTATATACTGCACGGGTATGTTCAAACAGGGCAGATACGCTGTGTAAAAGCACTGCCCTGTGGTGCAGTTTTTCGACCAGGAATGGCCGCTGCGGAAAACGGAGCAGAAAAAAAATAAATGGACATTTACCATGGCGACGCTTCCCTCCTACATCCTGTAGCCCTGGGATGATGTTTCATCCCATGTGACCGCTGCAGCCTGCGATTGACTGCAGCGGTCACATGGGATAAAACGTCATCCCAGGAGGCCGTCCGGAAAAAGAAATAGAATTCTAGGCAAGTATAAGATTACAATTTTTCCTGAGTTGCGTTTTTTTGCAGCGGAATCGCTGCATTTCCACCACAAAAAAACACAACATCTGCTATTTGTTGCGAGTTTTACTTCCCCATTGAATTAAATGGGAAAAACCCGAAATAAGCAGCATTTACGCAAATACAATTAACATGCTGTGGATTAAAAAAACGGACCGCAATTACTGAGCCTTTTTCCCCATTCAAACCTCACCCACTCTGTTGCTACTGCATTTGGGCTTGTCCACACATAACGGAATTGCTGCGTACTTAAATACGCAGCAAAATACAGTAGCAGCAAAGTGGGTGATACTTAGCAAATCCCATCCACAGGCTGCGTAAAATTTCTGACCAGAAATTGACCTGCGGTACGTAGTTTTCGTACTGCAGCATGTAAATTCCTGCTGCGGAATGTAGACTTAATTGCTGCGTTTTTCAGAGATGTCACCATCCCCCAACATTTTGAAAAACGCCGCAAAATCCGCACCATTTTATGCAGCAAAAAACGCAAGAAATGGTGCTGTTTTCCACAGCAGAACTTCTGCTAGTTGCTGCAGAAATTTTCTGTAGCAATTCCAATACATGTGGAGAAGCCCTTATACTGTGGATTTAGGGGTTGTCCACCCACACACAACAGAATTGCTGCAGAAAATTTCTGCAGCAATTCCGTTGAAAGTCATAGGCACACATGAACATGTACAAATTACACACTATATATATACACACACACACACACACACACACACACACACACATCACACACTATATATACACACACACACACATCACACACTATATACACACACACATATATATATATATATATATATATATATATACACACACACACACATCACACACTATATATATATATATACACACACATCACATGAACACATCACATACTATAGATACACATCACACTATATATACACACACATTGTAAGGGAATTAGGTATCGATCTCACACGTTTAACCCCTCAGATGCGGTGCTCAATAGCGAGCACCGCATCTGAGTGGTTTTGGAGAGAGGGAGGGAGCTCCCTCTCTCCCCCACCGACACCCGGCGATACGATCGCCGAGTGTCTGTGTCTCTAATGGCAGCCGGGGGTCTAATAAAGGCCCCCAGGCTGCCTAGAGTGAATGCCTGCTAGATCATGCCGCAGGCATGACCTAGCAGATGCCTGTCCGTGTTAAACGGCCAGGCAGTAATACACTGCAATACAAAAGTATTGCAGTGTATTATAAATGCGATCGCAGAATCGCATATTATAGTCCCCTAATGGGACTAGTAAAAAAGTGAAAAAAAAGTTTAATAAAGTTAATTTAAAAAAAAAAGTGAAAAAAAAATGAAAAACCCAGCTTTTCCCCTTACAAAATGCTTTACTATTAAAAAAACCAAAATAAAGTTAAAAAGTAACACATATTTTGTATCGCCGCGTCCGTAACGAGCCCGACTATAAATCTATTACATTATTTAACCCGCACGGTGAACGCCGTAAAAAAAAGAATAAAAAACTATGGAAAAATTGCTGTTTTCTGTGAATACTGACTTTAAAAAAATGTAATAAAAAGTGATCAAAAAGTCGCATCTACTCCAAAACGGGACCAATAAAAACTACAAGTCGCCCCGCAAAAAAAAAGCCCTCATACAACCGCATCGGCGAAAAAATAAAAACGTTACGGCTCTTCAAATATGGAGACACAAAAACAAATAATTTTGAAAAAAAAAGCGTTTTTACTGTGTAAAAGTAGTAAAACATACAAAAACTATACAAATTTGGTATCGTTGCAATCGTAACAACCCGCTGAATAAAGTTATTGTGTTATTTATACCACACGGAAAACGGCGTAGATTTAGGACGCAAAAAAGAGTGGCGAAATTTCAGATTTTTTTCTATTCACCCCCAAAAAAAAGTTAATAAAAGTTAATCAATAAATAATATGTACCTAAAAATGGTGCTATTAAAAAATACAACTTGTACCGCAAAAAACAAGACCTTATACAGCTATGTCAACGCAAAAATAAGAAGGTTATAGCTCTTGGAATGCGACGATTGAAAAACGTAAAAAATTGCTTGGTCATTAACCCCTTCCCGACATTTGCCGCACATGTACGTCATGGAAAGTACTGACTTCCCGCATCTTGCCGTACATGTACGCCAAATGTTTGGGACCGGCTCAGAAGCTGAGCCGGTCCCATCATCACCGGATCTCAGCTGTATCTTACAGCTGACATCCGGCTGTAACGGCGGGGACCGAAATTAGCTTCGATCCCCGCCATTAACCCCTTAAATGCAGCGCTCAAACGCGATCGCTGCACTTAAGGTGTTTTCAGCTCATCGGAACCCCAGTAATGAAATTGCCGGGGTTCCGGTGGCTGCAATGGCAACCGGAGGCCTAATACTGGCCTCCCGGTCTGCCTAGCACCGAAGCCGGTCAAGATCCGCCCGGCGGCGGAGCCTGATCGGCTTCCGTAGCTGTCGGCAAGATGGCGCCGGGTCAGGAGCTGATCCGGCGTCATCAGCGGTGGAAGTCAGCTGTACTGTACAGCTGACATCCACCTGTAACGGCAGGAACCGGAGCTAGCTCCGATCCCTGCCATTAACCCCTTCGATGCAGCAATCGAAAGCGATTGCTGCATCGTAGCGGTTACTAGCAGATCGCAAGCCCTGACAGGCAATCGGGACTGGCGACTGCTGTTATGGCAACAGGAGACACAATGGTCTCCTGCTCTGCCATTACGGAAGCCGATTTAGGCCCCGCCGGGAGGCGAAGCCTAATCGGCTTGCTGTCAGTGAATGACTGACAGATCTAATACATTGCACTACATAGGTAGTGCAATGTATTAGAAAAAAAAAAATCTGACCGTTGGAACTTCAAGTCCCCTAGTGGGACTTGAGAAAAAGTGTAAAAAAAGTATAAAAAAGTGTAAAAAAAAGTGCACAAAATAAAAGTTTGAAAACAATAAAAGTTTCAAGTAATCAAATAAAACACAATCCCCCTTTTACTCTTATCAAGTCCTTTATTATTGAAAAATAATAATAAACCATATGTATTTGGTATCGCCACGACCGTAACGACCGGAGGTATCAAAATATTATATTATTTATTGCACGCGGTGAACAGCGTAAAAAAAACCGTAAAAAACGTTGCCAGAGTTTCTGTTTTTTGGTCACTTTGCCCTACAAATATTAGAATAAAAAGTGATCAAAAAGTCGCACGTATCCAAAAATGGTACCTATAAAAACTATAGCTCGTCCCGCAAAAAACAAGCCCTCATACACCTCCGTCGACAAAAAAATTAAAAAGTTATGGTTCTCACAACTTGGCGACAGAAAAAATACATTCTTTTTACAAAAGTAATTTTATTGTGCAAAAAGTTGTAAAACATGAAAAAGTGCTATAAATGAGGTATCACCGGAATCGTACTGACCCGCAGAATAAAGTTAACATGTAATTTATAATGCATGGTGAACGCTGTATAAAAAAAAAACGAAAAAAGCTGTGCCAGAATTGCATTTTTTTGTTTACCTGGCATCCCAAAAAATAGGATAAAAGGTGATCAAAAAGTCACATGTACCCCAAAATGGTACCAATAATAACTACAGCTCGTCCCGCAACAAACCAGCCCTCATACCGCTACGTCTATGAAAAATAAAATTAGTTATGGCTCCAATAAGTCAGGAAATAAAAAAATATGCAGTTGTGCCCGAGGGGAACATTTCTTCTGTTTGAAGAGGCGATTTTTCAAGGACCTAAAATTAGGGAACCAGGAAGGGGAGAGCCCAAACATATCCGCTGGAAGCGACGGTGCCCGTATTATACCAGGACAACACTTTCCCAGCAAAATTCCCCAAACTACAAAGGTGCCGAGTGTGGACCAAAAGGGGGATAAGAAATGACACCATTTATCAGTGCGACACCGGCCGGTGCGGAAAGGATTGCTTCACAGCGTAACAAACATCTATGGATTATTTTATTGTTTTTTTTTACCCCGTTATTATACCACCTGACTATGCCCCTTATATACTCCGCCCGGCTTACATATGCCCTACATTATAAACGGAAACACCAGTAAGACTCCAAACAAAACTACTACCAAGCAAAATCCACGCTCCAAAAGCCAAATGGCATTTCCTCCCATCTGAACCCTACAGCGTGCCCAAACAGCAGTTTCCTTCAACATATATGGCACCGTCATACCCGGGAGAACCCTTTTAGCAATTTTTGGGGTGTGTGTCTCCAGTGGCATAAGCTGGGCACGACATATTTGCCACTGAATGGCATATCTAGGGAAAAATATAAATTTTTAATTTGCACCATCCACAGCGCATTCATTTATGGAAAAGATCTGTGGGGTGAAAATGCTCACTACACCCCTTAATAAATGCCTTGAAGGGTGCAGTTTCCATAATGGGGTCACTTCCCAGGGGTTTATTTTTATTATTTCACATCTGAGCCTCTGCAGTTGTGAACCAATACTTTGTAAATCGCCAAATTAGGCCTCAATTTTACATGGTACCCTTTCACTCCTGAGCCTGGTCGACTGTCCAGGCAAGAGATTAGGGCCACATGTAGGGTGTTTCTAAAACCAGGAAACCCAGCATAATAATTAGAAAGCTGTCTCGTTATGGTGGCACAAGCTGGGCACCACATATTGTCCACATATCTGTGGAAAAAATCCCATTTTCACTCTGCAACATCGAGTTCACACTAATTTCTACAAAACACCTGCAGGGTTAACATGCTCACTACACCCGTAGGTAAATGCATTGAGGGGTGTAGTTTCCAAAATGGGGTCACTTCTGGGGAGTTTCCACTGTTTTGGGCCCACAGGCGCCCAGAAACCAATCCAGAAACATCTGCACTCCAAATGGCGGTCCTTCCCTTCTGAGCCCTGCCGTGTGCCCAAACAGCAGTTTATGACCACATATGGGGTATTGCCGTACTCGGTAGAAATTGCTTTACAAATGTTGGGTTCTTTTTTTCCTTTATTTTTGCGAAAATGAAAAAATTTGCGCTAAAGCTACGTCTTATTGAAGAAAAAGGATTGTTTTTATTTTCACTGCCCAATTCTAATAAAATCTATGAAACATCTGTGGGGTCAAAATGCTCACTACGCCCCTAGATGAATTCCTCAAGAGGTGTAGTTTCCTAAATGGTGTCACTTTTTGGGCGTTTTCATTGTTTTTTCCCCTCCGGGGCTTTGCAAATGTGACATGGCCGCCGCAAACCATTCCTGCTCAATGTGATCTCCAAAAGCCAAATAGCGCTCTTTCCCTTCTAAGCCAAGCCGTGTCTCCAAACAGCCGTTTATTACCACATGTGGGGCATTGTTTTACTCGGGAGAAATTGCTTTACAAATTTTGTGGTGCTTTTTCTCCTTCAGTCCTTGTGGAAATGAGTAAAAATAAGCTAAACCTACATTTTCTTTGAAAAAATGTTGATTTTTATTTTCAGGGCCTACTTCCAATAATTTCTGCAAAAAACCTGTGGGGTCAAAGAGCTCACTAAACCCCTAGATAATTTCCTCAATGGGTGTAGTCTCCAAAATGGGCTCACTTGTTGGGGGTTTCCACTGTTTTGTCTCCTCAGGGACTTTGTAAATATGACATGGCCTCCGCAAACCATTCCTGCTAAACTTGAGCTCCAAAAGCCAAATAGCGCTCTTTCCCTTCTCAGCCCTGCCGTGTCTCCAAACAACCGTTTATTACCACATGTGGGGCATTGTTTTACTCGGGAGAGATTGGTTTACAAATTTTACGGTGCTTTTTCTCCTTCAGTCCTTGTGGAAATGAGAAAAAATTAGCTAAACCTACATTTTCTTTGAAAAAATTTAGATTGTCATTTTCAGGGCCTATTTCCAATAATTTATGCAAAAAACCTGTTGGGTCAAAACGCTCACTATACCCCTAGATAATTTCCTCAATGGGCGTAGTTTCCGAAATGGGGTCACTTGTGGGGGGTTTCCACTGTTTTGTCCCCTCAGGGGCTTTGTAAATGTGACATGGCCTCCACAAACCATTCCTGCTAAACTTGAGCTCCAAAAGCCAAATAGCGCTCTTTCCCTTCTCAGCCTCGCCGTGTCTCCAAACAACCGGTTATTACCACATGTGGGGTATTGTTTTACTCGGGAGAAATTGCTTTACAAATTTTACGGTGCTTTTTCTCCTTTAGTCTTTGTGAAAATGAGAAAAAAAATCGCTAAACCTACATTTTCTTT
Source organism: Rhinoderma darwinii (assembly GCF_050947455.1). Taxonomy (NCBI): domain Eukaryota; kingdom Metazoa; phylum Chordata; class Amphibia; order Anura; family Rhinodermatidae; genus Rhinoderma; species Rhinoderma darwinii. Next base: position 366,428,180 of record NC_134690.1, on the reverse strand, counting down.
GAAGAAATGTTGATTTTAATTTTCACGGCCTACTTCTAATAATTTCTGTAAAAAAGCTGTGCGGTCAAAATGCTCACTGTACCCCTAGATAATTTCCTTGAGGTGTGTAGTTTCCCAGATGGGGTCACTTTTGGGGGATTTTGACTGTTTTGGCACCGCAAGAGCCCTTCAAACCTGACATGGTGCCTAAAATTTATTCTAACAAAAATAAGGCCCCAAAATCCACCAGGTGCTCCTTTGCTTCTGAGGCCGGTGCTTCAGTCCAGTAGCACGCTACGGCCACATGTGGGATATTTCCTAAAACTGCAGAAACTGGGCAACAAATATTGAGTTGCATTTCTCTGGTAAAACCTTCTGTGTTATAAAAAAAATTGTACTAAAAATTTATTTCTGCAAAAAAATATGAAATTTGTAAAATTCACCTCTACTTTGCTTTAATTCCTGTGATATGTGTAAAGGGTTAAGACATTTTCTAAATGCTGTTTTGAATACTTTGAGGGGTGAAGTTTTTAAAATGGGGTGACTTTTTGGGGGTTTCTAATATATAAGGCCCTCAAAGCCACTTCACAACTGAACTGGCCCCTGTAAAAATGGCCTTTTTAAATTTTCTTGAAAATGTGAGAAATTGCTGCTAAAGTTCTAAGCCTTGTGAGGTCATAGAAAAATAAAAGGATGTTCAAAAAACAATGCCAATCTAAAGTAGACATATGGGGGATGTTAATTAGCAACAATTTTGGGTGGTATAACTGCCTGTCTTACAAGCAGATACATTTAAATTGAGAAAAATGCTAATTTTTGCAATTTTTTGCTACATTTTGGTGTTTTTCACAATTAAATACTGAACATATCGAGCAAATTTTGCCAGTAACATAAAGTCCAATGTGTCACGAGAAAACAATCTCAGAATCGCTTGGATAGGTGAAAGCATTCCGGAGTTATTACCACATAAAGTGACACATGTCAGATTTGAAAAATGAGGCTCTGTCAGGAAGGTCAAAAGTGGCTAAAGAGGGAAGGGGTTAAGGTCCAAAATAGGCTGGTCACTAAGGGGTTAAAGAAAAATGGGGTTTATTATTTGTTTGGGTTGTGTTTTGTTTTTTTTTGCTTCAATATATCCAACTTTTTTTGTCGCTCTAGAGGACTTGAAGCTGCGATCAGTTGATCACATTCATAATTCTTTAGAATACTAAGCATCCCAAAGCTTTATTGCCTGTCAGTGTGTAACTGACAGGCAATCTATAAGGCCATGCCAGAACTAGCCACAATATCACTTCTCGATCCCGTTACAGGGACACTTATGGGCTAACACATGGAGCCCCATTCCTCTGTCAAACTTTTTAGGTGCCACGTTTGCAATTTTTGCAGTGGCATCTAAGGGGTTAAACAACTGGGATCGGAACTTTATACGAAGACTGGCTATTACCTCCCACAACTATACCCATGGGTGGCTCAGTGGTGCCCGTGAGAGCATGTGGACGTACCTGTACATCCAAATGCTTTAACCTGTTGTGCATTTGAACATACATGTACGTCCAAATGCACCAAAGGGTTAAACATTAGGATTACTCTATCACCTGTGTAAGATTACAGGGCTTGTATATTGCTGTTATGGCATTTATTGGCCATAGAATTTTATAGGTGTTTGAGATTCTCTCTACACATCCCACAATGGGGCATAGCTATAGGGGGTGTAGAGGTAGAACCCATGCCCTGGGGTCTAAAGGGACACAAAGACCTCTGCCAAATAAGAAGATGCCAGAGTTTTACAGTAAATGGGCGCATAGTAGATGGAGTCCTGATACAGACATTTCATTAGAGTCCTGGAGCTTCCGTTTACGCCCCTGATCTCACATATAGTATGCTCCAGATAAACAATAGTTCCTTCCTATACATAAATAGTAGAACTCTGCTGCAACTGAAAAAGCAGGCTATACACGTTTCTATAAAAAAAATAAGTACATGGGTCTAAATTTAAAGAGGTTGAGTGAGATTGGAACAATTGCCACCATCGCTCTTATCCAGAGGCTGGCATATCTGGTATTCACTTGGAAGGGGTTGAACTACAATCCCAAACAACCCATGGACCAGAGAGGCATTGTATTTGGAAGCAACCATGTTTTTCTAACCTCATACAAACCCTTTTAAACATTTGCTTCACGTTTGGAAACGAAAGCCACTAACTATGTATCTTCAAAAAAAAAAAAAAATGCTTGAATGCCCCTTATTTGCTAACAGTTGAATGTATTTTTAGCCAATTAATGTTTAAACGAAATGTCAATGAACTGAAACGTAATTACTGATATTATACTGCAGAAATCGGTAAATTAGACCAACAAATCCTCCGCAATAAGCCTGCTAAACCTCTGTAATACATCAGTCACAGATTAGTGAATAGAAAAATGTGCTTTCCTTCTAAAATCGAGGTAATGTTTATCTACTGGATGCCGTGTTGTACAAAAATATAACGTCTATAAACTCTAGAATAAAAACCCTGCGACTGTGTCATGTGCATCTAACGTTATTTCAGTGTCTATTAATCTGGAATTAATTCATCTGGAAAAGTGTGAATTTCCATTTATTTGTATTAACTGTTATGTTTCAATCCTTGTACATAGGTAGGCTAGCTATTGGGATTTGGTTAGTTTAGATACAATAGAGGGTCTATGTAAATGAGCAGATAAACATATGCATGTACTTCAGGGACATCTTTATGCTTCACGATTACTGCGTGGGAGTAATGCTGAAGGCTTGGAGGCTGTATGGAGTCATATAGAATTCCTGAGTGCCTGTACTACAGAGCCATAGGCACTCCATGTGCTGCCATATGGAATCAATGCTAGGGGAGAATAGTTCCATAATACGGTGCCTGATTACGGAGCTATGCCATGATTTTCTTCTTTTGGGTTCCTAAGAAATTCAGTGCAAAGAAGGCATAAGGAGGTACACTAGGACCCCATAAAGTCTATAGGTGTAATATTGCATCTTCATACAGCGCAGAGGTTGTACATAGCTATAATACGCTTGTATGCATTAGTCCTAACATTGGGAAAAAGGACCGGGGAAAACAGGTGAAGTTGTTAGAGAGATTTTCACATAGGTTTGATAGATCTGAATTGGCAAAAATATTTATCTAAGATCAATAAAATTAGCCTCTAATATTTGTTCTGTAATGTAATTAGTTTATTCCTGTATTTTTCAAAAATAAATTGGAGAGACACAGTGGGTATATCGGAGTGACATTTTAACGTGAACGTACGGTATGTAGACTAATTCTTTTTCCATTGAGTACAAAAACTATATACTTTATGAACATTACTGTATTTATTTGCTTTTTTGAACAGATGCTCGCTGAACTATCCAAGCTGGTAGCATAAGGAAAAAAGCTGACATTAGACTTTACAATGCATCTGCCTTCCTCAGTGATTGCTGACAGAGAGACCTGCTAACACAGGGTTCACTGTCTATCTGAATAGAAAAGTCTGCCCGCCACTGTCCCACTGGCAACTCAAAAAATACAATTTAAATAAAATACCACATCTGTAGGCATTTTACATGCATTTTAAAACTGAAAAAAAATGTCTGAACCCAGCCTTAGTCCCTTGGAGACACAGCCAATTTTCGTTTACCTTTTGTTCACCAATTTTCGCACATTTACCTTACTGTATCACCAGTGTTCATCCTTCTATAAAAAAATAAAAAAAGTCTCAATACAATAAAAAAAGTTTGGCTGTTGGACTGTTGGAAGGAAAAACCATTCTGATCCTTAAAAGAGTGGTCCGGGCACGGGATGGTTTTTCATACTGATGACCTATCCACAGGATAGGTCATCAGTATATAATTGGTGGTGGTGCAACACCCGAACCCCTCACTGATCAGCTGTTTCGGCAGCCTTCACGAGATGTTATGCACTGTTAGTATAGGAAGCAGGTGGCTCCGTACACTGTACAGCAGATGTTCTGCAGTATTGCAATTCTGCTCCTATTCACTTGAATAGGAGCAGACCTGCAGTACTGCAGCACGGCCGCTATGCTGTGACCGAAGCAATCTACTTCCAGCACAGACATCCGGTGGCTGGAGGCAGCCGGAACAGCTGATCGGTGCGGAGTCTGGGTGTCGGCATGGCCGGCCTTAGATATACGTTCAAACGGTCGCACATGGCGCCAGCCGCCACACTGCAAGAGGGGCGCCAGCGGGTTTGTGTATCCCTGCACCGTTGCATTTACCAGCGGGTCAGGTGCCACTCGCTAACTGCATGCAGGGCCGGCCTTACGCAGTCGCCTTTCCGCCCGGGGACACTTCTTCACTTAGTGGCCGTCGCTACTGTTGTAGCAGCCATAGCGGCTGCTAGCAACGACACTGGGCATGAGGGCGGTGGCGCCGCTAGCAGCCGCTGCGGCTACTATAGCGGTAGCGCAGGCACTATAGCAGAGCAGGGAGGTATCTCCCGGCTCTGCTATCTACAAGGGCCACTGTAGTTTCCTGAAGGAGCGGAATCCCCATGTGGTCGGGGATTCCTCTCCTGGAGTGCTGCTTGATGTCTCTGTCCATATATGGACAGTGACATCAAGGGAAACTCCTGAAGCGGAATCCCCGGTCACAGCGTTGCAGACGCTATGACCGGGGATTCCACTCCAGGAGAAGCCAATGACGTCATGGACACAGACGACAGGAGCTTCTCCTGGAGAGGAATCGACGGTCACCGCGTCGGTAACGCTGTGGACGGGGATTCCACTTCAGGAGATTCCCCTGATGTCACTGTCCATATATGGACAGAGACATCAAGCAGCGCTCCAGGAGCGGAATCCCCGGGCACACGGGGATTCCGCTCCTTCAGGGAGCTACAGTGGCACTATCTACAGGAAGGGGGGGTTTGCTATCTACAAGGGGGCTGTGGGCTGTGTGTCACTACCAACAAAAAAGTATAACTGTGCAGGAGCACACAAAATACCCAGCTTTCCCGGCTACCAAATAAATGTGTGGAAATAAACTAAGATATAACTTTTATTTAATCTAGCTAAAAGGATTAATCCTTTAGCTAGACTAAATAAAAGTTATATCTTAGTTTATTTCCACTCATTTATTTGGTAGCCGGGAAAGCTGGGTATTTTGTGTGCTCCTGCACAGTTGTCCTTTTTTGAATGTCTATTGCTCGCCAGCTATCAGGGTCATTTCGTAGTTCTTGCACTACCTACAAGGGGGCTGTGGGTAGTGTGTCACTACCTACCAGGGGGCTGTGGGCTGTTTGGCACTGGCAACCAGGGGTCTTTGGGCGTTGTGGCACTACCAACCAGGGGGCTGTGGGCTGTGTGGCACTACCAACCAGGGGGCTGTGGGCTGTGGGGCACTACCAACCAGGTGGCTGTGGGCTGGGGGGCACTACCAACCAGGGGGCTGTGTGGCACTCCCTACCAGGGTTCTGTGCGGCACTCCCTACCAGGGGTCTATGCAGCACTCCCTACCAGGGTACTGTGCGGCCCTCCATAGCAGGGGGCTGTGCGGCACTTCCTACCAGGGGGCTGTGTGACACTCCCTACAGGGGACTGTGTGGCGCTCTTTACAGGGGGCTGTGTGGAGCTATCTACAAGGGGGCTGTGTGGAGCTATCTACAAGGGGGCTGTGTGGCGCTAACTACAAGGGGGTTGTCTGGCGCTACCTACAAGGGGGCTGTGTGGTGCTACCTACAAGGGCCTGTGTGGTGCTACCCACAAGGGGGCTGTGTGGCCCTACCCACAAGGGGCTGTGTGGCGCTACCTATAAGGGGCTGTGTGGCGCTACCTACAGGGGGAATCTGTGAGTGGTGGGCTGATGGTCATTTTACTGTGAGTGCTGGGCTGATGGTCATTTTACTGTGAGTGGTGGGCTGATGGCCATTTTACTGTGAGTCGGGGGCTGATGGTCTTCAAGTGGTTTTTACCTCTGACCTCCAATTGAAATTAATAGGATGCAGAAAATACCTGCGGCGCTCATTTGGAGTTTTTTTCCTGCCTCTTTTGCATTCGCTTCAACAGTTTAAGAAAAAACACAAAAAGAAGGTCAAACAACGCTGTCAGTTCCTGAAGGAATTTTGAGGCAGATTTTTTTTGCCTTACAAAAAACGTGTGTGAACATACCCTACGAGTGTAGTGCTTGTTCTTAGCCATTTTCTGTCTTTCTCGAAACAATTTTTGGTAGGGGTGCCGTGAGGAAATTTTATTTTTCCAGTGCTGCCTCGAGTCCAAAAAGGTTGGGAAACTCTGTACTAGGCGACAGGATCCCGTCGTGGAGCAGCTCAGTTCGTCATGGGAACGGGGCCTAGCTGAGTAAAAATTTTTTGTTTGGGGGCACTGTCTACAAGGGGGCGGTGGGGGACTGTATGGCACTGTCTACAAGGGGAGGTGGGGGGGCTGTATGGCACGATCTACAAAAAGGAGGTGGGGGATTATGGCACTGTCTACAGGGAGGCTATGCCAAAATCTGCAGGGGGGCACTATACTGTCTGGGTGACACTAAGCGGACATTATACTGTGTAGGGGTACTACAGATGGCATAATACTGTGGGCACAATTAGAGCACAAAATACTGTGTCCTTGAAGGGGTTGTAATATTGTAATGTGGGGGTAGGGAAACAGACAAGTGAGCCCTAATCTACCCGCCACTCAGTCCCTGCCTACTTGCAACGACCCACCCTAGGCGACGGGGTACAACTGGGCGACTGTCACTACACTCAATAGGTGCACGACAGACAAACAGACAAGGGTACAAAGAAGCCAGGGAAATGGGGAAGTTGCCCACGGGAACACCGTGAGCAACAAGCGAGGTGAACGAGCCGAGTCAAACCAGGAGATGAGCGATGTACAAAAACGCAGAGCAGAAGAGTGGTCAGAAAAGCCAAGGTCAATCACAAGCAGAGGATCAGTAGTTCAAGAAGCTGCAGCAGGGCCAGGAAACAAACAGAGAAGAATCACAAGCAAGGAGGAACAGGAAAGGCAGGTATAAATAGACAGAGGGCGGGAGCTAGCTCCGTCTGGCCAGGCTGTGATAGGCTCTCCCACTCCTAAGCCTGCCATCCTGGGTGGTGGAAGATGGAGTCAGTCTCACAGACATAGAAGCAGGTGCAGACTGATTACCTATGGGCGTCGACACAGAAGTTGTGTCTGGCAGATCCTTTACAAATATGTTATTAAATATTATTATTATTATACTGTATGGGGGCACTAAAGGGGCATTATAATTTTTTTAAGGGCCATTTTTTTTTAATGATGGGGTGGGGCGCCGAATGATCATTTCGCACAGGGCGCTATCTATCCTAGGGCCGGCCCTGGGTGACGGTTCCCCACCAGTCATATACTGATAACCTATCCTTTAAAGGGGTTGTATAAGATAAGAGAAAACATGGCTGCATTTTTCCAGAAACAGCGCCACTCCTGTCCTGTGTCTGGTAGTGCAGCTTAGCCTCATTTAAGTGAATGGAGCTGAGCTTCAAAAAAATACAATTTAAATAAAATACCACATCTGTAGGCATTTTACATGCATTTTTACATGCAGGTACTGTACGTCCACATGCTCTCACGGGCACCACTGACCCACCCATGGGTTTAGTTGTGGGAGGTAATAGCCAGGCTTCATAGAAAGTTCCGATCCCAGTTGTTTAACCCCTTAGATGCCACTTTTGAAATTGCAAACGTGGCACCTAAAAACTTTGACAGAAGAATGGGGCTCCATGTGTTGGCCCGTAAGTGTCACTGTGACGGGATCGAGAAGTGATATTGTGGCTAGTTCTGGCATGACCTTATAGATTTCCTGTCAGTTACACACTGACGGGCAATAAAGCTTTGGGATGCTTAGTATTCCAAAGAATTATGAATGTGATCAACTGATCGCAGCTTCAAGTCCTCTAGGAGCTGAGCTTCAATACCAGGCACAGCCCATAGACAAGAGTGGCACTATTTCTGGAAGAGAGCAGGCATGGTTTTCTATGTTAAGCTGTCTAGGTATCTCTATATTTTATACTCTTGTTTTTATATTTACAAAAATAAACACACTTAAAAAAACAAAGAATGTTTAAAAACAATAAAAATAAAGTTAGTTAGAACATCTGTACACAGTGTGAAATAAAACATCTACATTAATTTGGTCCCAAGGGTAGCTGTACAAACAATGCTTTTATTTGTCTATGTACTCGTCCTTTAATATTTCGAACCAGTTCTACATAGACTTTGCCGTTTCTTTTTTTTTTACATACAATTTTATCAGTGTAGCTGTGGTTTCAAAGAAATACATTTGGGGACTGAATTGTAATTGCATAAGATATATTACAAATTTTGAGTGCTTTATGTGCCTGTTTTAAAAAAAAAAAAAAAAAAACTTTATGGGAACTTAGAGAACCCCTTTTATACTCATAACAATAGCCTTAACGTGAATGTCAATGTTTTAACACCATTTCATTTTTAGGTCCCAATTTCTGTGTAGATTAATTTACAGAGGGCATAACTCAATTTTTATGATACAGGGACCCTCCATAGACATACAGTTCAATGATAAAATCCTGGCTGCTTACAGTTGCCACTGTGGAGAGCTTAGGAGCTTACATGCTATACAGTTTTATTATTTTGTTCCAGTTGTATGCAGTAAGCTTCTGAGGTCCCCCTAGTGGTGGCTGCAGGCTGCTAATATCTTAGGATTTATCTAATATCACTATACAGGACATTTGAAGCACCCTAGAAAACAAAATGGAGGTATGGCCACAATAAAAATATATTAGGAAATGAATAGCCACAGAATGTTGGTCCCATTTGAATTAAAAAAAAAAAATTGTTGTTCAAGAATGGTCATTCACTTTAAGGGGTTGTCCAGAATTATAAAAAAGGCTCTAATTATTATTATATATTTTTTTAATGCCTCGTCTAAGCAACAAATCTATTTGTAGAAGTGTTTGTTGTTTCCTATTTTGGATTTGACCCAGACTGTTTCCAGACTCACTTCCTGTCCTTACCTATATTTTATCGCTTGCCAGTCCTGACCTAGGATTTGTACAACCATGCTTCTATTTATTGATTATGGTACCTCACTTTGGAAATTCCATTTGCAAGCCATGAGTGGATACTACTGGAGACTACTCTAGGAAGGCGACCAGTGCCTAGTGGCTAGTCATGTAGTCAGCATTCAGATCCTGATGTTTAGTGGCAAAGTGCTTTAAGTCCTATTATCTTTTAGTTATAACAAGACACCAGTCACTGTACACACCATTGCAGCCAATTTCCATCTCCACATCTCAGTTTCGCCACCACTTCTACATCTTAAAGGGATAGAACTGCCACACATTGCCTGAGTTACAAAGTTCCTTGGTTTCTGTTCCTTTTTTAAAGGGTTTGTTTGCTAATTTGGATTTAACCCGGACTGCTTCCTGACTCTGCTTTTGGATCGCTGCCTGCCGTGACCTGTATTTGTCTTATTGTGTTGAATGAACTTTGCCAGCCTTGACCTCAGATCAGTACGACCATGCTTCTGTTTATCAATTTTGGTACTGTACCTCGCTTCGTAAATACTATCTGCGGACCTTCAGCGGTTGTCTCTGTACACTACTTCGAGAATGCAACCTGTGGTTTGCCTGCACAAAGTCCATACCACCAAAGGGGCATTTTAAGTGGAAGATTGCAAAATTCTTAAGACTCTGCCCCGGTTTAGTCAGAGGATATGTTCACATGGCCACATGTTCACATGGCTAAAACGGCCGAAGAATCAGAAAGCAGAACGCCTCCAAACATCTGCCCATTGATTTCAATGGGAAAACGGCGTTCAGTTCCGACGGAGCGTTTTTCGCGGCGTTTTTTACGCGTAAAAAAACGGCCGCGAAAAAGAAGTGCAGGTAATTTCTTGGGACGTTTTTGAAGCCGTTTTTCATTGACACTAGCAAAAAAAGCACCAAAAAAACGCCCCGAAAATCGCGAGTGGCTTAAAAAACGTCTGAAAATCAGGAGCTGTTTTACCTTGAAAAAAGCTCCATATTTTGAGACGTTTTTGAGTTTGTATTTGAACATACCCTTAGGCCTCGTTCACACTGAGTTTTTTGCAGGAGGAAAATTCTGCCTAAAATTCAGTTTGGGATTTTGAGGCAGATTTTGTCCTTTCTGTATGTCGTTTGCCGCGATTTTCGCTGCACTTTTGCTCGCGCCCATTGAGTGCTACGGGCAAAAAACTCAGCGAAATACGCTCTCTCTGCCTCCCATTGATGTCAATGGGAGGTCAGAGGCGTAAACGCGTGAAGATAGGGCATGTCCCTTTTTTCTCCAGCTCGCGGGAGAAAACCGCCCCCGCCTCCCATTGAAATCAATGGGAGGCATTTTCAGCCGGTTTTTGACGAGTTTTGCGGAGCAGTTTCCGCTCCAAAATGCTTGTCAAAATACTCCGTGTGAACAGGGCCTTATAGTGACATAGTGGGTTCACGCTCCTGTCCTGAGACCTGACCATGACAACAGGCCCATTACTGTTCAAGTACTGTACATATTATTAAAAATGACGATAAATGATTGAGATAAATCACAAACAAGAAAAGACCAATAATCAATAATATGTAAAAAAGAAAAGAGGGAAAAGCAAAGACAGAAAATGATTTCTTCTAAATTGCACCAGTTATCCAGAAAGCACATATTTTTCCTATTTTAGATTCTTACTATTCATTAGTCGCCTGTCAGTATCCGGTTGAGGTTTAGGCCGGGTTCACACGACCATGTTACGTCCGTAATGTACGGAACGTATTTCGGCCGGAAGACCCGGACCGAACACAGTGCAAGGGGGCCGGGCTCCTGGCATCATAGTGATGTACGATACTAGGAGTCCCTGCCTCGCTGCAGGACAACTGTCCCGTACTGTAATCATGATTACAGTACGGGACAGTAGTTCCACGCAGAGGCAGGGACTCCTAGCGTCGTACATCACTATGATGCTAGGAGCCCGGCTCCCTGCACGGTGTTCGGTCCGGGTCTTCCGGCCGAAATACGTTCCGTACATTACGGACGTAACATGGTCGTGTGAACCCAGCCTTAGACGACTCCTGACAAAGTATAGGAAAACAGTATTATCCAGTAAGTGAGCAGCATTCACTTCAGACATACGGCTGGATGATATTATGTATGGTAAACAAGTCGTATCACATATCGCATCACATCTATGAATGTTATACTTCAATTCTTTAGATATTTCCATATGTTCAATGCAAAAACAGGACACAATGTTCTAATCTACTGAACTTTATGTAAAATCTAGGCTTAGCTAGCAGTGAAAGGCTTGAAATATCTGAGCTCATTACAAAGATTTTTTGTTTCCTCATAAGTAGCTAATTTTGATGAACTGTTTTATCTGTGTGCATTATCCAATACCAAATAGTGATCATATAATTTAAAGGGAACCTGTCACCAGCATTTCACGTATTAACCAGTTCAGGACCGGGCTATTTTGAGCCTTCAGGACCAGACACCGTTTAGCCCTTTTTAGCACGCGTTAGTTAAATGGCTATAACTTTTTGATTTGTTGGGCTAGCGACGTGATTTTTGCGATGTTTTTTTCTGTAGACAATGCAGGTTGCTTTTGTTATCATTTTTATACACATCCTTTTTGCTATTTTAGAATTTTTATTCTTAAAGTTTGAAAATAATAGTAAGAAATAAACTTTTTTACTTTTCAGCTATTCTTTTTGGTAATAACATAGTTTTACCCTAAAATAGACCTTTTATTTGTGATCGTCATTGTCTACCGTAAATTTTAATATATTACATGTCTATATTAGGGTAATTGGGTCAGTGCTAGCGTTACAACAATGATTGGCGGGGGGGGGAACATTTTTTTGGGGGGGTGGGTATTTTATGTGTATTATTATTTAAAAAAAATTGCACTTTACTTTACTTTTATTTTTTTATTACTATGGTCTGTCCCTCAAAGATCAAAAAAGACCTTTGGGGAACTTTATATTTTTTTTTTCTTTCTTTTACACCAGGCTTTTCCACTGTAACTGGAGCTGCACAGCTGATTTCCCCAGTTACAGGGGAAATCAGCCCTCTCATAGTGACGATTGTCATTAATAAGGCTGTGCTGGGTCTAGTAAGACCCAGCAGCAGTCTGTTAGTAACGCCACCCGGCGATCATGTGACCTGTCACATGAATACCGGGAGCAATAGAGACAGCTGCCTCTATTCCTATACACAGCGTTCATTGAGCGCTGTGTACAAGTGATCAGAGAAGACAGAAGCAGCGAAAGCTGCCTCTATCCTCTCCTCAGGGTCCCCGGCAGTCACTGACAGCCGGAAACCCGACATTCAGCTGCCCGATCGCTCGGGCAGCAAGTTAAAAGCCAAGCCGTTAAAAGTCTATGGCGCAGGTTTTAAGGACCCTGACCGCTGGCTGTAAAAACACAGCCAGTGGTCGGAAACCAGTTAAACCAGCAATACCTCGTCGTAGTGGGTGAAAAATCATTTCTATATAACCTGTAATTGTCTTCTTAGTCGGCTCTGTAGCTTTAGTATTCAGTTTTTTAGTGTTCCCGTTCTGTATGCTAATGAGCAGAAAAGAGTCATATCTTCGTTTGAAAAGAGTCAAATCTTCATTCCTCAAGTCTTTCCTAGTATACCACGCCTCCTTACTTTTGATTGACAGCCCATCGCCTTCCCCCAGCATACAAAATCCCGCGCTTGTGCATTGATGTCCTCTTCTGGGGTGTGCGCACAAAGGGACACCGGATTATTACGATAAAAGGTGCAAAATGTTTGCAGAAGGTTATTTACAGTCGGAGGAGGAGTTTAGGAGAGGGGATAACGGCAATGAACTCCTTATAGCAGCGGCCAGCGAGTGATAAGTAAAGTTCAATAGATGAAATGCTGGTGACAGGTTCCCTTTAACAAAGGTTTTTATTTACTGTAATATATTCCAGAGAGTTCAGAGATAGTACACGTTATTCATCCAAAGTTGTGTTTCAATAGGAGCTGCTTCTCTCACATACAATCTCCACAATCTAAAAATAAATGACCGCTTGATAAGGAACACTTATAAAAAGTTATGTAGGAAAAAAAAAAAAAAGAACAGTCCGGATAGACATGCATTTAAAACCAGTAACTGGCAGCAAAAGGTGTAAAGTGAATGTCTACCTTTTAACACAATGTCATTTTTTTGGTCCACAATTTTGGGCTGATTACTTAATAAATCCATAAAACAGTCGGAGCTCTGTTTTCCTGGTACAAGTCTCCACAGGTGTAGCTAAAGGCTCAGCCCCCCCCCCCCCCCCCAACTTCTATTCATGGCTGATAGCCGCAGCCCACTCATAACTTTCAGCTGCATCGCTGGGTCTCTTTAGTGACCCATTGATGCAGCACTAGCAGCCAGGGATGTTGCTAGTGTCTTAAAAGATCAGGGGTACAAGCCCCAAGGTATATATTTTACCCTTCCTCACACACTATGTGATGTGTGCCTCGCATACAATGTTCTGACGCTGAACCCCGATCCGAAGAGGACCCGACTCAGTAACGAGGAGGGTATATGGAGATATTACTCTAGTAACGGGAGCCTGGGTAGTTTACTAGATATGTAAGATAAAGCATGGCACGCCGTTTCTTCTGTAGTGCAGGTAGCGGGTTCCAAACCCGAATACAATGTTCAGAAATACTCCGCACACTCTTTGGATGCAAAATTTGAAGATTTATTAATTGAACACATAGTGTTTTCGCTGGCAGGTCAGAGTAGTAATAGGTTATAAAAAAAAATCTTTGAATTTTGCATCAAAAGAGTGTGCAGAGTATTTCTATACATAGCTTACTAGATAGGCCCCAGTTACTACAGTAACTGTGCACAGATGTGGTATGGGGGCTCATGGCTTCAGGTCCAGTCGTAACTGCAAACACTGCGACTTCTATAGCTATGCCACTGCCCTACCCAAACCAAATTAGAAAGCAATCAAGGGCAGAGGCGTAGCTAAAGGCTCATTGGCCCCGATGCAAAAGCACTTCTTGGCCCCACATGGCTTCAGGGCCCGGTTGTAACTGCGAATACTGCGACTTCTATAGCTACGCCACTGCCCTAACCCAAACCAAATTAGAGTTATGTGACAGCTTGACCAGCAGCAAAATTCTTGAATTATCAGTAGTGAATACCTGTTCACCTAGGTAAGCTTCCCTGGACTCACCCAGGCGCTGAAGTTCTGCCTGTTGTCGTCTAAAATAGGCGATGATTTGGTGTCTGATCTAACCATAGTAGAAGCAGAGACAAAAAATGTTATAACAAGCTCGTTCAGATGTAGGTATCGTTACCCCGATCTGCATGTGTTGTAGAGGAGGCTATTGCATCCCTGTCAACCCTGACAAGAGTCTCATTGCAGCGGCGGGTGGCAGAGAGAGATGGTGCTGGACCACAGGAAGGTAAGTGCATTATATCAGGACTTGCCTTTTCAGAGGAACTGCATTGTTAGCAAAGGGGAAAACTGGCCCGTTGGTCCTGGAAAGTGCATCATGAAAAAACAACCAGCAGACCCTTCTTTTCTGAGTGGCAAAATCAAAAGCCAACAATGGGAGGCCATTGATGTTTTTTGTTATGGTGCCCCCTGTCTTCTAAGTATGCCACAGATGACAAAGATGCATCTGTGATATGGAAATATGAACTAAAAGAGTAGGTTTTACCCTTGTTTAAAGGGCCTATTTTTTTTTATTTGGGAACTTGAATTAGCAATGCCCCTATTGCTTCCCTTGATTCCATTATGACTCTGGCTGCCATGGCAACGAATTGGAACCCCATAGTTGCAGGGGTACTGATGGGGTGACAGAGGGAGCCCCCTCCCTCTGTAAAACCACAGATACTGTGGTCAATATTGACAGCATTTAAGGGGATATATTACAGCCAACACCTGCTGCTTACGGCCCCAGTAGATTCTAAGATTTTTTTTTCTTATTTCGACATTATTGTATTACTATATCACCCAAAGTGCTTCTACTGGCAGGTGAGTAATGGGATGTGCAATTGTTAATTTTTATTGTAAGGGCTTTGTCCATGCTTCTGTGAGTGATCGTATTTCCCTAGAAGTGTGCTCAAATTTTTTATCTTACGGATTCACATGAAATCCATTAGAAAAGATGTCTATGTGGATCCACATAACATCTAAAATACACAGAGGTAAAATATGGACCCCAAAACCTGTTGCATGAGTCCTTAACCCGTTAGTGACCACCCATTAGTGTTTTTACGGCGGCCACTAACGGGCTTTATTCTGATGTATACGCCTTTTCACGGCGCTGAATCAGAATAAATAAACAGAGCAGGGAGCCTTTAAATCTCCGTGCTCTCAGCTACCAGAGGTAGCTGAGAGCAGGGAGCAGCCCTGCTCGAACAGGCGAGATAGATATCAGTACTGATCTCACCCGTTTATTCCCTTAGATGCGGTGCTCAATAGCAAGCGCCGCATCTGAGTGGTTTTAGAGAGAGGGAGGGAGCTCCCTCTCACCCCACCGGCAGCCTGCGTCTGATCGCAGAGTGCCGATGTCTACTATGGCAGCCGGGGGCCTAATAAAGGCCCCCAGGTCTGCCACTAGTTAATGCCTGCTAGGCCATGCCAGAGGCATGGGCCTAGCAGATACGTGTCCGTTTTACACAGACAGGCAGTAATACACTGCAATACAGAAGTATTGCAGTGTATTATAAAAGCGATCGGATGATCGCATAGTGAAGTCCCCTAGTAGGACTGGTAAAAAAGTTAAAAAAAGTTTAATAAAGTTAATAATAAATAAAAAAGTGAAAAAAAACAACCACTTTTTCCCCTTACAAAATGCTTTATTATTAACAAACCAAAAAAGTTAAAAAGTTGCACATATTTGGTATCGCCGTGTCCATCACGACCCCAACTATAAAGTTATTACATCATTTAACAGACTCGGTGAACACCGTAAAAAATAAAATAAAAAACAATGCAAAAATTGCTGTTTTCTGTGAATCCTGTCTTAAAAAAAATTTGATAAAGTGATCAAAAAGTCGCATGTACTCCAAAATGTTACCACTAAAAACTACAAGTCGTCCCGCAAAAAAAAAGCCCTCATACAGCTGTATCGGCAAAAAATAAAAAAGTTATGGCTCTTCAAATATGGAGACACAAAAACAAATAATTTTGAAAAAAGTTTTTTACTGTATAAAAGTAGTAAAACATAAGAAAACGATATAAATTTGGTATCATTGCAATCATAACAACCCGCTGAATAAAGTTATTGTGTTATTTATACCACACAGTAAACTGTGTAAATTTAGGACGCAAAAAAGTTGTGGCGAAATTGCTGTTTTTTTTCTATCCTTCACCCCCCAAAAAAAAAGTTAATAAAAGTTAATCAATAAAATCTATGTACCCCAAAATGGGGCTATTAAAAAATACAACTTATCCCGCAAAAAAACAAATCCTTATACAGCTATGTCGACGCAAAAATAAAAAAGTTATAGCTCTTTGAATGAGACTATGGAAAAACGTAAAAAATAGCTTGGTCCTTAAGGCCTAAAATAGGCTGGTCTTTAAGGGGTTAAAGTTGTTCCAAGACTGTTCATACAGTGCACGTTTGGTGCAGTGTTTTTATGGATTTTTGTCAGAACCAGAAGTCGTTATTAAAAAGAGGAGCGAAAAAAAAGTATGAAAAAATTGCAACCAAACCTCGCTGTGTCACACAAGGACGTGCATACCATAGAGACAGAACATTTGACTACTATGGGCTCTTGGGAAGTGGGAGTTCAATGCTGGTTGATCTCATCGCCTTTACTACTAGGTGGCAAGTACCTGTGTAGGATTTCCCTCTCCAGCAGAACGGCACTGCTAGTAATGAAGGGGGAGGGGAATTGTTTCAAGGCTAATTTAAGGGAGGGGTTAACGGAGATAAAAAAAAAACAGGCCCATATGGTGCAGTAAATCCCTGCACCATATGGGGCTCAGTTTGAACTTACTATGGGACCCCTCTCTTCTATGTATGCGACTGTTGGCACACATGCTCCATTACCACACAATGTGCAAATTCCCACTTCAAAAACCATTGCTTGGTGCCCAATATTGTAGAATAAATTTCCTATGATCAGTGTTCACTTGCAAAATTGTACCTGCTTGTAAATTAACAGATTCTCAAAGTCTTAATTTCTTTACTTTTCATAGTTACCTAATTACAATATTATTTGTAATATTATATATATAATAAAGAAGTGGATGATGTATATATAAGTATCATTTTTATTAGTGGTCTGTGCAACACTTTTCTTACCGAATATATTAATACCTCAGCAACTAACTGTCCAAAATCTGTACATAGAAGAGAATAAAAAAAAGCCATTATTTTCTCTATTTCTTGTAGTATTACAGGGAAATTACTCCGGGCATATCTCCAGCTCTCCCACAGCTGAGGGAACTGGCATACTGTGCAGTTCAGGACTGGAAACGCTTTTGGAGCCTCTCACAATGTATCATTATCAATCACTAACACTTGTCACCATCCACTGAAATAAAATTCAATAAATAAAAATGGGGATTCTTTTGGGAGCGGTGCTGCCGTAGCCTATTGGTTTATCTCCTGCTCTAGCAAAAACATGTTTCTAGCCTGGAGTATCAAGGATAGGACAAAATATAATTGCATTTTGAGCTGTATTATATGTTTGCAAATTCTATGAATCATGGGGATTTATATGTTTAACTGTGTAATTCAGCTATTGCCTAGAAATAATTGCAAGACACTTCAGTTGGTATTGGCAAAATGAAAACAAGCAGTCAGTGACATGTCTTTAAGGAGAATATAAAACCTTCATTGACATAATGTTTACTATTTATAAAAATATAATATGTATTGTATTGTCATAAAATATATTCATGTATAAAAGAAAATATACCTGTTTATAAATTGCTGCCATCTGTTAATATGGTGATGTATTAAAGTATTTGTCCCCTTCCAAATGTCGCCTAAAATGTGATTGATTTTGGAAAAGTGAACCTGACTAAATATTTTATATAGATCTCTAATTATTTCTGCACTTATTTATCCAATGCGATGTAAGCCACCGGAAAAATTAACTGCCCTTTTAAGCCTAAAGGCGTTTCCTGAGGTCTTCTTTCCAGATTATGTTCAACTCTTGTCCATGAGCTTTGTCTGGAATTGCACACTAGGCCGGCCTTAAAATTAGATGGTGCCCTGTGCAGTACCCTTTATTCACGGCCCATTTATGGTGTACCATATAGTGCCCAAATAATAAAATAATACAGTGTACAAGTAACCATACACTTCCCAAATAACATTGCTATAGTGTACCGGGATCTTGCTGCCAGGCCGTTGCCTATGTAACACTGACCAGTCCAGGGGCGTATCTAAATTTATAGGACCCCATAGCAAAAAGAGATGGGCTCCCACCACCTAGTGACAGGAAATGGGAAAAACAGCATAAGTAGCGATAATTACAGGTATAGATGCCAGTTTCATATATCACAAAACTCACATACAGTAGTAGTGCTAGATAGCAGAAGGCCACCAATTTGATATTCTTTACAATACAATGTTCTTGCACCTGAGTGGCCCCCTTATCCTCTGGACCCCATAGCATCTGCTATGGGTACCACAGCTAAAGTTACGCCCATGGTCCAATCAATAAACCAGGGAATGTAGCTGGATCCAGTACAGTGATTCACTATAAGTGTGAGATCAGGGGTGCATGCTTTGTGCGCCCAGGTCATCAGGGCCAATGGTGACCCTTTCAGTAGAGATAAGTGATGCACCCTGTGCGACTGCACAGGTCACACCTAAGATTGACCATGATTGAACGTTTGACCTTTTCAAAACCCCTTCCCCCTTCCAAGCAGTTATCTTACTTTTGGACAACAGTAGTTCTGTCTACTCTCCCATGCACCTTATATAAACGTTTTGAGTCTATGACCTTCACTAGACCATCTGGATTCAAAGTAACAAAATAATGTGTATAAGTATCCAAAAACATCTAATAAAATGGAGCATTGCAAATTCTCAGTAAAGTAGAGTTAAGGCCTAATGCACACAACCAAAGTAGTTTTGCAGGCCGCAAAAGCACGGATCCGTTGTTAGTATTTGCGAATTATGTGCCCGTGGAAAACCTTCCACAGTCCATCCGTAGTTTCATCAGTTATCACGTATCCGCAATATTTGCGGAAGGTTGAAAATGATGAATCTATTTGTCCCAACCCCCTGAGGTGGTCACATGCTCGAAGGCCAAACCCCCTGATATGGTCACATGATCGCTCCAGCGCCATTTTAGTTGCATTTTTACCTTGTTAAGAGCTCTGTCTGATTACTCTGCTGATCTAGCTGTGGTTTCTGACAATTCCTTAAATGCAAAAATGTCGAGCTTTCCTGTGGATGATGTTCTCCTGGACTGGCTCCTCTCTCGGCGATTTGGACAGCAAGCACCAATGCTGGATGAAGAACTGAAGAGAAGGAGGAGGAAGTATTGGGTTCAACCCATTGTCTCCCAACGGACTAGGAAGGGTCATTTCGACACCCTGTACTCTGACCTGCAGCAGCACCCGGACAAGTTTCACAGCTACTGTCGTCTGTCCATTGCTGCCTTTGATCGTTTGCTGGCGGACCTGCGTCCTGGGCTCACAATACTGGACACCATGCGACGGTGCATCTCTCCAGAGGAATGGCTCATCGTCACCCTCAGGTAAGAACACATAATGTCCCCTTTGACCATTTCCCCATGTCTCCCTGGAACAGATTGTAGTATTGTTGTCCCCTTTGCCCATTTCCTAATGCCTTCCTCGCACATACACATTGATTGGTGGGGGTCTCAGGGCTCGGACCCCCACCAATCAAAACTTCTGACATGTCACTATGACATGTCAGAAGTTTGTCAAACGTTTAGTTACCCTTTAAATTCTTCAATCTGATGCTCTAGATAAAATGGACAATTGGCGTCTGACTGATATTTATGGATGAAAGAGCTTCATTTCAAACTCTCTTTTCTTTTTTGCTTATCCATATGACTATCTCCTTTTCCCTGGATAAAATATTAATGAAATAACCTCTATGTATACATTTGGTGTATATGTCTTCGAATTGTTGGTTTCTTGGGTCACTGACTAATTCTATTGAACTCGTTGATGAATATTGATGGTGTAATTTAGAAGTCCACCACCCAGACTTAGATTTAACAGTACTCTGTATTATATAATTATAAAAAAAGAAATAGATTCGCAGTTTATATATATATATAAAATATAACTTTTACTGTGTTTCCTTTTTAAAAAAATAGAAAAGTACTAAAATACAAATAAAATGATTCCATATGCCGTGTATTCATACATCATCATCATAGGTCACATTGTATCTCGTATAACGTGTATCTATAACATTATTTTTTTAGACTTTTGATCAAACTAGACAGCAAGATATTCACCCAATAAAGGGTTATCAAACATGTTGTTGCTTTTTAAGAGAGAGTTTCACACACATTTATTTTTGTGTTCCCTTAATATGGTTGACTATTACAGTCATGGAATATAAGGGTCAATGCCCCCCCATACCCATTTAGATGCTGGACAATATCCACTGTTTAATCAGTACAAGCGGATCGGGAATCCTCTCTCCATAAAAAAAATCTTCCTGACGCGTTTCCTCTCGGCCAAACGATTCCTCAGAGGAGATGGGCCAAAACCAGTTTTACCCGGATTTCATAGACGCTGGAAAAGGTTATTATGGCTGTCTATTCAAAGAGCACATACTTGCAGTGGCAAGGAATCAATCACCCATAGTGTTTGGGTTTCAAATATCAGCGCCTGTTCCTGCCGTCTGACGTCATTGGAATTGTGATCTAGGGAGAGATTGTTTTGTGGACTTGTCTATCTCCTTGATATAAAGAGCCCAATTCTCCTGTCTACTGTTTTATGACCGACATACCAAGAAAGCTGATTTTACAATCATCAAAATGAATGGTGAACCGTAGCTTCGGCCATATGGAATTCAGGTAAGTGTGAAATGGTATCAGTTGGTCCAATGGATCGCACATATCCAGAAAATGTTGTCAATAAATCTTTTCGAAACCACTGATTGTTCGAAAAACAAATCGTTCTCATAAATGAACGTTTTTGGACATAGAAAGTGTTGTGAAACAGGAAATAATTCTCTGTTAGTACTACCTGTAAAAGATCCATATAGAATAAAATGACTTTATCATCAAAATGTGAGTTCTGCAATAGTACTTTAGCTGCTTTTAATCCTTTCGTATAGTTAATTGATGTAGATAAACTATTTACATTTAACATCGCAAGGCAAGCTTTATTCTTTAATCTTTGCAGGTTATTAATTAGATGTATAAAAGTCAAGGTGCTTAACAAGATTTTCTGACCTTAATAAAAGATGTCAATACCTTTTCCAAACGTTTGCAAAGTAGTGACAGAACCAAGTCTGTAGAGGCCACTAATGGACTGCCTAGTGGCCTCTCCAGCCTCTTGTGTATATTCAGTAGTACATAAAAAAAAAACAAAGGTCATCGGTGTATCATTAAATAAAAACTCATAAACTTTCTTGTCTATGAAACCTTGTTCCAGATAATGGTTAAGAGTTGATATGATTTTTTTTTTGTTAAATGTTATTTATTAATGTTCTTTTTTTTAAATCTACATATGTAAATGAGGTCTGGATTTAACAAGCAGACTAATATGAATTCACAATTCAGCATACTTACTGACATGGTAGATACAGCGCACATATAATAAAGTCACCTGCTCCATACTCTCACACTGCTCTCCTACAGTAAGTCACAAGTGAGCAGCTTACCAGAGGTCACTCGAATGTGACTTCCCCTTCCTGTACTTACTTCTATAATCGGAGATCAGCAAAAAATAGGAGTCCACACAACAGAATCGGGCAGTGATTGAACACTCTGCTCTATGTGGGATGGGAAAGCAGGACAGTGCGCTTGAATCCTGTAGTTCTGAAATAGGCAATTTTAGTTAGCATAAATAATTTAAAGAGAGCCTAATTTCAATTAGTATTAATTTGGCCAGGAGCTTGAACTTTACTTTATACAGAATATTATTATTTTATCAGTCATGTAATAAGATTGTCCCGTGCATTATGCAGCCCAACTAGAGGAGAATAAGCTTCTTGTAAAGGGTTAATCTGAGTGTCTGACTACATACACACAGAGACGCAGGCAGACGCATGATGTAAAAGCAGGAGCTGTGAGTGACAGGATTTACCTTCCTTGTATCTCTTCTGTTCTCGTGCTTCTACTGAGAGACTCTTCACTATAATGAAGACTATTCTATACAGCAGAAAAAAATACTATACCAATATATACTAGCCCAATGGAGGTCAAAAGGATACTCTTTTGGTATCCAATGGGTGAATGGAGGCCTATGGATACATTTGACTGTATGCACCAGGAGCTTTCCCGGAGCATATGACAAATGGATACTGCATAAACAGTGCAGTGTGAAAGCAGCCTAAGATAGCAGAAGATCTTCACAGTATACATGCTACACACACTCAAAGTTTCCCCCACTCAGAAGAAGGAAGTCTCACAGAGAAGTCAAAAACTAGTGAGACTTTGATAGCTCACTACTGCCTGTGTGGAGTTGACTGTTTTGATATAAGAATGTAATCAGTAACCCTGTATATAAAAAGGAAGAATCAAGCAGAAAAGAAATGTGGTAAGCTCCACCAGGTGCAAATTACAGAGAGATTCTCCCCCAGAAGAAATGCTATCACTATAATTCATAGTATTATCAGCAAGTGTTACAATAACACTGCTGCATGTCTACCTAGAACATGGGGGCCCATGTTTATCATTTGTATATATAATTTACATATACACACCGAATGGCCACTCTATTAGAGACACCCGCCTTATAGCACGTTGGACCTCCTTTGGCCTTCAGAACTGCAGCAGTTCATCATGGCATTGATTCCACTAGGTGTTGATATCAATCTGCAGGAATATTGCGATCAGGATAGCTTCTCGCTAAAGTATTTTTGTGCCATAGGGTAAACAACTGCCATGAAGGGATGAAATTGGTCAGCCACAATACTTAGGTAAGCTCTACTGTTCAAATGTCCATCCACAGGACATTATAGAACCCAGAGTGTGCCAAGAAAACATTCCCCACACCATTACTCCACCTCCACCAGCCAGAACTGTTGACATCTGAGAGTAAGGACTCATTAAATCATGCTGTTTGTTCCAATCCTGACCCTCCCATCAGCATGGAGCAACAGAAATTTGGATTTATCTGACCAGACGTTGTTTTTCCACTTCTCAGTGATCTAATTTTTGTGCTATATTGCCTACTGGAGTCCTGGAGTCTTGGAGTTGTGCATTCACACATATTAGTTGGAGCACCAGCATTGTATTTGGTTTCAATTTGCTTGACTGTGCACCGGATAGTCGTCAGAACGAATCCAAACATCCTACTCTGACCCCTTTTTATAAATGAGTTGTTGATGTCCACAGGATCGCCTTTTGCTGGATGTTCTTCGTCGATCACACCATTCTCATTATAGTCTTGACACCGTTGCATGTGAAAACTTCACAATGTTAGCAGTTTTTTTAAATATTGGCCCCAAGTATGCCATGCCTCGTTTGAAGTCACTCAGGTCACTCGATTTTCTCATTCATTCTAACAATGATTCACGCTGAAGCTGATTGACAGAAAACTTATATATATATATATATATATATATATATATACATGCATGCACTTTTTTACCAAAATGTTTATACCCAGATATCATGCCAAATAATACTTCCATCCAATGCCCACACAATGCAGCCATTCAGTCCCCAAATAATACTGCCATATAATACCTAATCAATACTCCAATGCAGTGTGCACATAATACTGCACATGTAGCCTATATAATGCGGACATAGTGACATAATAATACTGTTATATATAGCCCACATATACCACCCTATAGTACCAAAATAATATGTAGTATACAAATCATATGCACAAGAGCCCGCATAATGCTGCCAGTGGCGGATTATCATATAGGCATTTCGGGCGGCCGCCCGGGGCCCGAGGCTCCCAGGGGGCCCATGGCAGCCCGAACCGCACATCATCTCCTAAATCTATTCAGCGCGCTAGCGCTGCTAACTGCCTAAGATGAGGAGGAGCAGGGAATTGGCCGGAAATGGGGTAGGACACGCCTCCGTGACAAGTGCGGGCCATTGAGTAACAGAACAGCGACGGACGGCTGTTCTGTTACTCCAAAGCAGCAAGAGAAGAGTCGGGCGGGCGGTCACCGGCGCTGAGGTCAGTACAGGCTTATCCTCCTGCCCAACTGGTTCCCGACCGCTGGCTGTATTTTTACCGCCAGCGGTCAGGGACGGGTCCTTAAAACCCGAGCCATAGACTTTCTACGGCTCGGGTTTTAACTTGCTGCCCGCGCGATTGGGCAGCTGAATGTCGGGTCTCCGGCTGTCAGTGACTGCCGGGGACCCTGAGGAGAAGATAGGAGCAGCTTTCGCTGCTTCTGTCTTCTCTAATCTCTTTTACACAGCGCTCAATGAACGCTGTGTATAGGAATAGAAACAGCAGCAGCGGCGCTGTCTCTATTCCTCCCGGTGATCATGTGACTGGTCACATGATCGCCGGGTGCCGTTAGTGGCAGACTGCTGCTGGGTCTAACTAGACCCAGCACAGCCCTATTAGTGACAATCGTCACTATGAGAGGGCTGATTTCCCCTGTAACTGGGGCTGCTGTGCAGCTCCAGTTACAGTGGAAAAACA
The DNA here is from genome assembly GCF_050947455.1 of Rhinoderma darwinii. Classification (NCBI taxonomy): domain Eukaryota; kingdom Metazoa; phylum Chordata; class Amphibia; order Anura; family Rhinodermatidae; genus Rhinoderma; species Rhinoderma darwinii. The sequence goes on along the minus strand of NC_134690.1, from coordinate 366,403,459 downwards.
TGGTGTAAAACAAAGAAAAAAAAAATATAAAGTTCCCCAAAGGTCTTTTTTGACCTTTGAGGAACAGACCATAGTAATAAAAAATAGTAAAGTGCAAAAAAAAATTAAATAATAAATACACATAAAATACCCACCCCAAAAAAAACGTTCCCCCCCCCCCGCCAATCATTGTTGTAACGCTAGCGCTGACCCAATTACCCTAATATAGACATGTAATATATTAAAATTTACGGTAGACAATGACGATTACAAATAAAAGGTCTATTTTAGGGTAAAACTATGTTATTACCAAAAAAAAATAGCTGAAACGTAAAAAAGCTTATTTTTTTTACTATTATTTTCAAACTTTATGAATAAAAATTCTAAAATAGCAAAAAAGGTGTGTATAAAAACGCTAAAAAAATGAAACCTGCATTGTCTACGGAAAAAACGTCGCAAAAGTCACGTCGGTTTTATTTTTTTTTAATAAAAATGTGTGTTTGGGGCAACTTTGTAATTACGTTTTATTAAAAAATATTTTCACTTTTTGAGATATAGCTGCGTTGTATCCTGTATCCGTCAGGTCAGCAGGACTGACGGGATCAGTGAAACGGGCCCTGCGCTAAATTATAATCTTAAATGTGAAAGATTTGAGGTGGATCCTGCGTGTCACTGATCCTGTCAGTCCTGCTGACCTGACGGATACAGGATACAAAGCAGCTGTATCTCAAAAAGTAAAAATATTTTTTAATAAAATCAATCAATCACACTGATACACATACTATATATATATATATATATATATATATATATATATATATATATATAAATAATTATAATATAAAGTTTTTAAATGTGTACATAACCTTGTGGCACTATATACAAGGGGGAGCGCTGTGAGGCACTATATACAAGAGTGAGCGCTGTGAGGTACTATATACAAGGGGGAGCGCTGTGAGGCACTATATACAAGGGGGAGCGCTGTGAGGCACTATATACAAGGGGGAGCGCTGTGAGGCACTATATACAAGAGTGAGCGCTGTGAGGTACTATATACAAGGGGGAGCGCTGTGAGGCACTATATACAAGAGTGAGTGCTGTGAGGCACTATATACAAGGGGCAGCGCTGTGAGGCACTATATACAAGGGGGAGCGCTGTGAGGCACTATATACAAGGGGGAGCGCTGTGTGGCACTATATACAAGGGGGAGCGCTGTGTGGCACTATATACAAGGGGGAGCGCTGTGTGGCACTATATACAAGGGGGAGCGCTGTGTGGCACTATATACAAGGGGGAGCGTTGAGTGGCACTATATACAAGGGGGGGCTGTGTAGTGCTATCCACAGTGGTATGTGTGTGGCGCTCTTTATAGGGGGGGCTTTTTGGTGCTATTTACAAGAGGGGGAGGGCTGTGTGGCGCTCTCTACAGGGGGGCTGTATGGCACTATCTATATGGGGCTGTGTGTAACGCTCTCTACGAGGGGGATGTGTGATATATAGAGGGGGCTGTGTATGGCGTTATCTATGGGGATGTGTAATATCTACAGGGGCTGTTTGTGGCACTATGTACAGGGGGCTGTGTGTATGTGGTGTTTTACAGTGTGTGGTATTATATTCAGGCGCGCAGTGTTTGGTGCTATTATATTTAGGGGTACGGTATGTGGCACCATGATAACTTTATTTTCGTTTACAGGTGTGGAAATGTTGGAAAAGTGAGGAGACGTCTGAGTGGCAAATTCTGCAGAAATGAGTCATGGCCGGGAGAAGTCGTCATGAGCGCTGGACCGGATGGAGAAGAAAAGAGGAAAAAAACTACTAGAATCCGAGACGTCGTCACCTGTGAGTCACTAGATTTAGAGAATCTGTCACCTCTCCTGACATGTTTATTATAGGAAATCCTTGTATTTCACAAAAAGTCTTTCTGCAGTCCAGGACTGATAGACAATTCCCCTTGTCAGGAGGTTGTGTCCCTGCACAGTGTGATACTGTCAGTATGTAGGGACACCGCGCTGTGACAAGGGAAATCGTAACACTGTTAATGCTTGCCCAAAAAGGTAGTGTTAAAAATAGTTACGGCGCGGCAGGGTGGCGGGGCGGCGGTGAGGAAGGGGGGCCCAAGTTTGGGTAACAGCCCAGGGCCCATGGTCTACTTAATCCGCCACTGAATGCTGCCATACATTTACCAGATAATACTGCAATTTAATTGTCAAATAATACCTACATGCACTGCTAAATAATATTGGGTTGTTCTATTTTAACCTAAGAAGCGTGTTCAGTCTTCGGGGTCCCCAAGGAAACAGTTTCCACCTCCTTAAACTAGCCCTGATCATAGTCCTTATTGCATGTGTTTTATGCAGCACATTATAACCAGAGTGATTTATACATGTAGGTAAATTTAGCGCATGTCTTGATTTAAACCACAGAAGTGAAGTTTAGTCCATTTTCTAGAACAGTGTGTGGTAATTACGTGTAATGAATGCTCTTCACAGCTAGATTATGTTGACATAAGTTAATTACCTTGTTTAGGAAACAACATATTATCATAGATCTTACAATCAAACCAATTACAAAAGTCTGCACTATAGTTTTCTGCTACTTATAAAAATGTCATGATCACAAATTACAACAAAATGCAAAACTTTAACAGTAAATTGGCCATAAAAGTAAAATATATTTTACATACAAGTTTGGTAATAAGACCCTATACGATTCTACTGTAATATATTGGTGTTAAAGAAAAACGAAACGTAGAAATGAATGAAAAAAGTAAATAGAAGATAAAGTTGCTTCAGTGTTTGTCAGTTTGCAGGATTTCCTGCATGTTTCTAAAACAAGCAGTCTTGTAGAAATTCTGCAGAGAACACGGGTTAATTTTTTACACATTGGACCATTTTCGTCTGTGAACTACTGAGGGGGAGGGACTAAAAGGAGGAGGAGGGGTTTACAAGGGTTTGCCCATCAGGTTTTCATCAGGGACATTTATGGCATATCCACAGGTTAATGCCATAAATGTCAGATAGATGCGTGTCCCACCTCTATCTCTATAACGGGGGCCCCTAAACCCTGTTTTACCTCGTGCTAAGCTCATTCATTCCATTCACTTCTATGAGAGTTACGTAAACAACGTAGCTAAGCGAGCTACACTGTTTTCGTAATTTCTGACATGTAAGTGGCCTGGGAGGCAGGTAGAACGGGTTTTAGGGGACCCCATTCTAGAGATAGGTGCGGGTCTCAGAGGTGGGACCCGCATCTATCTGACATGATTAACATATCCTGTGGATATGCCATAAATTTCCCTCATGGGAAAACCCCTTTAACAATATGTGTGTCCTACTGTAGACAGTACATGTGGGAAGCCCTCAGTCGGGGTGAGTCCACATCATTGTATGCTGTGTGCATTTCTTCCAAATTTTTCTTCACGCCATCATAGAATGATGAGTGCTACTTCAAATGGACTGACGGTTTAGCAATCTGAACCCCTACGGGAAGACATTGGCTACAAATCAGGTTAGTCACCTTGCATATAGTTACAAAATCTGCATGTAGCCTGTTATTCCGTTGTCTTTCATGGAGGAAACACGTCAATAGTGATAAGCACTGGGTATTTTGACCTATCTCATTTTCCAAAATATGAAGGAATTAGTGAGCTACTGACTACAGAAATGATACATGGGAACGTTGCAGTATCAATACTTTTGGCTTTTTATTGAAGTAGACACAATATTACAACTGATAACTGAGCCCTTATATAAGTGTGTGTGTGGACTGGTCACAAATTTTCTTTTTTTTTCTTTTTCAGTTCTTGACAGCATCTGTGCTTTTTATAATATCAAAGACAAGCATGACATTTTGCTCATGAGAATTATTCAATGAGGCTTTGTCCACAACCATCGCAGATCCAGAGAAAAATGGCAGACAAAATTGCACAGCCAGCATGCTGCGCTATTTTGTTCAGTAGAACTACGAGCAAGATGACGAAAAGCAAACAAAACCCACTGTAGTCATGTGATGCATCCGGCGCTTCCAGTTTTTCATGTTCTGCTCATATGACGGAAAGCAACGAAAAGCAAAAATGCAGATGTGATCGAAGCTTAAACATCTCTCTTAATAAAGCACGTAAACCTCTCAGCTCAGAGAAGAGGCACCAAGGGATATTAAAACAACTATAATAAGCTCATTAATTCCAAGACAAAAAAGCTGCCATTTCAACTAAAGAGTTGACATTGTTAAATCAAGAGGGATATTTTTTCCCTAGCACACAGAGCAGAGGATTTCAAAAACATATATATAATTTGACTTCCTTTCATGTCAGCATGGCATAGATAAAAACAAAACTCTAGTTACGAAACCTCAAACTATACCTCCAAGGACTTCAAGAGTCCATTAACCTTTTTCAATTTGGTATAAATATAATACCATAGTTGCAGGTGTGGATTTGGGAAAAGTGCAATTTTACAATACTAAACTAGAAACCACGGGGGGAATTTATTAAGACTGGCTTTTTAATTACCAGTCTTAATAGAAAGAAAGTTGGAGTAAGATGCAACAAATTTGCACCATCCCTTTTCCTCTTCCCATTGGCCATAAAATAAAAAAGAAGCATGCTCACCTTACCTCTTCTGACCTCTGGATACCCTTAAGGCTCCCTCAGCATGTCACGTGGCCAGGGCCGCCATCAGGGGGGTATTAGGGGTAGTAGTGTAGGGGGCCCGGCCAAACTTAATTGAAAGGGGGGCCCGGCAACTGCCGCGACTTGCCTTTGGTAGAAAAAAACAGGCCCCTGCAATGGGGCCTGTTTTTTTCACCAAAACAATGTCGTGAGCTGCGGGCCCCCCTCTTGTGAAACACCGCCGTGAGCTGCGGGCCCCCCTCTTATCACCGCCGCGAAACACCGCCCGCTTGCGCGCGTACGAGCGAGCGCGTGAACGACCGCAAGCGCGCGCGCCCGCGCGCCAACGACCAGGCGCGCCGCCGAGAGGGAGGCGGTGCGCCCGCAACACAAGATCTAGGGGTAAGGACAGCCACACTGGACAGCGGCGCAGTCTACTTACCTGCTGGCCCGCCTCCGACTCGTCCGACTCGTCCGCCTCCGACTCCGCCTCCTCGTCCGACTCCGCCTCCTCATCCGACTCCGCCTCCTCCTCCTTCTTCTCCAGAGCGTGGCTGCAGGAGAGGGGGAGGAGTCTAGTTGTTGCGCGGCGGCAGTTCTACGATCCCCGCCATTTTCTGGAAGATAGTGTGGGCAGGTCAAAATCTGCCTCAAAATTCGGTGCGCGGTTCCAGGCGGTCGCGGGTGCGCATGCGCGGGAGTTTGCGGGTGCGCGCGATCGGTCGCACGGGCGGCAGTGTTTGACGGCCCCCATGACGACCCCCATGCTACCCAGGGCCGCCATCAGGGGGGGGTATTATGGGTACTGATGTGAGAGGCCCGGCCAAACCTAATTGAAAGGGGGGGGGCCCGCAGCTCACGACATTCTTTTGGTGAAAAAAACGGGCCCCATTGCAGGGGCCTGTTTTTTTTCTACCAAAGGCAAGTCGCGGCAGTTGCCGGGCCCCCCTTTCAATTAGGTTTGGCCGGGCCTCTCACATCAGCACCCATAATACCCCCCCTGATGGCGGCCCTGGGTACCATGATATAGTGCTGGACGGAGTACCATTAACAGGCGGTGCCACGGTAGGGGGGCCCAGAAAATTTAGCTGTAGGTGGCCCTGAAGTTCCTGATGGCGGCCCTGCACGTGGCTCATACAAGGTCCTGCAGCGCTGCAGCATCATGGCCTTATATGCGATGCAACACTCAATGTCATCATTGCTGCATACGACATCCTGACGCTGCTTGGGTCTGTACGTTATATGAGCCACAGCATGCTGGGAGAGCCTAAGAGGACCCAGAGGGAAAAAGAGGAGCGGAGCAGTGAGCATTCTTTTTTTTTTCAAATTAATTCATTTTCAAATGGGGGGGGGGCAGGAGGGTAGACGGATCATGGGAGGAGTGCAAGGCATGGTGCCCGAAACAGACCTCTACCTTTCTACGCAACACAAAGTGAAGTCCTAGTTTCTAGCTGGTGTAGATTTCCACTATAATTTATATTAAGTTATAATAAATTTGTTGGGCTGCTGTGGCCACGCCCCTTTTAAGAAGCCACTGCTGGCGAGGATGGCGTAAAAAGGCCAAAAGTCATGATTTGCACCGCCAAAAACCTGGCGTAGGAAGGTTGATAAATTCTCCCCATAATTGTTTGCAAACAGCACCTCCTAAAAGTAGAGCAGCACATTTCGTCTGCTTAAAACCAAAAAGAACCTTAAAACGTAGCCAATAAAATTTGTATGTTGTATGACTGGGGTGGAAGCTGTACCCTAACAATATGAAGTGCAACCAACTTTGATGCATCAATCCTGAAGATATCCATTCTATGTTTGTGACTATGGAAATTTAAATTGATTCTCTGGAAAAAAAATATTTGATATATATGGTTCATAAACCTTGTTATATTTTGTTAAGAGATTGGTTATTAGTTGAAAAAAAATATTTCACTTATGTGTTATAATGCAACAAGAATTTTCTCTATGGAACACTCTATACAATCATTGTCAATATATAGAACTGTTGTGTTATTGTAATGTATGTATTGTTCATATTTTTATTCTGCTTTCTTTACATGATTATGGGAGGAGCCATCTTGACCGGTGAACAGCAGGGCATGCTCTGTGACCTATCCGGTGATCACTGCACAGGGAGGTGGAGGAGGGAATAGGCAGCTGAGCTGTCCCCATGACTTATTGTTAATTGTGTGATCCTGTGTAATCTGTCTCCAGCTTTATATTAAAGTATCACCCTACTGTAAGTGCTTATTCACACGAACGGGTGTCAAATCGACCGTGAAAAACGGCTATGTTCACGACTGATTTGCACCCATGTGGAACCCGACTTCACAGATCCCTCATAGACTTGAGTCTATTAAGGCATCTGTGAAAACGGGCATAAGTAGGACATATCCTATTTTTTCACAGGCCGTTCACACGGTCTGTTAAAAAAAAAAAATTCAGTATGTATAGCCCCATAGAAATACATTCATTTCACATGGCCAATTATCCTTTATGTGTAAATAAGGCCTAAGGGCTCAGTGGTCAGTTTAATAACTGCATGGATTTTTTTTTTCTCATATAGGTAGTAACGTGGAAAATTAAAAAAATAAAAACACCACCAAGAGAAAGTAAAGGTTTTTTTCCTCTCTTCAGACAGATCAAAATCTGTGCAAAAAGCTTGAAACCTACACAAATGGATGTACATTTAGATCCTTCTGCCCATTGACTTCTATTGTGACTGTACAGATGTAGCCGTCTTTATCTTTTAATGCATTAAATACACAGTGGCAAGATCCTTTATCGTGACTTTCTCAATGACTTTGCAATGGCTTTTGTTGTGTGATATCACACTGCAGCAAGTTATCAGAGCCAATATAAAGATGGCTACATCCGTACATGTCAGGATTCGTTCACATCTGCGCTAGGGCTCTGTTCCGACGTACCGGTCACAACTGAGACCAACGGAAACCATTGGCACTGGATCCGCCACCATTGAAATCAATGGTAATGGAAACGGAAACCTATGGTTTCCGTTTGTGTCTGTCAGGGCTCCGTTCCGACGGAAAGCTCAGACGGAACGTCGGAACGGAGCCTTAGTGCAGATGTGAACGAAGCCACAAGCTAATGTGCAGATTTCATATGGCGTAGTGATTTCCAGAGGATAATTATCAGGTATGAGCTCTGTCCAACCATGAAAAACAGAAGAGTTAGTCTGTTTTAATCTGTTATATGGGCACTGTGGTATCTTTCTCATTTCCAAAAGTTGTGTTCTATGTATGTTTATGTATGTGCATCTAGGTTTGGCCTTTTTTTTTTATAAACTTATTGTCTGTTTTGCATTTTTTTTTTCTGCTCCAAAACGGTTATAGCTAAATAAAATATATGGAGAAAATGGCATATGCTAAATGTGTTAAAAAAAAAAAGTCATACGTGTGTGTCTACCCTTACCTGCCCTGGCTTACTGTGACCCTTTGATGGAGTCCAGGTACTGCATATGGGGCCACCACAATATGTTGGGTTGGCCCTCACTGCTCTATATCAAAGATTTGATTTATTAATAGTGTAAATGATCTAAGGCCAAGACATAGGCTATATGTTTATCCCAGCTCAGTAAATGTGTTTGCTCCTGTAATCGTCACTTGAGTGAGGTTTTAATAAGATACAGTATTCTTTCTTAGACTTTTAGACAATTCCTTTTTAAATACTACCTATTCTTCTTTAAAAAAAAACTCACTTCTCCGAATATTTTGACACTTTGCTGTCATTTCATTATTGCACATTCAATTATCCATTTTAAGACTGTAGTCAAATAAGTGACAGATTTTCATAAAAAAAATACCTAGATAAATTGATCTCTGTAATTAAATAAAAATATTGTAGAAAGTATTTGCCATCTGCCTATATTCATTTTCCAGAGCTTGCTGGAATTTATCTAAAATGCCTTAGAGCAAAATTTACAGAATAATTAATTAGCTAAAAGTTTCAAATTATTGGATTATTTGGATGTCCTTTAGCTATAAGTTTTAACTTTGAAAGCATTAATTACATGCTATGCAAATTAACAAAATGGAGCACATATACCAGACAACATTACCTCCTTGTTCAGATGTGGGATTGTGTGCTAAGTTTTCTCTGACATATATCTTTTTATTGCAATAAATAAAACGGGTTGTCTGGGCATGGTGGGGTTTTCATACTGATGACCTATTCACAGAACAGGTCATCAGTATATAATTAATGGGGGTCTAACACCCAGACCCCGCACGAATCAGCAGTTCTGGCTGCCTCCAGAAGCAGATCGCACCGGTCACAGTATAGCGACCGTGCTGCAGTACTGCAGCTCTGCTCCTATTCAAGTGAATAGGAGCAGAGCTGCAGTACTGCAGCACAGCCACTATGCAGTGTACGGGTGCCAGCCAGAACAGCTGATTGCAACAGCCGATCGGTGCGCGGTCCTGGTGTCAGACCCTCACCGATCATATACTGATGACCTATCCACAGGACAAATTAGCCCTGTGAAATGTACACCATACTCAAAGAAGTTATAGTAATAATGTCAAATTAATTACGTACCATAAAAATGAACAGAGCTGGGTAAATCGACCAAATGATAGAATTTAGTGTGCCACGTTTTTCAGCTGTGGCCTGTAACACAAGAGCTAGTTTTCTTAACAAAATATGTGCCCCGTTCTGGTGCTGGTTAACACCACCACATGCTGAACTACCTGGGACGTGATACTTATTTGCCTCCCATCTCGTTTCCATGATCCTTGGATTAATTCCCTTTGTTTGCTAACATTGTAGGGCCTTTGGATTCCTGTGCAGGTTCCCACTACTCGTTAAAATAAGGGATATAGTCACCCCGGGCTGGGCCTTTTCTGTCCAGGGGACCCAGAGAAGCTATTGTTGGTATAGGCTATGTAAATACTTTCTAGAGGAAATAGGCATGTATGACGGCTTAAAACTAGTCACCTCTTAGAATCTTAGGGCCCATTCACACAAACGGGAATGACGTTCGTGTGCTGCACATGGACATCACACACTGCACACAGAACCATTGATTTCAATGGGGCCTTTCACACATGCGTGAGTTTTCACTCAGCGAGAGTCCGCTGCGTGAAATTCACTGCATGTCCTATATTGATGCGTGGTCACGCACCTACGTGCCCATTAAAGTCAATGGATCAGTGAAAACCACACACTGCACATGAATGCACATCTGCTTTGCAAGTGCGTGAATAACGCATGCCACTCGCAAAGCACACTTATGCATAAGGCAAAACACACGGTCCAGATTCACATGCATTTTTCACGCACGTGAATCTCATACGCTCGTGTGAATGTAGCCTTATAGGGGTGCTTTTAGCTGCCTAAGGGAAAAAGTTAAATGGTGCCCCCCCCCCAATCAGGTATTTTAATGTGCAGTGGGGAACTTTATATTGGCCAAAACGCTTGCATTTAGGGGGCAGCATTTAAGGCAACATTTCCTCATTGTCACGTTGATGATCAATCCTTGCTTATAATAGTTTTTTGTTTTGTTTTTTTAACCAAGGGCTTGGTATGCAATGAAAATAGGTATTTCATAATTCATACACACAGTGCATGGTGGGTATCAGTGAGCTTCAGGCCAAATGGTATAGTGGCAATTACCATTTCTTTTTTTTATTATTTATTTAAGATGCTCTCAAAATATATTAGCCTTAACATAAATATAATTTTAGCTTTAAGATAAAGAAAATTAAAAGTAAAAGATTATTACAAATAATTTGTAATCAAACCAGAGATAACCAAGTCTATTTCAGGAAAAGATAGGCTTCAAGTGAATGATAATTTGACCACACTTCATGTTAGAAAACAAAGAAATCGTCATTTTCTAACAGTGTCTGGAAAAAGGCTGCTCTGATGTTCAAAGAAGAGGTGGCTCTACACCCATTCAGCCTATTTGTTGATCTAAGAATGTACAGCTCCTTTTAGTTGATTATATTTACTTTTATACCTTTAGTCTTTAAATTAGTGTAAAATTGTATTGTTATTTTAGCTAAACTAAAGATTTGTCTTCTATTTTCCACCTTCATCAGTGTCTGTATCCTTTGCATTATTTTTAAATCCCATCTATTTTATTTAATAACCACTGTGTCAACATTTTCTATTTTGGTTAACTAGACAAAGGACATATCTAGAAATATGAACATGTTTCCTTAGCATCTATAGCAAGTTGTGAAAGTTAATGATGCATTTGAGCATTGCAATTGGCGTAGCCGGCAGGATTACACGTATTGCTATTTGAAATATAAATTTGCTTTTCAGCTGTTCATTTATTGTTTATTAATAATGTGTAAAATGTTTGATGGTTTCATTAAGGTGGAAAGGAGTAAATAATCAGAATGCATGCACAATCTCTGCTTAGCATTACAAGTGCCCATGGTTTCCTATACCTAAAGGAAGTAGCCAAATATGATTTTCCATTAAATAGAGATTGGGATATAACCTTGCAGATTTTGCTAACTTTAACCTCTAAATGTTATGGATGAGTAAATGGAAGAAGAAGGCTTCAGCTACTAGAGATTGGTAGATCCTTAATTCTCCCCATCCAGAAACTTTTAGGAGTCAAATAGCTGAAACTGAGATCTAAGCTCTGGGCACTGAACAATAAGTGCATCAGAAACACTACAGTTACAGCAATAGATTTTTAAAAGAAATGTTATGATATAAGGACTAAATCTATTAATTGGAGGCTAATGAAACTATAACTGTGAGAAATGAGTGCAGGACTAAAACGAAAGCAAAAAGACTAAATTAAAAATGTCTGTAGATGTTTTGGCAGGTAGGCAAGAAAGAAAGATATGTACTCTCTAGTAAGTTCAAAATCTCTTAACATTTTAAGCAGATATTGCCCCTGTACCCGGAATGAGAATTTAATAGTAAAGCATCTGTAAACTAATTTAGGATCTAAGCAAGCAGCCAGTAAGGGCAGTAATTGTAACTTAAAGAGGCTCTTTCACCGGATTATAAGTGCCCTATCTCCTACATAATCTGATCGGTGCTGAAATGTAGATAACAGCAGTGGTTTTTATTTTGAAAAACGATAATTTTTGAGCAAGTTATGAGCAATTTTAGATTTATGCTAATTAGTTTCTTAATAGACAACTGAGCTTGTTTTTACTTTTTACCAACTGGGCGTTGTGAAGAGGAGTGTATGACGCTGACCAATCCGTGACCAATCAGCGTCATACACTTCTCATTGTTCCAGCCCAGCATGATCCACAGCACAGTGCGATTGTGCAGTGAAAGAAGCTGGGCTGGAACAATGAGAAGCGTATGACGCTGATTGCTCACGGATTGGTCACTGATTGGTCAACGCCCAGTTGGTAAAAAGTAAAAACACGCCCAGTTGTCTATTAAGAAACGAATTAGCATAAATCTAAAATTGCTCATAACTTGCTCAAAAATTATCGTTTTTCAAAATAAAAACCACTGTTATCTACATTACCGCGCCGATCAGATTATGTAGGAGACAGGGCATTTATAATCTGGTGACAGAGCCTGGACCTTTGTCTATCAAAAGATGAGTTGGATCTCTAGACCTTCAGGAAACATAGCCCCTGAGCCAATCTGAACATTAATGTTTCTTATGAATTTGTTGTTATACGTTTCATCTTAGACATTTATATTAGACATTTTTGCCTAATTTAGATTTTTTTCTTTTTCACCTGTATCGAATTTATTCTAATTTATCTGCCATAGACAGTGCTGATAAAAAGTAGATTCAGTTTAGATTATAATATTAAACAGTTTCAATCAATATGTAGAAAACTGTTTACGTAGCGGTTATAATAAATATAAAAAAGAGAACAAAACAGACGGGAAAACAATGAAAGGGGAATCAATTACATGTAATTCTAAAAAGGGTTGGATTATAGAAAGAAAATATGTTTAAGGAGTGGAGAGGAGGAAGAAGGAAAGTAAATTAGGGTGGGAGAAGAAAGTGAGAAGTTATGCAGTAAGATGGCTCGTAAGAGAATGAGACATAGGTTGTTTCCTGTCAAGTTTCACAACGATTGTATAATTAAATGCACATTATGTAAAATTAATCATTTATTTGCGTTCCTCTGTACTATAACAATTTTAAATTCTTAAGGCCTTTTTACACTGGATAATTATCACTATAATTAATTTGTTGCACTCTATCAACATGAAATTCTCTGGTAAATTTAAATATTGCTAGTAGCAACATTTACATATACAATATATTAATACTATATCAATATAGTAATACGTATGCCTGCCTAGCACATGACACTCACGATTGATTGGCTCTCCTCACAGTGATTGAGGGACTGTTATGTATGCAAATACACAGCAGCAAGCCGTCAATCACCGAGAAAGGCATCACCTCACGAATACACCAGACATAATTATGAATCCGATGTATTTCTTGATTGCTGCTATTAGTCAAATAACACAATATTTTTTGTTTCCGTTTGGCTAACAGGAGAGCGGACCTGCACCATACTATTCTGCCCTGACATAGGAAGGCGTAGTCTGATAACAGATTCTTAAAAATAAAGTTTTATTGATCATGGGTCACTTTGGTATCTTTAAACCTATGTTTAGTATTAGACTAATAAAAGTTGTTTTACTATGATTACATTTTAGGATAACTGCAGAGTTGTGACTCACACAGTCACAGTTACAGTACCCTGTTATAGAAAAAAATCCATATCTCACTTTGTAGTATTATCTGATATGGATCAAGGCAAAATGTCTACATTGGGCCTTGTGAATAATAACTTTCGTTCTACATTTCTTTTTATGTTACATCTACTGAAAGAATCTCATTGTACATTGTGTTTTTCCCAAATATCTGATGAATCCACAATGATTTGCAAGCTAGACAATGGTATTATATAACCCTCAGCTATCCTGAGTTATAACGTATAAGAAAGGTCACAATGAGAGGCACTGCCGTGCGTGTAATCTATTCTGTCAGCCATTGAGCTTTTTTTTCCTAGTATAAGATTAATGCTGAACTGCTTTCCTATCTTGTAGTGATATTATTCATAGATATTATGCCTACACTGCTATATTTGGTATTAATACTTTGATATACCATAAAGCCATAATTATAGCTTGGTAGGATACTTTTTTTGTCTATTCTTGCTAAACCCAAGGATGCAATAGGAATTGGAGGACGTGAATGTAATTTTATATGTATCTACTAGTATATATACCATATGTTCTGATCTAAAAGATAGAAGATTTCACTCTTAGGCCCCTTTTCAGGGTCCATATTACGTCTGCAACACCCGGATTGTGCACGGTTCTAGATCATCGTAAATGAAAGCTTTATATTTCTCTTTCTGGATCCATACCCATTTTTGACTGTGACCTGGGCCTTACTTAGAAGGTATATAAATTAATCTACTGCTATTTTTAAAAAAAAGTATTGCTGGATGTCTTCCACTGTGTTGTAAATTCTAATTTCCATTTTTATTTCAAGAGGTGCAAGTGACAAACCTATCTTTGAATACTTTTTTTGATGCAAGAATATAAGGTCTTGGGAAATAGAGTAGCTTTATTATTGGATAGATCAATAATTGTACAAATCTCAATAAAGCTCAATTTCCTTATACTGCCACCTATAATAGAAGAAGTCGTACAACTTAAAAAATAGATAATGTAATGCATAAAGCTGTTTCCAAAGTGGTTTGAAATAGTCAGTTGGTTTACCTGTTGCCAATGAAAACACTAAGATAATGATATCACAATAACAAGCTCTGCTCTCATCCATCAATAGACTACATGTGTCTATATATAAGATATGTTTATGTCCCTATAGACTAACAGCAAACATCTGGCCTCAGCACTCTGAAAAGCATCCAAAAAAAGGACTGCAAAAAAGCTGCAATAATAAAAAGAAGGCTATTTATTAAGACAAATTACTAAGCCAGAAACTGATGATTCCATACAACAGGTGTCCACTACTTTGCTAACAGAGGAGGGCAATCGAAATCTAACTAGAATACAAAAAGTTTGAAAAACAGTTGCCTTACATCTTTGTTAAATACCAGCCGACAAATATCAGTGTCAATGCAACCAAAAAAGCCTAGTGTCATAGGTAACCAAAAAACTGCAGCAGTGAAAATGTAGTGAAACAAGTGTGAACTTGGCCTAAGGCCCATTTCAGACAGCCATAATGCTACTACAGTTTAGTATCCCGATTGCATCCGTAAATCCTGGATCTCCTGCTTTTGTACTGAACTGAACTTCCATAAGGTTCTTACTGCCGTCTGAAGCTGGCCCAAGGCTGTATTTACACGTGCCGTTTTCGTTACAGTATGTGCTGTTTTTTTTTTGCTGGGGCCTTTATATATATATATATATATTTTTTTACTACAGTAACATTTTAGTGAAATTTTAATAGAAAACAATATAAAAATAATCATGGCAAAAATGCACCAAAACGACATGTGTGAATACTGCATAACTTTTTGAAAAACAAAGAGTTGTGTTCTCCACAGTAGTGTTCTGGTTTCCCATTAAAACACATTATGTAACCCTTTAATGAGACGCTGACATTCACACAATCACATATTAGCTGCTTTGTAAATTTGTTTGCTGAACAGCACCTAAAAAACTGCTGAGAGAAATATTTCCGGGGAGATAAGTTATAAGATAGTTCATTTGCATAATGAAGGAGAAAGCCAAAGGGAAATAAGTAAAGAAACAATAGTTTCCAAAACCGGTGAAATTGAAGTAATATAAGGCTAGGTTACATAGTTAGTACGGTTGAAAAAAGACACATGTCCATCAAGTTCAACCAAGGGATGGGAAAAGGAAAGGTAACAATTTCTACACATAGGAGCTAATATTTTCTTGTTCTAGGAAATTATCTAGGCCTTTTTTAAAGCATCTACTGTCCCTGCTGTGACGGCTCCTGCGGTAGGCTATTCCATAAATTCACCGTTCTCACAGTAAAGAAGGCTTGTCGCCTCTGCAGGTTGAACCTTTTTTTCTCCGGACGGAGGGAGTGCCCCCTTGTTTTTTGAGGTGGTTTTACATGGAACAGGATTTCACCATATTTTTTGTATGTGCCATTCATATATTTATATAAGTTAATAATGTCCCCCCTTAGTCGTCTTTTTTCATGGCTAAATAGGTTTAGTTCTTTTAATCTTTCCTCATAACTTAGATCTTTTAGATCTGCAAAATAGAAATAATGCTATTAATCCCATCCTCTATATCATTAATAAATAAGTTGAATAATTGTGGTCCCAGCACGGAACATTGGGGTACATCACTTATAACCGGGGACCATTCAGAGTAGGAATCATTGACTACAACTCTCTGGATACGGTCCTTGAGCCAATTCTCAATCCAATTACAAACTCTACTTTGTAAACCTATAGTCCTTGATTTACCCATTAGACGTCTATGAGGGACAGTGCCAAATGCCTTTGCAAAGTCCAAAAACACTATATCCACAGCGGCCCCTCTGTCTAGGCTTCTGCTCACCTCTTCAAAAAAACAAATCAGGTTGGTTTGACAACTTCTGTCCTTAGTAAAACCGTGCTGGCTGTCACTTATAAAACTATTTTTTGTCACATAATTCTGTATATAGTCCCTGAACAGCCCCTCAAACATTTTCCCCACAATGGATGTTAAGCTTACTGGTCTATAATTACTCGGGGAAGACCTAGAGCCCTTTTTGAAAATAGGCACCACATTTGCCCTGCGCCAGTAGAAAGTATGGGAGCACGGCCCGCAAAATGCAAAAGTACAGACATGTTCCATAATTTTCGGAACATTTCTACGGCACGGACACCCATCCGTAGCGCTACGGAAAGGTGTCCACGTTCAATGAAAGTGAATGGGTCCATTTTTGTGGACCGCATTTGCGGTCCGCAAAAACTGATGTTTTTTCCGGTCGTGTGCATGGGGCCTAAGAAAATGGGACTTATAACAGCTGTTGAAGCCCTAATACACAATCAACCCAGTCAACATCATACTGGTACTGGAGCTTTCACCTTTGTGAGAGTGTAAAAATTCAAGGTCCACTCTTGCTTCAGATTTGGAAAAATGCACAAGTTTTATAAGTGTTCCAGTCCATTTCACTGTGGCTAGACAACTAAATATTATGGGTCTGAATGTGAAGCTACCAAAAAGCTGTTAATGAAAATTTGCCCTAGGGCACCACATCAGGGCATCTGATATATGAAGGCAGGTTTTATGGATAAGTCTAAATTTAAGATCTATGGAAGGAACATAACACAGTGGGGCAGATATACTAATACTGTCTTAAATTTAGACATCTTAGAATTAGACTAGATGCGCTAAATTTATCACAGTGTCTCATGCTAGATGATAAATTGTGGTGCATCTTAAGCCACACCCTGACCACGCTCCCTTTCCTTCTAAGCCACACCTCTTGTCACGAGTCACAAAAAGTGTCTAAAATACTTTATAAATGTGGTGCACGGCAACTTCTGGAGTATTTTCACTAATAAATCTGCTCCAGTATGTACACTACTAAATTAATTTAAAAACGCCATGTCTACAACCATCAGTCAAACATGGTGCAAGATCAGTGAAAGTCTAATAACACCTCTAGTTGTTGAATTGTACTTGATTGAAGGTACAAACAAATCTTAAAATTTCATGCAATACCTTCTGAACCAATAAAGTCAGGTGACTTATTTTTATGGGGGATTTATGAAAAAAGCTGATCATTTTGTGATATTATGTCTATAGCTAGCTTAAAGACTATCTACACCTTTGGATGGCATTTTTTTTAAAATTAATTAAATCAATGTGTTTTGTGTTTTTAATGACTTTTCGAATTGACTTTTATTTTAACATTTTTTTTTACGATACAGCTTCTATGTATCCTGTATACATAGAAATTATATCGTTCTCTCTTTGCCAAATCCGTCAACTCAGATGAACGGACGGCTTGGCTGAGAGCAGGTCCTGCGTGTCTCTGACACACAGGATCCACCTAACGTCAATCACTACTAAGTTATGAACGAGCAGAATCTGTTCTCAACCGAGCCATCAGTTAAGCTAAACTTATTGAATTGGCTGAGAGATAATGATGCAGCTTCTATGTATACAGGATACATAGAAGCTGTATTGCAAAAAATACAAAAAAAATAATAAATGTTAATTACAAAAATGCCTAAAATCACAAAACGCATAAAAAAATAAATCCAAAGGTGTACATGGCCTTTAAGTGTTTGATTTTTTTTTAATCTTAGGTGGAGTTTTTCTTTTCAATGTTGTAGTTTTCAAAAACATTACAGACAAAGCTTTACCAAGAAGTGTAAATACATTTTTAATACTGCAGTTCAGATCTAATCAGAATTTTATAGTTACGGTCTAATCTGCTTTTGTAAACGAAGCAATAGCGTGAGCTAATAAAAAATGATTGCAAAAGTGTTTTTTTTTTACATTACTTTACTTTCATTCTCTGACTTTGCTTTTCTTCTACATTGTTCAGAATGTTCCTGCAAAGCAAATTCTTTGTAGTACTTTTTAATTTTCTTAGCTGATACAAATCTTAAAAAGAGCTGTCACATTGTATTCAAGGGGTCCATGAAATTCCTCCTGAAAGATAAGCTCAAATAAAAGAAATTCAGTACACATCACAATTATGCACACTGGCTTTGTGCAGCATATAATGAAGATATCAGTATTCAATCCAGAACACTCTCCCAATTTCCATAAAATAATTCAATCGGATATTATAAAGACACAATTTAAATTCTGTATGACAATTTTCTGAGGCTGGACAAATTCTGAATGCCTAAAATAGCTATTTACAAGGTAAGTTGCAAATATCTAGGGATTTTGCTTGTCATTTACCAAATTGGAGATAGCAGTGCAGTCAAGCATTATAAGTCGTACGCCTTATGCACATGACCGTGTGCGCCGTCCGAGTCCCGTCAGTGATCCGAGGAAAGATAGAACATGTTCTATCTTTCCTCGGATCGGAGACTCGGATAATTTTTCACGGACCCGATTCACCCGCTAAAGTAAAGTAAAGAAGACCTATCAGTTCCGTGAAAAGCACAAATTGACAGTAGATAAAATTATAAGAATTATTTCACATATATATATCATGAGCAGAACAGCGGATTTCCCTCGTTATTACAGGTCACTGACTTTCCAAATCTCATCAGAGTCTCCCCTTCTTGGAGAGATACCAACCGTGAGAGGAGGAGCTGATTCTATTCAGCATCTGAATGACAAAATGGAGTCTGTATTTAGATCTAGTCAGGACACTTCTGTTTTGCAGTGTATTGCTTTTTCTGTGAAGTTCTACTAAAGGCTGAGTACACCTTTGAAAATGTTTTGTTTTAAAAAAAAAAAAAATGTGTATCAGCGTGTTTGTTAGATTTCGTTATATAGTTCTCCATTTTAATTGTAGTATGAGACAAATGGGATTAAAGTAGTAGGAGGCTGCTGCTTGGTCAAACTAGACCCAGCATAGGTCTAACAGTGAAAATAGTCACTGTAACAGGGCTGATTTCCACTATAACTGGTGCCCTACTTACACTTGATAAGGATAGTCTAAAAAATATATAATAATAATAATGTCCACCACGGGTCTTTTCCGACCTTTGAGGGACAGGTCATTATAATAAAAATAAATAAAGAAATAAATGAAATAAAAATTACACGTAAAATACCCCCCCAAACAAATCACTACCCCCGCCAATCATTAAACAAACCAAAATTTCAGCATGGATCAAAGAAACCCTGAACATGTAATAACAAAATAAATATATAGTTGGTATATGCAAGCTAATCCCAATAACATCATGAATGCATAATCTGAACCCAGGCTCCAGGTTTATGTGGGCCCTTGGGCGACAGAACCTTAGTGGGCCCCTTTGCGGTGCAACTCTAGTAGCGGCAGTATAAAGGCAGAAACATAATGCCAGAAGGATTTAATCATGGATCACTTACCATTCACATGTAAGTCATGGGCGAATGAATCCAGATAGTGCCGTTTCTGCGATGTGTGAATCTTGATGTACCTATTACATGGAGGTTGTGATTTCCGGAAGACCTGGTATCTGTAGGCTTGAGTATTTCAGTACCTGGAGGAATTAGAGGTAAACGTGATGTTGATAAACTGCCTCTACCAATACCACCAATACTGTCCTTTACAGGGCACCAACCCCCGAAAAAAGGTGACCTTTAAGAAAATAGTTCTGGTTCAGTTTTAGTGCCACCTTTTTACTCCCTACACAGTAATACCTCCCTATGTGCTCCCACACAGTAGTAATGTCCAATTGTTGCCCCTAAAGAATAGTAGTTCTCTTTCGTGCCCCCATATATTAGTTGTGTCCCTATATATCAGTAAGGCACCCTTTGTGTCCCTATATATTTTTTAGGTCTCCTTTGTGCCCCCATATATTAGTTAGGCCCAGGGGCACTGCTAGGGTCTTAAAAGATTAGGGGCACAAGCCCTGAAACATATATTTACCCCCCGAAAAATAAATAAACTTTTACATACATATCGGAGAGAGCATATCTATAACACCAATGCTCCTATAGCTACACCACTGGAAAGAATTGGATGCATTGTCTCAGCAGATAGTACCACACATGAAAGGCTTAGATACATGGCCCCAGCAGACAGTATCACACATGATAGGCTTAGATACATGGCTACAGATGGTCGGTTACTGGATCGTACCTGGCTCTTCCCGACGATGGTGGGTACCGGGGTAATAATGGGGGTTAGTGTTAGCCTTTTTACCCCGACTTGGTAATGGACGCTGTCAATCAGCCAGCAGCCATTACTAAGGCGGTAGTAATAAAAGTTTGAAAGAAAATACAAAGACATAGAAAAAATATTTTATTGAAATAAACCCCCCCCCCCCACACATCAGCGTGACATGATTACGTCAGCGTGACATGATTACATCATCTGCGCCGCAATGCATTGTTATTGTGGATGCGAGCGGTGCCAAGCACCAGTTAGAAGGCAGTGACGGGACTGTTCAGCTCGCCGTGGGAACGTGTTAGGTGAGTTTTTTTAAAATTATTTTTATCTTCTCATCTCTGCAATCTGCCTATAGTTAATTTAAGCAGGTGGGCGGCGTAAAACACACGGTGGCCGACTGGGCCCCTACAAGAGCAGTGGGCCCCGGCACTTGCCCGGGTTTGCCGGGTGCTGATAAATATATATGGTATATGCGGGCTGATCCTGGGGTACAATCCCAATAGCATCATGAATGCATAATCTGAACCTATAAAGAAAAGATGCCATGAAAACAAAAAATATATACGAAAAGTAGAAAAAATCATTGTCGTAACGCTAGCCCTGACCCAATTAACCTAAAATAGACATGTAATATATTAAAATGTACAGTAGACAATGACGATCTCAAATAAAAAGTGTATTTCAGGGTAAGACTATTTTATTACCAGAAAAATTTGCTCATTTGTGAAAAAGTATATGTTTTTACTATTTTTCAAAGTATAATCCTAAAAATGCTAAAAAAGCAAAAACTATGTGTAGAAAATTGATAAGAAAAGAAACCTGCATTTAACACAAAAAAGTTGCAAAACTCACTAGCCCAGCAAATGAAAACGTTATAACCATTTAACTAACGCATGCTAAAAATGACTAAACGGTCGTCCAGGCCCCTTTTAGACCTTTCCCGGCTTGTTTTTTGTGGGACGAGTTGTAGTTTTTCACAGCACCATTTATTGTACCATATAATGTATTGGGAAACTGTGAAAAAACTCTTTGGGGGTTTGAATAGGAAAAAAAAAAGTGATTCCTCAATATTTTGAGGGGTTTCATTTTTACGGCTTTTACCATACAGTAAAAATGACAGGTTAACTTTATTCTGCCGGTCAATATGATTATGGCGATGATTAAAGCAAATTTATGTAGTTTTTTTTATGTTTAACTACTTTTACAAGGAATAAACTTATTGTTAAAAATTAAATTTGTGTTTTCTCGCCATAACTTTTTTATATTTTCGTCTATTGAGCAGTATTGCGGGGCGAGCTGTCGTTTCTATTGGTACCATTTTTGGCTATATGAGACTTTTTGATCACTTATTATATTTTTTGTGGGATAAGAAGTGACCAAAAAAACAGAGAATTAAATAACGTTATAATGTAATAGTTCAGACTTTTACGGTTGCGGCAATATCAATTTTGTTAATGTTTTTATTTGTTACATTGCTTTAGAGGAAAAATGGGAAAGTTTTTTTTTTTTTACATTTTAATATATATTTTTTTACTAAAGACTTTAATAAACTTTTTTTGACACAGTTTATTAATCACCCTAGGGGACTTGAACCAGCAATCATTAGATTACTAATGTATTGCTGTATATTGTAATTTTTACAGGCTCCTGTTAAGCTGTGCCAGAGGCAGGGCTTAACAGGGGATGAAGAAAGGCAGTCCTGGGGCCCTTCATTATGCCCCTGGACTGCCATGACAACCATTCGCATCCCACGATCATGTTGCAGGAGGGGTGATGAGTTGTCGCAGGGTGTGCTCCCCTCTTTCTAACATCTTAGATGCTGCTATCGTGATTGATCGCAGCAATAAGCGGTTAAACCGCCAGGAACAGCGCGTTTTCTGTACCTGGCCGATAGTCTCGGGTGTCAGCTGTAATACACAGTTGAAACCCGCAGTATACGGAGAGGGCTCAGTGGGTGAGCCTGCTCCAAACTTCACCCCCCCCACACCACGATAAGCTATTACATTGTGGTGCGGGAACAGGTTAAACTCTTTCACTGAATTCACCATGACAACTTCCTCTGGCAGAGAGTTCCATAATCTCACAGCTCTTACAGTAAAGAATCCCCTTCTATGTCGGTGTATAAACCTTCTTTCCTCTAGACGTAGAGAATGCCCCTTGTTATAAATAAATTCCTGTGTATAAATAGATCATAAGAGAGATCTCTGTACTGACTTTTGATATTTTTAAACATAGTTATTAGGACACCCCTCAGTTTGTTTGCTTTTTAAACAAAATAACTGTAATTTTGATAATTTTCTGGGTAATGTTGTCCACCTATTCGATTAATTAATTTAGTTGCCCGCCTTTGAATCCACCCAAGCTCTACTTTGTCTTTCATGTGCACTGGTACCCATGTGCGGTCTCACTAGTCATTTATAAAGTGGTAGATAATATAGCACAAATAGACTGCTAGCTTTCATAGTATACATTCAGACCCTACTCAAGATGCAGGCTACATAATGACAAAGGTAAATCCAGGTGGAAATACTTTAATAGGCACAGTCACAACATTTTATTGTTTGTCTGAGGAAATTGAAAGTTCTCGTCTACTTAGAAGCTTCACTTCTTTAATTTTATAGACCATGAAATTGTCCCTGATATACTTTTAGCTCATTCTCAGAACTTAGTTTTTCTTGGATTTGCTGATTATGCTGTTCAACAGCAACATCAATTGAAAAATGCTATACCGGCAAATCTTTTCTGTACCTCATTTAAAATGTTATGGCTTTCTGCTATATTATTTTTATGGACTATTATATTATGCATTGCATGTTATGTTATTACTTAATGGCACTCAGCATTGTACAGATTTCTTTAATGATCCGGTTTGGAGAAGTCTGAGCTGTGATTGTGGCTTGTAATATAATGTATTAGAAGCTTTGGACTAAGTTGGCTTTCTTCCAAAATGCTTAAACAATTTACTTAACTAGTTTATAAAGGTTATTATTATGCTTGACTGTTCTCAGTGTGTTTTTATCCTCTTTGTGGTTAATTCATCATTCATCACAATGTTTTTTTGTACCCATTTTAGAACATCCCTTTTCAATAAATATTAGCCCTTGAATTAAGAACATGTAAAGATATAAATAAAAATGAATAATACATTTAGACTGTCCTTGGATTTAACAGCAGTTGCCATCTATAAAAAGTCAAGTCAGTATATCAAAAGTGAGTGACACAGTGTTTGTTATTCTGGCTATTTTCTTCTAAAACTCGTGTTTGCTGTACGTCATCCAATACTTTTAATTTCAGGGTAGCGACTTTTCAGAAGTTTTTCCTTAGATTTCATATTGAATTGTATATACTTTTGTCACATTAGTTTTGTGTTTCTTTATTTTACAGGAATTACTATAAAAGCTTTAGTTTTTAGAGGGTAGAGTTTTTGTTGCGACGCACAACTGAACATGCAGCAATCTGTATTCCCAGCTAATACAGCATCCCTTTTATTTAGCTAGAAAACTAAAGGAGGCAACCAATGTTCCCTCTAAGTCTTGGCATCTCTTGAGCGGAGCAGTTAAGGAGCAGGGCAAGTCTCCATCAATGGTGGGCGATCTGATGACCAAAAGTAATACCCCCCAGTAAACGCTAATATAGTGACCAAATAAGAGAATAAGAAAACGTATTTTAAATTCGTTTTAATTACTTTTTTAAATACTATAATATTACAAGTACAGCAGTAAAATAGACGACAGTTATAAACACCAATTATAGGTATCAATGAAAGAATCCCTAATTACACCACTGCCCCTATAGATAGCGTCACAGACCCCCTGTAGATAGTGCCACACAGACCCCCTGTAGATAGCGCCACACACCCCCCTGTAGATAGCGTCACACACATCCCCCTGTAGATAGCGGCACACACAGCCGCCCCCTGTAGATGGCATCACACATGCCCCTGTAGATAGCGTCACCGCTGTAAATAGCATCACACGCAGCCCCCTGTAGATCGCGCCACACGCAGACCCCTTGTAGATAGCGGCACACAGACCCCCCCTGTAGATACTGCCACACAGCCCCCGTATAGATAGTGCCACACAGCCCCCTGTAGATACTGTGACAGAGCCCCCTATAGATAGTGCCACACAGCCCCCTGTAGATAGTGCCGCACAGCGCCCTGTAGATAGTGCTGCACAGCTCCTTGTAGATAGTGCTGCACAGACCCCCCTGTAGATACAGCCATACAGCCACCCTATAGATAATGCCACACAGATCCCCCTGTAGATAGTGCCACACAGACCCCTGTAGATAGTGCCACACAGAACCCTGTAGATAGTGCCCCACAGCCCCTTGTAGATAGTGCCACACAGACCCCTGTAGATAGTGCCACACAGACTCCTGTAGATAGTGCCACACAGACCTCTGTAGATAGTGCCACACAGCCCCCTGTATATAGTGCCACACAGACCCCTGTAGATAGTGCCACACAGGCACTTGTAGATAGTGCCACACAGACCCCTGTAGATAGTGCCACACAGACCCCTGTAGATAGAGCCACACAGCCACTCTAGATAGCGTCACACACATCCCCCTGTAGATAGCATCACCCCCCCTGTAGACATTGCCACGCACAGCCGCCCCCTGTAGATGGCATCACACATCCCCTAGTAGATAGCGTCAGCCCCCCTGTAAATAGCATCACACGCAGGCCCCTGTAGATAGTGCCAGGCAGAACCCCCTGTAGATAGTGCCAGATGGACCCCCCTGTAGATAGTACCACTAGTACCACACAGACACCCCTGTAGATAGTGCCACACAGCAATCCCCCTGTATAAAGTGCCACACAGACGCCTCTGTAGATAGTGCTACACAGCAATCCCCCCTGTAGATAGTGCTACACAGCAATTCCCCCTGTATATAGTGCTACACAGCTCCCCTCCCCATTGTATATAGTGCTACACAGCCCCCCTCTTGCCTTGTATATCATGCTGCACAGCCCCATCCCCTTGTATATAGTGCTACACAGCCCCCCTCCCCTTGTGTATATAGCGCAACACAGCCCCCTCCCCTTGTATATAGCGCTGCACAGCCCCCTCCCCTTGTATATAGTGCTACACAGCCCCCATCCCCTTCTGTATATAGCACTACACAGCCCCCCTCCCCTTGTATATAGTGCTGCACAGCCCCCCTCCCCTTGTATATAGCACTACACAGCCCCTTCTCCCCTTGTGTATATAGTGCAACACAGCCCCCCCTCCTCTTGTGTATATAGTGGTACACAGCCCCCCTCCTCCCCTTGTATATATAGTGCTACACAGCCCTCATCTCCCCTTGTGTATATAGTGGTACACAGCAATTCCCCCTGTATATAGCACTACACAGCCCCAGTCCTTCCCTTGTAGATAGTGCTACACAGCCCCACTCCTCCCCTTGTATATAGTGCTACAGAGACCCCTCCCCCACAGCTCCTTAAAAAAAGAAGATTGTACTTACCCTGCCGTTCCCTTGACAGACGGAGCACTACACTGCCTCTCCGGTAGGGCGCATGCACAGACCGTCATGACGTGACGTCATCACGCCGGCCTGAGTGACTCCCAGTGCCTTATAGGCTGCAGGCCTAATGTGGCCTGCAGCCTATAGTATTCATTTGTATGTGCGTTCCTGAGGACGCACATACAAGTGAATGTGGCAGTCGCTAGCACCGTAGCTCCCGATCTCCAATAGAGTAATTGCACTCAGCAGAAGAAAAAAGTCTTGCGTAATAGCCACATACTACTGCCTTTACTTTGGAGCTCCTCTGGAACCAAAGTGCATCTGCACCAACAGAGGAAGCGTCCCCCTCCAATAAGAACTGTCGAGATACGTCAGGGTGATGGAGGATCGAAGCTGAAGTGAAGGCTTTCTTGAGGCTAATGAATGCGTACTCTGCCTCTGGAGTCCATACCTTGGCGTTCACACCCTTCTTGGTAAGGGTAGAGATGGGAGCCATCAGAGATGAAAAGTTCGGAATAAACTGCCGGTAGAAATTGAGGACATGGCCACTTCAGGACAGACTTCTTAGTTTCTCAGGGTCCATCTTAAGACCTTGATCCGAGATGACGTAGCCCAGGTAGGGCAAAGACTTCTTTTCAAAGACGCACTTCTCCAACTTGGCATATAAGCGATTCCCTCTTAGTCGCAGAAGAACTTGACGGACATGCCTACGATGGGTCATCAGATCTGGGGAGAAAATCAAAATATCATTGAGATAAACTACAACACACATATAGAGGAGATCTCGGAAAATATAATTGACGAATTCCTGAAATACTGCGGAAGCGTTACACAGTCCGAAGGGCATCACTAGCTATTCGTAGTGCCCATCGTCGGTGTTAAATGCCATCTTCCATTCGTCACCCCTGCGAATCCGGATTCGATTATAAGCCCCCCGCAGATCTAGCTTAGAAAATTTTTTGTCTCCTCGTATGCGATCAAACAGCTTGGATATAAGTGGCAACGGGTATTTGTTCTTGACCGTCATCTGGTTGAGACCACGGTAGTCAATTTAGGGTCGAAGAGATCCATTTCTCTTCTTAACGAAGAAGAAGCCGGCCCCAGAGGAAGATTTTTGAATAAAACCCCTCTCCAAATTCTCCTTGATATAGGCTGACATAGATAAAGTCTCTGGCAAGGAGAGAGGATATACTCGTCCACGGGGAAGAGAAGCATTAGGAACCAGTTCAATGGGACAGTCATAATTCTGATGTGGAGGCAATGTCTTAGCCTCTCGTTTGCAGAAGACATCCGCAAAACTGGAATACTGAGATGGTAGACCGGAGAGTGATTGAGGCAGAGGGGGCATAACAGGACGGACTTGTGACAGGCAATGGCTATGGCATCTGGAACCCCGTTGAAGAACTTCTCCGGAACTCCAGTCAAGAACCGGGGCATGTAGGAAGACCCATGGCAAACCCAGCAGGATAGAATTGATAGCCTTAGGTAGTACCAGGAAGGTGATCTGTTCTGAGTGAAGAGCTCCGACCCGTAGTATGAACGGCTCCGTGATGAGCATAATCGGATCGGGTAATGGTAGACCATTCACAGAGGCAACAGCCATGGGTCTCTCCAGATGGACTGTGGGTAAACGTAAACAATCCACTAAATCCTGCTGGATGAACGTTTGGAGACGTTCCATCTAGAGTTGCCTCTCCAACCAACCCTAGGTACTGGAGTTTCCAGGTTTCTGTGGGCATTGGCGCACAAAATGACCTTTAAGGCCACAATACATACATAGTCCAGAGGAGCGTCTGCGTTGCTTCTCCTGTTCAGATAACCGGACTCTGTCTACCTGCATGGGTTCTTCAGGTAGTACACTAGGGGAAGGCAATAGTGGTCTCTAGACCGAGGGTGCAGGTCTGTGGACCCGGCTCTCCTGTCGAACCTCATGAGTGCGCTCCCGGATTCCCATATCAACCCGGGTGGCTAACAGGATGAGGGCATCCAAGGTAGAAGGAAGGTCACGGGCTGCCAGTTCGTCCTTGATGTGAGAGGACAGACCCTGCCAGAAGGTCCCCACCAGTGCCTCATTGTTGCATGCCATCTCGGCTGCTAGGGTACAGAAGGAGATATCATACTCCCCTACTGTGGAGCCCTCTTGCTTGAGGGTCAACAGAGTGGCTGCGGCAGAGGATGTTCGACCCGGCTCCTCGAACACGGCATGAAAGGACTGCAGGAACAAGGCTAGGTCCGAGGGTACAGGTCCTTGTTGCTCCAAGATTGGGTTTGCCCATGCGAGGTCCTTGCCAGCGAGGAGGGAGATAATAAACGCCAGTTTGGCCTCCTCGGAGGGGAAGAGATGAGCCCGTAGCCTAAAATGACTCGTGCATTGGTTAATAAATCCTCTACATGCTCTGGGATCACCGTCGTAGCGAGGAGGAAGAGGAACTGTGGATCCGGAACAAACAGGAGGACCAACGAGCAACAGCTTCAGGAGGAAGAACCGGAGGTGGAACAGTAAGTAGATCGAGATGGACCAGGATAGAATTCACAGCCTCAAGGAGTTGATCCTGACGTGTGCGTAGGTCATGAATCTCCGTCTATCTTCTGAACTGCGGTCTTGGGCTGGCCAGCAGGTTCCATGGCCTGAGCGTACTGTCACGGTCACAGGGTATGTGGACCCACTAGGCCGTTCCGCCGTAGCGGAGGAGCAGCTGACCAGGTCACAGTCTATATGAAAGTCAATAGTAGATAGTAACGCTTGGGTACCTGAACTAGTCCAGTCGGTGGCTGTGGGTTCAGTGCCAGACGTGGCGGGCAGTATCCGATGTGGCAGAAGACACTGGACATGGCAGAAGACACTGGACATGGCAGAAGACACTGGACGTGGCAAATAACACTGGACCTGGCAAACGACACTGGACGTGGCAAACGACAGCAGGTGCAGTAGACACGACTAACACTGGTAGGCACAGGAACAAGAACAGTACAGGATACAGGAACAGGTAACAGGGCACAGGTAACAACTGGAACGGGAAACACTAAGGGACCCTTTGCAAGACAGACTGGGATAAACTAACAACGCTCAGGCAAGAATCAGAAGGCCTGGGGCCTTCTTATAGACTAGGAAATCATGGCAGTTGATGATGATTTCCTTTGTGCGCACCCTATGGGACACAGCAGAACAGAGCGGAAGAACAGATCCATGGCTGCGGGCGTCGGGAGGTGAGTAAACCCGACGGCCTGTGACCATGTCGCTACAGCAACACAGTATTTGAGTTTTCATGTGATAAATTCTTCTGCAACTCTAACTTTATTAGGACCTACTGGAGCTGGTGTGTCAACTATCGTATCCCACAAAAATGGGACAATTACAGAGATATCAGATTTGGCATCAAACTATATTTGAGAATTGTTATAATGGAGTTAGGACAAAGCAAGGGTTTTTAACTTTAGTCCTATGGAATACCACAAATAATACTTTGCGGTGCAAAGTTGAGATATTATAAATTCAGCTCTGCTGCATTAATATACTAAGCTCTCCTAAATCAGTATTTCAGAAGATATGCCCAAAAAAAACATGCACCATATTTAGGAGCTTTCAATAATTTGTTTTCTGTCAATTAATGATTGCTTTTACTGGTTTGTCACCATACAGGTGAATGTATTATCCAAGAGGGCAGTTACATGCACAAAAATGCCCATAGATTCTGTTTCTGGCACAATCAAGATAAAACATTTATAAAGTGTTACCTCTTGTGTTGCAGATGTCACCATTTTGGTGACATTATAGCCACTAATGTAACATAAAACAATACTTTGGATACATTATCCTTTTGTGTTCTTAATGGTTTTATGTTAGTAAAGGAGCAAAGGGCTACAACTTTATACAAATTTTAAAAAAAGTAAACTAAAATTACAGCCAAACCCCACATGCATCAAAAGCCACTCCTGCACATTCATGATATATATGGGTCATACATGTGGCTTTGTCAAGCAGTATTTCAGTAGAATAAAAAGTTCCACTTGCTTCTCTTTTTCCCTTTTCTCTAGCTCTGGATCCTCCCATTAAATATTTCTATGTTGTGTGTTATCTGCTCAGTTCTGAAGCTTTTGATGTGTAGATTGTTTACTGTGTAATATCATGCCCATTGGTATAACTGTCTCCAAAACGGCAATAAGATTTTATTCAGTACCTCATTGATGGAGGGTAATCTCAACATTATTGCAGTTTTGGAAATCTTCCCCAATCCTCTTTGAAGTTGTTAAAATTATTTTCAATAATGGCAAATGCTAAGTTGTTAAAGGGAATGTGTTGCCAGAAAAACAGTTTTTTTTTTTTTAAATTAAACATTTAGTGTGTGGGTGATTAAACATTGTTCAAATTTTTTTTATTTTTTTCACGAGTCAGGAAATATTATAAATTAATTCTAAATTTATAATACTACCCATTTTTGGTCACTAGATGGAGCTATTCCCAAAATTGCAGCATTGCAACATTGGGTTAAAAGCCCTCGCTCTAGTGAGCTCTCAGCATCCCCCCTCCTTTATCCTGGCTAGTGCCGGGATAAACGAGGGGTTTGAACGGTGTAACCTCCTACACTGTGTGTCGCCATTTTTTGAGCTAACACACAGTGTAGTAGGTTTACATACAGTAGTAAACACACACAAACACGAACATACATTGAAATCTCTTACCTGCTCCTGCCGCCGCGGCTCCCTCCGGCCCGTCTGCTCCGTTTGCTGCCGCTGGTCCAAGTGCACAAATCCGGAAGCCGCGACCGGAAGTAGTAATATTACTGTCCGGCCGCGACTTCCGGTCCACAGGAAAATGGCGCCGGACGGCGCCAATTTCGAATTGGACTGTGTGGGAGCGGCGCATGCGCAGTTCCCACACAGACGCGTACACTGAAGTCAATGGGACGGGAGCCGTTCGCAGTCCCTATGGGACTGTGGCTGCCGTATTCCATGTCTGTATGTGTCGTTAATCGACACAGACAGAAATGGAACAAAAAATGGCAAGAAATGGCAAAAAATGGCAAGAAAGGGAAGAAAAAGTGTAAAAATAAGAAAAAGTAAAACACAAACACACAAATGAATATAAACGTTTTTAATAAAGCACTAACATCTTTAACATATAAAAAAATAATTTGTGATGACACTGTTCCTTTAAGCACTATTACGCCTAGTCCAAGTTTAAGTAAGGTCCTGTTGGACTGAAACATCGCACTTGTGTGTGAATACATTTCCATTCATTTTGGATGTGCTGCCTTGTTGCTCTCTGTTTGTGGATTCCATTCATGGGACTTTGGATCAGGTTCCTTTGAGGCTTGCACCCATCATATTATATTTCACTTTGTATCTTCGGTGCGGTGATAATCTCTCCTTGTTTAACCTCTATGATGTCCATATACCCTAATAAGTCGTAAGGAAAGGGGTTGTCTTTATGAGCCACGCATTTAAAGAGGCTCTGTCACCAGATTTTGCAACCCCTATCTGCTATTGCAGCAGATAGGCGCTGCAATGTAGATTACAGTAACGTTTTTATTTTTAAAAAACGAGCATTTTTGGCCAAGTTATGACCATTTTTGTAGTTATGCCAATGAGGCTTGCAAAAGTCCAAGTGGGTGTGTTTAAAAGTAAAAGTCCAAGTGGGCGTGTATTATGTGCGTACATCGGGGCGTTTTTAATACTTTTACTAGCTGGGCGTTCTGATGAGAAGTATCATCCACTTCTCTTCAAGACGCCCAGCTTCTGGCAGTGCAGATCTGTGATGTCACTCACAGGTCCTGCATCGTGTCGGCCACATCGGCACCAGAGGCTACAGTTGATTCTGCAGCAGCATCAGCGTTAGCAGGTAAGTAGCTACATCGACTTAACTGCTAACGCCGATGCTGCTGCAGAATCAACTGTAGCCTCTGGTGCCGATGTGTCCTCGCTCGTCAGACACGATGCAGGACCTGTGAGTGACGTCACAGCGTGATCTGGCAGAAGCTGGGCGTTCTGAAGAGAAGTGGATGATACTTCTCATCAGAACGCCCAGCTAGTAAAAGTATTAAAAACGCCCCGATGTACGCACATAATACACGCCCACTTGGACTTTTACTTTTAAACACACCCACTTGGACTTTTGCAAGCCTCATTTGCATAACTACAAAAATGGTCATAACTTGGCCAAAAATGCTCGTTTTTTAAAAATAAAAACGTTACTGTAATCTACATTGCAGCGCCTATCTGCTGCAATAGCAGATAGGGGTTGCAAAATCTGGTGACAGAGCCTCTTTAAGTGTACTGTGCTGCTCACATTAGACTTGATACTTTCTCAAGGGGGAGAAGATGTATTTTTAATATATACCCTAAAGTTAAAAATGGCATTCTAGAAAGGAAACTAAAGAATGGTTTTGCATTTCAATCTGCAATATTAGTTCTTGACAAGATTTCTAATTTACATATATAGCTTGCACTGAATTAATTAGAATTTTATTTATTGGCGTATTAATTGCTGAACACATGTCTCTCAAGCTGTGTACAGACTTTTAAAAACCTTACATCTTAAAATGAATGGTTATGTGCTGGCATCCAGAACTACAGGACCTAAAATAAGTTCAAACAATTTGTATGTGTTACATATGCTAAAAGTAAAAGCTCTTAACATAAATGCAGGATGTTTTTTGGTCTCTTCAGCTGAAATTTTGCATTTATATTTTATTAAATACTCTATAGTGTAATTGATCACACAGAAATCTGCACCATTACTGCATTACAAAAAAACACAGCCAAAATTTTTAAATAAATGAATATACATATTTATATATATATATATATATATATATATATATATATATATATATATATATATATATAGTTAGGTCCAGAATTATTTGGACAGTGACAGAAGTTTGGGCATTTTAGTGGTTTACCAAAGCATATTGAATATACAGTTATATAAACAATATGGGTTTAAAGTGCAGACTCAGCTTTAATTTGAGGGTATTCACATCCTAATTTGAGCAAGGGTTTAGGAATTACAGCTCTTTAATATGTAGTTGCCTCTTTTTTTCAAGGGACCAAAGGTAATTGGACAATTATTTCAAAAGCTATTTAATGGGCTGAATGGGCTATTCCCTCATTAATCCATCATCAATTGAGCAGGTAAAAGGTCTGGAGTTGATTCCAGCTGTGGCATTTGCATTTGGAAGCTGTTGCTGTGAACCCACAATATGAGGTCAAAGGAGCTCTCAATGCAAGTGAAACAGACCATCGTTAGGCTGAAAAAAAATGAAGAAATCCATCAGAGAGATAGCACAAATGTTAGAAGTGGCCAAATAAACAGTTTGGTATATCCTTGAAAAAATATTAGCGCACTGGTGATCTCATGAACTCGAAAAGGCCTGGATGTCCACGGAAGACAACAGTGGTGGATGATTGCAGAATCCTTTCCATGGTGAAGAAAAGCCCCTTCACAACATCTACCCAAGTGAAGAACACTCTCTTGAAAGTAGGTGTATCAGTATCTAAGTGTACGATAAAGAGAAGAATTCATGAGAGCAAATACAGAGGGTTCAACACGAGGTGCAAACGATTAAATCAGCCTCAAATATAGAAAGGCCAAATTAGACTTTGTCAAACAATATCTAAAGAAGCCAGCCCAGTTCTGGAACAGCATTCTTTGGACAGGTGAAACTAAGATCAACATGTACCAGAATGATGGGAGGAAGAAAGTATGAAGAAGGTTTGGAACGACTCATGATCCAAAGCACACCACATCCTCTGTAAAACATGTTGGAGGCAGTGTGATGGCATGGGCATGCATTGCTGCCAAAGGCACTGGGCCGTGTGAATTCTGAAGTGTTTAGGGATAAACTTTCTGCTCAGATTCAACCAAATGCAGCAAGGTTGATTCACAGCACAGATGGACAATGACCCAAAACATACTGCGAAAGCAACCCAGGAGTTTTTTAAGGCAAAGAAGTAGCATATTATGCAATGGCCAAGTCAATCACCAGATCTCAACCCGATCGATCATGCATTTCACTTGCTTAAGACAAAACTTAAGGCAGAAAGGCGCTGACTGACAGGGAAAGTAATTCTGCCCAGCCAATCAGCGCCTTTCATAGACGCTTCGTTCAACTCCAGGAGACCTGCGCAGAAGTGAACAGGTCTCCATTGCTGCCGGCCCGCG
This sequence comes from Rhinoderma darwinii, assembly GCF_050947455.1. NCBI lineage: Eukaryota > Metazoa > Chordata > Amphibia > Anura > Rhinodermatidae > Rhinoderma > Rhinoderma darwinii. Next base: position 366,369,519 of record NC_134690.1, on the reverse strand, counting down.
TGGGAACGGGATTAAGGTGAGTTTCAATAGTTTTGTTATTTTATTGTAATAAAAAAGTGTGTAGCTTTATCTACAGGGGGGGCTTTAACTATGGGGGGGGGTGGTTTGATCTACAGGGGGGCTTTATCTACAGGGGGCTTTATCTACAGGGGGGCTTTATCTACAAGGGGGCTTTATCTACGAGGGTGGCTTTATCTACAGGGGGCTTTATCTACAGGGGGGGCTTTAACTATGGGGGGGTGGTTTGATCTACAGGGGGGCTTTATCTACAGGGGGCTTTATCTACAGGGGGGCTTTATTTACAAGGGGGCTTTATCTACGAGGGTGGCTATATCTACAGGGGGCTTTATCTACAGGGGGGGCTTTATCTACAGGGGGCTTTATCTATGGAGGGGCTTTATCTACACGGGGGCTTTATCTATCGACCACCATATACAGGAGTGGGCTATATCTACAGGGGGCTATATACATGGGTGGACTATCTGTGGAGCACTATATACAGGGGTGGACTATCTGTGGAGCACTATATACAAGGGTGGACTATCTGTGGAGCACTATATACAGGGGTGGGCTATATCTACAGGGGGGCTATATACATGGGTGGACTATCTGTGGAGCACTATATACAGGGGTGGGCTATATCTAGACGGGGCTATATACACGGGTGGGCTATTTGTGGAGTACAATAGGGGGAGCTATTTGTGGGACACTATATACAGGGGTGGGCTATATGGGGGCACTATATACAGGGGGCTCTATAGCAGGCACTACTACAAGGGGCACAGTGTGTGTGTGTGTGTGTGTGTGTGTGTGTGTGTGTGTGTGTGTGTGGGCTTGATCTACAGGGGGGCTTAATCTACAGGGGGACTTTATCTACAGGGGGGCTTTATCTACAGGGGGGGCTTTATCTACAGGGGTGGCTTTATCTACAGGGGGTTTTATCTACAGTGGGGCTTTATCTACAGGGGGCTTTATATATAGGGGGCTTTATCTACAGGGGCGCTTTATCTATGGGGTGGGGCTATCTATGGAGCACCATATACAGGGGTGGGCTATATCTACAGGGGGGCTATATACACAGGTGGGCTATCTGTGGAGCACTATATACAGGGGTGGACTATCTGTGGAGAACTATATACAGGGGTGGGCTATCTGTGGAGCACTATATACAGGGGTCAGCTATATCTACAGGGGGCTATATACACGGGTGGACTATCTGTCGAGCACTATATACAGGGGTGGACTATATGTGGAGCACTATATACAGGGGTGGGCTATATCTAGAGGGGGGCTATATACATGGGTGGGCTATCTGTGGAGCACTATAGGGGGAGCTATTTGTGGGACACTATATACAGGGGTGGGCTATATGGGGGCACTATCTACAGGGGGCTCTAGAGCAGGCACTACTACAAGAGGCACAGTGTGTGTGTGTGTGTGTGTGTGTGTGTGTGTGTGTGTGTGGGGGGGGGACACAGTGTATGGTGTATGGTACGCTATTATATTTAGGGACGTAGTGTGTGGTATAATGAAAACTTTATCTTTGTTTATAGCTGTAGAGATGTTGGAAATGTAAGAAGCTGAAGACATATGAGTGTCAAACTGCAGAAATGGTCTGTGACCGGGAGAAATCATCATAGCGGTCTGGGCCGGATGGAGAAAAAGAACTAGAATCTGAGACGTCACCGGTGAGTCACTTAATGTAAATGTTTATTCTGCCACTAATCAGTAATGTAGTCACTGTATGATCTGCAGTGAGATGATGGGTGGTAGGATGATTTATTTTTTGTGAAACAGCAACTCCCAGCATATCCTTACCATTGTTCGGGCCATTCTGGGAGCTGTAGATTTACGCCGTACATACCTATACGGCAGGGGTTGCACTAAATTGAGCTGTATTTGTGCTGGTGCTGTATTTATATACTGAGCACTATTCTGGGGTTGTGTATAGAACTATATGGCTTGTCAAATGTACAAATGTTTTTATGCTCGGGTTACATAAAAAAAATGTGTAAAAGAAATGACATGTCATTGATTGGTAGAGAAAACAAACACGGCGAGGGGGAAGGAGCTGTCGGGAAAGAGGTTGGGGGGGGGGGGCACCAAAGTGAACCTTTGCCCCGGGTGCTGGAGAACCTAGCTACGCCTCTGTCCATGGGTTCCAGACTTCAGGCAGTCATTGTCTGCAAAGGATTGTCTACAAAGTATTAAAAAAAAACATTTTATTTATGGTAATGTTAATTTATCCAATTACTTTTGAGCCCGTAAAATGAGGAGGGCGTGTAGAAAAATAGTTGCAATTCCTAAACATTTCACAGGATATTTTTGTTCAACCCCTTGAATTAAACCTGAAAGTCTACACTTCAATTGCATCTCAGTTGTTTCATTTCAAATCCAATGTGGTGGCAGCAGAGCCCAAATCATGGAGATTGTGTCACTGTCCAAATACTTCTGGACCTAACTGTATATCTGTGGCTTTGCCTGTGATTGCATTTGCGGCCTTTTTAAAGAAACAGTTCAAAGAAATGTTTCTATGGAAAACCACATCACTATTCCGCCTGTAAATACTGTCAAAACCACAGCGTCTGCAACTACCCTAACCCAGCATTCAAACAAATTAAAATACTCCCAAATAAAATGTGTCTTAGTCCACCTTCACATGGGCAGATTTTGGTAAGCATTTTACATCAGCCAAAATCAGGAGTGGGTCCAAAGCAAAGTACTAATATTTCCATTATACTTTTTCTCTATTTATGTTCCACTACTGGTTTTAGTTTACAAATACTGATGCAAAATACTGACCAAAATTCTGCCTTGCAAAAAGTGGCCTTAAGGTTATAAAGAGACATTCGAACACTGATATTATGTAGCCAGCCCCAGTGTGTTACCAGAAACAGAACATTAGCAACTGGGTGCTAAACCACAAGTGACTAGGAAAAAGACTACTTGATACTATGCTAGACATAAAGGAAATTATAATAAAGCAACAGACAGCAGAGAGGGGTACCAGATTACTAATCTGGGTTAATTTGGTTACAATAAAACTTGAGTGCAACATCTAGAATTAATGGTACATTCTAATCAAAACTGATATACTGTGCTATGCCTAGTACATGGACACAGGGTTCAAAGGACACCAAAGAGAGAGCCCCTGTGTCATGCACCACCCCCTCAGCTCCTGCACTAAGTATAACACCATATATCAGTTTTGCCTGGAATGTTCCACTTAGCATTTTTTTGGTATAACGATTACACCTAAAAGTTTTTTTTTAAAAATGGTTCAAACCTGCTGGATCGAGAAAGGCCGTGCACAAATGTTTTATGTCTTGGAGCAAATTTGTTGGATATCCTAAATCTTTGTGGAATACACTAATTTCTTTTTTAACCCCTTCATGCAAAATGATCTACATTGCTGCATGATGCCCGCACAATAACCAGCGGGAGTGTGGCTGTGATTGACAGCCATGCTCGAACTAACGGCTGGTATCAAAGAAAACTAAAATCCCCTAGTTTAACCTCTAATGCACCATGATGGTTACTCATCGCGGTGTGGACAAAGGCAGGCGCTTCCTTTGACCTGTGCCTGATAACTAGCGAGGTCTTGCGGCTTTAGGCAACTTTCACCAGTATTTTGGTCAGTATTTTGTAACAATATTTCGAAGCTAAAACTAGGAGTGAAGCCTACACAGTGAAAAAGTATAATACAAAAATTTGCATCTATTGGTTTTATATTTCAGAGTAGTTATTCTGCAAGTATTATAAACTTTGAAATAAGGTGATCTCTGAAACAAGCTTCTTTGTCTTTATGAGATACACAAGGAACACATATTTGGTATTCTCATACTTGGGAGAAGTAGCAGAATGTGAAGTTAGATACATTTTACCAGTGGGCCTGACTGTGTGTCAAAAGGGCTGCTGTACAATGACACATTTGCCAAAAAAGATTAACATTTTAGGGTATGTTCACACGGCCTATTTTCGGACGTTTTTTGGGCCGTAAATGGCCGAAAAACGGCCGAAAAATCGGAAGCAGAACGCCTCCAAACATCTGCCCATTGATTTCAATGGGAAAAATGGAGTTGTGTTCCGACGGTCTCCAAAAACGGCCGTAAAAAACACCGCGAAAATAGCGAGTGGCTTAAAAAATTTTGAAAATCAGGAACTGTTTTCCCTTGAAAACAGCTCCGTATTTTCAGACTTATTTTAGTCTAGCGTGTGAATATAGCCTTATTGTTTTCTGTCTTTTTCAAGAAAATGTAAGAAACAAACTGGACTTTCTAAAAGGATGCTAAATCCCTTGACAAAGACCTTGAGGGGTCTACTTTTGTAAATTAAGTCACTTATGGGGTGTTTATAATGTTTCATTTGCTTTAGAGCGCCAAAATAGCCTCCTTCTTCGCCAGGCCCTGGCATATAACCCTACAGTAAATAAAGTACACATATTAGGTATTCTCACACATGGGAGAAGACGCAGAATGGGACATGAGATTAATTTTTCCCATGGTCCATACTGTGTAGGAAAAGTGCTCGTGTAAAATACATAATTTGTCTTTTCTTTTCTTTTTATTCAGATTTTGCGCACTTTAGAATTTTTTAAAAAAAACGATACATACTAACATATATTATGTAATCTAAAGCCCTATCTGCCCTTGCAGATGATTTCTGTACTGAAATATATATTTCCTCCCTTCACAGATGAGAGCAGGTTCACTCTGAGCGTATGTACTGCCTGCAACATGCAGCATGACCGGTTTGGCGGTGGGTCACTGATTGTCTGAGGAGGCATATTATTGCTTCTTTGAAGCGGGGCATTGAAGTCTTATGAAAGTATGAAAGCTCTAAACACAGAAGCATAACTTAAAGCTCCTGGATCCCAATGCAAAATCTGTAACATGCCCCACCTACTATGTGCAATTTATAATACTGGTGTCTTCTTATGTGGAACTGGGGCCTTTTAGGTAGGGCTTCTACCTCTGGACCGCCTATTGCTATGCCCCTGCCTTTGGTCCAGCTCCACATAAGAGTGCTAACAATGTAATGCAAATAATATACATTTAATAAACTACAGTATGTTGGACTATATAGACATAGGGGGAGATTTATTGAGACTGACCTACGCCAGTCTTGTTTTAAAGAAAGCTAAAGTAAGCTGCGCCTAATTTATTAAGAGGCGCGCTCCTTTTATTAAATTAGGCACATCTCTAAATGTCCATGCATCTTAAAGGGAAATCTACGCCAAGTATGATCTGGCATAGATTTCCACTATCATTTAAGCCAGTTTTTGGCGTAAATTATAGTAAATTTGTCAGGCCGCAGCAGGCCAAGCCTACTTTTTCATGCATATTGCGCCTTTTGATGCATTTATGAACTTTTTACACCAGAAAACTGGCAAACAAAGGTTAATAAATTCCCATAGAGCTTTTCGTTTTTCTTTGGCAATTCTGCTCCCCCCTCACTTTAGCTTTTGATTTCCTTACATCTTTGACTTGGGTTCATGACATGAAGTGTCAAATTCCATGAAACTACAGTTTTAAGATAAACCTTCTGTAAAATCAATGCCCATAAGCGTAAAAGCATTTCAACCGTCCACTTTAAACCTCAGGGACAGATCTGAGCATGGTAAAATGAATAGAAACCCCAATCTCTGTTCTCCTTAATGCTATCTCTGTGGGTTGCGAAGTGATTTTCTTTTGATATTACCTAGCACTTCCATTTGTGCTCCAGGTAGACAGTATGTTTCAGTAATGGTTATCTACTCCCAGACAGTTTCCTCACAATAAAATTGCCACTGTCAAAACTGAATGAATGACAGCATAATTGTTACAATCACCTAAATCGACTTTCAGCTGCAAACCACATACCTCATAAAATGTTGGAGATGACAATAAAAAGCCAATAGTTAAACCGTTTTATGTAGTTACCTAGTAGCAACAAAAATATCCTGTGGAACGCGGACAATCAATATATGTGAAATCGTAGAAGTAGCTATATTGGCGAAAAACAAGTGGCACTGTACTGGAAGATGAATTTAAAAACTGAATTGGAAAATATTATCTATTAATGTGTCCATGGGCTCTCATTTTAAGAAAGGCTGTGATTCATTTACATAATATAGTTCTAATTAAATGGCTTTAGAATACACAAGTGCCACTTATACATGATCTTGGGATTAATAAGAGTTGCCAATTTCTTTTCAGTAGTAGTTACAGTTTATTGATTTAGTTGGCAAAGATGCCATGTTGTTATTCATTCTGAAAGATTAATGCAATTTTTTCAAACTGGCTGATAGGGAATTAATGTTTTACACACCATTTAGTAATAACAGAGGTGTAACTTGAAGCAACTCCGCTCTGTAACAGCGGGGTTCAGGATTGTATTATCGCGTGTGGTTGGTAATCTCTTATCTTTTGTGGCATTAGACATAGTTCAGCCTAACATGGTGTAATCTGGAGAGGTACAGTATAGATACATGGTAAGTCTTGTTGATATTTGCATGAAGTTTTGTTTTATGTATATACCCCCCCCCACACACACACACACACTATATTGATTATTGATCTAGTAGCGTCATATTGTTAATTATGCCTGAACCTGCACCTGACTGTCAATAAATCTTTTCATTAATCATTGTCTTTTTTTCGGCTGTTTTGATTTATTTGTAATAAAGGTATACTTGTTTATATTATCTTTATATACTGTGATTCTAGAATTGTAAGGGATGTCATGTTGTAAGTTCTTAAATACTATGTACACCTTTGAAATCGTTTTCATTTTTTGTTTTGTTTTTAACCCCTTCAAGACACAGCCTGTTTTGGCCTTCAGGACACAGCCAATTTTTTCAAATCTGACATGTTTCACTTTATGTGGTAATAACTCCGGAATGCTTTTACCTATCCAAGCGATTCTGAGACTGTTTTCTCGTGACACATTGGACTTTATGTTACTGGCAAAATTTGCTCGATACATTAAGTATTTAATTGTGAAAAACACCAAAATGTAGCGAAAAATTGCAAAAATTTGCATTTTTCTAAATTTATATGTATCAGCTTGTAAAACAGATGGTAATACCACACAAAATTGTTGCTAATTAACATCAGCCATATGTCTACTTTAGATTGGCATCGTTTTTTGAACATCCTTTTATTTTTCTATGACATCACAAGGCTTAGAACTTTAGCAGCAATTTCTCACATTTTCAAGAAAATTTCAAAAGGCTATTTTTACAGGGGCCAGTTCAGATGTGAAGTGGATTTTAGGGCCTTATATTTTAGAAACCCTCGATAAGTCACCCCATTTTAAAAACTTCACCACTCAAAGTATTCAAAACAGCATTTAGAAAGTTTCTTAACCCTTTAGATGTTTCACAGGAATTAAGGCAAAATAGATGTGAAATGTTCAAATTTCTTCTTTTTTTTTGCAGAAATTCATTTTTCATCTATTTTTTTTGTAACACAGAAAGTTTTACCAGAGAAACACAACTCAATATCTATTGCCCAGATTCTGCAGTTTTTCTAAATACCCCACATGTGGCCCTAGTGCGGTAATGGACTGAAGCACCGGCCTCAGAAGCAAAGGAGCACCTAGAGGATTTTGGGGCCTCCTTTTTATTAGAAAATATTTTAGGCTCCATGTCAGGTCTGAAAGGCTCTTGCGGCACCAAAACAGTGGAAATCCCCCAAAAGTGACACCATTTTGGAAACTATACCCCTTGAGGAAATTATCTAGGGGTATAGTGAGCATTTTGACCCTGCAGGTTTTTTGCAGAAATTATTGGAAGTAGGCCGTGAAAATGAAAATCTACATTCTTTCAAAGAAAATGTAGGTTTAGCTAATTTTTTCTAATTTCCACAAGGACTAAAAGGAGAAAATGCACCATTACTTTTGTAAAGCAATTTCTCCCGAGTAAAACAATTCCCCGCATGTGGTCATAAACGGCTTTTTGGACACACGGCGGAGCTTAGAAGGGAAAGAGCGCCATTTGGCTTTTGGAGCTCAAATTTAGCAGGAATGGTTTGCGGAGACCACGTCACATTTGCAAAGCCCCTAAGGGACCAAAACAGTGAAAACACCAAAAAAGTGACTCCATTTAGGAAACTACACCCCTTGAAGAATCCATCTAGGGGTGTAGTGAGCATTTTGAACCCACAGGGGTTTCATAGATTTTATCAGAATTGGGCAGTGAAGATAAAAAAAATCTTTTTTTTCCAATAAGACGTAGCTTTAGCTCAACATTTTTCATTTTCTCAACAAATAAAGGAATAAAAGCACCCCAACATTTGTAAAGCAACTTCTCTGGAGTACGGCAATACCCCAATTGTGGTTATAAACTGCTGTTTGGGCACACGGCAAGGATCAGAAGAGAAGGAGTGCCATTTGGCTTTTGGAGCACAGATTTTGCTGGATTGGTTTCTTGACACCATGTCACTTTTGCAAAGCTCCTAAGGTACCAGTACGCCCCAAAAGTGACTCGATTCACGAAACTACACCCTTGAGGAATCCATCTAGGGGTGTAGTGAGCATTTTGACCCCACAGGTGTTTCATAGATTTTATTAGAATTGGGCAGTGAAAATAAAAAAAATCCTTTTTCTTCGTAGTTTTAGCTGAAAATGTTTCATATTCTCAACAAATAATGTAAAAGAGCACCACAACACTTGTAAAGCAACTTTGTCTGTGTATGACAATACCACATATGTGGTCATAAACTGCTGTTTAGGCACAGAGTAGGGCACAGAAGGGAAGGAGCGCCATTTGGCTTTTGGAGTACAGATTTTGCTGGATTGGTTTCTGGGCGCTATGTCGCATTTGCAAAGTCCCTGTGGGACCAAAACAGTGGATCCCCCCAGAAGTGACCCCATTTTGGAAACTACACCCCTCAAGGTATTCACCTAGGGGTGTAGTGAGCATATTAACCCCACAGGTGATTGGCAGAAATTGGTGTGCACGTGATATTGCAGAGTGAAAATGTTTTTTCAATAGATATGCCAATATGTGGCGCCCAGCTTGTGCCACTGTAGACACACACCCCAAAAATTGTTAAAAGGGTTCTCCCGGGTATGGCGATGCCATATATGTGGAAGTAAACTGCTGTTTGGGCACACTGTAGGGTTCAGAAGTGAGGTAGAGCCATTTGGCTTTTGGAGCGTGGATTTTGCTTGTAGTAGTTTTGTTTGGAGTCTTACTGGTGTTTCCGTTTATAATGTGGGGGCACATGTAAGGCGGGCGGAGTATATAAGGGGCATAGTCAGGTGGTATAGTGGGGTAAAAAAAAACTATAAAATAATCCATAGATGTGTGTTATGCTGTGACACAATCCTTTCTGCACAGGCCGGTGTCGCACTAATAAATGGTCTTTACTTATCCCCCTTTTGGTCCACACTCCGCACCTTTGAAGTTTGGGGAATTTTGCTGGGAAAGTGTTGTCCTGGTATAATACGGGCACCGTCGCTTCCAGCAGATATGTTTGGGCCCTCCCCTTCCTGGATCCCTAATTTTAGGGGCCTTGATAATTCGCCACTTGAAACAGAAGAAATGTTCCCCTCGGGCCGGCACAACTGCATATATTTTTATTTCCTGGCTTATTGGTGCCTTGACTAATTTTATTTTTTCATAGACGTAGTGGTATGAGGGCTGTTTTTTTTTGTGTGACGAGCTGTAGTTTTTATTGGTACCATTTTGGGGTACACGCGACTTTTTGATCACTTGTTATCCTTTTTTTTGGGGAGGCAAGGTGACCAAAAAACAGCAATTCTGGCATATTTTTTTAGTTCTTTTTATACAGCGTTCGCCACGTGTTATAAATTACATGTTACCTTTATTCTGCGGGTCAGTGCGATTCCGGTGATACCTAATTTATAGCACTTTTTATGTTTTACAACTTTTTGCACAATAAAATAACTTTTGTAAAGAGAATGGATTTTTTCTGTCGCCAAGTTGTGAGAGCCATAACGGTTTTAAATTTTTCATCGACGGAGCTGTATGAGGGCTTGTTTTTAGCGAGACGAGTTATAGTTTTTATAGGTACCATTTTTAGGTACATGCGACTTTTTGATCACTTTTTATTTCAATTTTCGGAAGACAAAGTGACCAAAAAATAGCAATTATGTCAGTATTTTTTAGTTATTTTTTTTACGGCGTTCACTGTGCGGAATAAATAACATAATATTTTTATAGTTCAGGTCGTTACGGTCGCAGCGATACCAAATATGTATGGCTTTATTATTTTTTTCAATAATAAATGACTTGATAAGGGAAAAAGGGCGATTGTGTTTTGTGTTATTATTTGAAACTTTTATTGTATTTTTTACAACTTTTATTTTTACTTTTTTGACACTTTTTTTGACACTTTTCTTTAGTCCCACTAGGGGACTTGAAGGTCCAACTGTTTGTTTGATGTTCTAATACATTGCACTACCTATGGTCGGGGCCTAATCAGCTTACGTAATGGCAGACAGGAGTCCATTGTTAGGGCTCCTGTTGCCATGGTAGCAGTCGCCAGCCTTGCCATCGCGTGGCAAGGCTGCCGATTTGCTACAAACCTCTAGGATGCAGCGATCACAATGGATCGCTGCATCGAAGGGGTTAATGCCAGGAATCGGAGCTAGCTCCGGTTCCTGGCGATAGATCGGGGTGTCCGCTGTAACATACAGCGGACACCCACTGCTGATGACGCCGGCTCAGCTTCTGAGCCGGAAGCTGAGCCGGCGCCATCTTGCCGATGGTACCGGAAGCCTCCTGGGCCCCGCCGACGATGGGGCATAGGAGGATTCCGTTGCTGGCGGACCGGGAGGTAAGCATTAGCCCTCCGATCGCCTTTGCAGCCACCGGCAACCCAGCGATCATGTTGCTGGGGCGCCGGTGGCTATAAACTCCTCACATGCTGCGATCGCTATTCAACGCAGCATGTGAGGGGTTAATCGGTCGGATCGGAGGCTAGCTCCAGTCCTGGCCGATACCTCAGGGTGCCAGCTGTAACATACAGCTGTCACCCGGCGGTGATGTCGCTGGCTCAGCTCCTGAGCCAGCTTCATCTCCATGACGTACAGTTACGTCGAGATGCGGGAACAGTCCATCTCCCATGACGTAACTGTACGTGATTTTGCGGGAAGGGGTTAAAAAACATGTATTTTTTTAATAAAAATGTCTATCAGTGTGTTTTGTGCAGCTTTCTAAATACTTTTTATTAAAAGTTATTTTTACTTTTTGAGATACAGCTAGCTTTACATCCTGTATACAGAGCAGCTATATCTAGCGCTGAAACCTGTATCCGTCAGGTCATAGGTCAGAGGCACGCAGGATAGGGCTGTTACAGATCATATCTAAGTTCATCGATAACAGGTGGATCCTGCGTGTCAGAGACACACAGAACCTGCTGTCACTGAACCCGTCAGTCCCACTGACCTGACGGATTCAGATCTTAGTGAACGATACAGCTGCTCTGTACAGAATACAAAGCAGCTGTATCTCAAAAAGTAAAACGTGGGTAGTAAGGTGACCAAGTGTGTTTCTTTGCTTGCGCACACATCTTACCGACATTGCCCATTATGGTGTAAGAGTGTGAGAGTGACCTCCCATTCCACAAAGGGTCCTTATTTATATTGCATTTGCATGATGATATATTGTGCCAGAGTATGGTGTATTTAAGTTACATCAATAACGAGGAGAAGCGAAGCAGCACTCAAAAAAACTTGGTTTTACTGATCCAACATCCACTACTGGATGTTGGATCAATAAAACCAAGTTTTTTTGAGTGCTGCTTCGCTTCTTCTCGTTATTCATGTGCACTAGAAAAGGAGAGGTCACTCCTTGCTCTGAAGCATAGCACCAGCCTTATTAGGCATGGAACCACAGTGCTGCTCCTATCTTTGATTTTTGTGTATTTAAGTTATGTACTGTGTCTTTAAATTAAATGTGCCTGCAACTACCTGCCTTTTTTCCCAGGAGTTGGAGATTCCAAAGGAAGAGATGTTGCTGCGTCATTTGTATGCATGTCTTTTATTATAATTTGTACCATATTGTACCTTGATTCTTTTTACAGGCCATGCCAGATGCTGTTACTGTAAATTTTGGCATCAGGAGAAACGGCCTGGACGCTACTTTAGTTGGAATGTACTTGCTGTGGGGACACGGGAGGCATAGCTATGCTACATGCCTCATGCTGGGGGTGGCACTAATCTGTTCCCACCTGACCAAGTTCAGTGAGCAACCTAAGGCCCTTATTGAGAGAAGGGCTGCTGAAGTGCAGTTGGTGCCGGAGGGCGCAAGTGAGGGCCTTGAGAATCAGAGTAGCATCGGCAGGAAACCCCCATGTAGAGTTGCCACCTTTTGCACACAAAAAATACCGGCAATGGAAGATGGGGCATGGCTGGGTGCATAGCTTAACACACAATGTGAATCAAAGAGTGTATATTATGCATGCACAGAGAACATACATCCCAACTATTAATTATTGCAAAGAGGGACAACTGATGGCACATTTTTCCCCATTAAACCATGCCTCTGATGGCTCCCTGCTCCACCATTGGATTCAACTGTATCTGAGTCCTGAGGATGCAGATACAGTTGAATCCGGGACATGCCACCGCAACTAAAAAGTACCGGCTTCCAATAAGGCTGCTAAAAACAAATACTGGCACCGGTCTGACCATAAAAATACTGGTCAGGCTGGCAGAATACCAGGCAGGTGGAAATCTTACCCCCATGAATGACAGTGTATGATTGGCAGGTGGATGGGCAGAAGACTCCTCGCAATTAGATTTGAATAGCATGTACCAGAGGTCAACTGAAGGGCTGTATCAGGAAAGAGTGCCGAGACTCTATACTACAACTAAGTGTTGAGTCAGCCATCATTACCTGAACCAAGTTGAGTAGCATTGTGCTGCTATCTGCATTGTGGCTGTGCATGAGTGCAACACTGGCATAGTAAAAGGAGGTTCTTTTGCCATTAAAATTGGTCTCCCTTCCATTTTTCTATGACTCGCCTGCACATTGGCCTTATCCACCTTGGCCTACATTACACCCACATACCTAGGTCATTAGGCTAGACACCCACAGGGCCACCACAAATGTTTGTTACACAAATGTAAAAAAAAGTGCACACATATTGAGCACACAGTACTAGACTGGGATTATAAAATAAATACACATAATGTCTGAAGAAGTATGGTAGTTTAAACTTACCATCTTAATTAGAGACCTTATTGTTAAACCCCCACAGTACCACAGTTAATGGAAGTATAATAGAATCATATAAAATATTTTCTACACTACTAGGATATACCATATATTAAACCTACAATTAAATATACATTGCCCATACCATGGTCAGTGGCAGAACACGTATTGCCCAATCACAACCCTTATGTGTTCTTTCATACTACTGCTAAGCATAACCAGTGTCTAATAATAAGGCCACATGTGGTGACCAACTGACAGGTCCTGGCAATAATGTTTACCAGGATCGTTCTCAACATGATTAAGGCCTGATGATCTGCCCCCTCACGCAACTGCACATAAAAACTGAATTTAAAAAAATTCCCATATCTCAGCAGCCAGTCACCTTAAAATGTGTGTGCACCCTTTAACTTCATGTCGCTTTTAGGTGTAACATTCTGAACTGATATCTTTATATTGTCAGAGCTACATTTTTGTGATACACAGCTCCAAATCCCCAATGTAGATATAGAGTTAAATTATAAAATTATGACTGCTTAAAGCCACCACTAGAGGGAGCTTTTGAGCTTACTGCCTTATTATTGAGTTTAATGTAGAAATCGTATGCAGGAAGCTCCCATGTGGTGGCTTTAGGCAGCCAGAATTTTTTCATTTAACTCTGTGGCGGTGCATTAGGCGCTCTATATCAGAAAAATTTAGCTTTCACCACAATAAAGATATATTTAGAAATTAGGTTAAGAAGTATAGAGTGTTGTAGGTATCTAAATTGAAAAAAATAAAATAAAATGGTGTTCACTGGTGGACTCTCACTTTAGCTTTAATTGATTCAATTCTAGCTTATAGGAGAACGCCAATAAGAGCTGTATACATTATTTTATTTTTAAACTAAACTATGAACATCAGATTCTCCAAGTTATTGACAGAATTTCCTAGTCTCCCTGAAGCAGAGAAAGACTTGTTACCTACCGGCTGTCAAAGTAAAAAAAATATTTTCTCATGAAATGATGGATTTCAAGCAGTGTAGTGATAGCCGGGATTAAACAGCATCCCTGGTGTGACTGGAATGAAGAGATGATCATAACATGTTTATATCTTCAATAAAACATATTGATATTTGTAAGGTTTGATCCAAGAAGTCAAGAAACTATTTTCTTCCTGACAATATTACAGATTAAAAAAATACATATATATATTTGTCAGAGATTGTAAGGTCTAAATTTCATTTTTCCTGCTAGGTGAGAAAAAATGTGGCCTACAAAATCCTGTTTTGGGCAAACAAAAAGCATAAATGCAATACGTCTATGTGAATAAACTATATAAAAAAAATGAAACTTCTGTACACTGTAGTTTAGGACTGCAGGTAAACCTACTAAATTATCTTAAATTGGTTGTCACTTGAGACCCCCCTTTATTAAAACAGTTAACAAAAACATCTCTATCTCTCTAGGGTACCTAGCCCATTTGTGTATTACATGGTTACCCATTCGTTTAAATGACTGACATGTAATACAACGGTTTCCCTGCAGTAGAGGAAAGCAGTAGGGAAATGTTTTGCTGGTACTAGCTGATTGTTTGGGGTTTCTGGAGCCAAACCAGATGTGTAGCTAGGGGTTTAGCACAGAGGGGGCAAAACATATCTGAGTGGGCCCCAACCCAGTGGGTCCGCCTAACGCATGTTTACAACTTTAGAGGCACATTCTAATTATATACCAGCCATCATGCCTGTATATAACCCTCATCATCACTGTATATAACTCCATCATCCTATAATATACCAGCCATCATCCCTGTATATAACCCCATCATCCCTGTATATAACCCCATCATCCCTGTATATACCAGCCAGGCTACCCCTGCCGTATAGGTTTGTATGGCGTAAAACTACTGCTCTGAGCATGACCCGAACAATGGTAAGGATATGCTGGGAGTTGCTGTTTCACCCAAAAAAAAATCATACCACCCATCATCTCGCTGCAGATCATACAGTGACTACAGTACTGATTAGAGGCAGAATAAACATTTACATTAAGTGACTCATCGGTGACGTATTTTCAGATTCTAGTTGTTCTTTTTCTCTTTTATTCTCTATCCGGGCAAGACCTCTATGATGACTTCTCCCAGCCACAGCCCATATCTGCAGTTTCCTGCTCACCTTCTCACTTTTAAAAAATTTCTGCACCTATAAACGAAGATTAAATTCTCATGGTGCCACACACTATGCCCTAAATATAATAGAGCCATACACTTTGTCGCTGATTATAATAGCACCATACACTGTGTTACACACACACACACACACACACACACACACACACACACTGTGCTCCCTGTAGACTGTGCCCCAGAGATCTCCCTGTAGATAATACCCACATACAGCCCCCTGTGGATAGTGCCCCACATATAGCCCCCCTATAGATAGTGCTCCACATATAGCCCCCTGTAGATAGTGCTCCACATATAGCCCCCTGTAGATAGGGCTTTACATATAGCCTCTCTGTAGATAGTTCCACACATATAGCACCCTCTGTATATAGTGCCCCACATATAGCCCCCCTGTAGATCGTGCCCTACATATAGCCTCCCCTGTAGATAATGTCCCACATATGGCCTCCCTGTATATAGTGCCCCACATATAGCCCCCCCTGTATATAGTGCCCCACATATAGCCCCCCCTGTACATAGTGCCCCACATATGGTCCCCCTTAGTGTCCTACTTATAGTCTCCCCTGTAGATTGTGCCCCACATATAGCCTCCCCTGTAGATAGTGTCCCACATATAGCCACCCAGTAGATAATGCCACTCACACTTTTAAGTGAAAAAAATAACAACTTTACATACTCACCTTGATCCTGTCCCCGCGCCGTACTGTTTTAATTAGTAAAAAAAATATGAGTGACATTCCCTTTAAGAACTGTTGTTCCACTGTTGTTGTGTTGTTGTTGTTGTTGCTGCTGTCTTTGTATTCCCTCCAGCAGTGGTGAAACCGTCCACTGTCTGGCAATGATGAAAGAAGAAATGCTACGATATGCAACAATGACGAGGAGGGTGGTTAATCCGGCCACCTTGACTGTTTTTTTATAGGGTAAGGCAAGTTGCTTGGCATGTACACATCTTAATTAAGAGCGCCAGGATATACAACCCCGACGTGAATTAAAATTTTTGACTAACATTCTATGTAACTAATTAATAAAGTTGCTAATATCTAGTCTGTATTAAATCTGAAGACTTTACGTCCTATTCTCCCTACCACTGCCCTGCCGGAAGTTCTTAATTTCGTCTGTCTCTTTTTTTTCTTAACACAGGCTCGTGCACGAGAGTTAGAATACACACAGCCCTGTGTTGATACTTCACTGACATAAATAACGACACAGGGCTGTTCTTTACTAATTATTCTGCCCCCTCTGTGTCTATTGGCCCCCTCTAGTTCTCCCTTCCCCTTTAGTTTATCCCGCCCACAGAATCACGTGACCGCACCTCAGATATCTAATGTGATCTCCAAAATAATATATGTACCACATTTAGGAGGCCGTGGACCAATAGGATGCCTCAAAACCCGGGACTTCTGATGTACACCCGGGTTTGAGGCATCCTATTGATCAACAGTCTCCTCAATGCCCGCCTCTTTGATTATGCCTCAATGCCCGCCCCATTTCCCTCTTATTAGTAAAACTCCTCAGTGCTTGTGCGCTGCACGGCCTGAGAGAAAAAATGCCCCTGGAAAACCCCTTTAAAGGCTGCATGTACTGTTCTGTAAAAGGGTAATGGCGGATGCATGAGTGTGCGTGCGTCATAACTGGGCAGCACTTATAGAGTGTAACAGCTGTGAGCCTGCTGAGTAGTGTTCAGTGTTGAAAGGAAGTTGGCGTGATCTGAGCTCTGCGTACTGTACAGGAGAGGTGTTGCTGCTGTGGAGGTGGACAGAGAGAGAGAAACAACAACTTCTATGGAGCTGGAACTGAGGAGCCTTAGTTGGCTAGTGAGGATCATACTAGTCAGCAGTAGGGTAGCTAGCGGGGGGATGCTGGCCCCGGATGCATTGAGATGGTGGAGCCCACCGCGACCGCCCCCGCCATTACCACTGCCCTCGCTATGGCCACGCCACACAGGGCGGCCGGCTAGCGGTCTGATTTCCGCACCAGTGCAACTCAAACCAGCCGCCACCACCCCCTCCTGCACTAATTGTACCTGCGTCTCTAGGACGCAGATACAATTACATGCATAAGCGCTGAATGGCGGGGCACATTCCGTGCCCGACCATTCACCGCCTAACAATGATGCTGATTGGCAGGGCAGAATGACTTGCCCTGCCAATCAGTGCCTTTCTACGAAGCTAGCGGCACAATGACGTCATCGCACCGCTTCCATTGTTGAAAGGCAGTGATTGATGGGGCAAGTGATTCTGCCCTGCCAATCAGTGCCTTTCAACGATGCTAGCGGTACAATGACATCATTGCGCCGCTTCCATTGTTGAAAGGCACTGATTGAAGGGGCAAGTCATTCTTCCCTGCCAATCAGTGCCCTTCAACGACTCAAGCATCGTTCAGCCCCAGCAGACCTGCTCAGAAGAGAGCAGGCCTGCATTGACACAGGACGGCGTGGGGACGGGATCAGGGGGAGTATGTAAAGTTTGTTTTTTTCACTTAAAAGTATGAGTAGCATTATCTACGGGGGGAGCTATATGTGGGGAACAATCTACAGGGGTGCCTATATGTGGGACACTATCTACAGGGTGTCTATATGTAGGGTACAATCTACATGGGGCTATATGTGAAGCACTGTATACAGGGGTTGCTATATGTGGGGAACTAACTACAGGGGGCCTATATGTAGAGCGTTATTTACAGGGGGGCTATATGTAAAGCGCCATATACAGGGGGCTGTATGTGGGGCACTATATACAGGGGGGCTATATGTGGGGCACTATCGACAGGGGGCTGTATGTGGGTACTATCCACAGGGGGGTCTATGGGGGGCACTACCTACAGGGAGCACTGTGTGTGTGGGACACAGTGTGTGGTGCTATTATAATCAGAGACACAGTGTATGGTGCTATTATAATCAGAGACACAGTGTATGGTGCTATTCTAATTGGGGACACAGTGTATTGTGCTATTATAATTAGAGGCGCAGTGTATGGAACTATTATATTTAGGGGCGTAGTCCGTGGCACCATGAGAATTTTATCTTCGTCTATAGGTGCAGAAATTTTTGAAAATGAGAAGCTGAAGACATCTGAGTGGCAAATTGCAGAAATGGGCTTTGGCCTGAAGAAGTCATCATAGAGGTCTGGACCAGATGGAGAAGAAAAGGGAAAAAGAACAACTATAATATGAAAAGACATAACCGGTGAGTCACTTAATGGAAATGTTTATTCTGCCTCTAATTAGTACTGTAGTCACTATATGATCTGCAGCAAGATGATGGGTAGTATGATTTTTTTTTGTGAAACAGCAACTCCCAGCATATCCTTACCATTGTTCGGGTCATGCTCGGAGCAGTAGTTTTACACCGTACAAACCTATACGGCAGGGGTAGCCTGGCTGGTATATACAGGGATGATGGGCTTTATATACAGGAATGATGGTTTTTGTATACAGGGATTATGGTTGTTATATACAGGGATGATGCTTGTTATATACAGGGATGATGGGTAGTCCAGCCATCATCCCTGCATTAACCTCCATCATCCCTCTGTTTACCAGCCATCATCCCCTTATATAACCCCCATCATCCCTGTATATAACCCTCATCACCCCTGTATATACCAGTCATCATCCTTGTTTATAACCCCCATCTTACCTGTATATTCTAGCCAGGCTGGTATATACAGTGATAATAGGAGTTATATAAAGGGATGGTGGCTGGTATATACAGGGATGATGGGGGTTATATACAGAGATGATAGGGTTTATATACAGGGATGATGGCTGGTATACAATTAGAATGCGCCTCTTCAGTTTTAAATATGTGTTAGGGGGGGCACAATGGGTTGGGGCACACTCAGATACCCCCCTGCGCTAAACCCCTAGCAGGGGTGGTGTGTGAGGCCCCACTGTATGGATAGCTGGATTTTGCAGTGAACAGTATGTAGAGATGTAACCAAAGACAATTAGTGAGAGGTGTACCGGCAGTGGTCAGCAGTAGTGCAAGACAGCGGAGAAAGTCGGTCCACGTGGAGGCTTATAGAGCCTGTATACAGGCACCAAGCAGATAGCCAGCCTAAGTCTGTGACTCTCAGCAGTGAGAATAATTGTAAATTAAGTAACTAATTTGTGCTTAGAAAAAATGTATATATTGTCTATGGCCGTGTCAACGCCGGTCAAAATTGTATGTATTTGAAAGTGCAAGTACAGCTTGCAAGTGTGGGACTCTAACCCCTGCTTTGTTTAATCTTTATCCACCAACATTCCCGCGAGTATATTTCCACCATCTTGCCCCCCCCCTCTTCCACCTTGCACATCCTCCTGTCACGTAGTCATTTAACACAGGCTATTATGACAGTCTGTGCCTGCTGCACCACGGGTAATGTACAGGCTGCTATAAATGGTGGTCTATATTCTGCCTATAGAAAAAAAATATTTATTGGTATTCTTGTTAATAAAAGGTTCCACATCATCAGTTTTACCAGAAAGAGGTTTATTCTTCAGAGGAAGCAGGAATATTAAATGTTAAAAACCTGGTAATGCTGCTTTGCTTTCTCCTTTTCTGAAGATGAGATAATTGGAGTGGTGCACGGCGAATGCGGGACTTTTAAAGGGGAGTCTCCAAGTGCATTGGTGCCTACGACAGAGTTGACCAAATTCTTCTCATTCCCTAGACTATACTCACTTTCACTTTTTAAACTTCTGATATGTTCTACATAACACATTTTTACATGGGGGGTTTAGGGTTAGTGAATTCTTAATAAGATTAAAACTTGGGGGAGGTTTTTTTTTGCCAATGTGGGGGGTGATATTGCTGGCTTTGAATATTAAGGTTTTGCAACTCCAATATTTTAGGATGCATACCTCCTAATAATTCAATTCCTAGTTGCGGGACATTTTACACCCCTTTGCCCTGAACTGTCCTGGAATGCCCCAAATACTTACTGGAACGCTCACTTTGGGGCAAATTTGTAGAATCCCCCTTTGAGGTCCCTTTCCTGCATAAAATGGGGAAATTAGGAAGTATGGGATTGCTTTCTGAACCAATCCCAATTTTTTTTGCTTCTTTTGGCTTCTTCAGTGTTTTTTTGTTGGCTGCCTTTCCTAATTGTAGATTCAGATTGACATGCCAAGGGAATACTTCAGGAACTATTTCAGAAAGTTGTCCATAGATGAAAGCCTTGACAGTTAAGATAATCACATATTTTATTGAAAATAAATATCCATCAAGTCATTTAAATGCACTTTTATATAACCTCCCACATTTCCATGACTTGCAGAACTCCTTTATGTAACTTTAATTCGTGACCTACATAAGACCGAAATGATATTCCTTGCAAGTAAATCACGAGGATCCTGCCTTGTCACTGGCATTTACTCACAGACAATTAAGACCTGAAGGAAGTGCTTCCTCAAAAACCTGCTATTACATATAGATATGGGTAAAAAATATATTTTAGTAAATAGTTTTTTGAAACCTAGCCAAAAAAAAGCAGATGAGCTGACTACCCATAAGATTAACAGGATGCTAGAAATATGGCGACTGCAGTAGCTGCCAATATACTGTACTTTTTCGAAAAATGTTTTGCCAATCCTAAGAACATTTGCTATGGTACAACACTGAACAGTTTATTAACTAGAAGATGATCAGAGTTTTCTATGTAGTGCAATAGCCCATTTATAATATTTATATATATATATATATATATATATATATATATATATATATATATAACATTGGTAAAACAATCCAACAAAGACACTCTTTTAGCATGACATACAAGGTTTATGTACAATAACAAAATCTAAGAGTATGTTCACACATGGCAGATTCGCTGCATAAAAGTATAAAGCGTATCCGCCCTGGTCCCCTCAGGGAATTCCGGCTCAAAAACTACACCAAATTGTGGTGTTTTTCGGGCGGAATGTCTGCTGCAGAAAACAGCACGTAAAAAAAATAAGTCTATATGTACCCGTAGCCATGGCGACACGTCCCTCTGACGTCCTGCAGGCCGGCCTCCTGGGATGATGGGACTTTTTCTGAGTTGTGATTTTTGTGTTTGAATCGCAGCTTTTCCGCTACAAAAATCAACATCTGCTATTTATTGGGGGTTTCATATCTCCTTTGAATTCAATGTGGAAAATATGAAACAGAAAATCAGCCATTCCGCAGCAAAAGTTGACATAAAGCGGAATAAAAAAAATGCAACGCAGGTTAATTCATGAACGTTTTATCGTTAGGTTTTTTACGCAGCGTGTGGATGAGATTTGTTCAAATCTCATCCACTTTGCTGCTACTGTAATATGCTGCGGATTTCCCGCAATGAAATCCGTTTTGGAAAATCTGCAGTATTTATGCTACGTGTGAAGCCGGGCTAGCAGTTTTAGGGCATACAACATATAAAGTTGGGTACAATGAGGGCTTTATATTTACTCTGTTTATTTAATTGGAAATTTGATAATAGGACCTGGTTTTAAGTAATATTGCTAATGATTTTGGAAGGAGGTCATAGGCAATTGTTTTGTATAACTTAGCTCCTACATGGTAACCCCATAGAAAAGTTAACATGAAATAGCTTCATTATTGAGTACAAATCTGTGATTCATTTTATTTGCGGACTCTGTGGAACATTTATAGGAAATGTTCTGCTGACTCCCGGGTAACAGAACAAGTTTGCAGGACATGCCACATAAGTATTTGTGTATGGTAAAGTTGAAGTCATATTCAACTACATTTTCTAAGAGATTAATGTCGAGGAGTGAATATTAAATCTGAAATCAAGTTAAGGACAAATGTATGACCATATTACTATAGGATTGAAGATATCTAACCATATTGGTTAGATTGGTATTGGTATTATTTTATTGTACGATCAGCTTCATTAGTAGTTTATAATACCTGGTATTCTTATCAGTGTGGTGAAAAGATCGCTGATCCACTAGTGGTTTGTAATACCTAATACACCTTCCTGTTGAAAATATTGGAGACTTCCTCCATAGATTACCAGTGTGGTGAAACAATTACCAGTGTGGAGGATTACCAGTGTGGAGGATTACCAGTGTGGTGAAACGATTACCAGTGTGGACGATTACTAGTGTGGACGATTACTAGTGTGGAGGATTACCAGTGTGGAGGATTACCAGTGAGGACGATTACCAGTATGGTGAAACGATTACCAGTGTGGACGATTACCAGTGTGGAGGATTACCAGTGAGGACGATTACCAGTATGGTGAAACGATTACCAGTGTGGACGATTACCAGTGTGGTGAAGCGATTGTCCTTAATTAATGAGTTCCATCTTGGTTTATGATATAATATTTATTACATTTACCCTTGAGAAGAAATAAGCAATTTCTGACACATGGATTTATCAGAAACATATAATACATATATTCACAACATACTAAGTAGATATTATATCAGGTTTTAGAATTACCATTATATTTACCATTGCAGACAAAATATTGTTTTTTTTTTGGGGAGTTCACTTGTTTATTATGAGATACTATTGTGTTTAATGTCAATGGAATGCGATAAGTAAGAGTAACAATATTTAACTGATTTGCCACATAACATTGGAAAGATTTTTCTTTATTAAAGGGGTTGTCTCATAAAGACAATCCCTTCTAAAAAGTAGCCGATTGATCGCCGCAGGTCCAGCATTTTTACACCCCAGTGATCAGCTGTTATCACCGATGGAAGCCACGGTCAGCCACACATCTTCCCTGCAGAAACTGCATCAAAGTAAATTATTCTACAGATATACAGAACAAATACATGTCCTCTTTTTTCTTATGTTGTACACAATATCATTGCACTAGGCCACAGCAGAGGCAGGCATACCATACTGTTGATGAAACATGTGCAGTTGCACAGGGGCCAAGTAGGTAAGGGGGCCCATTGCTGTATGATAAGCAGCTAGCAAGCTTCCTACTGTCTATAGCTTACTGGTGGATTGTAAGAAAAACATAGTGATCTATCATGATATATTAGACAGTAAGGGGCCCATATACAGTTCTCGCACAGAGACCCTATCTTTGTCCACCCTTGGGCCACATTATCAATAAGGATTAATAATAATAATAACGGCAAAGTCTGGGCAAACTGAATCCTCTAGTGGGCCTGTACCACCCTGCATTACATTCAAAAGAGAACCAAATAGCAAAGGTTTGTTTAGATGAATACGGAGCGCTGATAAATCACTACGAAGTGTGTCCAACCTCTAACAACAAGTAGAAAATATTATTATGATATGTGCAGCTCACGGTTTACTTGCGATGTCACAGTTCCACATAGGAGCTCAATAGTTCGAAAACATAACAACACACTGCAGTAAACATCTACATTGTTGATTTGACAGATCTGTAAATCAAACTTGGGGTCTTTATCCTTCTATATCTCTAAAGAGGGAAAAAGAGGGGGACACGGCCTCGCATGGTGTAATTACACAACGACTGAACGATCATAGAACCGAAGGTTTATTATACTTACAAACATACAGAGTAAAACAGCACGTAGATAAAATTCCTGGACAAACGCCAAGCTTAACCCCTTAAGGACGCAGCCTAGTTTGGGCCTTAAGGCTCAGAGCCCATTTTTCAAATCTGACATATTTCACTTTATGTGGTAATAACGTCGGAATGCTTAAACCTATCCAAGCGATTCTGAGATTGTTTTCTCGTGACACTTTGGGCTTCATGTTCGTGGTAAAATTTGGTCGATATATTCAGTGTTTATTGGTGAAAAATTGCAAAATTTAGAGAAAATTTTGAAAAAATTGCATTTTTCAGAATTTAAATGCATCTGCTTGTAAAACAGACGGTTATACCACCCAAAATAGTTACTAGTTCACATTTCCCATATGTCTACTTTAGATTGGCATCGTTTTTTTAACATTCTTTTATTTTTCTTGGACGTTACAAGGCTTAGAACATAAACAGCAATTTCTCATATTTTTAAGAAAATTTCAAAAGCCTTTTTTTTAAGGTACCTCTTGAGTTCTGAAGTGGCTTTGAGGGGCCTATGTATTAGAAACCCCCATAAAACACCCCATTTTAAAAACTAGACCCCTCAAAGTATTCAAAACAGCATTTAGAAAGTTTTTTAACCCTTCAGGCATTTCACAGGAATTAAAGCAATGTGGAGGTGAAATTTGCAAATTTCATTTTTCTTGCTGAATTTCAATATTATTCCATTTTTTTCTGTAACACAGAAGATTTTACCAGAGAAATACTACTAAATATGTATTGTCCAGATTCTGCAGTTTTTAGAAATGTCCCACATGTGGCTCTAGTGCGCTCGTGGAATAAAACACAAGCCTCAGAAACAAAGGAGCACCTAGTGCATTTTGAGGCCTCTTTTTTATTAGAATATATTTTAGGCAGCATGCCAGGTTTGAAGAGGTGTTGAGGTATGAAAGCAATGGAAACCCACCAGAAGTGACCCCATTTTGGAAACTAGACCCCTCAAGGAATTCATTTATGGTTGTTGTTATCATTTTGACCACACCGTTTTTTCACAGCACCTATTTGAATTGGGCTGTGAAATTAAAAAAATGATATTTTTTCCATTAAGATGTAATTTTTGTTCAAAATTTCTTATTTTCACAAGGAATAAAACACCCCATTTTGTTGCCCAATTTGTCCTTAGTGCGGCAATACCCCATTTGTGGTGATAAACTGCCGTTTGGGCCCATGGGAGGACTCAGAAGGAAAGGAGCGCTATGTGTTTGTTGGAGTCCAGATTTTGCTGGATTGGTTTTCGGGTTCCATGTCGCATTTGCAGAGCCCCAGAGGTATGAAAGCAATGGAAACCCACCAGAAGTGACCCCATTTTGGAAACTAGACCCCTCAAGGAATTCATTTATGGTTGTTGTTATCATTTTGACCACACCGTTTTTTCACAGCACCTATTTGAATTGGGCTGTGAATTAAAAAAATGATATTTTTTTCCATTAAGATGTAATTTTTGTTCAAAATTTCTTATTTTCACAAGGAATAAAACACCCCATTTTGTTGCCCAATTTGTCCTGAGTGCGGCAATACCCCATTTGTGGTGATAAACTGATGTTTGGGCCCATGGCAGGACTCAGAAGGAAAGGACCACCATTTGGCCTACTGGAGCTTTTCTTGTGCTAAGTCATGTAGGCAGAAGCCCCTGAGGTACCAGTACAGTTAAAACCCCCGAGAAGTGACCCCATTTTAAAAACTACACCCCTTAAGACATTCATCTAGTGGTGTAGTGAGCATTTTGACCCCACAGTTATTGTGTAAAAGGTAATGCGCAGCAGATGGTGCAAAGTGAGATTTGCAATTTCCTATGCATATATGCCATTTCAGTGTCTGATATATTGTGCCCAGCATGTGCCACTGGAGACATACACCCCATAAATTGTAATGTGGGTTCTCCCGGGTACGGCAATACCCTACATGTGGCTGTTATTAGCTGCCTGGGCACACGACAGGGCTCAGAAGGGAAGGACCACCATTTAGCCTACTGGAGCTTTTCTGGTGCTAAGTCATGTAGGCAGAACCCCTGAGGTACCAGTACAGTTGAAACCCCCGAGAAGTGACCCCATTCTAAAAACTACACCCCTTAAGACATTCATCTAGTGGTGTAGTGAGCATTTTGACCCCACAGTTATTGTGTAAAAGGTAATGCGCAGCAGATGGTGCAAAGTGAGATTTGCAATTTCCTATGCATATATGCCATTTCAGTGTCTGATATATTGTGCCCAGCATGTGCCACTGGAGACATACACCCCATAAATTGTAATGTGGGTTCTCCCGGGTACGGCAATACCCTACATGTGGCTGTTATTAGCTGCCTGGGCACACGACAGGGCTCAGAAGGGAAGGACCACCATTTAGCCTACTGGAGCTTTTCTGGTGCTAAGTCATGTAGGCAGAACCCCTGAGGTACCAGTACAGTTGAAACCCCCGAGAAGTGACCCCATTTTAAAAACTACACCCCTTAAGACATTCATCTAGTGGTGTAGTGAGCATTTTGACCCCACAGTTATTGTGTAAAAGGTAATGCGCAGCAGATGGTGCAAAGTGAGATTTGCAATTTCCTATGCATATATGCCATTTCAGTGTCTGATATATTGTGCCCAGCATGTGCCACTGGAGACATACACCCCATAAATTGTAATGTGGGTTCTCCCGGGTACGGCAATACCCTACATGTGGCTGTTATTAGCTGCCTGGGCACACGACAGGGCTCAGAAGGGAAGGACCACCATTTAGCCTACTGGAGCTTTTCTGGTGCTAAGTCATGTAGGCAGAACCCCTGAGGTACCAGTACAGTTGAAACCCCCGAGAAGTGACCCCATTTTAAAAACTACACCCCTTAAGACATTCATCTAGTGGTGTAGTGAGCATTTTGACCCCACAGTTATTGTGTAAAAGGTAATGCGCAGCAGATGGTGCAAAGTGAGATTTGCAATTTCCTATGCATATATGCCATTTCAGTGTCTGATATATTGTGCCCAGCATGTGCCACTGGAGACATACACCCCATAAATTGTAATGTGGGTTCTCCCGGGTACGGCAATACCCTACATGTGGCTGTTATTAGCTGCCTGGGCACACGACAGGGCTCAGAAGGGAAGGACCACCATTTAGCCTACTGGAGCTTTTCTGGTGCTAAGTCATGTAGGCAGAACCCCTGAGGTACCAGTACAGTTGAAACCCCCGAGAAGTGACCCCATTTTAAAAACTACACCCCTTAAGACATTCATCTAGTGGTGTAGTGAGCATTTTGACCCCACAGTTATTGTGTAAAAGGTAATGCGCAGCAGATGGTGCAAAGTGAGATTTGCAATTTCCTATGCATATATGCCATTTCAGTGTCTGATATATTGTGCCCAGCATGTGCCACTGGAGACATACACCCCATAAATTGTAATGTGGGTTCTCCCGGGTACGGCAATACCCTACATGTGGCTGTTATTAGCTGCCTGGGCACACGACAGGGCTCAGAAGGGAAGGACCACCATTTAGCCTACTGGAGCTTTTCTGGTGCTAAGTCATGTAGGCAGAACCCCTGAGGTACCAGTACAGTTGAAACCCCCGAGAAGTGACCCCATTTTAAAAACTACACCCCTTAAGACATTCATCTAGTGGTGTAGTGAGCATTTTGACCCCACAGTTATTGTGTAAAAGGTAATGCGCAGCAGATGGTGCAAAGTGAGATTTGCAATTTCCTATGCATATATGCCATTTCAGTGTCTGATATATTGTGCCCAGCATGTGCCACTGGAGACATACACCCCATAAATTGTAATGTGGGTTCTCCCGGGTACGGCAATACCCTACATGTGGCTGTTATTAGCTGCCTGGGCACACGACAGGGCTCAGAAGGGAAGGACCACCATTTAGCCTACTGGAGCTTTTCTGGTGCTAAGTCATGTAGGCAGAACCCCTGAGGTACCAGTACAGTTGAAACCCCCGAGAAGTGACCCCATTTTAAAAACTACACCCCTTAAGACATTCATCTAGTGGTGTAGTGAGCATTTTGACCCCACAGTTATTGTGTAAAAGGTAATGCGCAGCAGATGGTGCAAAGTGAGATTTGCAATTTCCTATGCATATATGCCATTTCAGTGTCTGATATATTGTGCCCAGCATGTGCCACTGGAGACATACACCCCATAAATTGTAATGTGGGTTCTCCCGGGTACGGCAATACCCTACATGTGGCTGTTATTAGCTGCCTGGGCACACGACAGGGCTCAGAAGGGAAGGACCACCATTTAGCCTACTGGAGCTTTTCTGGTGCTAAGTCATGTAGGCAGAACCCCTGAGGTACCAGTACAGTTGAAACCCCCGAGAAGTGACCCCATTTTAAAAACTACACCCCTTAAGACATTCATCTAGTGGTGTAGTGAGCATTTTGACCCCACAGTTATTGTGTAAAAGGTAATGCGCAGCAGATGGTGCAAAGTGAGATTTGCAATTTCCTATGCATATATGCCATTTCAGTGTCTGATATATTGTGCCCAGCATGTGCCACTGGAGACATACACCCCATAAATTGTAATGTGGGTTCTCCCGGGTACGGCAATACCCTACATGTGGCTGTTATTAGCTGCCTGGGCACACGACAGGGCTCAGAAGGGAAGGACCACCATTTAGCCTACTGGAGCTTTTCTGGTGCTAAGTCATGTAGGCAGAACCCCTGAGGTACCAGTACAGTTGAAACCCCCGAGAAGTGAACCCATTTTAAAAACTACACCCCTTAAGACATTCATCTAGTGGTGTAGTGAGCATTTTGACCCCACAGTTATTGTGTAAAAGGTAATGCGCAGCAGATGGTGCAAAGTGAGATTTGCAATTTCCTATGCATATATGCCATTTCAGTGTCTGATATATTGTGCCCAGCATGTGCCACTGGAGACATACACCCCATAAATTGTAATGTGGGTTCTCCCGGGTACGGCAATACCCTACATGTGGCTGTTATTAGCTGCCTGGGCACACGACAGGGCTCAGAAGGGAAGGACCACCATTTAGCCTACTGGAGCTTTTCTGGTGCTAAGTCATGTAGGCAGAACCCCTGAGGTACCAGTACAGTTGAAACCCCCGAGAAGTGAACCCATTTTAAAAACTACACCCCTTAAGACATTCATCTAGAGTGTAGTGAGCATTTTGACCCAACAGTTATTGTGTAAAAGGTAATGCGCAGTAGATGGTGCAAAGTGAGATTTGCAATTTCCTATACATATATGCCATTTCAGTGTCCGATATATTGTGCCCAGCATGTGCCACCGGAGACATACACCCCATAAATTGTAATGTGGGTTCTCCCGGGTACGGCAATACCCTACATGTGGCTGTTATTTGCTGCTTGGGCACATGGCAGGGCTCAAAAGGGAAAGATGAGGGGGATAAGCTGTGCGGAGTGCATCAGGGTAAATTAAAAATCAAGGGATGTATGGTACATTTTAAAACAATCTTTCATACAGAGCCCTGGTTTTTCGGGACACGTGTCGCATTGGTATGTTGTGTCCTTCCTTATCCCCCTCTTATAGCACACTTTGCACCTCTTTTGACTTTTTCCCTTCTTGCCAGTTTGGGGAACTTCTCCTGGAAAGTGTTGCCCTGGTACGATGCGTGTGGCCTCGCTTCCAGAAGTACTGGGTGCCCCTCCTTCCTGGTCGCCAAAAATTAGGTTCTTTATAACCACCTCTTGAAATTCCAGGAAAGTTCCCCTCTGGCCTGCACATCGACGTAGCACGTACGCATTGTACAATGCCATCTGTATGATGTGCACGGCCAGCTTCTTATACCACACCCTCGATTTCCGCGTAGCGCTGTAGGGCTTCAGGACTTGATCTGACAAGTCCACCCCTCCCATGTACCTATTGTAGTCCAGGATGCAATCTGGTTTGGGGGTCTCTGTACTGGTACCTCGTACAGGTACATGGGTACTGGTGTGGCCATGTATTGTTGTCAATACAAGGACATCTCTCTTGTCCTTGTACTTGACACACAATATGTTGCTACTAGAATGTGCCCTGCTCTCACCCCTTCTGAGTGTTTGCCCAAGCAGTGTTTTAGGGAGGCCTCTAAGATTTTTTCTAGCAGTGCCGCATGCCGCAGTCCTTCTGGAAGCGAGGCACTTGAAGAGCGGGACGCTGGTATAAAAATTATCCAGGTAGAGGTGGTAACCCTGGTCCAGCAGTGGGTGCACCAAATCCCACACAATTTTTGCGTTAATTCCCAGTAAGGGGGGGCATTCTGGGGGCTGAATACTGCTGTCCTTCCCTTCATATATCCTGAATTTATATGTATACCCTGATGCACTCTCGCACAGCTTATACAACTTCACGCCATACCTTGCCCTCTTACTTGGCAGGTATTGGCGGAATTGAAGCCTCCCTTTAAAATGTACCAGGGACTCATCAATGGAAATACACTTCTCGGGGGTGTATACTTGGGCAAACCGGGCACTGAAATGGTCTAATAGGGGTCTCAGTTTATATAAACGGTCAAAACTGGGGTCATCTCGGGGTGGGCACTGCTCATTATCGGCATAATGTAGGAAGCGAAGTATTGCCTCATAACGCATCCTGGACATGGCCATACGGTACATCGGGGTGTGGTATAGGATGTCCGTGCTCCAGTAGGTCCTAATGGATGGCTTTTTTAGAAGCCCCATGTTCAAGAGCAGTCCCCAGAACTTGCCCAACTCTGCTGCGTTTACAGGAGTCCACCTCTGGGATTGGGCATAAAATGAGTTGGGGTTCTTGGTGATATACTGTTGGGCATATAAATTAGTCTGGGTGACCATTAGCTCTATAAAGTTATCAGTGAAGAAGAACTTGAAAAAGTCCATCTCACTGAACCCTGCCGTGTTAAATTTGATGCCTGGGCTGCCCGTGTACTCAGGGATTTGGGGTTCATAATGGTCTGGTGTGGGCGTCCAAATGGGGTCACTTCGCTCAGGGGTATCACTTGTTGTGGGGTCACTTCTCTCAGGGATTTCTACTATGGTGGTGGTCCTGGGGCGTCTCCTAGGGGGTCCCTCCTCTTCATCGCTGGATGAGGAGGTAGACAAATAAAATAGTGTATCGCCATCCGACGAGTCTGTGTCGGAGGCCAGAAATGCATACGCCTCTTCAGCAGTAAATGTCCGTTGGGACATGCTTGTTGTGCGAAGACAAAATTTATATACTGCAAAAAAATAAATCCCTAACTGGGAGCAATAGGATAGCACAACTAGCACAAATGTGTGTTTTGTTTTTAGAGAGCAAGTGGACTTCCCTGACACTAAAGCTAACTAGGGCGAGGGTTCCTAACACTAAACCTAACTAAATTTTATGTGGACTTCCCTAACGCTAAACCTAACTACGGCGACGATTCCCTGACACTAAACCTATCTAGATTATTTCAAGCTTCCCTGACACTAAACCTAACTACGGTGACGGGTGCCTGACACTAAACCTATCTAATTATTCCGAGCTTCCCTGACGCTAAACCTAACTACGGTGATGGATCCCTAACGCTAAGCCTATCTACGGTGACCGATTCCTGACGCTAAATTCCCTGACACTATACCTAACTACGCTTTTTGACGGTTCCCTGACACTAACTAACCCTAATACTAAACTAACCAGTTAAATTTTCAAAATTGGCTAAACTAACTATTTTTTTTTGTTTCTTTTTTTTCTTTTTATATTTTTTTTTTTGTTTTATGTTTTATATAGAAAAAAATGAAAAAAAAATCCCCAGGGACCAAGAAATGTGGTCCTGAAGACTGAAAAGTGGTCAGTGATAGGAGATCACTGACCAAAAAACGTGGGTAGAACTCAAAGAGGAAGGGAACAGGAGTGGGTAGTGGATGGGGTGGTGGGAAGCAAAAAAAACGTTGTTTTAGAAACTTTTTTTCACTTTTTTTCACTTCTTTTCTCTCTGACTCTCTGCTCACAACCGATCTCAACGCCTCGCTAACTCCAACAGGGCGTTCAGGGCGGTTGCAGCAGGATGTGAGGTCAGAGAGAGGAAGTGACGAGAATGATCGCTGCTATTGGCTAGTTACTCACTGACTAGCCAATAGCGGCGATCGGCGAGGCGGGACCATAGTAAATGGTCCCGGCCCATTATGCTGTGATAGCATGCTGTCAGAAACAGCAGCTATCACAGCTCAGGAACGCCGGGCTCGAGCACTGCTGTGCTGAATGAGACCGATCGCTGCTATTGGCTAGTTACTCACTGACTAGCCAATAGCGGCGATCGGCGAGGCGGGACCATAGTAAATGGTCCCGTCCCATTATGCCGTGATAGCCTGCTGTCAGAAACAGCAGCTATCACAGCGCATGAACGCGCCGGGCGCGCGCACCGCTGTTCTAACTGCAAGACGTACTATTACGGCATGGAGCGCGAACGATAGAGCTGCCATGACGTAATAGTACGTCAAGGAGCGGGAAGGGGCTAATACTAAACTAACCAGTTAAAT
This sequence comes from Rhinoderma darwinii, assembly GCF_050947455.1. Taxonomy (NCBI): domain Eukaryota; kingdom Metazoa; phylum Chordata; class Amphibia; order Anura; family Rhinodermatidae; genus Rhinoderma; species Rhinoderma darwinii. The sequence continues at coordinate 366,337,241 of NC_134690.1, read as the reverse complement.
TTTCAAAATTGGCTAAACTAACTATTTTTTTTTGTTTCTTTTTTTTCTTTTTATATTTTTTTTTTTGTTTTATGTTTTATATAGAAAAAAATGAAAAAAAAATCCCCAGGGACCAAGAAATGTGGTCCTGAAGACTGAAAAGTGGTCAGTGATAGGAGATCACTGACCAAAAAACGTGGGTAGAACTCAAAGAGGAAGGGAACAGGAGTGGGTAGTGGATGGGGTGGTGGGAAGCAAAAAAAACGTTGTTTTAGAAACTTTTTTTCACTTTTTTTCACTTCTTTTCTCTCTGACTCTCTGCTCACAACCGATCTCAACGCCTCGCTAACTCCAACAGGGCGTTCAGGGCGGTTGCAGCAGGATGTGAGGTCAGAGAGAGGAAGTGACGAGAATGATCGCTGCTATTGGCTAGTTACTCACTGACTAGCCAATAGCGGCGATCGGCGAGGCGGGACCATAGTAAATGGTCCCGGCCCATTATGCTGTGATAGCATGCTGTCAGAAACAGCAGCTATCACAGCTCAGGAACGCCGGGCTCGAGCACTGCTGTGCTGAATGAGACCGATCGCTGCTATTGGCTAGTTACTCACTGACTAGCCAATAGCGGCGATCGGCGAGGCGGGACCATAGTAAATGGTCCCGTCCCATTATGCCGTGATAGCCTGCTGTCAGAAACAGCAGCTATCACAGCGCATGAACGCGCCGGGCGCGCGCACCGCTGTTCTAACTGCAAGACGTACTATTACGGCATGGAGCGCGAACGATAGAGCTGCCATGACGTAATAGTACGTCAAGGAGCGGGAAGGGGCTAATACTAAACTAACCAGTTAAATTTTCAAAATTGGCTAAACTAACTATTTTTTTTTGTTTCTTTTTTTTCTTTTTATATTTTTTTTTTTGTTTTATGTTTTATATAGAAAAAAATGAAAAAAAAATCCCCAGGGACCAAGAAATGTGGTCCTGAAGACTGAAAAGTGGTCAGTGATAGGAGATCACTGACCAAAAAACGTGGGTAGAACTCAAAGAGGAAGGGAACAGGAGTGGGTAGTGGATGGGGTGGTGGGAAGCAAAAAAAACGTTGTTTTAGAAACTTTTTTTCACTTTTTTTCACTTCTTTTCTCTCTGACTCTCTGCTCACAACCGATCTCAACGCCTCGCTAACTCCAACAGGGCGTTCAGGGCGGTTGCAGCAGGATGTGAGGTCAGAGAGAGGAAGTGACGAGAATGATCGCTGCTATTGGCTAGTTACTCACTGACTAGCCAATAGCGGCGATCGGCGAGGCGGGACCATAGTAAATGGTCCCGGCCCATTATGCTGTGATAGCATGCTGTCAGAAACAGCAGCTATCACAGCTCAGGAACGCCGGGCTCGAGCACTGCTGTGCTGAATGAGACCGATCGCTGCTATTGGCTAGTTACTCACTGACTAGCCAATAGCGGCGATCGGCGAGGCGGGACCATAGTAAATGGTCCCGTCCCATTATGCCGTGATAGCCTGCTGTCAGAAACAGCAGCTATCACAGCGCATGAACGCGCCGGGCGCGCGCACCGCTGTTCTAACTGCAAGACGTACTATTACGGCATGGAGCGCGAACGATAGAGCTGCCATGACGTAATAGTACGTCAAGGAGCGTGAAGGGGTTAAAGACTTGACTCAAGTTTCGCCAGTATAGCCTCTATTACTTTTACATTTACCCCGAGTTTGGTTTACGGATCTGCCTAATCAACAACGGAGATCTTTACTGCAATGAGTTGTTATGTTTGGACTTCAAGTACCAGAAAGTCCATAAACTATTGAGCTCCTATGTGGGACTGTGACATCTCAACTAAACTGTGACCTGCGTTTATCATAATTATATTCACTAAAATGTGAGGAGTTTAAGAATAAATAAGGAATTAATCTTATTTTGACGGTGAACAAAATTCAATTGAGACTAGTTCATTATCTTAATAATAATGCAGACTTCACAATAATAAAACCATTATACCAGAGATACTGTACCTGCTCTCTAAGGACCTCTACCACAGTTTCCTAGAATATCAATAGTTGTGTTATCATTACCTTTACGAATTTCTAAGATCCTCTCACTTTCTCATCAATTTGCCCCTAATTTAAGATTTTATCCTCAAGTGGCAAAGCTTATTATCAAACCGAAGATGATGAAAATAGGTTGAAATAAAGAAGATAAATTGCAGTTATTTAGCTTTTATTGAATCAATATGGAATACAAAATAACTGTTTCAATGTCAGTCTTTACTCAGTGGCTGTACAGTTATCTGCAGTAAGAAAAATGTACTTTCTCTGCATTATCAGAATTGAGCTTAAAGAGGCTCTGTCACCAGATTTTGCAACCCCTATCTGCTATTGCAGCAGATAGGCGCTGCAATGTAGATTACAGTAACGTTTTTATTTTTAAAAAACGAGCATTTTTGGCCAAGTTATGACCATTTTTGTAATTATGCAAATGAGGCTTGCAAAAGTCCAAGTGGGTGTGTTTAAAAGTAAAAGTCCAAGTGGGCGTGTATTATGTGCGTACATCGGGGCGTGTTTACTACTTTTACTAGCTGGGCGCTGTGAAGAGAAGTAACATCCTCTTCTCTTCAGAACGCCCAGCTTCTGACAGTGCAGATCTGTGACGTCACTCACAGGTCCTGCATCGTGACGGCCACATCGGCAGCAGAGGCTACAGTTGATTCTGCAGCAGCATCAGCGTTTGCAGGTAAGATCGACTTACCTGCAAACGCTGATGCTGCTGCAGAATCAACTGTAGCCTCTGGTGCCGATGTGGCCGTCACGATGCAGGACCTGTGAGTGACGTCACAGATCTGCACTGCCAGAAGCTGGGCGTTCTGAAGAGAAGAGGATGTTACTTCTCTTCAGAGCGCCCAGCTAGTGAAAGTATTAAAAACGCCCCGATGTACGCACATAATACACGCCCACTTGGACTTTTACTTTTAAACACACCCACTTGGACTTTTGCAAGCCTCATTTGCATAATTACAAAAATGGTCATAACTTGGCCAAAAATGCTCGTTTTTTTAAAATAAAAACGTTACTGTAATCTACATTGCAGCGCCGATCTGCTGCAATAGCAGATAGGGGTTGCAAAATCTGGTGACAGAGCCTCTTTAACAACCAGCAGTTCTGTGAATGCAGCTCTGGACTATAAAAGTAGATTCACACACAGTAGATTTTGTTGCAGAAATTTCTGTGACTAAAAATCTGATCCATTTATCTGAATGGAACTTGCAGAAATCCATGTACCTGCTGCAGAAATAGACCCCATTCAGATGAATGAAACAGATTTTAAGTCACAAAAATTTCTGCAACAATATCTGCCACATGTGAATCCACCCTAATGCAAGGTGTAACCACTGTTCCCTCTAAGCCTTGGGCTCGAACAATGAAAGAGTTAAAAATGACACACCCTGCAGACATGTAAGGGCAGCAGCATAACCAGGGACTGCCGGACACCCTCCCCCCCAGATCAGACCCCCCCCGGACCGAACTCCCCTGGACATTATATATGTATATATATATATATACATATATATATATATATATATATATATATATATATATATATATATATATATATGTTTATGAAAAAGAATAGTGTGTGCAAAGTCCTTACGCCAGGTAGCGTCAGGAAGTTGTCTGTGACCCGGCATCAGGATATTGTGTGCTGTAATGCATATAACGTCCTGATGGTGCCTGGCATCAGGAATTTGTATGTGGCAGCCTGAGGGGAACCGGGGCGGGGATACTGCGGGCCCCATTCTCCTCTGGGCCTGATTGCGATCACACCTCTGCGACCACTATTGTTATGCCACTGGGTAAGGGTGCCCTTACATACAGCAGGTGATGCGTGTCGGAACACCCTAAAGCTGTTATTGGGCTTATTGACTTCATTAGAACATTCATTATATTGGTATGTATACTGTAAAATAGGGACACACCATTTAACGCTTTCACTACCGGGAAAATTTTCACACTTTTGACAAATACAAAAAAAATACTGAATTCTAAGTTAAAACAAATTATAGTATACTCAGCATACCCATATATTTTCTGAAAGTAGACTGCTGGCACATTCTAAAAATGCCCACCAAGCACTTTATACTCATCCAATTTTCCAATTTTGCATCGATATGTTTTGTTGGAAAAAATGCATACAAAATCAGGTTTGTGGCTAAAAATATGACCTAAGTGAAGCCTGAGACGCACAAAGCCCCCTAAAAATAGAAGCTTAAGATGTACAGATTTCATACATGACATTTAGGGTATGTTCACACAGCTTAGCAAAAAACGTCTGAAAATACGGAGGTGTTTTCTGGTGAAAACAGCTCCTGATTGTCAGACGTTTTTGTAGCAACTCGCGATTTTCGCGGCGTATTTTACAGACGTTATTGGAGCTGTTTTTCAATGGAGTCAATGAGAAACGACTCCAAAAACGTCCCAAGAAGTGACATGCACTTCTTTTTCGCGGGCGTCTTTTCACGTGCCGTATTTTGACAGCGACGCGTAAAATAACACCTCGTGGGAACAGAACATCGTAAAACCCATTGAAAGCAATGGGAAGACGTTTGTAGGCGTAATGGAGCCGTTTTTTCAGGCATAATTCGAGGCGTAAAACGCCCGAATTACGTCTGAAAACAGTGTGTGTGCACATACCCTCATGAGAGCACAAAATCTCAATGATCCTGAAGCCAGTAAACATTTGAGTCAACGCCTTTGACAAAATGTCCTAATCAGGCCCAAGAGGTGATTAGACCAGCTGGACAAATTCTCACCCCTGCAGAAAAAAAAGCCATGTCCCCTAAATGTAACAATCAGAGGGCAAATTTCCTCTCAGATTGATAAGTCCCTGTATCGCCCCCCTCTGGGGTCACTGGAAGGCTGTACTGGGGGAGAGATGACAGTAACAGACTGGGTTCTATCTTCCTGCTCTCACTTGCAGCTCCCCCTCCCTTACACAGACACAGAACCATGAAGTAAAGCTATACATTCTGCTGCTTGACTTCAAATGAGTGCTGTGCCCTGAATATGGCACCGACAGCTTTGCTCTTAGCCCACATATTCTAGTTGTTTAAAGTCATGACATATAACATAAATCTTTGGCATTGAAAGGTTTACCGCCCTATAGCCCCTGCAGTCAACTATGCATCAAGAACCACTGCTATAAAAACAAATACAGTCTTTAATGTGAAGCTCCACCTTTGACAAAACTTGGCTACGTAGTCAGCAAATCGGACGTGCTTACATTTATAATATCTTACTTTTAAATAGTGTTACTAACATATAATATTCATATTTCACCCATAGCTGCAGGTACAATAATCCAATCACATTTACATCCACCGCTCACTTACAACAGTATTCTGCATTTAAAGTGCTAAATACAGGCTCATAATAAGAATAAAATATTTGTCAATAACAGCTTGATGATTGTTTCCAAATAATGACAGAAGCCATGAGTTTCGTAGATTAGGGTTTGAGGAGTCTGTATCATTTTATCAGTTAGGCTGCGTTCACACCTGCGTCTGGGCTCCGTTCCGACGTTCCGTCTGAGCTTTCCATTAGGAAAGGAGCCCTGACTGACACAAACGGAAACCAGAGGTTTCCGTCTCCATCAGCCTTGATTTCAATCGTGACGGATCCGGTGCAAATGGTTTCTATTTCTCTCCGTTGTGCAGGGGTTCCGTCGTTTTGACGAAATTAATAACGTACTCGAAAAAGGTATTTATTCCGTCAAAACGACACAACAGAGCACAACGGAGACAAACGGAAACCATTTGCACCGGATCCGTCACTATTGAAATAAATGGTGATGGAAAGGGAAACCTTTGTGTCAGTCGGGGCTTCGTTTCGACTGAAATTTTGACGGAACGACGGAACGGAGCCCTGACGCAGATGTGAACGCAGCCTTACCAAGTCATGAATACTTTCTTTTACACAATATTTAAGATTTGCTTTAATTATTTAGTCAGAGAAAATGTTTTTGAGATTCATCAGTCTCGGCGCCATTGTGTCTTTTTCCTATTTATAAGCCATAAGCACTGAATACAGCTTTAAGTAAAGTATTATCATATTGTGACGTTTTCAGCTCTTTTTCTTGCTAATGTATTTTCCTCTTCAATCAATTACTATTGTGGCTTTCTGTAATGTTTTTACGTGATTAGCCTGATTGTAAATCATACATTAGAATGACTGTGCATTGAGCAAATGACTATGTTATTATCTACTGGTCTTGCCTGCCTTATGTTTCTTTGACATTATTATCAGTGAATTAATACTGTTAAAAAGTATCGTAATATATTAATATTTGTTAATATTGTAAATAATAAATTAATTACTATGCAAACATATTTAATGGACACATCTGAAATCTTAATAAAAATACATATTTTAAATATGTTTGATTTATTTTGTACACCATGCTTGTTTATATTGCTTTGCTATAACTTTTGTCATGCATACCTCAAGATTTTTTAAAAGAGAAAAGGGGGGCAGCAATGTGCTTTGGTCCTGCCCTAGTAATGCCCATGATTATTTATGTGATTACATGTTTAGATGAATATAGTGCCATACAGTACTGTACCTGATATATTTTGCTGAATAGTGTCAACCTTAAAAGTACACATATTGCCCATACAGTTCCACGCTGTGCCCAGACAGTTCCATACAGTGTCATTTATTGGCTAGATATCCCAAAGAGCCATACACTACCCACATAATATCAAACAGAGCCCAGAATATGTCAGACTTTACTTTTTAGGGACAGCTCCAGGTTTATGTGGGCCCTTGGGCGACACAGACTTAGTGGGCCCTTTGCGGGGGGGACTCACGGCGGCAGTAAACCGGCAGGGACGTTAGTGGCTCTCTCTAGGAGCAGAATCTCCGGCCAGAGCGTCGGCAACGGTTAGGCTCCAGTAGGAGGAGCCATGTGGGCAGCGTTATGCACCCGGCGGCCGAGTGTGCCTCCCTAAGGGCGGTGCGCCCCGGCACTTGCCCGGGTTCACCAGGTGCTGACGCCAGCCCTGCCCTTAGTCATAAAGTGAACACAAAGTTCCATACTGTGCCCACATGAAGCCAGATAGTACTAAATGCTAGAGAAGTTTCCGGATAAAAAAAAAATACATTCAAAGCCCACCCAGATTTCCCACATAGTGCTTACAGGTCCCATAGTGCCCTATCCCTTCTCTAGGTTTTAATGTTTTTAATTATATTTTTTTAGTGGGCACAGAGAAGCAGCTCTGTTGCTATAGAGAGGGGGAGGGGTTGTATAGGGAATGTATCCCAATGTAAGCCCATATACTGGTATATGATGCAGCTTTCTTTTGGCATTATACGTCGGAAGTCTTCCCAGCATATACCTGCAACGGAAGTCTCCAAACTTGATGTGCACAGGGCTTTAGCTATTAGATCACAAAATTTACAACACAGAGGCGACAAACTGTTATCTGGTCCAAAGGCAACCAGAGGAATTTTGAAAAAATATTCAAAGCAGCTATATATAAAAATGTAGAAAGCAACACGAATAAACCTAAAATCAGTATAAAAATAACAGTAATGTATAGTATCTACAAACTGACTCACTATGGTTTTCACCGGGTGTCCTTTTTAAAAACAAGGGTTCAGGAACTTTGGTCACTTGGGTCTGTTTGATAGAATCTATTGCATATATCAGTGAAGCATAACTTGTATCTAAATATATTTGGGCTGACAATAAGACAAATCAGGGCAGATTTATTAACCCTGATAAATATGGCCAACCATGCTAAACATAGTAGACCCCTTTCTCTGCCTTACGCCACTTTGCGGCTGGCATACCAACATTTTGTCCCCAAACAATGTTGCTTGCCATTAATATATCTGGTGCATTTTATCTCCTCCTAGCCATTTTTTCTGCAAAAAACATCTAATACACATAATAAATTTTTTGGTGCAATCTGTTCCAGAATTCTGGCGCATTTTACTTAGTAAATCTCCTCCAATGTCTATTAATAGTTTACCATAATGTTAATTTCAAATCTTTTTTCTTTTACAGAATTTTGTTTTTTGCGAACTGATCCACTAACCTTTTTATTTTAAATAAAGAATTTGATATAAATAATCTTGATTGTGAAGACATTAATATCATAAAGTGTATTACTTCTATATCAGTTACACAATAAAATCAGATATAAAAAGACAATATAAAGTAGATTGAGGCAGATTCACCGTTCTGCATTAACACAGTATATTTTTCTCTTAACCTAGCTGTCCAAGTAATTTATTTCCAATGTTACTTAGAAGTAAATGTAGAATTACAAAGTGAAGCTACAGCGAGTTTACTGACCCATTGATTTTTGATTGAACCAAACCATTAATGGATGCAATTAAGATGCTGTTTCAGGGTAAGGATGCATTCGATACGAAGCAAGACATTTCCAGAGCACTTACTGCAACTAGACTGACAGAAAATCACTGAGTAAATATGTAATCGCTGTTCTTCATGTTAGGCTTTTATTGTCCATATACGTACACGATTTAATTTACCAAACCATTTGATCTGCTCCATGGTTCCTGCATGCTGAGACTGAGAGCACAACCTGCTGAGTCGTTACTGGGCTTCTTATTCTCTCTCCTTCTCCAAAAGCATCAATAAATTTCACTACTCGCTACAGTATAGAGCAGGTAAGATACATATCATATTTATTCTATACTGTTGACAAAACCAAATATGTTAAAAAAAAGTATACAAAACAAAAAATAAATTCTATTATAATAATATGGTGACCATTTTTATTTTATTTTTTATCTAAGCAATTCCTAATACAGGTGAAAAAAATGAATATTTAATGTGAGGCAAAGAAGGAATTAAGGAAAAAATTATATGAAATACTATTAGGCCAGGATCATACACACGGTTTTGATGCCGTTTTTGGCTCTATTTTTTTTTAGCTAAAGCCAGATGTAAATCCAAAAGGAAAGTAAGGTACAAAGAAAAGACTAATGCATCTTCTGTCTTTTGTATCTACTCTTGTGTATGCCTAGAAAAACCTTAGCCAAAAACTGTATCAAGTGTGTGTGATAGTAGCCTGAGGCTGGGTTCACACTACCTATTTTCAGGCGTAAACGAGGCGTATTATGCCTTGTTTTACGCTTGAAAATAGGGCTACAATACGTCGGCAAACATCTGCCCATTCATTTGAATGGGTGTGCCGACGTACTGTGCCGACGACCTGTCATTTACGCGTCGTCGTTTGACAGCTGTCAAACGACGATGCGTAAAAATACAGCCTCGTCAAAAGAAGTGCTTTTTTTTACTTTTTACCAACTGGGTGTTGTAAAGAGAAGTGTATGACGCTGACCAATCAGCGTCATACACTTCTCTTCATTCATGATTAGCTGTACTCACAGCACAGCGTGATCTCGCGAGATCATGCTGTGCTGTCACTTACTCACACATTAACTTTACTGAAGAGTCTTGAGAATGAATAGACATCGCCTCCAGCCAGGAAGTGATGTCTATTCACACTCCCGAAACTTGGGTAAAGTTTCTGTGGGACTTAATTCGCGAGATCACGCTGTCTGTGCAGTGAAAGAAGCTGGGCTGGAACGATGAGAAGTGTATGACGCTTATTGGTCACTGTTTGGTCAGCGTCATACACTTCTCTTCACAATGCCCAGTTGGTAAAAAGTTAAAAAACGCCCAGTTGTCTATTAAGAAACTAATTAGCATAAATCTAAAATTGTTCATAAGTTGCTGAAAATTGATTGTTTTTCAAAATAAAACCACTGTTGTTATCTACATTACAACACCGATCAGATTATGTAGGAGATAGGGCATTTATAATCTGGTGGCACAGGCTCTTTAAGGCCCTTTTACATGGGGCCAATTATCGGGCAAACGAGCGTTCACAGAACACTTATTCCCAATCATTGCCCTGTATAAACAGGGCAACGATCAGCTGCTGAACGAGCAAACCATCATTCATCGGCTGATTGTATAGTTTATACAGCCGAAAGTATTATTGTTGTCGGCAGCACATCTCCCTGACTAAACAGGGGGACATGCTGCCGACGTGATAGAAATTTATGGGGACGAGCGATCGTAGTAATGAGTACTCGTCCCCATACATATCTCCTTGTGAAAGGAGCAAACAAGTGCCGATCAACAAGCTGTCTCATTGATCAGCGCTCGTTTGCATGGCCCATGTCGGGCCGTGTAAGAGGACCCTTAGAGTAGGGTTGTGCTATATATTGTAGGGGTTATATATAGGTAACTTATATGTCAGCTTTCAGAGACCCAAGCTGGGGGACTGGTTCATGCAGTATCATTTAATAATTTTCTTTGTATACATGTGACTAATTCATGGAAAAATCACACTGTCATACCTGAGACATAACAGAAAAGAAGGTATCGTTTTGTGCGCCTACATACGAATATGTTTTTGAGAGACAAATGTCTCCTGAAATACTCTTCATGCATTAAAACATCCAATGATAATGTAATGGGCCACTTTTTTCTTGAAATATGTACTCACAAGTGTAACTTTTGTCTTAATTCTCCTGAATGGTCTCCTTCACATGACGTTTTTCTCATTAGGCTTCTCAATAGAAGTTCAAAAATACCTGTAAAAACACTTTTACAAAATGACACAAATTAAGAAATACTTGTAAAAAAAAAATGCTGTACCTTCAGCATGCTGAATTTTAGAAAAATGCTATTGGCCCCCAAAACCTTAGTAAAACACCACAAACCAAATCACTGTGTATGTAGACATTCAATATTTTACTATATATACTTTTAGCTAACATCTGAACGGTGTGTTTTATCCCTCAAAAAAATGCTGCAGGACACTGTGTCTGAAACGAGCATATGATTACAAAACTCTTCTCAACCCCTTGTAGACTGCATGAGAGCAACTTTCCTGGAATTCAATTCACGCGCCGATTCTATGGAATCAGTAGTCCAATAGAATTCGTTCTAAATAAATTTGCCTCGAATCGCAAATGCCACGATTGCCCTGTCTGACTGTCTCATGTCTTCTAGGATTGAATCGAAGTTGGACACAGTCCTAGAAGACATCAGAAAGTCAAATATGGCAATTGGGGCACTTGCAATTCCACCCCTAAAATAAAAAAAGATACCATACTCACCTCCTTTGGTCTCCCATAGCGACGCATCCCTGCCTGTTTCCTGAGATGAAGTCGTTTTGTCCCTTGAGACTGCTGGTGCGACACATCCCTGGCAGCCTCTTGAGGTTATGTAGTTTTGTCCTATGTGACCGTGGCTGCCTGTAATTGCGCTGTGAACTCCAAAAGTTTTGGATTTCAACGGATTCCGTTTTGAAATTAGATGTGATTCTGTTATTAGCTAGATCTTGTGTATCAAAGACATGCAGCACCCACTCTCAGCTGAGTCGTCAGTTCAGCTGAACTAACAGAATCGACTGAGACAGAACGATACAGCTTCTATGTATACAGGACCTTAAAAAGTAAAAGAAAAAAATTATAAAAGTTATTTAGAAAGTTGTTAAAAAAACCATTAAATACATTCATTTAATTTAAAAAAAAAAAATGCTTACAAAGGTCTTCATAGCCTTTAAGTTTATAGTTTATGCTTATCCTGTTAAATACCTAGTTGGTAAAAAGTATCCCGGAGTCCCCCACTGGGATAAAAAATGAGAGAAGCAACAATCACAATTTTTGTGTGATTGTAATATCATACAAATAATTGTGACTTAAAAATGATCATGACTATAAACGTGATATAACTTGCTGAATAATTCACATTATTAGAAAAATATAAGATTCAATTTGTCTGTTTCCCCCCCCCCCCCCCCCCTCCTTTTGAGTTATGGTTTGGGCGGTTGGGTGGGGAGTTTTTCAATTGCATTTGATTGTATTGTCAAATTTCTACAAATAAAAATAAATAAATAATTAAAAACAAAAAAGAATAAATTTGAGAACATTTTTTTCCAGATATTTTGTTCTCTTTTATTAAAAAAATTTTTTATTAAATTATTTACTCTTCATAATGTTTTTTTAGAGAGAATAACATGGCATTTGGTTGTTTAAAATATTTTGAGCTTAAGTCTTGTAAAAAGATGAAAATTACTAGCTGTTACTTTGGTTGACCCTACATTGACCGTGATTCGGAGCATTATCCAACCACCAGAGCTGAACAGAAATCAATAAGTAATGGGCTTGAAATGGCTTATGTGACAAAAACAAAGTGATCTTAAGTCAGCATATACTCTACTATAGTTTATGGTTTTTTTTCCAATAGAGAAAATATATATTTTTTTTGATACTTCTAAAACAGACATCTTTTATATGGTTAAAAATAATGCAGCAGTACAATTTTTGACATGCTAATAATATATTTTAATTAGATGTTGTTTTTTTTCAATATTACGGAGTTCCCAGTAATCTAAAATAATCTATAACGGGGAGGGGGGGACGACTTAATTGCATGCTCTTTATTTGTACTGCAAATAGCGCTCAAATAATACTCCAAATTTTGAAGAGAAAATGCTGCTATAAAGTGTCCAAATGATAGTGCTATACAATGCTAAGGACCACCATAAAGTGTACAGGAATACTGTGTCTAAATAATAATGCCTTAAAAATCCAAATAATGTCATCATATAGTTACCATATAATAACAGCGTACCCATATACAGTGTACCCATAATAGTGCAATAAAGTACTCAAATCATACTTTCTAAAGTGCCCAAATAATGCTGTATAAGCAACCAAATAATGCTGCCTATAGTACTCAAATAATACTGTGATACTGTAATCAAATAATAGGGCCACGCTAGAAACTGCTTAAAGGCTATGTACAGCTTTGAACATTTTTATTATTATTAAATTAATATGTTTTCTGACTCTAAGCACTTTTTCATTTGATAACTTTTATTTTAAAAAAATGTTTTCTTATTACAGCTTTTATGTATCCTGTTTACATAGAAGTTGTACGTTCTCTTTCAGCTGATTCCATCAGTTCAGCTGAACTGACGGCTTGGCTGAATGTGGGTCCTATGTGTCTGACACACAGGATCCACCTAATATTGATCACATATAAGTTGATAAACAGGATACATAGAAGCTATATTGTAAAAAGAGATAATAATAATAATAATAATAGAAGTCAATTTAAAAAGTTTAGAATAAAAAAAACTTTGATTTGATTAAAAAAACATTCAAAGATTTTCATAGGCTTTAAATATCTCCTATAGTACACAACTACTGCCACATAATGATATATCACACAGCGTCTAGATGCCTAAATATAACTATACAGTACCAAATAATGCCACTATACAGCACCTATATAATTTCACAATACCTTCCATAAATACTGTAATTTCACGATTACTCTGCACTGCACTCAGATACTCTAACTCACATGATATATACCATAGGTGGTCGACTAACAGCTTTGTTTGATCCCTGATAATGGCTATTATGGAAGCACATACTGCAAAAATGTTCAGATGTAAGTCCCATCCTTCACCCTCTCCTTATTACCTTGGCTTATATGGTTCATCTCATTATCCTAAGAATAGTAATAAGCCGCCTGCTGCTGTAAGTGTGGCTAAATATCTACTGTTTTAAGCAGGTGATGCTGCATATCATATAGTCAAGGGCATTTTCACAGGTTTGGAGCTCTTGGGCCCCGTGCAAAATATAAAACTGCTTTATTTGATCTGTACACACTAAAAAGGGAAATAATAATAATCGATTCAGTAAGATCGCTCTGTCTAGCATAATTATAGATACAATTGACATAACATACTATTGTAGATCAACAATGCCTGTTTATAGCTCTGCTGTTCTCGTAGGGTATGTTCACACGGAAACGGCCGAAAAATCGAAATCTGTTTAGACGGAGCGTTTTTCGCTGCGTTTTTTTACGCGTATAAAACGGCCGCGAAAAAGAAGTGCAGGACACTTCTTGAGACGTTTTTGGAGCCGTTTTCCATACACACTAAGAGCTCCAAAAACGGCCGTAAAAAACGCAGCGAAAATCGCGAGTGGCACAATAAATGTCTGAAAATCAGGAGCTGTTTTCTCTTGAAAACAGCTCCGTATTTTGAGACGTTTTTTCTCACTGCGTGTGAACATACCCTCATGTAGCAGAGGGCCTTGTTACGCCGACTCCCTCCACCCCCACACAGGAATCTGGGTGCTATTTACACACTCTACACCCTATGGCTACATTACTGGGTACTTCGACTTCATGTATCTTCAGCACATCAATAAATTATGCTGTATGTTCCAAGCAACCATTTACTTTAAATCTTGCAAAATGGCAAGCCATTTGCAGTGATGTCACATACCTGGGGTGTATACAAAAGGGTGTTTACAGAATTAAAACCATCCCCTTATGCCCTCATTCCTCTGTGAACGCTTCTCTGGCTCATCCTCACAGCTCTCCTTCCGTGGCTGTTTAGACATGTAGGGTATGTGTGTGTGTGTGTGTATGTGTGTGCAGGGCCGCCATCAGGGGGGTATTAGGGGTACTGGTGTGAGGGGCCCGACCAAACCTAATTGAAAGGGGCGCCCGGCAACTGCCGTGACATTCTTTTGGTAGGAAAAAACGGGCCCCTGCAATGGGGCCCGTTTTTTTCACCAAAATAATGTCGTGAGCTGCTGCTGCTGCGGGCCCCCTCCCCTCCCCTCATCATGGGGGGCCGTCAAACCGTCCGCGCGCGCGCGACCGATCGCGCGCACAGGGAAACTCCCGCGCGTGCGCACTCGCGAGCGCGCACCCACGAACGCCCGCACTCCAGACCGCCCGCGCGCGCACCCACGATCGCCCGCGCGCGCACCCGCGAACGAAGCGCGCGCAGCCGCGGACACACATGGACAAAACTTACCTGGAGCCTGGCTGGACGTGAAGGACTGGACGTCTGGACCGAAGACCTCGCCTGGAAGACATCGCCGGAAGAGGACTGGAGTGGGAGCAGCTCTTCTGACACAGTGAGTAAATTATCTCAAAGTGCTGTTTATGTATGGCCCTGCTCACACAGTATTTTGCAGGCAAAAAAAAATCTGCCTCAAAATTCCTTAAAGAATTTTGAGGCTAATTTTGACCTGCCCACACTATCTTGTCGCGTTTTTTGCCCGCGGCGATTGAGGACAGCAGACAAAAAACGCAGCGAAAAATGCATTTTCTGCCTCCCATTGATTTCGATGGCAGGTCAGTGGCGGAACCGCGGCTAGAAAGGACGTGCTGCTTTTTCTTTTTTCCGCGACTGGCTCCCATTCATTTCAGATTAAATCAATGGGAGGCGGTTTTGGAAGTGGTTTGGTGCTGATTCTGACGCAGTGTCCGAGTCAATATCAAGGCCCAAAAAGTCTGTGAACTGGGCCTTATTGTTAGGGCTTATTCAGACGATCGTGTAATATGTCCGTGCAACGTGCGTGATTTTCACGCGCCTCGCACGGACCTGTGTTACTCTATGGGGCCGTGCGGACTGTCAGTGATTTTCACGCAGCGTGTGTCCGTGTGTCCGCTGCGTAAAACTCACGACATGTCTTATATTTGTGCGTGGTTGGCGCATCACGCACCCATTGAAGTCAATGGGTGGGTGAAAATCACGCCCAGCACTTCCGCAGCCGTATAAACTACGAATGAAAACAGAAAAGCACCACGTGCTACAAACATACAAACAGAGTGTCATAATGATGGCGGCTGCGCGAAAATCACACAGCCACGCATCATACGCTGCTGCCACACGGAGCTGTTATGGACCTTTTGCATGCGCAAAATGCCACTTTTTTTGCGCGCGCAAAAAGCACACGCTTGTGTAAATCCAGCCTTAGGGTAGGAACACACTAGGCATGAACACTGCGGATTTTATGCAACACATTTTATTGTGGAAAATCCGCAGCGTATTACAGTCGCAGCCGAGTGGATGAGATGTGAACAAATCTCATCCACACGTTGCAAAAAAAATTTGACCTGCAGTGTGGCTTTTTAAGCCACAGCGTGTCAATTTATTCTGTGGGATCGCTGCTCCTCTGTTGCGGAAATGCTGCTGTTCTGCCGCAAAAATCATAAATGAGAAAAAAAAAGGTACTTTTTAAAATGTCTAAAAAAAATTATACTTACCCCACCCGTAGTTTAGGCGACGCGATCCTCTATTCTTAGCACAGCCCCGCCTCCTGTCATGACGTTTCATTCCATGTGACTGCTGCAGCGGTCACATGGTCTACAGCGTCATCCCAGGAGGCGGGGCTACGTTCAGAAGAGAGAGATGCGTCACCTAAAATACGGCCGGGGCAAGTCTAAACTTTATTTTCCCTGCAGGATTCCCGCAGCGGACACGCCTCACCAAACCTGCGCCACTATTTGGTGCGGTTTTGCTAGCAGGATTCCCTGCGGCTACCGGGGCGGATAAGCTGTGTAGTTTTACTCAGCGTATCTGCCTAGTGTGTCCCTTATGATGTCGCTCCTGGGGCTGCTGCCTGTCTCTAAATAGGCAGTTGGTCCAGTAGAATTTGGAATTTTTTTTTTTTGTGAACCAGCTTAAAAAAATACAAATCTTTTGTGTTAGGGCCTGTTCACATCACCGTTCGCTTCCGCTCCGGGGTTCCGTCTGAGGTTTCTGTCGGGTGAACCCCGCAACGGAAAGTGAAAGTGACAGCCATCAGGAATTTCAGGGCCCCCTACAGCGAAATTTTCTGGGCCCCCCTACCGTGGCACCGCCTGTTAACGGTATTCCGTCCAGCACTATATCATGGTACCCAGGGCCGCCATCAGGGGGGGTATTAGGGGTACTGATGTGAGAGGCCCGGCCAAACCTAATTGAAAGGGGGGCCCAGCAAACTGCCGCGACTTGCCTTTGGTAGAAAAAAAACAGGCCCCTGCAATGGATGTCATGAGCTGCGGGCCCCCCTTTCAATTAGGTTTGGCCGGGCCTCTCACATCAGTACCCCTAATACCCCCCCTGATATCGGCCCTGGGTGGCATGGGGGCCGTCAAACACCGCCGCCCGTGCGACCGATCGCGCGCACCCGCAAACTCCCGCGCATGCGCACCGGCGACCGCCTGGAACCGCGCACCGAATTTTGAGGCAGATTTTGACCTGCCCACACTATCTTGCCGCGTTTTTTGCCCACGGCGATTGAGGACAGCAGACAGAAAACGCAGCGAAAAATGCATTTTCTGCCTCCCATTGATTTCGATGGAAGGTTAGAGGCGGAACCGCGGCAAGAAAGGACGTGCTGCTTTTTCTTTTTTCCGCGACTGGCTCCCATTGATTTCAGATTAAATCAATGGGAGGCGGTTTTGGAAGTTTTTTGGTGCTGATTCTGACACAGTGTCCGAGTCAATATCAAGGCCCAAAAACTCTGTGAACTGGGCCTTATTGTTAGGGCTTATTCAGACGAACGTGTAATACGTCCGTGCAACGTGCGTGATTTTCACGCGCCTCGCACGGACCTGTGTTACTCTATGGGGTCGTGCAGACTGTCAGTGATTTTCACGCAGCGTGTCCGTGTGTCCGCTGCGTAAAACTCACGACATGTCCGATATTTGTGCATTGTTCGTGCATCACGCACCCATTGAAGTCAATGGGTGCGTGAAAATCACGGCCAGCACTTCCGCAGCCGTATAAACTATGAATGAAAACAGAAAAGCACCACGTGCTACAAACATACAAACAGAGTGTCATGATGGCGGCTGCGCGAAAATCACGCAGCCGCGCATCATACGCTGCTGCCACACGGAGCTGTTATGGACCTTTTGAATGCTCAAAATGCCACGTTTTTGCGCGCACAAAAAGCACACGCTTGTGTGAATCCGGCCTTAGGGTAGGAACACACTAGGCATGAACACTGCGGATTTTATGCAACACATTTTATTGTGGAAAATCCGCAGCGTATTACAGTCGCAGCAGAGTGGGTGAGATATGAACAAATCTCATCCACACGCTGCAAAAAAAAATGGACCTGCAGTGTGGCTTTTGGCTTTTTAAGCCGCAGCATGTCAATGTATTCTGTGGAATCGCTGCTCCTCTGTTGCGGAAATGCTGCGGTTCTGCCGCAAAAATCACAAATGAGAAAAAAAAAAGGCACTTTTTTAAATTTATAAAAAAGTTTAGACTTGCCCCGCCCGTAGTCCTGGTGACGCGATCCTCTATTCTTAGCGTAGCCCCGCCTCCTGTCATGACGTTTCATCCCATGTGACTGCTGCAACGGTCACATGGTCTACAGCGTCATCCCAGGAGGCGGGGCTACGTTCAGAAGAGAGAGATGCGTCACCTAAACTACGGCCGGGGCAAGTCTAAACTTTTTTTTTCCTGCAGGATTCCCGCAGCGGACACGCCTCACGAAACCTGAGCCACTATTTGGTGCGGTTTTGCTGGCAGAATTCCCTGCGGCTACCGGGCGGATAAGCTGTGTAGTTTTACTCAGCATATCCGCCTAGTGTGTTCCTTATGATGTCGCTCCTGGAGCTGCTGCCGGTCTCTAAATAGGCAGTTGGTCCAGTAGAATTTGGAATTATTTTTTTTTGTGAACCAGCTTAAAAAAATACAAAACTTTTGTGTTAGGGCCTGTTCACATCACCGTTCGCTTCCGTTCCGGGGTTCCGTCTGAGGTTTCTGTTGGGTGAACCCCGCAACGGAAAGTGAAAGTGACAGCACAGCTTCCGTTTCCGTCACCATTAGCGCAGTCGACTGCGATATTGATTCCGTCCGAAAACCAGCCGGAATGGTGACGAACGGAAACCATTAGCGATGTTTCCGTCACCATTGAGATCAATGGTGACTGAAATGGAAGCTGTGCTGTCACTTTCACTTTCCGTTGCGGGGTTCACCCGACAGAAACCTCAGACGGAACCCCGGAACGGAAGCGAACGGTGATGTGAACAGGCCCTAACACAAAAGTTTTGTATTTTTTTAAGCTGGTTCACAAAAAAAAATAATTCTAAATTCTACTGGACCAACTGCCTATTTAGAGAGCGGCAGCAGCTCCAGGAGCGACATCATAAGGGACACACTAGGCGGATATGCTGAGTAAAACTACACAGCTTATCCGCCCCGGTAGCCGCAGGGAATTCTGCCAGCAAAACCGCACCAAATAGTGGCGCAGGTTTCGTGAGGCGTGTCCGCTGCGGGAATCCTGCAGGGAAAAAAAGTTTAGACTTGCCCCGGCCGTATTTTAGGTGACGCATCTCTCTCTTCTGAACGTAGCCCCGCCTCCTGGGATGACGCTGTAGACCATGTGACCGCTGCAGCAGTCACATGGGATGAAACGTCATGACAGGAGGCGGGGCTGCGCTAAGAATAGAGGATCGCGTCACCAGGACTACGGCCGGGGTAAGTCTAAACTTTATCAATTTAAAAAAGTACCTTTTTTTTTTTCTCATTTGTGATTTTTGCGGCAGAACCGCAGCATTTCCGCAACAGAGGAGCGGCGATTCCACAGAATAAATTGACATGCTGCGGCTTAAAAAGCCAAAAGCCACACTGCAGGTCCATTTTTTTGCAGCGTGTGGATGAGATTTGTTCATATCTCATCCACTCGGCTGCGACTGTAATACGGTGCGGATTTTCCACAATAAAATGTGTTGCATAAAATCCGCAGTGTTCATGCCTAGTGTGTTCCTACCCTAAGGCTGGATTTACACAAGCGTGTGCTTTTTGCGCGCGCAAAAAAAGTGGCATTTTGCGCATGCAAAAGGTCCATAACAGCTCCGTGTGGCAGCAGCGTATGATGCGTGGCTGTGTGATTTTCGTGCAGCCGCCATCATTATGACACTCTGTTTGTATGTTTGTAGCACGTGGTGCTTTTCTGTTTTCATTCGTAGTTTATACGGCTGCGGAAGTGCTGGGCGTGATTTTCACCCACCCATTGACTTCAATGGGTGCGTGATGCGCCAACCACGCACAAATATAGGACATGTCGTGAGTTTTACGCAGCGGACACACGGACACACGCTGCGTGAAAATCACTGACAGTCCGCACGGCCCCATAGAGTAACACAGGTCCGTGCGAGGCGCGTGAAAATCACGCACGTTGCACGGACGTATTACACGTTCGTATGAATAAGCCCTAACAATAAGGCCCAGTTCACAGAGTTTTTGGGCCTTGATATTGACTCGGACACTGCGTCAGAATCAGCACCAAACAACTTCCAAAACCGCCTCCCATTGATTTAATCTGAAATGAATGGGAGCCAGTCGCGGAAAAAATAAAAAGCAGCACATCCATTCTTGCCGCGGTTCCGCCTCTGACCTCCCATCGAAATCAATGGGAGGCAGCAAATGCATTTTTCGCTGCATTTTTTTGTCTGCTGTCCTCAATCGCCGCGGGCAAAAAACACGGCAAGATAGTGTGGGCAGGTCAAAATCTGCCTCAAAATTTGGTGCGCGGTTCCAGGCGGTCGCGGGTGCACGGGCGGGCGGTCACGGTTACGTGCGGTCGCTGGTGCGCGCTGGTGGACGCATGCGCGGGCGGTCACGGGTGCGCGCTTGCGGATGCGCGGGAGTTTGCGGATGCGCGCGATCGGTCACGCGGGCGGTGTTTGACGGCCCCCATGACGAGAGGGGGGGCCCCGCAGCTCACGACATTCCTTTGGTGAAAAAAACGAGCCCCATTGCAGGGGCCTGTTTTTTTTCTACCGAAGGCAAGTCGCGGCAGTTGCCGGGCGCCTCACATCAGTACCCCTAATACCCCCCTGATGGCAGCCCTGGGTAGCATGATATAGTGCTGGACGGAGTACCGTTAACAGGCGGTGCCACGGTAGGGGGGCCCAGAAAATGTAGCTGTATGGGGCCCTGAAATTCCTGATTGCGGCCCTGTGTGTGTGTGTAAGTGTGTGTGTGTGTGTGTGTGTGTGTGTGTCACACTGTGTATTTGTGAGTATATGTATTTTAATGTGCTGGTGTCACAGTGTGTAAATGTATGTGTGAATGTATAAATATAGTGCGTGTGTGTGTATGTGTGTGTGTGTGTGTGTGTGTGTGTGTGTGTGTGTGTGTGTATTCCAAGCCACCATCAGAAATATCTAGGCCCCATACAACCAAGAAAGTTGGGCCTCCGTCTCCATCATAGTAGGTAATAAAAAAAAAACTGTGTGGGGTCCAAGCCTATTGGGGCCCACTGTCTGTAAGGGGTGGGAAGAAGTGGCAGGGGCTTCACGAAAGTAGGCAAGGGGAGAAGCAAGAGATAAGGGGAAGATGTAAGGTGGCAAGGGGCACACAAAGATAAAAAGGCTCTGTTGGGGGAAGCGGCAGAAGGGAGACACACGATGGCAGTGGCTCCCTGGGGGGTCGCAGGTGGCTTACAGTATGTGACAAAGGAGGGGGTAGAAAAGAAGGCCAATGAGGTAAAATAACTTAGGCTCTCTGTGGGTACAAGGGACGGGGACAATGGTTGGCAGTCAGCAGACTGCCAAGTTGTTACCTGTAAAGAACACAGAGCAGGATGCAGCTTCAGGAGGTCTCCCTGTCCTACCACCCACAGTTTACACAACAATAATTGCAGCAGTGGCCTGACACAGATGCATCACTTGCTGTGTCAAAAGGCTGCTGCTGCTCCTGCTCGCTTTGGACTAATCCAGATGGCTAATAACAGGCTCAGAACTCCCGCCTCCGCGGTATAAATGATGACTCCACCTCCTCACCACATGCAGCCACACACAGCACGACGCTGTGTAGGAGGAAAGGCACTAGTATATTACCCACAGTCTTGTTTGTTTGTGGAACGGGGGAGGGAGGGCTTACAGGCAGACCCATATTATTTTATTCTGGTGGAAAGAAGCGCTGTTCCTTTCACTAAAATAAAATCATATAAGCCGAATTGCAGTGGTCATGTGATTGATGCAGGCGGCCAGTAAGCCCCTTTTTAAAAAATTTCTGGTCAGGCCCTGACAGCAGTTCCGTCGGTACCGCCCTGCTGAAACCAACTTGTGATATCACAATGGATCACCTGACTAAAAACTACACGTGATGTCACAACAGTGAAACTGACAGAAAGATATCTGTGATGTCACAGCTAGCTGCTATGCCAGAAGGAAACATGCTTGTGATATCACAGTATATGGACTCCTTAATATACATATAAGGCCCTGTTCACACAGAGTATTTTTACATGTCTTTTGACGCGGAAACCGCGTCGGAAACCGCGCCAAAAAACGGCCGAAAATGCCTCCCATTGAGTTCAATGGGAGGCGGAGGCATTTTTTTATCGCGAGCGGAAAAACCGTCTCGTGGTAAAAAGAAGCGTCCTGCCCTATCTTTGGGCGTTTACGCCTCTGACCTCCCATTGACATCAATGGGAGGCAGAGAAAGCGTATTTCACTGCGTTTTTTGCCCGTAGCACTCAAACACAGCGAAAATCGCGGCAAACGGCGTGCAGGCAGTTCAAAATCTGCCTCAAAATACCAAACGGAATTTTGAGGCAGAATTTTCCTCCTGCAAAAAAACTCAGTGTGAACAGGGCCTAATATACATACAATATAACTGCTAATTAGATGACCGTGCGTTGCTAGCAATAGACCACCCCCTCCCTCACCACTGTAAAAATCCACGAAAACCAATGGACCCTATTTTCCTGCAGTGTCCCTGTACAGCTGCATATATTGACCCCTGTAGCAATGTCGACCCAATAACATTCCTAAATGATTGCCTAAACATCAATGCTATACAGTACCTCCACCATTAAGTGCAAAAATATTACACTGTACAGCGCCTAAATAGCAGTGCAACTTAATGTAAGGCACAATACAGAGCTTAATATATAATAATAATAATAATAATAACATGCAGTGACCAAATAACAGCTCCAAATGTAAAGTAATCTAATAACAGCGCTATAGAATGTCTCAATATTATTACTATACAAATAATATTAAAGCGGATTTTGTCATCATGTTATGCTCCTCCTCTGTTTAAGGACAGCAAAGCATGGGGACAGGTCCGCTGCACCATCACTAGGAGTCCGATGTTTTATTTGTTAGCTACTATTAGCTAAACGGCACAATATTTTTTCATGCTGTTTGGGCTGATATTGCACTTGAGCTTTAAACAGAGCATCATTGTATGATGACATATCCATTTACAATTCATGGTGGTCAAAAGCCTTAGGTGCCAGGCTATCTGTGACGCTCTTTTCAGCAGTAGCGGCTTATGCTCCCTGTACAAGTGTGTGCATGTCCTTGTTTATGGCCATGAAATTCCCCATTTACAAAATCCTACATATGCCAATACACATACTTTTTTTTTTTTAGCAGAGATTCAATATACAGGGATCACAATTTCTAGTTGGCAAATTGCATATTTTACGATTTTTGCCCTAGAGAGGAATGTTTCTTTTATAGTTGCAAATTGCTATTATCTGTAAACATAAAATTAGTAAGATTCACATTTTCTATACAGAGTATGTCATTGTATCTGTCAAATAAACTTTAGTTATTTGAAGTGCGTGTCCATCCATGAACTGCTTTTTCTTTTTAATCTAAATGAGTTAATAATTCTGTGCAGATTATTTTTTTTAAAATCTCTAGAGTTTTATTTTTCTGATACAGATCTTCAAATCCCCTGCATAGAAATAGATTTAAAACATAACATGCAATTTGTGTATGTGTCGCTCTGTCTGGATAAACAATGAAGGGGCCAGCAAGCACCGTGGCCCTTGCATTCTGAAGATCAATGGGGGTCCTGGTGGTTAGACGTTTACCAATCACACACACATTGACAGCCTTTCCTTAGGATAGACCATCAATTGAAAATCCAGGACAATCTCTTTAAGCAGAAGAGTAATTTGTTTAGTATACAAAACAAATTGTGTGAGATTTGTGCCATCCGTCTGTGTGCTTTGTATTTAAAATCAAGCTTGTATTGATAAATTATTCGTAGAATCGAGTGATCTTCACATTTCTCACTATTTTGACAGATTGAGGTAAATCATTGTGGCACTGGGTTTTAGGACATAATGGCTAACTTTAATCATTTCAGTCTTATCCTAGAGGAAATGTACCCATTTCTATGCAGTGTAGAAATTTATAGAGCTTTATTTTTTATTTTTCGAAAATCTTTTTTTTTTGCAAACTCTGTCTTATTGCGAACTGGAAACAAAAAAAAAAATCAGGTTCCGTTTATAAATTGAATTTTCACAGGAGTTTATAGTGATCTTACTAAGTGTTCATATCTTACTTAGGCTGGGTTCACACGTGGCGGAATTTCACTTAAATTCCGCTGCGGACACTCCGCAGCGTTAATCCGCAGCGGAGCCGTTTGTCCATTGACTTACACTTTAATTTAGCAGTGTTCGTTTAGACGAGGCGTAAAATTCCGCTGCGGAGCATAGGCTGCGGAGCGGAATTTGGTGTCCGCAGCATGCTCTGTCTGTTGCGGAGCAGTGGCGGACTCATGGCGGAATTTCTCCATTGACTTCAATGGAGATTCTAATTTCCGCAATGAAGTCCGCAGCTGTCATGCACATGTTATGTGTGCTGCGGATCCGTCTTGCTTTTTTAACTTGACATTTCTTCATTCTGGCTGGACCTATGTATTTCTAGGTCTACAGCCAGACTGAGGAAGTCAATGGGGCTCCCGTAATGACGGGAGCGTTGCTAGGAGACGTCAGTAAATAGTCACTGTCCAGGGTGCTGAAAGAGTTAAGCGATCGGCAGTAACTGTTTCTGCACCCGGGACAGTGACTACCGATCCCAATATACATGTATCTGTAAAAAAAAATGAAGTTCATACTTACCGAGAACTCCCTGCTTCTGTCTCCAGTCCGGCCTCCCAGGATGACGTTTCAGTCTAAGTGACGGCTGCAGCCAATCACAGGCTAATAACAGGCTGCAGCGGTCACATGGACTGGCGCGTCATCCAGGGAGATCGGGCTGGATGCCGAAGGAGGGACGCGTCACCAAGACAACGGGCGGTAAGTATGAATTTCTTTGACTTTCACAAGGGAAAGTGCTGTCCCTTCTCTCTATCCTGCACTGAATAGGGAGAAGGGAAGTACTTTTACCGCAGTCCGCAGCAGCTAGTCCGCATCAATTTACTGCACATTTTGTGCAGATCCGCAGCAGAATCTGCAACGCAGATTCTGTGCGGCATTGATGCGGACAGTTGCGGAGGAAATCCGCCACGTGTGGTCATGCCCTTATAGAGCAGAGATCATTGAAACTTTGATGGTATGTTCACGCGGCTAATTTTCAGCCGTTTTTTCGGGCTGTAAACGTCTTGAAAAATGGCTGAAAAAACAGAAGCTGAACGCCTCCAAACATCAGCCTATTGAATTCAAAGGGAAAACTGTGTTTCATTCCGATAGGGCGGTTTTTTACATGGCCGTTTGAAAAATCGGCGCGTAAAAAAAATGTTCCGTAAAAGGAAGTGCATGTCACTTCTTGAGCCGTTTTTGGAGCCATTTTTCATTGGGCCAATAGATAAACAGCTCCAAAAATGGCTGCAAAAAAAGACTCAAAAAACTTTTGTGGTTTCAAAAACGGCTGAAACTCTGAGGCTGTTTCCCTTGAAAACAGCTCCGTATTTTACAGCTATTTTTCGTTTTGCATGGGAACATACTCTGAAAATTCACTTTGCTGGTGATTGACTAATCAGACTGGTTAAACTTACCACATTTAATCATTTGGCAAATCACAAAGAAGACACATGGACTGAGGACTGAGGTGTATTTTTGCTCTATTTATCTAGGAGGAAGCAAATTTTTGCCATATCATGCCATTACATCTCCTGGAAATATATTGGGTGTGTTCCTACGCAATCTGTCACTGTCAGCAATGGTCAGACAATGACAAAGTGTGAAGGAACACGCCTCATTGACAAAAGGAATGGTAACGCTTAGTTGTCAATGTGTTGTAAAATTTCTAGGAGGCACAGTAGAGGAACGACACTCCAGAGTTCTAAGAAAACATGCTTCAGCAATATTATTTTATAGGGGAATACAAATATTTATATTTAAAACTAATTAGTTCACTTTAATCCCTTGGCAACATACATGTATGGCGGATGTACGCCATCACAATATAACGGGGGCTGGCTGTTTCATACAGCTGGCAACCACCTGCAAATGCGGATCCTGGCAGTTTCCCTCCATCACCCAATTGCCGACTAAATCGCAGAGTGTCAATTGATTGCCATGGCATCCTGTGGCCTAGTACTAGCTTCCGGGTCTGCCTTATTTGCCCTACTATTAAAGAGGCTCTGTCACCAGTTTATAACTGCCCTATCTTCTACCTAATCTAATAGGCAGTTTAATGTAGATAACAACATTTTTTTTATTTTATTTTTTTAAACGTTTATGTTTGACCAAGTTATGATAATTTTTAGTTTTATGCTAATTTGTTCTAAATGCCCAACTCACCAAGTTGCCGTTGTTTCACAGCACAGCGTGATCTCGCGACATCACGCTGTGATGGCACTTCCTCCCGCAGGTCCTTCACCGGAGCGGCGGAAGAGTCAACAGACATTGCCTGCAGCCGTGCCAGGACATTTATCCTAATCTGAAGCGACTGGAGGCGATGTCTGTTCAGTCTTCCATGGCTCTGGTGAAGGACCTGTGGGAGGAAGTCGCCAGATCACGCTGTGCTGTGAAACAAGCTGGGAATGAATAAAGAGAAGAGTATGACGCTGATTGGTCAGCATCATACACTTTTCTTTACAATGCCCACTTGGTGAAAAGCCAAAAAAACGCCTCAGTTGGGCATTTAGAACAAATTAGCATAAAACTAAATATTATCATAACTTGATAAAAAATAAATGTTAAAGAAAATGAAAAAATGTTGTTATCTACATTAAAGCAGATACACAGCACAAAGAATATAGACTGCACGGCACTCACCGCTTTCCAAATGTGCTTTTAATTCAAAGAACAGAGGCAGGCATAACACGGGAAACATGGACAAGACAACTGGCCTATGGCCGTTTCACATCCTCCAGACGCTTTCTCTTGAAATAAATCTATCAAAAAGTTGTGTATAACCCAAAGTGGAGCCAATAAAAACAACAAAAAACAGGCCCTCACACAGATTTATTGACAGAAAAATATAAATGTTATGGGTCTTATAATATGACACAAAAAAGATTTTTAACAGATAAGTTTTTTCTTTGTAAAAGTAGTACATCATAGAAAAGCCTACATACATTTGGTATCACCGTGCGTGAACGTGCAGAATAAAGTTAACATGTAATTTTTAGGGCACAGTAAACGCCGCAAAAACGAAACCCAAAAAACTGTGGTGAAATTTCTGTCTTTTTATAATTCCACCTCACAAAGTAATTGTTAATAGTTTCACAGTATGGCACATTAAATGCAACTCGTCCCGCAAATAAACAAGCCCTCATACGGCTATGTCAACTGAAAAAAAACATAATAATTATGGCTCTTGGAACGTGCAGAGCCAAAATCGAAAACAGAAAAACAAAAATTGATTTTGTACTTAAGGGCTTAATCATAACTGCAAACTAGACTCCTGGAAAAAGGGACCCACCAGACTCCCAGAAGAGCAGGCAAGTGTGCCAGGTGCCAACGTCATCTTCTTTCAAATATACTAATCTCAACCCATTCCAGCAGTCCTCTTATCTCCCAGGCATCCCGGCGTCAGGACGTTGTCTATGGCCACATCCGTGAGTGAACATAAAGGGAATTAAAAGCTGCAGGAACAATAAGATGTGAATATTTGCGGAGTCTGGTCTGAGGTCTGCATTTATTTAGGGAGTCCTTTCTGGGGTTTGTATTAATTTAGGAGTTGTCTGGGGTCTGAATTTATTTATGAGGTCAAGTTTGGGGTCCGTATTTATTTAGGGGGTTTGGTCTGGGGTCGGTATTTTGGGGTCTGGGTATATTTTGGAGTGGGGTCTAATCATTTTGGGATATGAGGAAGGAGCGGTCATACGCACTATTTGTGATTCAAATGCACAAGATTTGGGATGTGTCCTATATAAATGGGCGGGGTATAATGGAATTTTTTTTCAAAAACTCCCTGATGTTCCTTCTAAAAAGTTGTCAAGTATGTCTTTATTCACATTAACTTTATGTATCTATAATAGGGGACCCTTTACTGCACATTGAGTATTTTTCCATTTCATTATATAAATATAGATGAGACTAATTACTGGAGAATAGCGGAAATGTGTGGATGCTGTTCTGCATCATTGCGTGTAACACCTTGACCGTATGCTAAGAAAGCATGTAAGTATCATGTCTGACTGAATTAGACGTGATATGCCTTTCCAAAACTTTGCTGGAGGACAGCACATAAATGAAGTCTATTTATGTTCCTGTTGCTGTCTTGCACTTTATATATTTAATCCCAAATTCAATTATGTTAGTAAGTAATTGCTTTAATAATTAGACAAAAACCTGGTACCCTTTTTGTAGTGCCTGTGGCAGAGCCGCACATGGGAAATATAGTTTGTGACTGAAGCATTAAGTAATTGGTATTGCAATTGCCGAGAAACAAAAAAATAGAAAAACAATTCTTGGAAGTACAGAGATTGAACAGCACATTGCCAAGGAACAGATGTAATGCAGGAGATTGAGGGTGCTTGGAATATATAATACATGTGCATTAACAAAATCCTATTGAATAGTATTAGAGGGAGAGTTTCTCTCTGAATAACCTCCTCTCATAGCAAATGTCTTATTATTATTATTATCATCAAATATGTAGTTTTAATCATTTATTTTCTTAGAGCATGCAACTATTTTTGTGCTCATTACACTTGCAAGTAAAATAGACCTTGTGTATCTACACAATTTATTATTCAGACAGAAAGGATTGCTAGCAGGGCCGGCAAACTGGGCAATTGAGCATGAGGGTGCCCACGGCATGAGGGTGCCCGCGCCGCCCAGCACATAACATTTATGGGACAGGCGGCACAGGACCCCACATGCCCGGGCCCTGGTGCTACCAACTGCCCACATTCAATTGTATCTGCGTCCTCAGGACCCAGATACAATTGAATACTATAGGCTGCAGGCGACATTAGGCCTGCAGCCTATGAGATGCTGGGATGGAGTCCATGTGCAGGCTGGCGTGTTGACGTCACTGCATCACGCTGGCCTACACAAGAGTCCCGTCTGTAGGCTTTGAAGCGCTCCGTCCATTGCGGGAATGGACTAGGTAAGTGCAAATTTTTTTTGTGGTGGGGCTGTCTATCTAAAACAGGGGAGAATGCTGTGTGGCACTATCTACAAGGGGGTGCTGTGTACATATAATTAGCAGAGGCTAAGATGTTCAAATTATAAGCAGCAAATACAGATCTGTAATAGGAACTTCTGCTAATGGCAAAACGCATTTTCTTCATTTATAGTGATTATATGTTTACTATAATTGTACATGCAATTCTTTTTATCATTTATATTGTTTTGATTGGTTAGTTTACTTTTATTTTTGGCAGTATGTTAACTTCAAAAGATTTTGCGTCTCAACCTTTACAGCGCTATGAACTTTTTGGTACACGTTATTTGAAATGTTAAATGTGCATGTAAAATTCATTTAAGAAAGCAACGTAGATCATTTAACTTCTCCTCAAATTGCACTGACAAAGTTACTGTGAAGATTAACCTTATTTCGTTATTAGTCTTATCAATCTATCTGTAAGGGCTGCCAGCAATAACCTATTTAAAATCCAATTAGACACATCATCACATATATCTCTTATGATCTCCTCAGCAAAAGACCATAAAAAATCAACAGAGATAATGCTGATTACATTAAACTGTGCTAATCACATTTTTACACTTGACGTTTTTTAAAAATGTCAAATCGAGCCTCAAGTTTGTATAATGTGTTAATTTTTCAGTTAGATTGTACCTTTAATTTGGAGGCGCCAAGGAAAAAATATTAGAGATCTAGAATATATGCTATTATCTGCAAGGCAACTACGGAAAAAGAATTTCCCCAAATCTGTAGCGTGTGCTCTGTAGACTACTATAAACAGAAGTCTCATCTAACATGTGTGGGGGCATCCTGGCTGTCATCTGCCTCCGGAAGAAATGAGGATCGGGCATGTTGGATTTCACCATGTCACTGCCAGAAGTGTCTGATAATTTCTCTCCCGTTCCTCATTGAATTAAGCACGCATGCTTGGCTTGGTTCATGGGGTGTTCTGAGGGATACAGCTGTCGGCACCACAAGCATTTGGATAAAAGCTATATTGTATATATGGCCAGCTTAAAAGGGAGCTCGTCATCTAGCTTGTTTATCCGATAGATCATTGGATGCAGCAGCCACGTAATAAGGTCAAGAGGTCGCTGTACGGAGTTTTTCTCCATATAATGTATTGGGGGGGGGGAGAGAGCCAGCCATGTTTACATGTGGCCATATCCAGCCAGCGGGAGGTAAAAAGTAATAAAGCAGCATCATTTTTAATAAAGATACATTGTAAACGTATTGGCTACTTACAACCAAAGAGGAAAAAAAAAAGGAATTTCCGAAGAGAATTCATTGCCTCCCTCCTGTAGCTGATGAAGCATGGGGAAACGCATCAATTCCTCAAAACGTTCCAGCAGAGAGATAACAGGTCTTCCATTTGTTATTCCAGGTCTGACAATTCAAAGAGTTACCAATTTTAAAAAAGATTGAAATAAAGGAGAAAATTGCATATACAAGGTGACATAGCACTGATTTTCTTTCTACTGTTTAAGGGCTTGTCAGAAATTCACCTGCGGTGCGTATTTTTCGTACCGCCGGATGTCAATTCCTGCTGCGGAAAGTGGACAGAATTGCTGCTTTTTTCAGAGGAGATGTCACCATCTCCCAGCGTTGAGAAAAACGCAGCAAAAGCTGCACCATTTTCTGCAGTAAAAAATGCAAGAAATGGTGCGATTTTTCCGCAGCGGAATGTCTGCATGTTTTAACGGAATTGCTTCAGAAATTTTCTGCAGCAATACCGTTACGTGTGGGCAAACCCTAAGAGGTGTCGAATTATGATGAAGAAGGCACAAGGGCCTACAAGTATATGTGTGATTTTATGTGAGGGTTTGTGGTGTCTTGTGTAATTACCCTAAAACTAGGTCAATACGGGCCATGGCCAGACATTATATACAAACAATAAACCCTCTGGATCTTTATATTTCCAGCAGGTCTCCGGATTAGTATGTTGCAGACTGTGACGTTGTAAGGGGACCCGGTGACATCAAAACAGTAATCTATACCCTGCCTCATAAAGTCTGGAGCTAATAGATGACTTATGAGCTAAAATATATTTTTATTTTGAACTTTTTCTAGAGAAAGTGTGAAGTTACACGTGGCGTGAAAATACATCTTTTACAACAAAATTCTGCAGCAAATTCCACAGCAGAATTACTTTTGCAGAGTTTTGGTCAAATTTGCTGCTTATTTTTGTTGCTTTCAGTGTGGAATTTCACATAACATTAAAAGCTATGTACACCTTTGAGGGTATTTTTTTTTTTAATAAACATGTCAGTCAGTGTGTTTAGTGTAAGTTTGTATTTAGTCTTTATTAAAAAATCGTTTTACTTTTGGAGATACAGCTGCCTGACGGGTTCAGGGTCGGCGGATCCTGCGTGTCTCTCACACGCAGGATCTACCTGTAAAGTTACACCAATCACACTGACTAAGCTATTTATAAAAATGCCCTCAAAGGTGTACATGGAGTTTAAAGTCTATGATGAAATTTTGCATCCAAAATTCAGTTATACATAAATTCATGTGCAAATCATATGCACTCCTACTTTTTCACTCTCTCATTAGCATTAAAGGGCCCCTGTCACCAGCATTTCACCTATTGAACTTTACATATCCCTCCCTGGCCCCAGCTATAAGGAGTTAATTACCGTTATCCCCTCTCCTAAACTCCTCCTCCGACTGTAAATAACCTTCTGCAAACATTTTGCGCCTTTTATCGTAATAATCCGGTGTTCCTTTGTGCGCACACACCAGAAGAGAGCATCAATGCACTAGCGCGGTATTTTGTGTGCAGGGGAAGGCGAGGAGCTGTCAATTAAAAGTAAGGAGGCGGGGTATACTCGGAAAGACTTGAGGAATGAAGATATGAATCTTTTCAAACGAAGATCTGACTCTTTTCTGCTCATTAGCATATGGTGCGGCAACACTGAAAAACTAAATACTAAAGCTACAGAGCCGACTAAGAAGACAATTATAGGTTATATAGAAATTATTTTTCACCCACTTCCAGCAGGTATTGCTGGTTTAATAAGTGAAATGCTGGTGACAGGTTCCCTTTAAATAGACGTAAATGTCACACTTGGTACTCTTACACATTTTAACATACAAGCATATATTGTCTGATAGCATGTTATTTGTAAAAGACCAACAAAAGAGCATACAACTTTGATGAATACCTTACAATCATATTTTTCCTCCAAAACACTACTATACAGTATATAAAATGTCATCTGTGCGAGGGAAGAAATATGCATCATTTAAAGTGACAAAATGAGACATCAGATCACTGGTATCTAACCCCGGTAAAACTTAAAAAAATATTTCCTAGGTTCTCTACCTGTTGTTGGAAATGTAAGATCTTGGAGGGAACTTACCTCCATCTATGGCGGGAATGCCCTGCAGTCAAAGTACTATGGACTAAGGTGTTTGACCTATTATCAAGATTATGTAAGGTCAACTTCTCACCAAACCCAGGTCTGGCGTTACTAGGTTTAGGCCTAGAACAATTCTGATCATATCACAACCATATCACATTCTTTAATCACAAGCAGGTTGAACATTGCCCAACATTGGAAGGGTGACTGTCAGCCAACATTGAAAATGATAATCAAAGGCATTAATGACAACTGTTGGCATGAACTTACTTATGCTGGCGTTAACTGTAATTGTCCCATACTACTATCGAAATGGAGAGTGTGGCTAGATTCCCCACACAACACTATTCCGCTATCGTATTTCTAGATAACCTGGGAATCCATAAGGATATATCCACTTCTCCTCATGTGTCTTATTCATGTGAATTTACATTTGGTTGCATCTGTATCTTGCCACTCTTTGACCATTGTATCTGTGTCCACATTGATTTCTTTTTTGTTCTGTAATGTATTATTTGAATGTTTTCAAATGTACTTACCATTCTTTGTATTTGATATATCTTTTCAATTAAAAACTTAATAGAAATTTTTTTTTAGACATCAGATAGTTAATAGACTACAACATAAACAAATAAAATCACGCATTGGAGTTTATGTATATGTAATGTGTAGGTGACAGCATGTAAAAAAAATGCACTTTAGTCCAAATAAGGAGAAACACCATCTGCTCATGTTCTCAATAAAAAAACAAAAAAAACAAAACAGAAAGAAACCATTAGTACATTAGTAGATATGTATACTTTAATTCTTGTATTTGTCTCACACCTTTGTGGTGCTTATGTATAGTATGTAAATAATAAATTGGCAAGGGCACCGGGTGGGTAGATATTTCTGACCTACATATCCCTTTAGTTTACTGATACAGAGAACAACCAAAATTCCCCACCACATCATAGAGATAATCTCATAAATATAACATATGTCATATATGGGCGTAGGGCATAAAGGCTAAATATGCACATGATATAAACCAGGTGTCTCAAACTCGGTCGGGTAAGTGGGCCACATATAGAAAAAATGGGAAGTTGACGGGCCGCATTACTTTCAAATTTGATACAATACAAAATTATTGTTAATCAATTAGTTATTTGAACTACTATAACACTATATTACTATAATAATACCAATACTACATTACTATAATAATACCGCTAGGTTTAAAATATGAGAGAATTCTCCATGTGCTTATTTCAACAATCCAGTTTAAGTGTCGCTAAATGCAGTCCAGCGGCTCAGCTGGCAGCGTTTGGCAGACACACATGTCAAGATTGGGCAGCCCCTTTTTAGATAGTGCCACAGAGTCCTCTGTGGATGCTGCCACAGTGCCCTCTGTAGATTCTGCCACAGTGCCCTCTGTAGATAATGCCACAGTGCCCTCTGCAGATAATGTAACACACCCCTAGATAATACCACAGTGTCCTCTGTAGATACTGCCAAACACCCACTTGTAGATAATGCCACAGTGCCCTCCGTAGATGCTGCCAGTGCCTCCATAGATGCTGCCACAGTGACCTCCGTAGATGCTGCCACAGTGGCCTCTGTAGATTCTGCCACAGTGCCCTCTGTAGATAATACCACAGTGCCCTCTGCAGATAATGTAACACACCTCTAGATAATGCCACAGTGTCCTCTGTAGATACTGCCACACACCCACTTGTAGATAATGCCACAGTGCCCTCTCTAGATGCTGCCACAGTGCCCCCGTAGATGCTGCCACAGTGACCTCCGCAGATGCTGCCACAGTGCCCTCCGCAGATACTGCCACAGTGCCCTCTGCAGATAATTCCACACACACCCCAAGTAGATAGCTCCATTGGGGCTCCCTCTTGGAGTGGAATCACCAGCCAGAGCATTGCCGACGCATTGGCTGGGGATTCCTCTACTGTTGGAGCCCCTAACGTCACTGTCCATACAGAGTGACGTCAGGGGATCCTCCTTGACCGGAATGTGATATCAGGGGCACCCCCAGAGCCGGTGTCCTGGAGCTGAGCACTAGTATAGGCTCTGCACCGGAACTCTGGGGAAGCCACTGACATCAGTGTCCCTATATTGACAGTGATGTCGGGGGCTTGCCCAGAGCTGGAGTCCCAGAGCAGAGCCGCTTCTAGCACTCTGCCTTGAATTCCAGCTCTGCTCCTGACATCACTGTCCATATATGGACATGGATGTCAGGGGCAACTCCAGAGCTAGAGTCCCGGGCAGAGCGCTAGTAGGCTCTTCCTGGGACTCCAGCTTTGCTCCTGACATCACTGGGACTCCTGCTCTGGGGAAGCCCCTGACATCAATGTCAATGTATGGACAGCGATGTCCGAGGCTTCTCCAGAGTCCCGGAGCAGAGCCTATACTAGAGCTCTGCTCGAGACTCCAGCTCTGGGGAAGCCCCAGACATCGCTGTCCATAAGTGGACAGCGATGTCAGAAGATTCCACAAAGTCCCGGAGCAGAGCCTATAATAGCTCTCTGCCCGGGACTCCGCTCTGGGGAAGACCCTGACAACACAGTCCATATATGGACAGCGATGTCAGGGAATTTCACAGAGTCCCAGAGCAGAGCCTATACTAGCGCTCTGCCCGGGACTCCGCTCTGGGGAAGACCCTGACAACACTGTCCATATATGGACAGCGATGTCAGGGAATTCCACAGAGTCCCGAAGCAGAGCCGATACTAGCGCTCTGCCCGGGACTCCACTCTGGGGAAGACCCTGACAACACTGTCCATATATGGACAGCGATGTCAGGGAATTCCACAGAGTCCTAGAGCAGAACCTATACTAGAGCTCTGCACGGGAATCCGGCTGTTAGGGATCTGCCAGGTACTTCATCTAGCTATACTCCTGGGATTAATCAATCCACACCTGAGGCCAGACCTGCTCCACTGACACCATCTCCTACCAACCAGGGTGGCAGGCTCAGGAGTGGGAGAGCCTATCGCGGCCTGGTCTCTCGGAGTTAGCTCCGCCCCCTGCCCTTTATTACCTGCCCTGTGCTCTCCCTCAGTGCTTGTAATTCTTTTGGATTCCTGGCCCCACTGCTGCTTGCTCCAGCCTGCTTCTGCCTTGCTGCAGTTCTGCTTGACCTGCTTGCTTGCCCTGGCTTGCTCCTGTCTCCGTGCCTGCTCGGGTGTACTCACTTCGTCCTGGTCCTGACTGTTCGTTCGCCGCCCCGTTTCCTCGTGGCGTTCCGTGGCTACTGCCCCTTCCCTTGCGTGTTCCCTGTTTGTCTTCCTGTGCACTTAGCCAGCGTAGGGACCGCCGCCCAGTTGTACCTCGTCGCCTAGGGCGGGTCGTTGCAAGTAGGCAGGGACAGGGCGGTGGGTAGATTAGGGCTCACTTTCCCTTCACCGCCTTCCTGCCATTACACCGGCTCTGGAGAAGCCCCAGACATCACTGTCAATATGTGGACAGCGATGTCAGGGAATTCCACAGAGTCTGTATTAGCGGCTTTGTGTCCCACGGGCCGCAGATGACAGCCCCAGGGAGCGCGAGCTTCAGACCCCTGTAATAAATGGTGAAAAACTCACTGACGGAAATAACAACCTAGAAATTGAAGTCTATGATACACCAAGGCAGTATAAAAGATATGTTTATTGATAACAAACGCATAAAAATACATTAAAATTGCAGACCTTTGGCATTCTAGCTGTTAATTTGCTGAGGTAATCGGGAGAAATTTCACCCCATGCTTCCAGAAGCCCCTCTCACAAGTTGGATTGGCTTGATGGGCACTTCTTGCGTACCAAACGGTCAAGCTGCTCCCACAACAGCTCTATGGGGTTGAGATCTGGTGACTGCGCTGGCCACTCCATTACATATAGAATACCAGCTGCCTGCTTCTTCCCTAAATAGTTCTTGCATAATTTGGAGGTGTGCTTTGGGTCATTGTCCTGTTGTAGGATGAAATTGGCTCCAATCAAGCGCTGTCCACAGGGTATGGCATGGCGTTGCAAAATGGAGTGATAGCCTTCCTTATTCAAAATCCCTTTTACCTTGTACAAATCTCTCACTTTACCAGCACCAAAGCAACCCCAGGCCATCACATTACCTCCACCATGCTTGACAGATGGCGTCAGGCACTCTTCCAGCATCTTTTCAGTTGTTCTGCGTCTCACAAATGTTCTTCTGTGTGATCCAAACACCTCAAACTTCGATTCGTGTGTCTCAGATATGGCTTTTTCTTTGCCACTCTGCCCTGAAGGCCAGCATCCCAGAGTTGCCTCTTCACTGTAGACGTTGACACTGGTGTTTTGCGGGTACTATTTAATGAAGCTGCCAGTTGAGGACCTGTGAGGCGTCTATTTCTCAAACTAGAGACTCTAAAGTACTTGTCTTGTTGCTCAGTTGTGCAGCGGGGCCTCCCACTTCTCTTTCTACTCTGATTAGAGCCTGTTTGTGCTGTCCTCTGAAGGGAGTAGTACACACCGTTGTAGGAAATCTTCAGTTTCTTGGCAATTTCTCGCATAGAATAGCCTTCATTTCTAAGAAATGTTGAGTTTCACATGAAAGCTCTCTTTTTCTAGTCATTTTGAGAGTTTAATCGAACCCACAAATGTAATGCTCCAGATTCTCAACTAGCTCAAAGGAAGGTCAGTTTTATAGCTCCTCTAAACAGCAAAACTGTTTACAGCGATGCTAACATAATTGCACAAGGGGTTTCAAGTGTTTTCTAATCATCCATTAGCCTTCTAACACAGTTAGCAAACACAATGTACCATTAGAACACTGGAGTGATGGTTGCTGGAAATGGGCCTCTATACACCTATGTAGATATTGCATTAGAAAACAGACGTTTGCAGCTAGAATAGTCATTTAGCACATTAACAATGTATAGAGTGTATTTCTGATTAATTTAATGTTATCTTCATTCAAAAATAAGGAAATTTCTAAGTGACCCTGAACTTTTGAACGGTAGTGTATATATAAGATATATATATATATATATATATATATATATATATATATATATTTGCACAAATATTAAAGACTAGATGGAAACAGAATACACATACCGTCATAATTTAGAGAAAATGGTGAAAGCCAATGCAATACATGCGAACATTTATTGTCCGGTGGTATGAGTCAAGAATATCTTTGTAAATATTGCATGATGCATTGGAGCAACTTACCCATCAAATAACAATCACTGTCTGGCTTTCAGCCGAAACGCGCATCGGGGTGATGCGCGTTTTGGCTGAAAGCCTTCGTCTGGGGGTGGTGCCAGAGGGTCACAATGAAGCATTTATATGTCAATAAGCCAATCGGTAATGATCTATCTCACCTGTGGCAGCTAAGGTGTAGTGGCATAATATCTGGTATAAGACGATAAACGCCACAGTTCGGTCCGGTGTGTCGACATCCGCAATGTCATCATAGATGTCAGAGCACATGACGGGAGTCGTCACGTGTTCTGACGCACCACATGACAGCAGAAGTCAGAGCCCGGAGCGGATCAGTGCGCATGCGTCAAAACCTCACTGACGGAAATAACAACCTAGAAATTGAAGTCTATGATACACCAGGTAGGGTGGTGCCAGAGAGTCACAATGAAGCATTTATATGTCAATAAGCCAATCGGTAATGATCTATCTCACCTGTGGCAGCTAAGGTGTAGTGGCATAACATCTGGTATAAGACGATAAACGCCACAGTGCAGCCACATACACACACATTAACGTTACTGAAGTGTCCTGAGAGTTAATAGAGATCACCTCCAGCCAGGACGGGCTGTCTATTCACAATCCTGACACTTCGGTAACGTTTGTGTGCGAATTACTCACACAGCACATCAAGATAACGCTGGGCTGTCATTTACAGTGTAATCTCGCGAGATTACGCTTATTGTGCTGTACATCCCACACAAACGTTAGCGAAGTGTCAGGATTGTGAATAGACATCCCATCCTGGCTGGAGGTGATGTCTATTAACTCTCAAGACACTTCAGTAACGTTAGTGTGTGTGTATGTGGCTGCACATAGTGATCTAGTAAGATCACTATGTGCTGACTAAATGAATGGAGAAAAGTGTATGACGCCGATTGGTCAGTGTCATACACTTCTCTCCACAACGCCCACTTGGTCAAAAAGTAAAACACACCCAGTTGTCTATTAAGAAAGTCATTAGCATAAAGCTAAAATCGCTCATAACGCCGTCAAAAATTATCATTTTTCTAAATAAAAAACACTGCTGTAATCTACATTACAGCGCCGATCACATTATGTAGAAGATAGGCCACTTATAATGTGGTGACAGAGCCTCTTTAAGTACTGCACCTTGACCACTAGAGTAAGCTCGAGTGCTGAAAATGGCTAAAAAAAATAGGTCAGGAGAGGAGGAGAGTCTGCCCTGGAGCTGGGACTGTTGGATATCCTAAGTAGGGACTTGATTCCTTTTTCTTACAGCTGCAATAGAACAGCAAGGCAGGGATGAGGGTGGTTTATTGTTGCTTATACTGCAATCATTAATTGACAGCTCTAAGGGAACAATTGGTATTTATTCAGCATTGAATTCTAAAATAGATTGTGATTTTAACAACTGGATCGGGAGAACCAACTGGTCCTATCCTTGTTGTAGAGGTGTGTTATAATACAGTTATTTGTTAAATTACAATATAATTGTTGCCACTAAAAATTTGTCAATATTTGAGGTAGATGTAGAAAAGTGCTGGCACAGTTCCTTTATTTTATTTTTGATGGTGTACAAAAAATGGCAATATAGGGGTAGTCATCACTGGTCCACATGCAAACTTAAAACTTAGTTAGTCAAAGCTAAGGGGGATTTCCCAATTTAGACATTTATGGCATATCACCAACCCCGATCCTACCTAGTGTGTCGGCCACCGGCTGTTTCCATAACTCTCATAGAAGGGAATAGTTTGAGACACGCACATGCACGGGAGGCTCTCATTTATTTTTCAACTGGTTGCGTTGGCCGGCAGCTGCCTCACCAATCTGGACAGGGAACAGGGAACACTGGCAGTTGTGCATCCCAGAGATGTGGATATGCAATAAATGTCTGAGATGGGACTACCCCTTTAACACAAATCATTATCTTGTTAATCATCCACATAAATAGAAGATGTTGATTCCGGATTCTTTACTGTTTTATCGGCCAGACAAGATATCTCTAAAACATTCCTTAAATTGTGAAATCTTTATTTTTTCTGTGCTGCATCTCACAAAAAGTTTTGTTAAAAGTCTTTGAGAAACTGTAGATCTTACTTTCGTTGGGTGAAGAATCAGTACAGCGCTTTTAAAGCTTTAGTTACAGGCACTGTCTGGAAAAGAAAAGAGAAGTCTGGCAAGCTTTTGCTTAGATTTTAATTTAACACTTCTACATTTTACTTATCTAAGCATTAAACTTGTATGTGTTCCGAGTTTTCACTTTTAATGTAGTTTATATAATAGAAACACAGGAGATTTGTTGCTTTGGGAATCACACGCCATTACAGAACATCAAACGTAGACTAAAAATGAGTACCGTGTGTTCAGCTCAGTGATCTTTAGATGTTAAGGCCTCTTTTAAGTTGACATGTACTTGCAGCACTTAAGGGTGTCCTATGGGGAAGGGGAATGCTTCTTAACACTAAATTAGAATTTAGTTCATGTTATTTTACATTCATTTGTCTTACTCCAAAATATATGCCAAATTTTGCTTTTAAAGTCTATTTTTAAGACTGTGTATTCTACTTTTTACTTTTGTTCTAATGAAGACAGACATATAAATATACATGTATAGAGATAAAAATGATTTGGCTAAGGGTGCTGTGGTTCCAAAAGTCTGCAAATAGAAAAAGTAAAAATAACTAAAATATTACCACTAACTACCAGAGTTGTGTATTAAACCTATTGTATTAAATAAACTCTTGATAGTGACCCAGTGAACTGCCATGCCAAAGGTGTTCTCCGCCTTCGACAATTCCTACTTGTTTTAAAGGGTCCTTTGACAATACAGATCTATATAGCTACATCTACATAAAAATTAAGAATTTATGACCACAAAGCAAAGATAAAATATATGCAGATTAAGTTAAAGCTTTTATTTTGCTTTTATATGCATCATAAAAACAACTTTAATAAAAAGAAAGTTCCTACAAAGTGATGAGATTTATTGGAGCTTTTGGACACAAGAAAATATTTCGTACTATTCACTATTTTACTGTACACACTGACCATGCCTAGCCATCACTGCAAAGGCAAATTGGTTTTAGAAGTCACATAATTATTAAAATAATTATATTTATCAATAAAATGGAGCTTGCAACGTTTCCTAGCAAAACCAACACCATGACAAAGTTATTGTAACGTACCAGTCAGTGGATGGAAAAGAAAAGTTCCAAGCTACATGGTAGGCAATTTTCGCACAGAGCGGATATGCTGCGTAAAAGCTCACAGCGTATCCACCCTGTTGTTGCTGTATTATGCTGCAGATTTTCCACAACGAAATCCGTTGAGGAAAATCCGCAGTATTTACGCTACGTGTGAACTTACCCGCACGGGTAAAGGAGGCAGCCAGGAAAACCTGTCACAGCTCTTTAGGAATTAAAAGCTTCCATGGCTGAGATGTTAGAGACTGTGCCGACAGAAATCAGTCAAATGTTTCATTTGTTGTAAGAGGAGGACAAAGATGAAAAAACACAAAGGCACATACATAGGTGGTTGGTCATATGAGATCAAAACTGAGAATTAGTGCAACTCAATATAGGCCAATGCTAAATAAATGTAAAAAAAAAATGCTGTAGTCTGCTAGAGATCTGTGTTCTGAATTTTATTTTCCAGCAAGAAGGACAACAAAAAGATACGCAAAAACAGCCTAAAGTGGGTCAAATAGGTCAAAGCTGTGAGGTGACTATAGCCTAAAATGGTTTCATATAAGTAAATGAATCACTGTATAAATTACAAATGATACAACTTTCTAATGTTCTTTGTGTTTTAATTCCTCACCAGTTTCAATATATGTGTGTCATGCCCATGGCCGCGGGCCGTCAGGCTCACTCACCTCCTTACGGCCGTAGCCATGGATCTGTGAGCGCTGGCCCCATCTCTTCCTCAGGAGACGCCACCGCGCACTTCCGCTTCTTCCTGCCGTGTACCGTAGGGTGCGCGAGCATGCTCATTCCCGCTCTTAAAGGGCCAGCGTGCGCACCTGAGTTAAATGCAAAATTACCCCGTGAGCACCCTGGACTATAAGAAGGGCCCAGCCCCTTCCTGCCTTGCCTGGGCTTTGTTGTCATTACCTTAGTTTGTCTCTGAAAATGGTCTCCTAGTGTCTTCCAGTTCCCAGTGTTTCCCGTTCCTGCTACCTGTAACCTGTATCAAGTGTTATCCTGGTCAAGTGCCGTATCGAGTTGGAGTCGTGCTGTGCCGTATACCACGCCTGTCCTGTTACGCCACGCCTGGTGTCCGCCAGCTGCCATAGTCCCTTCCGATCCTGCCTTGCTACTGTCTGAAGCTACCTCAGGTATACCTATACAAACTATAGACTTTGACCTGTGTTCTGTTGGACAGCTGCCATACCGTTAAGGCGGTATGGTCCAGCGGGTCCACATACACAATTGTGACAATGTGTTTGCTGTCAGTTAATGAGAACAATTGTAAGAGGCTTCAGACCTGTACATATATACATACATACAAACATACATACATACATACATACATACATACATACATACATACATACATACCTGTACATATAGCTGAGAAGTAGACACAATTGTATCCAGTCTAGTCAATGCTCTGTG
This sequence comes from Rhinoderma darwinii, assembly GCF_050947455.1. NCBI lineage: Eukaryota > Metazoa > Chordata > Amphibia > Anura > Rhinodermatidae > Rhinoderma > Rhinoderma darwinii. The sequence continues at coordinate 366,294,936 of NC_134690.1, read as the reverse complement.
AGTTTAAAGGGGTTGTCCGAGATTAAATGACTTTGTGTTAATGCTTGTAATTTATAAATGTAAATACATTTGTAATATACTTACATTTTCCAAAGTGGCCCGTTTCCAGATCCTGCCGTGGGGTACTTGACGGGTGACGTCACTCTCTGCACTGGCTCTGGCCACTGTGTTGATCTTAAATTCTTTGCCGGGTATACGACACTTCACTTGTGACGTGCCATGTATGGGCTATTCTATTGTAACACGCGTGCGCGGCTCCTTCTGTTATCTCGAGAACAGCAGGGACCGTGAGAACAGCAGTGACAGCGAATGCGCATTACGGGCTGTGCAGCAGTGCAGAGAGTGACGTCACCCAAAATGGTACAAATAGAAACTACAGCTCGCCCCACAAAAAACAAACCCTCATATCACTGGATCGATGGGGGAAAAAAAGTTATGGCTCTCAGAATATGGCGTCAATCTGTTTCTTCCTTGTAAAAGTAGTAAAACATAAGAAAAAGTTATAAATTTGTTATCGCTGTAATCATATTGACCCGCAGAATAAAGTTAACTGCTGTTTTTACCATACAGTGAATGCCGCGAAAACAAAACCCTCCAAAATATTTTTCCCATTCCATCTCACAAAGATTTTTCTTCCAGTTTCCCACTACATCATATGGTACAATAAATGATCCCCTGAAAATCTACAACTTGTCCCACACAGATTCAGTCCTTCACTTTCTGTATTGTTATTCTTAGTAACATAATCTGTTATATCATCACATCAGAGCTGGCGTCAGCACCCGGCGAACCCGGGCAAGTGCCGGGTCACACCACACTTGGGGGGCCCACTCGGCCGCCGGGTGCTGACGCTGCCCTCATCACGGCATCACTGTCAGTGATGTAAGGAGGAGAGAAGGAGTCCGAGGCAGAGAGCTAGCAGCTCTACTCCGGGACTCCGCCTCTGGGGAAGCCCCTGACATCACTGTCCATATATAGACAGTGTTATCAGGATTAGATCAGTGTCCCAGACAGTGGCGTAGCTATAGGGGTCGCCATTGTGACCGGGCCCCTAAGCCTGGGGGGCACGCAAGGCCACCCATTGCCACACAGCGCTGACCGCGCTGATCCGGCTTCCAACTGAATCTGCGTCCAGAGGATGCACATTCAGTCGGGTTCAATGCTGGAGCCCTGCTCCAGTATTCACTGTGCCGCGAGCAGTTCGGCGCAGGCAGGCGCGATGTAGTGATGTCATCTTGCCTGTCTGCACCGAGTCACTCACAGCACAGTGCAGAGGAGGAGAAGAATCTCCTCCATCCGTCGTGGGAACGGGGATAGGTAAGTAATTATGTTATTATTTTTCTATTAGGTACATACATATGGGGACATTATAGTGGGTATGGGAGGGGGGGCTCATATGGTAGCTGCTTAGGGGGCATTATACTGTATGGGACAGCTAATGTGGGGAATTATACTGTATGGGGGCATTATACTGTATGGAACAGATATTGGGGCATTATACTGCATGGGGGGAATATACTGTATGGGGCCGCTATGGGGGCATCATTATACTGTATATGGGCATTATACTGTATGGGGCAGCTATGGGGGACATTATAGTGTATGGGGCAGCTATGGGGGCATTATACTGTATGGGGGCATTATACTATATGTGGCAACTATGGGGGCATTATACTGTGGTGGTCAGCTATGTGGAGCATTATACTGTGTGGGGGGCAGCTATGGGGGGACATTATACTGTGTGGGGGCAGCTATGGGGGGCATTATACTGTGTGGTAGCATTATACTGTGGGGCAGCTATGGGGTGCTTTATACTTTGGGGGCATTCTTGGGGTCTATCAGGCAAGGCAGCTGGGCATAGGCGTGCGCAGGGGTCTAGTGGTGTTAGGGAGGGGTAGGGGGCCCAAGCTGAATTCTTGCACCAGGGCCCATGAGACTTTAGCTACGCCCCTGGTAGCAGGCAGAGTGCTAGTAGTGCTCTTCCCAGGACTATGTTTTTCGGGTTACCCCTGGCAACACTGTCCACATATGGACAGTGACATCAGGGTCTGCTCCTGAAGCGAAATCCCCAGCCAGATCGTCGGAAATGCTCTGGCAGGGGATTCTGCTCCTAGAGGAAACCCCAAAGGCGCTACCTACAAGGAGGTGTGGCACTACCAGGGAGGGGGGCTGTGTGGCACTACCAGGGAGTGGGGCTATGTGGCACTACCTGGTGGGGAGCTGTTTGGCACTACCTGGGGGAAGCTGTTTGGCACTACCTGGGAGGAGGGGCTGTGTGGCACTTCCAGGGAGGGGGGCTATGTGGCACTACCTGGGAGGGGGGCTGTGTGGCACTACCTGGGAGGGGGGCTGTGTGGCACTATCTACAGAAGGCACTAAATTTATGGGGGTACAAACTGGGGGCCTAACGTTTATATGGGGGCATAATCAGGGCCTAACGTCTATAGGGGGGCACAAAGTGATGTTTTCTGCCATTTTACTGCCGCCGTGATTTCCCCCACAAAGGGGCCTAAGTCTGTGTTTCCCAGGGGCGCACATGAACCTGAAGCCGGCCCTGCATCACATCATACACTCTCCATTTCTGAACTTCATGTCTGTTGCTGCTTTGAAATATTCAATATGATAGTGACCAGATTTATGCTGCATTTTTTATCTTCTTCCCAAAGAAGAGATATTTTTTCTCTATGATAATAAGCAAAGGTGAAATTAGAATTGGAAATTAGTATAAATTGAAAGTATATTTGTTGTAATGGTCTCTGAGAAATGTACTTGGGAAGTTGGGAATAATTACAAATGTAAGCTAAAACGTATCATTTATTAAGTTACCTAAAAAATAGCTAAATCAACACATGATAAAAATCATATATATATGCACATACAAAGCAGTTAAACATTTTGTGGGTGCTTTTATAAGCCAGATGTCAAAATTGCCTTAATGCCTCCAATTTAAGTTTCTTTATAGAAATAACACATATACAAATGATTGGTATTTGCTGTAAATATTCATTCCGTCTTGTCTCGAGTTTGATATTGAAAGGGAAAAGAACAACTGATAAAATAGAGGCTAAAGCTGCGGTCACTCGTGGTGTACTGACATTGTATTTCCGCAGCGTGAGCATTTGCGGAAAACTTTACAATGTAAGCCTATGGGAAAGACATTTTGCAACACAAGAACTAGAGAAATCTGTCTTTGTTGCAGAATATTTTTCCCGTAGGCATACGTTTCTTTGCAGCTTATTTTTACGCTGCGGAAATACAATGCAAGTACACCAGGTGTGAGTGCACCCTTAGGGTATGTTCACGCGCAAACTCAAAAACGTCTGAAAATACGGAGCTGTTTTCCCTTGAAAACAGCTCCTGATTTTCAGAAGTTTTTTAAGCCACTCGCTATTTTTGCGGCGTTTTTTGCAGCGTTTTTACGGCCGTTTTTGGAGCTGTTTTCAATAGAGTTTCTGAAAAATGGCTCCAAAAACGACCCAAGAAGTGACCTGTACTTCTTTTTTTGTGGCCTGTCAGGACAAAACACAGTTTTTCCCATCGAAATCAATGGGCAGATGTTTGGAGGCGTTCTGCTTCCGATTTTTCGGGCCTTAAAAAACGGCCGAAAATAGCCCGTGTGAACATACCCTTATAAGAAGCATGAAAATACACTGTCTCAATTATAGCTAGCTGTCTTCACACTAGAGCAGCTTGGTATCTGCTGTGAATCCTCAGAAGCATTAGGGTGCAGTCACACATGGTAGATTTTGTTGCAGAGATTTCTGCAACCGAAAATAAGTTCCTTTCATCTGAATGGGATTGTTTCTGCAGCAGGTGCATGGATTTCAGATGAATGGAATTGATATTCAGTCGCAAAAATTTTGCAACAAAATCTGCCGCATGTGACTGCACTCTTAGGCCTTATTCACACGGACGTGTCCATTTTGCGCGCGCAAAAAACGCTGCGTTTTGCGTGCGCAAAAGGTCCGTGTGTCATCAGCATATGGTGCGCGGCTGCGTAATTTTCGCGCAGCCGGCATCATTATGACACTCTGGTTTTATGTTTTATATTTACAACTGTTTTCATTCATTTATTTTACTACTGTAGCGCGCATCACGCGCGGGACCCGGAACTGCTTCCGTGTGCCGTGCGCGATTTGCACGCACCTATTGACTTCAATGGGTGCGTGCTGCGTGAAACGCGGGCAAGTATAGGACATGTCGTGAGTTTTACGCAGCGCACATACGCTGCGTGAAATTCACTGACAGTCTGAACGGCCCCATTCATTAACAAAGGTCCGTGCGACGCGCGTGAAAATCACGCGCGTAGCACGGACGTATAACATGTTCGTGTGAATAAGGCCTAAGGCTGGGTTCACAATTCTGCTTGGAATTTTGAGGCAGATTTTGCTCTGCCTGCACGCCGATTTTCGCTGCGTTTTTCGCCCGTGCCCATTGAGCACCGCAGAAAAAACTCTGCGAAATAAACTTTCTCTGTCTCCCATTGATGTCAATGGGAGGTCAGAGACGTAAACACCCGAAGATAGGGCATGTCGCTTCTTTTTCCCGCGAGCCGTTTTTTCCGCTCTGGGGGAAATGGGAGGCATTTTCGGATGTCTTTTGCTGCGTTTTCCGACACTGTTTCCATGTCAAAAAACATGTCAAATAAGTCTGTGTGAACTGACCCTGAGGGTATGTTCACACGATAACGGCAAATACGTCTGAAATTACGAATTCAGGAGAAAACAGCTCCTGAATTTCAGACGTAATTGCTCGTACTCGCGTTTTTCGCGGCGTCCATTGCGGACGTAATTGGAGCTGTTTTCAATGGAGTCAATGAAAAACGGCTCCAAATACGTCCCAAGAAGTGTCCTGCACTTCTTTTGACGATCCGTCTTTTTTACGCGTCAACTTTTGACAGCGACGCATGAAATGACAGGTCGTCGGCACAGTACATCGACAAACCCATTGAAAGTAATGGGCAGATGTTTGCCGACGTATTGAAGCCGTCTTTTCAGGCGTAATTCGAGGCGTAAAATGCCTCCATTACGTCTGAAAATAGGTTGTGTGAACCCAGCCTTACAGTGAACTAATAAATGACAGAACTGGCAATGCAAAGGTTCTTACTGGTAATAGAGAAGTATGGTAGTGCTGGTGCGGGCATAGATGCGAGCCCCCGTTTGTGGCCACTGCACTCGAGCTAGAAAGCAGTAAGTCCTACCCCCAACTGAGTCACAACTTCAACCTGAATCAGAATGCAGAAATGTGAGTCTTGACTTGAGCAAACCAGCTGATCTGTACTGCCTACAGACAATATTGTCATTTACTGCAGAGCAGTTCCCTATCCAGTAATTTTGTAGTATAATATAGAATATAATTAGTAAATATTAACTTATTTGTATATTTATTAGTACATCAAAACAATGGAACAAAGACAAGACAATTTCTAAAGAAAATGTATACTCTGAACTTCATGATGAATATAGAGCCAGTATAGAAGAAGATTAACTGCCGTTTGTTTTCTCGCCACATACGCTATAGCCCAACGGTTGGCAAAATAAATTTGTATACCTGTTTTTTTACTGTATATACATTATATATATATATATATATATATATATATATTATATATACAGTTGGCCGCTGAAAGAACGTATAAAGCGCTGTATATTTTTTCTTTTAACATATCAGCTTATGGATGACATATGCAGTCATTTGGCACATACGTCGGGAGATTTTCTTGACAAATGCACTGAGCGTAAACCAGAAACACAATGTGAACACAGTCACTCAATCAACAGTTGAGGATAGACTGGAGGGGTACTAATCAGTTTTCTGGTCAACCAAAGACTGTGGGCTGTATATATGCGCACAAACACTCATATATACTGGATAGATAGATAGATAGATAGATAGATAGATAGATAGATAGATAGATAGATAGATAGATAGATAGATAGATAGATAGATAGATAGATAGATAGATAGATAGATAGATAGATAGATAGATAGATAGGTAGGTAGGTAAGTAGGTAGATGGATGGATAGATAGATAGATAGATAGATAGATAGATAGATAGATAGATAGATAGATAGATAGATAGATAGATAGATAGATAGATAGATAGATAGATAGATAGATAGATAGATAGATAGATAGATAGATAGATAGATAGATAGATAGATAGATAGATAGATTAGATAGATAGATAGATAGATAGATAGATAGATAGATAGATAGATAGATAGATAGATAGATAGATAGATAGATAGATAGATAGATAGATAGATCGATAATAGATTAGAGATACCCATCTAGCAGCGCGTTGGACCTCCTTTGGTCTTCAGAACTGCAGCAATTTGTTGTGGCATAGATTTCATTCAGTGATGAAAATGCTCTGCAGGAATATTGGCCCATGCAGACAGAATATCTTCCCGCAGTTGTGCTTAGGTGTTCTTCTGCCATAGTGTAAACAGCTGACGTGAAGGAATGAAATTGCCCTACTGTTCACACGTCCATCCCCAGGTATCAGAGGACCCAGGGAGTGCCAAGAAAACGTTCCCCACACCATTACTCAACCAGCCTGAACTTGAGTCACCTGACAGAAAGGATTCCTCGATTCATGCTGCTTGAGCTTAATTCTGACCCTCCCATCAACATGTTGCAACAGAAATCTGGATTCATCTGACCAGGCAATGTATTTCCACTGCTCAGTGATCAATTTTTTGCGCTATTTTACCCACTGGGGCTTGTCTTTCTTTAATCCTTAGACAGCAATGGCACTCGAACCGGTCGTCTGCTGTTATAGGCCATCTGTGCGAAGGAACAACGAGTTGTACATTCGTAAACATTAGTTGGAGCACCGGCGTTGTATTTGGCTGAAATTTGCTTGACTGTGCACCGCGTGTTTATCAGAACGATTCTTGACATCCTCCATTGATCCCTTTCAACAACGTGTTGTTGACATCCACAGGATCCCCTTATGCTGGAGGTTTTTCCTCGATCATACCATTCTTAGTTTACTCTTGACACCGTTGCACGAGAAAACTCCCAAGTTTGGCAGTTTTTTAAATATCGGCCCGAGCTAGTCTAGCACCAAGGACCCTGCCTCATTTTCCCATTCTAATGTGTATTCACTGATCCATGGAGAACTTGATCACATGCTGCACTCCGGGGTCATTCAGTGTATATCTTATATTTATTACTGCCATATCTGTTTGCTGTAAAAAGTTGATACATGGAAAAATGTAGTTGGTATTAATTGGTTAATTGATTATTAAAAGAACAATTCCAGCTTTCTTGCATTTCCTACCTCCTCTACTTTATTATATTCCTTTTGGTGGAACCATATGATTTTCAATAATGTACTAACCCAGTATTTTCGGGTAAAGTTAAAGTAACGAAAGTGAAGTTTCCTGCACTTTATCTTTGTAGCTAGCAGCTTCCCTCTAGATCCCTGCAGCTACTATTAGCTTTCAGCTTGTCTGTTTGAACTTCTATCTAACGTATACTACTTCCATATCGCAGAGGAATTTACGCACTAAGCTGAATGTGGCATAAGCCGCTTCAAACACCAAAACATAAAATTAGGCCTCCGAGAGCTTTCAAAAAAAGTTTAATCAATGATTAAAACAGAAACATTTATTATAGAAAAGAAAACATTAAAATATTTTTTTTCTTTGCAGCAAAGTCACTGAAGATTTTGTTTAATCTATTTTTCCTATGGGCCTGTTTTCAAGTAAAACTTTTTTCAGATTTATGCAGCTTATTTTCTGATGACACTGCAACTAAAGTACAGGGACATATGCACTTATTGATCTCCTTTTAGCATACTGTATTAGTTCTACAGGGTGGGCCATTTATATGGATACACCTAAATAAAATGGGAATGGTTGGTGATATTAACTTCCTGTTTGTGGCACATTAGTATATGGGAGGGGGGAAACTTTTCAAGCTGGGTGTTGATCATGGCGGCCATTTTGAAGTCGGCCATTTTGTATCCAACTTTAGTTTTTTCAATGGGAAGAGGGTCATGTGACACATCAAACTTATGGAAAATTTCACAAGAAAAACAATGGTGTGCTTGGTTTTAATGTTACTTTATCCTTTCATGAGTTATTTACAAGTTTCTGACCATTGTGTTGGATTGTCAATGCAACCCTCTTCTCCCACTCTTCACACACTGATAGCAACACCGTAGAAGAAATGCTAGCACAGGCTTCCAGTATCCGTAGTTTCAGTTGCTGCACATCTCGTATCTTCACAGCATAGACAATTGCCTTCAGATGACCCCAAAGATAAAAGTCTAAGGGGGTCAGATCGGTAGACCTAGGGGGCCATTCAACTGGCCCACGACGACCAATCCACTTTCCAGGATACTGTTCATCTAGGAATGCTCGGACCTGACACCCATAATGACATAAATAACTCATGAAAGAATAAAGTAACGTTAAAACCAAGCACACCATTGTTTTTCTTGTGAAATTCTCGATAAGTTTGATGTGCACATGACCCTCTTCCCATTGAAAAAACTAAAGTTGGATACAAAATGTCCGACTTCAAAATGACCGCCATGGTCAACACCCAGCTTGAAAAGTTTCCCCCCTCCCATATACTAATGTGCCACAAACAGGAAGTTATCACCAACCATTCCCATTTTATTTAGGTGTATCCATATAAATGGCCCACCCTGTATATAGATTCTGATTTGCGCTGTAGGATGCATTTAGTAATGTGATAGAAAAAATTTATTTATTTTTTTTATCATGTTTTTCCATAATTTCACCTATTGCTTAACAGGAACCTTTTGTTCTCCCAGAATTAAAGACAACCTGTCACCAGGTCATATAAGTAAAACTGGTTAACTGACCTGAACAGTGCTGTCTCCATGATTTCAGCACTATTTTTATTTTTTTCCTGGACCCCCCCTTTCCAGATATATGGCCCACTGTTGTGTTGGCTCTCTATATGCTAATTTGCTGCAGTTAGCCATTGGGGTGGAGCTAGCTTCCCTGACTCTGATGCTAACAAATCAGAGCAAGGCAGCTTGAGAGTAGTTCACGCTAGCGACGCCCCACCGGGCAAGAAGGGGGCCGTGCAATCATGTGTGGTTTGGCCGGACATGGGCCCCCCGGGAGCCTTGGGCCCCGGGTGGCCGCCCGAACCGCCCAAATGATAATCTGCCACTGGTCCTACACACACACACACACACACCGTGCCCCGTATAGATAGTGCCCCCATAGCCCCCTGTAGATAGTGACCTACATAGAAGCCCCTGTAGATAGTGTGCCACATACAACTCTCTGTAGATAGTGCCCACATATGGACTCCAGAGCTGCAAGGCAATAGTGCTAACCACTGTGCCAACGTGCTGCCCTACATATAGCTTCCCCTATAGACAGTGCTCCACGTATAGCCCACCTCTGTAGATAGTCTCACATATAGCCCACCTCTGTAGATAGTCTCACATATAGCTCCCCCTGTATATAGTGTCCCACATATAGCCCACCCCTGTAGACAGTGCCCTACATATAGCCACCCTATTGCTAGTGCCCCATACGTAACCCCCCCTGTATAGAGTGTCTCACATATAGCCCACCCCTATAGAATGTGCCATAAAAGTAGCTCCCCTATTGATAGTGCTCTACATATAGCCCACCCCTGTATAAGTGTCTCACATATAGCTTCCCCTGTTTATAGTGTCCCACATATAGACCCCCCTGTAGATGGTGCCCCACATCCTCACATATAGACCCCCCTGTAGATAGTGCCAAACATCCCCACATATAGACCCCCCTGTAGATAGTGGCCCACATCCCCACATATAGACCCCCCCTGTAGATTGTGCCCCACATCCCTACATACAGACCACCCCTGTAGCTAGTGCCCCAGGTCCCCACATATAGATCCCCTCCTGTATATAGTGGCCCACATATAGACGACCCCCCCTGTAGATAGAGCCCCCACTATATATAATGCCACCCACAGTTTTATGATAAAAAAAACAAAACCTTTACATACTCACATGACCCCGTTCCCACGCTGTGGTAGGTCTGCAGGAGCTGAACGAGCATCGTCCAATAACGCTGATTGGCCGGGCAGAATTCGTCCAATAACGCTGATTGGCAGGGCAGAATGACTTGCCCCGTCAATCAGCGCCTTTCAAGCATGTGAGCGCCGCGATGACGTCATCGCGCCGCTAGCCAATCAGCGTCATTGTAAGGCGATGAATGTTCGGGCATTCAGCGCTAATGCATGTATTTGGCTGTCGCTAGCACCGGGCCCCCTCCGATGCTAGCGATGCCTAAAGGCATGAGAGGGCCTGTGTCGTCCGGCCCATACTTGGAGGCTCGGCTTCGCAGGCCCCATAACGGCTGCTAGCGACGCCACCGGGCATATGAGGGGGGGTTGTCGGCGAGCGGCACGGGCGCCTCCTCAAGCCACGGGCCCCGTAGCAGCTGCTATGGCTGCTACTGCGGTAGTTACGCCACTGTCTATACCGTTACTTACAAGAGATGACATTTTAAATTCTATTTACAGACATTGGGGAGACTTTATTAACCATTATATGCCAGCATTCTTGGAAAATTTTGACTTTTGGGCAGTTTATCCCACTCATGCCTCTTTTGAAAAAAGTGGATGGGGCTTATTGAAAATGGGCGTGGCCACCTATGGTCCAACAAATTTATTTTCATTTGTGCCAGCAACTGGCATACATTATAGCGGAAATCTACACCAGATCCTCTTTCAGATTTCCCCAGATCCTCTCAGGTTCTCGCAACAAGCGGCAGCATAAATGAGGTCACAACATCAGGACGTTGTATGGGAGACAGTACTCAGGATGTTTCCTGCCGTGTCCCATATAAGGCCGTGACACTGCTCTGCGTCAGAACATTCTATGCACTGAGAGTCTGAAGGGATTGGGGGGGGGCTGATCGATGAGGTGAGTAAAATTTCTTATTTTATGTCGGATCAGGGGGAGCGAAGATGGATGGGGCCCAGCCACAGTCAAGCTCCATGTGAATGCTTTAATTATGTCACAATTGTGGTTCATGGCAAGCCAAAAGATTCAACACATTTATTAGGAAGGGTTTGCCTTTTTAAAAATGTGTATCATCTTACTCTAGCGTGCTATTTATTAAGACTGGCGTATAAAAACCAGTCTTAATAAATCTACCCCATTCTGTTCACTAACCTTCAAATGCAACAGAATATCAGGTTCTCATTATAAGTAATATGATAGGTCTTTACCTTGATGTTTCATCTTCTAAAAAGTCTCCATTGCTAAGATGTCAAAAAGATAAATATTTTGTTCCAGGCCTTGAGAATGGACCAGCTTTTAAGTCTACCTTTGGGAAATCTCCAACTTTATGTTTAGAGAGATTAATCTGATGTATAGATAAAAACAAAATCTATATTTTCGACAGCTTTAAAGCAAAATTGTGCCTTTATTAAAGGAAACATCATATACCCAAAAAAGCATATACGTTAGAGTGTGTTGATAAGCTTCGGAGCTATTTTTCTGTCATTGATTTTTGTGAAATCTTTTAAACTGAAAGGAAGCACATGGAGATATTGTTTAGGTTTACCAGTGTTCATTTCCACATTATAGTAAAGCTTCTTGACGTGATTGAAATGCACCTGTACCCTTCCCCTGTCTGATATAATTCTCCTGTCTACATGGGGTTCTAAGTCAAGTGAATGGCTTATTCAGTGGAGCTTTATAATTCTCTTTAGAACATTCTCCTTTTTTCATTATTCAGTGGAACGGTGGAAGAAATTTGAGTCATTTTTCAAAGAAAGAGGTCATCAAATATTTTCTCCAGAGGTTTTGAACTGTAGAGCTCAGCAATTACCATCATAAATATGGTCAAATATTTCATCATTTCTATACTTTCTCTTATTTAAAGATCTTTTAAATTAAATTGCAAATTAAAAGTTTAAAACATGTTTATTTTATTTATATTAGTTAAATTTTAGTAAGAAAAAAAATACCATTAAAATATTATTAGGTTTAAAATTCTTATTGTTCTAACTTAGTGTTGTTCTTTAAAAAGGGGTGGTCCATGCACAGGGCAGTTTTTCATACTGATGACCTATCCACATGAAAGGTCATCAGTATATGATCGGTGCAGGTCCAAAACCCAGACCCCCGGTCGCAGTATAGCGGCCATGCTGCAGTACTGCAGCTCTGCTCCTATTCAAGTGAATAGGAGCAGAGTTGCAGTTCTGCAGCATGAACGCTATGCAGTGTACGGAGCCATCTGCTTCCAGCACCGAACACTGCATAACATCCGGTGCCCAGAGGTAGCCAAAACAGCTGATCGGTGTGGGGTCCAGGTGTCGGACCCCCACCGAATATACTGATGACCTATCCTGTGTATATGAAAAACTGCCACTTGCCCAAACAACACCTTTAAACTTATATCTTAGGCCCCATGCACACGAACGTGCTTTTGCAGCCGCAATTCCCTCGAAAATCCACAGGAGAATTTCGGCCCCATTCATTTCTATGGGACCATGCACACGACCGTGGTTTTTGCGGTCCGTGCATGGCCCAGGAGCCTGGACCGCAGAAAGAACAGACATGTCTTATTACGGCCGTCTTCTGCGGTCTGGGCTCATAGAAAATAAGGGACGTGGCCATGTGCACGGCCCGCGATTTGCGGGCGGCTCGCGGGTGACACTCCGCTGCCGGCCGACCCGAAAATCACGGGCGTGCACATGGCTACGGTCGTGTGCATGAGGCCTTAGTTCTGGTTTAATGCTGAAAGTCTATTAAGATCTCTGGACAAACACTCTCCTCCTCGCGATACATAATGGCATCAATCAGTATGAAAATAAGACTTCCACCTAGTGTCTAACTTAGCATCTATTTTACAGCAACCATGCCTTACTCACGTTGCTTCCCCTGACTGAAATTGCCATTTCCTCTTTCTTTTCGGCCTTAGCCTACCAATTCTCACTGCACCAAAGGAGAGAATCTAGTTGCAAGAAGGAGAGGTTTGGATTACCTGGTGTCAAGAGGAAGGGGTTTACAATTCTTAGTGTCCAATGGGGATTATTCTGACATCATTATAAGTTCACCAAGGGGGGATCAAATTAGGTATTGTGTTGGCTGAAAATGTTCTGTTCCACTACAATCTTTATTGTGTACATCAGCTGAACTCCATGGGGCTGTTGTGAATAGGATCCATGTTTAGACGGACTGGGGTTGAAATTACCCAATTTCCCTGTGCTTTCTTTTTATTTATCAATAATTGTTTTTGTTTTATACTATCCGGAAACATTTCTTCTGACTGGAGAAGAAGCCAAACAACACTTATATGATAAATATAATTCAGCCTTTAGGGGGGGCTCCTTATTTACAAATTTATACTGTTATTATTAAGTTCATTGAGATCTGTATCAATACAAATGCAGTCAGCACCCCCAAGTGGCTGCTACAGGCATCCAGAATAATATCATAACACAATCCAAGCGAAAAGGCAGCACTCCAATATAATAGAAAAATCCCAAAAAGTTTTTTCACCCAACATACAGGCAACATTTCACCTTCCCATTAAAATCCTTGACAATGCCTTCAATGGGAAGGTGAAACGTTGACTGTATGTTGGGTGAATAAACTTTTGGGGATTTTTCTATTATATTGGAGTGCTGCCTCTTCTCTTGGATTGTGTTCTGACGTTTACATGAGTTTTTTGTCAAGATTCCTCTGAGGATAACACCCACCAGTTTCTGGTTCCTGCTACAGTGCAGCTGCTGCATCCTGTTTGTATCTCAGAATAATATCATGTAACTGTAACGTCCGCGGTCGCCGACCGCAGACTCCTCTCATCATGCCGACGCCTTCCTCTCCGGAGATGCCAGCACATGCGGCCGTCCTGTCCCGCAGTGACCACCAGGGTGCGCGTGCGAGCTCAGTCCCGGCCTTAAAGAGCCAGAGCGCACACATGTGTAAGACTGAACTAATTGCTCTCAGATCACCCTGGACTATAAAAAGGGCCCTGCCCCTTCCTTCATTGCCTGAGCGTTGTTGTGTTTTCTCGTGTCAGTCTAGCAAATTGTCCCTTAGTGTTTTCCAGTTCCCAGTGTTCCCGTACCTGTTACCTGTATCCTGTATCCCTTGCTGCTTTGTTCCTGTGCCTTAAAGAGTTGGAGTCGTGTTGTACCACCGGTCTGTCTGCTGTGTTACACCACGCCTGGTGTCTGCTGCCAAGGTCCCTTCTGAGCCTAGTCATCGCTACTGTCTGAACTACCACAGGTACCCTTACTTGAACTATAGACTTTCCTTGGTAATTTGTATTGGCCAACTGCTATCCCGCTAAGGCGGTGCGGCCCAGTGGGTCCACATACCCACAGATCGTGACACTAACTATGTTAATGTTTTTTTTTTGGTTTTTTTCACTTGTTGTAATGTCTTTGCTATTGGAGTCTTTATAAAGGATTTGTACATTTTTTCACATTGAAGTGCTGCCTATAGAAGGAATTTTTGTACTTTTTTGAATTACTGAGGACGTACCCAGCTGTATCAGGGGAGCTCATCTTTTTTTCCATTTGTGTGTAATATTACACAATATCCCTGATTCTCCCTATGTAAAAACCCATCTTAAAAATGTTGTGTTTATTCTTGCACGGGTTATGAACAAATTAGTCTACCTCTGATAATGTGTTTGAGACAAATGTTTTGTTTTTTTTTACATAAAAATAATAAGGTTTTGATATAAAAGTTTGGCCTTTTTCCCTTACCTCCATTCCCCTTAATGTTACTGACACTAGTGGTTTAACTTGTTTTCTTAGACACAGCGTACATTAAACAAGAACTACTGTGTCATGTTTAGTTGCCTCCTGCCCTCCCATTGAAATATGAAATAAGCACTCTGTATGGCTGTCAAAAAAGACTCCTTCTTATATTTTCAAATTGATGGCGTCTGTATTCTAAGCTAAACATTTGCTTAGAATAGTTCTATTTGTTCAAAACAAAATTCTAATCTTTTAATTTAACCATTTATTATGACTTTCAAAATATGTCTGTGGAGAGAAACTTCCATCCATTTGGTCAAGAACGGAATAAAATCAGCGCGACATTGTGTAAATACCAATATAATATCCCAATATAATAATGTATCTGTCTACAGCTCTCATGAATACAAAGACTTGGTGATCACAATAATTACCTTGTGGGGATGTAAACATATTGACTATTTGCTGCATTTTTTTAATTAAGAAAATGGTGCGGATTTTGACATCTCCTCTGAAAAACGCAGCAATTCAGTCCACTTTCTGCAGCAGGAATTGGCATGCTGCGGTACAAAAAATAAGCACCACAGGTCAATTTTTGGTCGGAATTTTTACGCAGCATGTGTTTGAGATTTGTTCAATCTCACACACTTTGCTGCTACTGTATTCTGCTGCGTATTTTCCGTCCGCAATTCCGGACGTAAAATACACAGCAATTCCGGTAAGTGTGGACAAGCACTAATAATAAAAAAATTTGCTGACCATTTGAAAGTTTGATTTTTTTAAATCGCCCAATATCTATATGATTTATTCTATAGATAGTGGCCGATTCTATTAATACTTACCTTCCTTGCTCCAGGGCTTCTCTTTAGCTCCGGGAGCCATTACTCTGGGTCCTGACGCTGTCCAGTATCAGGACGTCTGTGCGACTGCACACACAATGTCCTGGAGCTGAAGAGCGGGGACCGGGAGCGATGAGTATAAGCATGGGCGGATTACAATGAGGGCAATCTGGGCACGTGCCCAGGGCCCGAGGCAGAAAGGTTGCCCAGTTCGCCCAGGTTTTCCCAAACCGATTGTTAAAATTACAGCCGGTTACTATTGTGCTGGTGTGTCGGGAACTATGATGATGGATGCCCGGATGACGCTGCCTGGTTACTGACCAGTGCTATGTCGCTGGAGGACAGCGCAGGAACAGAGACAGGTGAGAATGTTACTTTTGGTTTTTTTCTGTGGGCAGCGTTTGGGGCAATATCTACAGGATGCACTATCTACACTGGGCAATATTTACACTGGGCAATATCTACAGGGGGCATTGTGACTGGCATTATCTACAGAGGACATTGTGACTGGCACTATATACAGAGGGCATTGTGACTGGCACTATATACAGAGGACATTGTGACTGGCAATATCTACAGAGGGCATTGTGACTGGCGCTATCTACATAGGGCATTGTGACTGGGATTATCTACAGAGGGCATTGTGACTGGCGCTATCTACAGAGGGCATTGTGACTGGCATTATCTACAGAGAGAATTGTGACTATCGCTATCTACAGGTGGCATGGTCACTAGCGCTATCTACAGGGGGCATTGTTAGTGTGTGTCGTGTCTTACTTTACAGTGTGTTTGACACAATTTAATTCATAGGGACAGAGTATGGTGCTATTATATTCAGGGGCACAGTGTATAGTACTACTGTATTCAGGGGCGCAGTTTGTAAAACTATTATCTTCATAGGCATAGAGTGTGGCACCATGAGAATTTTATCTTCGTTTATAGGTGTGGATATGTTGGAAAAGTGAAGAGTCTAAGACAACTCAGCTGCAAACTCTGCAGAAATGGGTTGGGGTCGGGAGAAGTCATCATAGATGTCTGGACCGGATGGAGAAGTAAAGAGAAAAACAACGAAAAAGAATCTGAAGTGTCAACTGTGAGTACCTCAATATAAATGTTTGTTCTCCCTGCGACTGATCAGTACTGTAGTCACTGTATGATCTGCAGCGAGATGATGGGTGTATCATTCTTTTTGTGAAACAATAGTCCCAAGCATATCCTAACCATTGTTCTGGCTATACTGGGAGCTGTCATTTTATGTCGTACATACTTATGAGGCAGGGGTTAAACTGAATTTGCAAATGATCCCTGTACAGGGCTGTATTTGTGCTGGTGCTGTATTTATGCATTGAGCTTAGTTCTGATGCTGTATATATGTACTGAGTTTTCCGCTGGTGCTGTATATATGTATTGAGCTTTGTTCTGGTGCTGTATTTATGTACTGAGCTTGGTTCTGGTGCTGTATTTATGTACTGAGCTTGGTTCTGGCACTCTATGTACTGAGTTTGGTTCTGATGCTGTATATATGTACTAAGTTTGGTCCTGGCACTGTATATATGTACTGAGTTTTGTTCTGGTGTTGTATATATGTACTGAGCTTTGTTCTGGTGCTGTATATATGTACTGAGCTTGGATCTGGCACTGTGTATATCTACTGAGCTTGGTTCTGGTGTATTTATGTACTGAGCTTGTTTCTGGCACTGTATATATGTACTGAGCTTGGTTCTGGTTTTATATTTATGTACTGAGCTTTGTTCTGGTGCTGTATTTATGTACTGAGCTTGGTTCTGGCACTGTATTTATGTACTGAGTTTGGTTCTGGTGTTGTATATATGTACTGAGCTTGGTTCTGGCACTGTATTTATGTACTGAGCTTTGTTCTGGTGCTGTATATATGTACTGAGATTGGATCTGGCACTGTATATATCTACTGAGCTTCGCTCTGGTGCTGTATTTATGTACTGAGCTTGTTTCTGGCACTGTATATATGTACTGAGGTATGTTCTGGCACTGTATATATGTTCTGAGCTTGGTTCTGGTTTTGTATTTATGTAATGCGCTTGTTCTGGTGTAGTATTTATGTAATGTGCCTCGTTCTGCTGCTGTATATATGTACTGAGCTTGGTTCTGCTGCTGTATTTATGTACTGAGCTTGGTTCTGGAGATGTATTTATGTACTGAGCTTGGTTCTGGGGTTGTATATATGTATTGAGCTTGGTTCCGGTGTTGTATTTATATACTAAGCTTGGTTCTGGTGCTGTATTTATGTACTGAGCTTGGTTCTGGGGCTATATATTTGTACTGAGCTTGGTTGTGGGGCTGTATATATTTACCATATCTTAAGGTAAAAGTAGATGTTAAATCTACTTTTACCTTAAGAGAAGGTAAATATATACATAAAAACGAAACCCCAAAAAACATTGAACAATCTCAGTTTTTTCCAATTCAACCATTATATGGTGCTTTATATGGTGCCAATAAAAACTACAACTCCTCCCACAAAAAATAATCCTTCACACACCACTCCATTGACGTAAAAATAAAAATGTTATGGCTCTAGGAAGGCAGCGAGTAAAAAAGGAAAAATGTCTTGGACTTTAACCCCTTAGTGACCAGCCAATTTTAGGCCCTAATGACCAAGCTATTTTATTCGTTTTTCTATAGTCGCATTCAAAGAGCTATAACGTTTTTATTTTTTCGTCTACATAGCTGTATGAGGACTTGTTTTTTGCGGGATTAGTTGAGCTTTTTAATAGCACCATTTTTGGGTACATATAATTTTTATATTAACTTTTATTAACCCTTTTGGGGGGGATTATAAAAAAAACTGAAATTCCGCCATTGTTCTATGCGTTTTTAAATTGACGCCGTTCACTATGCGACGTAAATAACATGTTACCTTTATTCTATGGGTCGGTACGATTACGGCGATACCACATATGTAGAGGTTTTTTTATGTTTTACGACTTTTGCACAATAAAAACACTTTTGAACTAAAATTATTTGTTTTTGCATCGTCGCTTTCCAAGAACCGTAATTTTTTTATTTTTCCATCAATGTAGTGATTTTTTGGGCTTGTTTTCTGCGGGACAAGACGTAGTTTTGAATGGTACTGTTTTGGGGTGCATGGGACTTATTGATTCATTTTTATTATGACTTTTTTGTGGGGCAATGGAAAAAAAATGCAATTTCGCCATGGTTTTTTGCGTTTTTTTTTTTTTACGGTGTTCACTTTGCTGTTTAAATTACATATTAACTTTATTAATGGAGTCATTACGGTTGTGGCGATACCACATATGTGTACTTTTTTTTTTTTTTTTTTTTTTTTTTTTTTTTTTACACTTTTACTAAATAAAACCACTTTTTATGGAAAAAAATGGTTTTATTTATTTTTGTACTGTACTTTTTATTAATCATCTTTATTTCACTTTGATGACTTATTTTATTAGTCCCACTAGGCGACTTTACTGTGCGATATTCCAATCGCTGCTATAATGCTCTGGTATACTTCGTATACCAGAGCATTATTGCCTGTCAGTGTAAATCTGACAGGCAATCTGTTAGGACGTGCCTCCGGCGCGTCCTAACAGGAATATGTCCAGGGCAGACCTGGGGGCTTTTATCAAGCCCCCGGCTGCCATGACACCCCATCGGAGACCCGCGATTTCATTCGCGGGCCGCCGATGGGTGACAGAGGGAGCGCACTCCCTCTGTAAACAAAGTTAAATGCCGCGGTCGCTATTGACGGCGGCATTTAACGGGTTAAACGGCCGCGATCGAAGTAAACTTCGATCGCGGGCGTTGGAGCAGGAGCTCAGCTGTCATCAGGCAGCAGAGCCCCGGCTCCTGCCTGCACGGGAGACCCGTGCAGGACTTAGACTAGGCTGACGTGAAAAGGCGTCAGCCTAGCCTAAAGCCCATTAGTGACCGACGTAAAAAGGCGTATTAGTGGTCACTAAGGGGTTAAG
The DNA here is from genome assembly GCF_050947455.1 of Rhinoderma darwinii. NCBI lineage: Eukaryota > Metazoa > Chordata > Amphibia > Anura > Rhinodermatidae > Rhinoderma > Rhinoderma darwinii. Next base: position 366,275,410 of record NC_134690.1, on the reverse strand, counting down.
GGGTTAAACAACAAAGACAGGTTCTTTATGGTTATATTCACACACAGCAGATATTTTTTTTCTGGAAACCACAAACAATTTAACGTTTCTGACTTTAGGGTCTCAAAGTATTCTGGTTTCTCTCTTCTATATGGCTCATTCTGCTTTTACAGCAAATTCAAAACCGTGGCAGATCTGTGGCCACCTAAACAGAAATTTGCAAGTATATATGGTACAGTGTAACCTGAGTTTTGTCTTTAAAGTTGGGGGGCTCAGACTTGAAAAAGTGCCCGGGGCCCATGGTACCCTTAATCTACCCCTGAGTATAAGTGTCCAATCTGGGGTCTGTATATTTATTTTTCTCTGGCCTGGAGTCTGATTAATTTAAGGGGTCTGATCTGGGGTCTGATTAAGTTACGGAATCTAGGGTGTCCGATCTGGGGGACTTTAAATAACGGGGTCTGATGTGGGTGTCTGATTCAGTTAAATTCACACTAAAATCATGCTATTTACCCAAATATCAGAAAACCATAACAGCTACATGCAAAAGTATTAAATGAAGACTACATTAACAAAAACGGTATCATCTATAATAACTGACTGACCCTGATGTGCTGTTGCCCTTTCCTGCAAAGGCAGTTGTGACTACTAAATCTGTGATAGATAGGCAGACAGTACATAGATGGATAGATAGATAGATAGATAGATAGATAGATAGATAGATAGATAGATAGATAGATAGATAGATAGATAGATAGATAGATAGAATATCCAAAAATGGTGACAGCACTCTTCGAACACTAATGCCACCTAAGCACTACAGATAAATAAATATGCATTACTGCTGAATCTACTTACAAATAGTGAGGTTCTTAGCGCACATTTTGATCAAATTGTGTGAGCCCACCTGCCACGACAAGGCATCCTCTATAAGGTGGGAACCGAGAACTGGGGCTAAGCCTACATATATCTGGGGATGGTAGATAGATAGATAGATAGATAGATAGATAGATAGATAGATAGATAGATAGATAGATAGATAGATAGATAGATCAATATTTAGAACTTTTTTAAGGCGCCTGATAGGTGCAGGTCTATTTGGACCTATTCTTCTGTCTCTACGTCCAGGCACAGAGTAAGCGCAAACAACGCAGCATTTTGCGCGCGCAAAAACCATTTGACATCTGCGTGTGTCATCCGTGTATGATGCGCGGCTGCGTGATTTTCGCGCAGCCGCCATCATAGAGATGAGGCTAGTCCAAGGTGCTGAAAGAGCTAACTGATCGGCAGTAACTCTTTCAGCACCCTCGACAGTGAATGCCGAACACAATATACAGCAACCTGTTAAAAAAAAAAGAAAAAGTTTGTACTTACCGAGAACTTCCCGGCCGTTGCCTTGGTGACGCGTCCTTGGTGACGCGTCCTTGGTGACGCGCCTCTCGACATCGGGCCCCACCTCCCTGGATGACGCGGCAGTCCATGTGACCGCTGCAGCCTGTGCTTGGCCTGTAATTGGCTGGAGCTGTCACTTGGACTGAATTGTCATCCCGGGAGGTCAGACTGGAGGAAGAAGCCGGGAGTTATCGGTAAGTCAGAACTTCGTTTTTTTTTACAGGTTCATGTTTATTGGGATCGGTAGTCACTGTCCATGGTGCTGAAACAGTTTAACTCTTTCAGCACCCTGGACAGTGACTATCTCCTGACGTCGCGTACCGGAAATTTTTTTGCCGGGTTCGGCCAAAACAAGTTCGGCCGTACCCGGTGAAGTTCGGTTCGATTGTCCGGGTTCGCTCATCTCAAAGACACTCCATTTGGATGTTTGGAAACAGAAAAGCACGTGGTGTTTTTCTGGTTACATTCATCCTTTTGACAGCTGGTGCGCTGTTTCAGTCGGTTCGCACGGAAGTGCTTCCGTGCGACCTGTGTGGTTTTCACGCACCCATTGACTTCAATGGGTGCGTGATGCGCGAAATACGCGGAGATATTGAACCTGTCGCGTTTTGTACGCAGCGAACAAACGCTGCGCACAAATCACGCACTGTTTGAACTGCCCCATTGACTTCTATAGGGCTGTGCGTGGCGCGCGAAAAATACGCGGCCTGCACGCACGAAAATCACGCTCGTGTGAATCCCCCCTAAACCTGTGATATTTACAAGACTTGCAGAATTATGCTGCATATGGAACAGTTGAAGTTGTGATTTATGGCACCAGGTAGTGTGTTTTCTGGGACACTGTGACTTTTCTATTTAATATCAGCCAATCCATCACAAAGATGAAATTCACAGCTTGATATAAAATAGCATCATAGATAGAGAATTATTTATAGACAGCTTGTGGACAGAAATAATTAAACACCAATTACTACAGTTCTTTGCAGCACAACATGTCCCTGTGTGATTACCTCACAAAAGTTCAAGATAACATTTTGTAAAATACAATTAATGGAACAATTATTAATTGAGGTCACTATCACCTTTTTATTCCAGATTTTAGAAGATCTATTGTATAGTGCAGCAAGATAAGCTATTGGTTTTATATCTACTAATTGTTCTCCTCCACCCTAATGTAAACCCTCGCCCCAGCATAGTGCCAAACAAAGTGCGAAGGCAAAATGCCAAAGCAAAGATTTTGAAATTAGATAAATGTAAATGATGCATGTCTCTCATTTATCCTTCAAGTCGGAAGCTCCAAGAAGATCCGCCACTGACTTTTTGCAATACGTCTTGCTTCACTCATGTCTAAGAGCTTACTGTACATGTGAACTTTCTTGCCACTTTAAAAAGAAGTCTTTGTGGTACACATTATTTACGTATAAGTTAATTATGTTCATAAATTAATTTCACATTAAGAACATCTTACAAACATTCAAACATGGTGGTGGTGGTGGTGGTATGACTATGTGGAGTTTGTATTATCAGAGCCTGGACAGCTTGTCATAACTAAGGAAAGTGTAAGGCTAGGATGCCACAGCAAAGAGTCACCTATAATTCATGTCAAAATTGTGGTATTACCGCGACTCATGTCCAACTTCAATGTTTCTATATGGGAATAATAGTTGCAAGGAACCATTGCTATAAATAAAACCATATCAGATTTTTGCAACTTTCTGGGGTGAATCAAGATAATGCCATGATTTTACCATAAATTACAGGTGACTCCTTGCCGCCATTAAAGTGTAGCTTCAATTGTGCGCTATACCAGAAAGTTCTGAAGAAGAAATGACAGTAATCTAAGATAAAGTTGATGCATAAAATTATCTAGAGCATTAGATTAGCTTTTTATACATATATGCATATATACAGTGAAGGAAATAAGTATTTGATCCCTTGCTGATTTTGTAAGTTTGCCCACTGTCAAAGACATGAACAGGCTAGAATTTTTAGGCTAGGTTAATTTTACCAGTGAGAGATAGATTATATTTTAAAAAAAACAGAAAATCACATAGTCAAAATTATATATAGTTATTTGCATTGTGCACAGAGAAATAAGTATTTAATCCCTTTGGCAAGCAAGACTTAATACTTGGTGGCAAAACCCTTGTTGGCAAGCACAGCAGTCAGGCGTTTTTTGTAGTTGATGATGAGGTTTGCACACATGTTAGATGGAATTTTGGCCCACTCCTCTTTGCAGATCATCTGTAAATCATTAAGATTTCGAGGCTGTCGTTTGGCAACTCGGATCTTCAGCTCCCTCCATAAGTTTTCTATGGGATTAAGGTCTGGAGACTGGCTAGGCCACTCCATGACCTTAATGTGCTTCTTTTTGAGCCACTCCTTTGTTGACTTGGCTGTATGTTTCGGGTCATTGTCGTGCTGGAAGACCCAGCCACGAGCCATTTTTAATGTCCTGGTGGAGGGAAGGAGGTTGTCACTCAGGATTTGACGGTACATGGCTCCATCCATTCTCCCATTGATGCGGTGAAGTAGTCCTGTGCCCTTAGCAGAGAAACACCCCCAAAACATAATGTTTCCACCTCCATGCTTGACAGTAGGGACGGTGTTCTTTGGGTCATAGGCAGCATTTCTCTTCCTCCAAACACGGCGAGTTGAGTTAATGCCAAAGAGCTCAATTTTAGTCTCATCTGACCACAGCACCTTCTCCCAATCACTCTCAGAATCATCCAGATGTTCATTTGCAAACTTCAGACGGGCCTGTACATGTGCCTTCTTGAGCAGGGGGACCTTGCGGTCCTGCAGGATTTTAATCCATTACGGTGTAATGTGTTACCAATGGTTTTCTTGGTGACTGTGGTTCCAGCTGCCTTGAGATCATTAACAAGTTCCCCCCGTGTAGTTTTCAGCTGAGCTCTCACCTTCCTCAGGATCAAGGATACCCCACGAGGTGAGATTTTGCATGGAGCCCCAGATCGATGTGGATTGACAGTCATTTTGTATGTCTTCCATTTTCTTACTATTGCACCAACAGTTGTCTCCTTGTCACCCAGCGTTTTACTTATGGTTTTGTAGCCCATTCCAGCCTTGTGCAGGTCTATGATCTTGTCCCTGACATCCTTAGAAAGATCTTTGGTCTTGCCCATGTTGTAGAGGTTAGAGTCAGACTGATTAATTGAGTCTGTGGACAGGAGTCTTTTATACAGGTGACCATTTAAGACAGCTGTCTTTAATGCAGGCACCAAGTTGATTTGGAGCGTGTAACTGGTCTGGAGGAGGCTGAACTCTTAATGGTTGATAGGGGATCAAATACTTATTTCTCTGTGCACAATGCAAATAAATATATATAATTTTGACTACGTGATTTTCTGTATTTTTTTTTATATAATCTATCTCTCACTGGTAAAATTAACCTAGCCTAAAAATTCTAGACTGTTCATGACTTTGACAGTGGGCAAACTTACAAAATCAGCAAGGGATCAAATACTTATTTCCTTCACTCTATGTACTGTACTGTAAATATATATATATATATATATATATATATATATATATATATATATATATATATATATATATATATATATATATATATATATATATATCCAAAAAGAAAGTTCAGCAGCACTCCAAAGATCCAAGTAAAAAAGTGAAGTTTATTGAGCCAACATGGCAATGCAACGTTTCCGTCCCACCTTGGGACCTTTCTCAAGCATAGTGATACATACAGGTTCAGTGATTTATATAATGTGTATACAATCAGTGTCATCAATCTCATTAAAATAATGAGGTTGATATATACATCTCAAAATAACGTGATACAACAAAGAAAGAGTATCGAAACGAAATCAATCGATACAAATAGTGAAAACAATACATTGATGTTAAAAACAACATAAAACATACATTTCTTATGCAAGAAAACAGAACATTCTTTAAATCGCAATATTCACCAGCTGGGTGAGATTCAGAGACTGCACGACCACTAGACCAATCAGAACGCAGGTCTTATTGTAAGGCGTATAACACTTGTCATTCACAGCCAGAATCTGTCCAGCTCCACTGCGCATGCGTCGGATCAGTCCGGACCGGATATGACGTCTCGCTGTAGTAACTAGGATACCGATCGTTGGTAAACAAAAGTACTCGTAATATTCAATAGTATGTGGTCGATCCGTATAACCCAGAAATGACACATTGCTTCAAGCACTTAAACATATCGATCCTCCGAAAAGGCCATAACATACAGTGCAGATAGAAGATATGAATTAACTAAAAGAATCTATTGCTCTTCTTGTCTATATACAGCACCAACCGGGTAAATATACCCAAATCTAAATCCTACATGGGAATGGGCTATTTACCGCACATCATAATTACGGTGACAGAAACTCATTCATAATGATATATAAATCAACAGATAGAATCCACACGAGGAAGACGGGATCCCGATCACATTCCGTGGGCGGCGGTCTCCGTCAATCAGGTTCATGGAAAGAAACGCACACAACATCGTGTGCGCGGTCCCAACCATATCTCCTATAACCCGTGTAACGGACTCATTAAATTAAAAATAAACATAAATATAAAAAGGAGAGAAAAGATGTGCCGTAAATATCACCCAGCCATGGGAAAGAAAAAAACTAATGAAAAATCAAATATGCTGAGAAACAGACACATTGAGCAAGAGAACATTTCAACTATATTTCAATCGAAGATATCGCTAATATTGGTTATCGTAATATCAATAAAGTTGATCTGAAGTGGTCCTGCAGTCCCATGTTTATCTATAATAGAAAAATGATTATTAAAAATATGTCAAAAAATTTTTTTATATATGTATCACACATCTTTACACATTTTTAAGGAGGAGAACATCACCAGAAGTCAAGACACAACAGGAGGTAACGGTCTCAAGAAGCAACTCTGGCTACATTAAATTCAACGTTAAGACCATTAGGTCGCAAGGTATTCAATTGGAAAATCCATTGAAGTTCACATTTATGAAGTGCCCTATGTCGATCACCACCCTTATAGGATACAGGGATGTGGTCAAGGATCATAAATTTAAGATCTTTTTCAGTATGGCCATGATCAGTAAAATGTTTTGCAACAGGTAAGTCACATTTCTTTTTTCTTATTGAGTACCGATGGTTATTCAATCTTGTTTTAAAATCACATGTAGTTTCCCCTACATACAAAAGATGGCAGGGGCACCAAAGTACATAAATGACCCAGTCTGTATCACAAGTTACATGATGTTTAATCTTAAATAACTTATGTGTCACAGGATGATCAAAAGTATTACCCCTCTGCATAAGATTGCAATTAATGCATCTATGGCATGGGAAATTACCTGGTCTTAAAGCCTTTAATAGCGCTTGTGTCCCTTTTAACTGTTGTTCACCAACTCTGGTTCTAACAAGATTGTCCCGTAGATTCTTAGATCTACGGTAAGACATTAAGGGTGGATTGTTTAGTTCACAAATATGGTTATAGCTATTTTTGATAATAGGCCAATGTCTATTCAAAATGCTAGATATATTGCCACTCAACACATTATATGTAGATATAAATGGTAATCTTTTGCTTTTAATGTGTTTATACGGTTTAGTCAATGTTTCCCTCGGAATACTCTTAATCCTCATCTTGTGAGCATGTAATAAATGTTTAGGGTATCCCCTTTGTACAAAATTAGCGATCATGAGATCTAGGGACATATCTAAATCATTCGGATCATCTACAATCCGTTTTGCTCTCATCATCTGACTCAATGGCAGGGACCGTATCATGTTCTTAGGGTGACAGCTCTCAAACTGTAAAAGGGTATTACGATCTGTATCTTTCGTATATAGCTTAGTAGTTAGGACATTATCCCTCAATATTACATTAACATCCAAAAACTGTACCATTTCATTAGAATAGGTCATAGTAAATTGGATATTTTGATCAATCTGATTCAGAAACTGGTGAAAAGACTCCAAGGATGCTACAGTATCCGTCCAGATGAGGAAGACATCGTCTATGTATCTCCACCACCCCAGTACATGAGTGAAGTGGTGGGACACATAGACGCATGTCTCCTCCATCATGTCCATGAAAATATTAGCGTAGGTAGGGGCCATATTGGACCCCATCGCCGTCCCCTTCAATTGAATGTAAAATTTGTCATTGAACATGAAGTAATTATTAGTCAAAATAAGTTCTAGGAGAGACATGATGAATTCCCTACAAGGGTTATCATAGTCAGAATCCATTAGTTTACGTCTCACTGCCTCCATACCTCTATCATGTCCTATAGAGGTATAGAGGGAGACAACATCAAAAGACACCAGCAGAGCCCCTGCTGGAGGTTTTATCTGTTTTAATTTCTGAAGGAAATCTGTGGTGTCCCTAATATAGGATCTAGTGTCTGTTGCAAATTGTCTCAATGCCTTGTCTACAAAAATCGAGATGTTATTTAAAAGGGAACCCCTACCCGATACAATCGGGCGACCTGGCGGATTCACTAATCCCTTGTGAATCTTGGGAAGTAAATAAAGACAAGGAGTGTTTGGATGATCTATAAGCAAGAAGGTATATAATGCAGAGTCGATAATACCCTCATCAACTGCTAATGTCAGAAAATTACTTATCTTTTTCTCAATATCACACCTAGGGTCAGTTCTTAATAATTTGTAAATATCTGTATCACTCAACTGTCTATGAGCTTCCAACAAATATGTTGCGGTATCCATAACCACGACCGCACCCCCTTTGTCAGCGGGTTTGATGGTGAGGTCGTGGTTATGGATCAACTCATGCATAGCCGTCATTTCTGCAGTAGTGACATTAGGGTGATTAAGACAATCATGGTTCTGTACACGTAATTTAGACAGATCTTTCTTGACTAACTCCACATATGTTTCAATAGAATTCGATATCACAGGCGGCTGAAAGCCACTCTTATTAAATAAACCAAAGTCTTTAAGACAAATTGGTTTAGATTCAGTCTCCACTATATTGTCGTGGGGTTTAGAGTCAAACCACACTTTCAGTTTAATTGATCTAATAAAATTATATAAATCAAGTTCTAATTGAAACCAATCTAGACGTTGGCTCGGACAGAAAGACAAGCCCCTGGCTAACAATTGCAATTGTGCATCAGACAATATATGGGAAGAAATATTTACCACGGTTTCACTACATTCATTTTTTGGTTGTTGTACACAGTCCTCTGATTCACTTGACGCTGCTGCCTTTGTGAGCGGGTTCTTCCTTCCTCGGTTTCTTTTATGTCCAGCCCTCCTGGTGGGTTTTGACTTCTGTGCTCCATCCTTGTTCCTCCTAAAAAATCATTGGTCTGATTATCATATCGGTATTGACCATTTTCTTTAAGTCGATGTTCCTGATATCGATTTTCTCCACTGATGTAATTCTTAAGACCACGTCCTCTTTGTTCCCTCCTTGGTGGATCCATCACTCGATCATAAGCCCGGTCCCATGTAAATATTTGACCTGTTTTATAATCAAGTTGATCTCTGTACCATTTGCGTTTTTTGACTTCCTCTGTTTCAGCTCGTGTTTTAGAGAGAGTGACCTGTAGTTTTTCCATGTGCAATCCAAATTCTTCAATAGACATAAGGGTACGCAATATATCACTCAATTCTTGAACTTTTTTCTTTAAGTTACTTTGGTCTCGATGTAGGAAATCCATGTTTAATAATATCGTATCAAGAGCGTAATTATTTGATAGTTGCTCATATTTAGATCTAAATTCTTCATGTTGTACATGCATAGTAGGTTTCATCTGTGGGCGCATCCCACGTGGAACCATTTTATTCTTATAATACTGACCAAGTGTTAATAAATGTAAATCGACATTGATCAATTTCTTGGACTCAAACTCCAAATTTCGCTTAACATCCGGTAATGAGGGTGTACTCAAAAAGGACACATCACCTTCTGCTCCGTTCAGAATCCTGGCGATATCCTCCTCCGTAAAAACAACAGCAGTGTTGGCAGACGATATTTCATTATTAACATCATTTCGTTCCATTGTAAAAACAATTTAGTAAATTCCAAAAATAGGTGCCAGCTGATAGGATCCAATACACACCAGTAGAAAAAACGGCAGCACTCTGATTTAGTATATAAATTCCAGTAATGCAGGGTGCCAGCTGATAGTCCCGATCCAAAGACCATACAAATATCCAAAAAGAAAGTTCAGCAGCACTCCAAAGATCCAAGTAAAAAAGTGAAGTTTATTGAGCCAACATGGCAATGCAACGTTTCCGTCCCACCTTGGGACCTTTCTCAAGCATAGTGATACATACAGGTTCAGTGATTTATATAATGTGTATACAATCAGTGTCATCAATCTCATTAAAATAATGAGGTTGATATATACATCTCAAAATAACGTGATACAACAAAGAAAGAGTATCGAAACGAAATCAATCGATACAAATAGTGAAAACAATACATTGATGTTAAAAACAACATAAAACATACATTTCTTATGCAAGAAAACAGAACATTCTTTAAATCGCAATATTCACCAGCTGGGTGAGATTCAGAGACTGCACGACCACTAGACCAATCAGAACGCAGGTCTTATTGTAAGGCGTATAACACTTGTCATTCACAGCCAGAATCTGTCCAGCTCCACTGCGCATGCGTCGGATCAGTCCGGACCGGATATGACGTCTCGCTGTAGTAACTAGGATACCGATCGTTGGTAAACAAAAGTACTCGTAATATTCAATAGTATGTGGTCGATCCGTATAACCCAGAAATGACACATTGCTTCAAGCACTTAAACATATCGATCCTCCGAAAAGGCCATAACATACAGTGCAGATAGAAGATATGAATTAACTAAAAGAATCTATTGCTCTTCTTGTCTATATACAGCACCAACCGGGTAAATATACCCAAATCTAAATCCTACATGGGAATGGGCTATTTACCGCACATCATAATTACGGTGACAGAAACTCATTCATAATGATATATAAATCAACAGATAGAATCCACACGAGGAAGACGGGATCCCGATCACATTCCGTGGGCGGCGGTCTCCGTCAATCAGGTTCATGGAAAGAAACGCACACAACATCGTGTGCGCGGTCCCAACCATATCTCCTATAACCCGTGTAACGGACTCATTAAATTAAAAATAAACATAAATATAAAAAGGAGAGAAAAGATGTGCCGTAAATATCACCCAGCCATGGGAAAGAAAAAAACTAATGAAAAATCAAATATGCTGAGAAACAGACACATTGAGCAAGAGAACATTTCAACTATATTTCAATCGAAGATATCGCTAATATTGGTTATCGTAATATCAATAAAGTTGATCTGAAGTGGTCCTGCAGTCCCATGTTTATCTATAATAGAAAAATGATTATTAAAAATATGTCAAAAAATTTTTTTATATATGTATCACACATCTTTACACATTTTTAAGGAGGAGAACATCACCAGAAGTCAAGACACAACAGGAGGTAACGGTCTCAAGAAGCAACTCTGGCTACATTAAATTCAACGTTAAGACCATTAGGTCGCAAGGTATTCAATTGGAAAATCCATTGAAGTTCACATTTATGAAGTGCCCTATGTCGATCACCACCCTTATAGGATACAGGGATGTGGTCAAGGATCATAAATTTAAGATCTTTTTCAGTATGGCCATGATCAGTAAAATGTTTTGCAACAGGTAAGTCACATTTCTTTTTTCTTATTGAGTACCGATGGTTATTCAATCTTGTTTTAAAATCACATGTAGTTTCCCCTACATACAAAAGATGGCAGGGGCACCAAAGTACATAAATGACCCAGTCTGTATCACAAGTTACATGATGTTTAATCTTAAATAACTTATGTGTCACAGGATGATCAAAAGTATTACCCCTCTGCATAAGATTGCAATTAATGCATCTATGGCATGGGAAATTACCTGGTCTTAAAGCCTTTAATAGCGCTTGTGTCCCTTTTAACTGTTGTTCACCAACTCTGGTTCTAACAAGATTGTCCCGTAGATTCTTAGATCTACGGTAAGACGACTCTGCATTATATACCTTCTTGCTTATAGATCATCCAAACACTCCTTGTCTTTATTTACTTCCCAAGATTCACAAGGGATTAGTGAATCCGCCAGGTCGCCCGATTGTATCGGGTAGGGGTTCCCTTTTAAATAACATCTCGATTTTTGTAGACAAGGCATTGAGACAATTTGCAACAGACACTAGATCCTATATTAGGGACACCACAGATTTCCTTCAGAAATTAAAACAGATAAAACCTCCAGCAGGGGCTCTGCTGGTGTCTTTTGATGTTGTCTCCCTCTATACCTCTATAGGACATGATAGAGGTATGGAGGCAGTGAGACGTAAACTAATGGATTCTGACTATGATAACCCTTGTAGGGAATTCATCATGTCTCTCCTAGAACTTATTTTGACTAATAATTACTTCATGTTCAATGACAAATTTTACATTCAATTGAAGGGGACGGCGATGGGGTCCAATATGGCCCCTACCTACGCTAATATTTTCATGGACATGATGGAGGAGACATGCGTCTATGTGTCCCACCACTTCACTCATGTACTGGGGTGGTGGAGATACATAGACGATGTCTTCCTCATCTGGACGGATACTGTAGCATCCTTGGAGTCTTTTCACCAGTTTCTGAATCAGATTGATCAAAATATCCAATTTACTATGACCTATTCTAATGAAATGGTACAGTTTTTGGATGTTAATGTAATATTGAGGGATAATGTCCTAACTACTAAGCTATATACGAAAGATACAGATCGTAATACCCTTTTACAGTTTGAGAGCTGTCACCCTAAGAACATGATACGGTCCCTGCCATTGAGTCAGATGATGAGAGCAAAACGGATTGTAGATGATCCGAATGACTTAGATATGTCCCTAGATCTCATGATCGCTAATTTTGTACAAAGGGGATACCCTAAACATTTATTACATGCTCACAAGATGAGGATTAAGAGTATTCCGAGGGAAACATTGACTAAACCGTATAAACACATTAAAAGCAAAAGATTACCATTTATATCTACATATAATGTGTTGAGTGGCAATATATCTAGCATTTTGAATAGACATTGGCCTATTATCAAAAATAGCTATAACCATATTTGTGAACTAAACAATCCACCCTTAATGTCTTACCGTAGATCTAAGAATCTACGGGACAATCTTGTTAGAACCAGAGTTGGTGAACAACAGTTAAAAGGGACACAAGCGCTATTAAAGGCTTTAAGACCAGGTAATTTCCCATGCCATAGATGCATTAATTGCAATCTTATGCAGAGGGGTAATACTTTTGATCATCCTGTGACACATAAGTTATTTAAGATTAAACATCATGTAACTTGTGATACAGACTGGGTCATTTATGTACTTTGGTGCCCCTGCCATCTTTTGTATGTAGGGGAAACTACATGTGATTTTAAAACAAGATTGAATAACCATCGGTACTCAATAAGAAAAAAGAAATGTGACTTACCTGTTGCAAAACATTTTACTGATCATGGCCATACTGAAAAAGATCTTAAATTTATGATCCTTGACCACATCCCTGTATCCTATAAGGGTGGTGATCGACATAGGGCACTTCATAAATGTGAACCTCAATGGATTTTCCAATTGAATACCTTGCGACCTAATGGTCTTAACGTTGAATTTAATGTAGCCAGAGTTGCTTCTTGAGACCGTTACCTCCTGTTGTGTCTTGACTTCTGGTGATGTTCTCCTCCTTAAAAATGTGTAAAGATGTGTGATACATATATAAAAAAATTTTTTGACATATTTTTAATAATCATTTTTCTATTATAGATAAACATGGGACTGCAGGACCACTTCAGATCAACTTTATTGATATTACGATAACCAATATTAGCGATATCTTCGATTGAAATATAGTTGAAATGTTCTCTTGCTCAATGTGTCTGTTTCTCAGCATATTTGATTTTTCATTAGTTTTTTTCTTTCCCATGGCTGGGTGATATTTACGGCACATCTTTTCTCTCCTTTTTATATTTATGTTTATTTTTAATTTAATGAGTCCGTTACACGGGTTATAGGAGATATGGTTGGGACCGCGCACACGATGTTGTGTGCGTTTCTTTCCATGAACCTGATTGACGGAGACCGCCGCCCACGGAATGTGATCGGGATCCCGTCTTCCTCGTGTGGATTCTATCTGTTGATTTATATATCATTATGAATGAGTTTCTGTCACCGTAATTATGATGTGCGGTAAATAGCCCATTCCCATGTAGGATTTAGATTTGGGTATATTTACCCGGTTGGTGCTGTATATAGACAAGAAGAGCAATAGATTCTTTTAGTTAATTCATATCTTCTATCTGCACTGTATGTTATGGCCTTTTCGGAGGATCGATATGTTTAAGTGCTTGAAGCAATGTGTCATTTCTGGGTTATACGGATCGACCACATACTATTGAATATTACGAGTACTTTTGTTTACCAACGATCGGTATCCTAGTTACTACAGCGAGACGTCATATCCGGTCCGGACTGATCCGACGCATGCGCAGTGGAGCTGGACAGATTCTGGCTGTGAATGACAAGTGTTATACGCCTTACAATAAGACCTGCGTTCTGATTGGTCTAGTGGTCGTGCAGTCTCTGAATCTCACCCAGCTGGTGAATATTGCGATTTAAAGAATGTTCTGTTTTCTTGCATAAGAAATGTATGTTTTATGTTGTTTTTAACATCAATGTATTGTTTTCACTATTTGTATCGATTGATTTCGTTTCGATACTCTTTCTTTGTTGTATCACGTTATTTTGAGATGTATATATCAACCTCATTATTTTAATGAGATTGATGACACTGATTGTATACACATTATATAAATCACTGAACCTGTATGTATCACTATGCTTGAGAAAGGTCCCAAGGTGGGACGGAAACGTTGCATTGCCATGTTGGCTCAATAAACTTCACTTTTTTACTTGGATCTTTGGAGTGCTGCTGAACTTTCTTTTTGGATATTTGTATGGTCTTTGGATCGGGACTATCAGCTGGCACCCTGCATTACTGGAATTTATATACTAAATCAGAGTGCTGCCGTTTTTTCTACTGGTGTGTATTGGATCCTATCAGCTGGCACCTATTTTTGGAATTTACTAAATTGTTTTTACAATGGAACGAAATGATGTTAATAATGAAATATCGTCTGCCAACACTGCTGTTGTTTTTACGGAGGAGGATATCGCCAGGATTCTGAACGGAGCAGAAGGTGATGTGTCCTTTTTGAGTACACCCTCATTACCGGATGTTAAGCGAAATTTGGAGTTTGAGTCCAAGAAATTGATCAATGTCGATTTACATTTATTAACACTTGGTCAGTATTATAAGAATAAAATGGTTCCACGTGGGATGCGCCCACAGATGAAACCTACTATGCATGTACAACATGAAGAATTTAGATCTAAATATGAGCAACTATCAAATAATTACGCTCTTGATACGATATTATTAAACATGGATTTCCTACATCGAGACCAAAGTAACTTAAAGAAAAAAGTTCAAGAATTGAGTGATATATTGCGTACCCTTATGTCTATTGAAGAATTTGGATTGCACATGGAAAAACTACAGGTCACTCTCTCTAAAACACGAGCTGAAACAGAGGAAGTCAAAAAACGCAAATGGTACAGAGATCAACTTGATTATAAAACAGGTCAAATATTTACATGGGACCGGGCTTATGATCGAGTGATGGATCCACCAAGGAGGGAACAAAGAGGACGTGGTCTTAAGAATTACATCAGTGGAGAAAATCGATATCAGGAACATCGACTTAAAGAAAATGGTCAATACCGATATGATAATCAGACCAATGATTTTTTAGGAGGAACAAGGATGGAGCACAGAAGTCAAAACCCACCAGGAGGGCTGGACATAAAAGAAACCGAGGAAGGAAGAACCCGCTCACAAAGGCAGCAGCGTCAAGTGAATCAGAGGACTGTGTACAACAACCAAAAAATGAATGTAGTGAAACCGTGGTAAATATTTCTTCCCATATATTGTCTGATGCACAATTGCAATTGTTAGCCAGGGGCTTGTCTTTCTGTCCGAGCCAACGTCTAGATTGGTTTCAATTAGAACTTGATTTATATAATTTTATTAGATCAATTAAACTGAAAGTGTGGTTTGACTCTAAACCCCACGACAATATAGTGGAGACTGAATCTAAACCAATTTGTCTTAAAGACTTTGGTTTATTTAATAAGAGTGGCTTTCAGCCGCCTGTGATATCGAATTCTATTGAAACATATGTGGAGTTAGTCAAGAAAGATCTGTCTAAATTACGTGTACAGAACCATGATTGTCTTAATCACCCTAATGTCACTACTGCAGAAATGACGGCTATGCATGAGTTGATCCATAACCACGACCTCACCATCAAACCCGCTGACAAAGGGGGTGCGGTCGTGGTTATGGATACCGCAACATATTTGTTGGAAGCTCATAGACAGTTGAGTGATACAGATATTTACAAATTATTAAGAACTGACCCTAGGTGTGATATTGAGAAAAAGATAAGTAATTTTCTGACATTAGCAGTTGATGAGGGTATTATCGACTCTGCATTATATACCTTCTTGCTTATAGATCATCCAAACACTCCTTGTCTTTATTTACTTCCCAAGATTCACAAGGGATTAGTGAATCCGCCAGGTCGCCCGATTGTATCGGGTAGGGGTTCCCTTTTAAATAACATCTCGATTTTTGTAGACAAGGCATTGAGACAATTTGCAACAGACACTAGATCCTATATTAGGGACACCACAGATTTCCTTCAGAAATTAAAACAGATAAAACCTCCAGCAGGGGCTCTGCTGGTGTCTTTTGATGTTGTCTCCCTCTATACCTCTATAGGACATGATAGAGGTATGGAGGCAGTGAGACGTAAACTAATGGATTCTGACTATGATAACCCTTGTAGGGAATTCATCATGTCTCTCCTAGAACTTATTTTGACTAATAATTACTTCATGTTCAATGACAAATTTTACATTCAATTGAAGGGGACGGCGATGGGGTCCAATATGGCCCCTACCTACGCTAATATTTTCATGGACATGATGGAGGAGACATGCGTCTATGTGTCCCACCACTTCACTCATGTACTGGGGTGGTGGAGATACATAGACGATGTCTTCCTCATCTGGACGGATACTGTAGCATCCTTGGAGTCTTTTCACCAGTTTCTGAATCAGATTGATCAAAATATCCAATTTACTATGACCTATTCTAATGAAATGGTACAGTTTTTGGATGTTAATGTAATATTGAGGGATAATGTCCTAACTACTAAGCTATATACGAAAGATACAGATCGTAATACCCTTTTACAGTTTGAGAGCTGTCACCCTAAGAACATGATACGGTCCCTGCCATTGAGTCAGATGATGAGAGCAAAACGGATTGTAGATGATCCGAATGATTTAGATATGTCCCTAGATCTCATGATCGCTAATTTTGTACAAAGGGGATACCCTAAACATTTATTACATGCTCACAAGATGAGGATTAAGAGTATTCCGAGGGAAACATTGACTAAACCGTATAAACACATTAAAAGCAAAAGATTACCATTTATATCTACATATAATGTGTTGAGTGGCAATATATCTAGCATTTTGAATAGACATTGGCCTATTATCAAAAATAGCTATAACCATATTTGTGAACTAAACAATCCACCCTTAATGTCTTACCGTAGATCTAAGAATCTACGGGACAATCTTGTTAGAACCAGAGTTGGTGAACAACAGTTAAAAGGGACACAAGCGCTATTAAAGGCTTTAAGACCAGGTAATTTCCCATGCCATAGATGCATTAATTGCAATCTTATGCAGAGGGGTAATACTTTTGATCATCCTGTGACACATAAGTTATTTAAGATTAAACATCATGTAACTTGTGATACAGACTGGGTCATTTATGTACTTTGGTGCCCCTGCCATCTTTTGTATGTAGGGGAAACTACATGTGATTTTAAAACAAGATTGAATAACCATCGGTACTCAATAAGAAAAAAGAAATGTGACTTACCTGTTGCAAAACATTTTACTGATCATGGCCATACTGAAAAAGATCTTAAATTTATGATCCTTGACCACATCCCTGTATCCTATAAGGGTGGTGATCGACATAGGGCACTTCATAAATGTGAACTTCAATGGATTTTCCAATTGAATACCTTGCGACCTAATGGTCTTAACGTTGAATTTAATGTAGCCAGAGTTGCTTCTTGAGACCGTTACCTCCTGTTGTGTCTTGACTTCTGGTGATGTTCTCCTCCTTAAAAATGTGTAAAGATGTGTGATACATATATAAAAAAATTTTTTGACATATTTTTAATAATCATTTTTCTATTATAGATAAACATGGGACTGCAGGACCACTTCAGATCAACTTTATTGATATTACGATAACCAATATTAGCGATATCTTCGATTGAAATATAGTTGAAATGTTCTCTTGCTCAATGTGTCTGTTTCTCAGCATATTTGATTTTTCATTAGTTTTTTTCTTTCCCATGGCTGGGTGATATTTACGGCACATCTTTTCTCTCCTTTTTATATTTATGTTTATTTTTAATTTAATGAGTCCGTTACACGGGTTATAGGAGATATGGTTGGGACCGCGCACACGATGTTGTGTGCGTTTCTTTCCATGAACCTGATTGACGGAGACCGCCGCCCACGGAATGTGATCGGGATCCCGTCTTCCTCGTGTGGATTCTATCTGTTGATTTATATATCATTATGAATGAGTTTCTGTCACCGTAATTATGATGTGCGGTAAATAGCCCATTCCCATGTAGGATTTAGATTTGGGTATATTTACCCGGTTGGTGCTGTATATAGACAAGAAGAGCAATAGATTCTTTTAGTTAATTCATATCTTCTATCTGCACTGTATGTTATGGCCTTTTCGGAGGATCGATATGTTTAAGTGCTTGAAGCAATGTGTCATTTCTGGGTTATACGGATCGACCACATACTATTGAATATTACGAGTACTTTTGTTTACCAACGATCGGTATCCTAGTTACTACAGCGAGACGTCATATCCGGTCCGGACTGATCCGACGCATGCGCAGTGGAGCTGGACAGATTCTGGCTGTGAATGACAAGTGTTATACGCCTTACAATAAGACCTGCGTTCTGATTGGTCTAGTGGTCGTGCAGTCTCTGAATCTCACCCAGCTGGTGAATATTGCGATTTAAAGAATGTTCTGTTTTCTTGCATAAGAAATGTATGTTTTATGTTGTTTTTAACATCAATGTATTGTTTTCACTATTTGTATCGATTGATTTCGTTTCGATACTCTTTCTTTGTTGTATCACGTTATTTTGAGATGTATATATCAACCTCATTATTTTAATGAGATTGATGACACTGATTGTATACACATTATATAAATCACTGAACCTGTATGTATCACTATGCTTGAGAAAGGTCCCAAGGTGGGACGGAAACGTTGCATTGCCATGTTGGCTCAATAAACTTCACTTTTTTACTTGGATCTTTGGAGTGCTGCTGAACTTTCTTTTTGGATATTTGTATGGTCTTTGGATCGGGACTATCAGCTGGCACCCTGCATTACTGGAATTTATATACTAAATCAGAGTGCTGCCGTTTTTTCTACTGGTATATATATATATATATAAATAAATCTGTAATATATTTAAGTAGGATTAGTTATAATCTGGCTTAACGCAGAAATTCTCAAGTGTCTCATTTTCATACTTAAAGGGAATGTGTTGCCAGAAAAACATGTTTTTTTTTTAAAAATTAAACATTTAGTGTGTGGGTGGTTAAACATTGTTCAAATTTTTTTTATTTTTTTGCACGAGTCCAGGAAATATTATAAATTATTTCTAATTTATAATACTACCCATTTTTGGTCACTAGATGGAGCTGTTCCCAATATTGCAGCATTGCAACATTGGGTTAAAAGCCCTCACTCTAGTGAGCTCTCAGCATCCCCCCCTCCTTTATCCTGGCTAGTGCCGGGATAAACGAGGGGTTTGAACGGTGTAACCTCCTACACTGTGTGTCGCCATTTTTGAGCTAACCCACAGTGTAGTAGGTTTACATACAGTAGTAAACACACACAAACACGAACATACATTGAAATCTCTTACCTGCTCCTGCCGCCGCGGCTCCCTCCGGCCCGTCCGCTCCGTTTGCTGCCGCTGGTGCAAGTGCAGAAATCCGGAAGCCGCGACCGGAAGTAGTAATATTACTGTCCGGCCGCGACTTCCGGTCCACAGGAAAATGGCGCCGGACGGCGCCAATTTCGAATAGGACTGTGTGGGAGCGGCGCATGCGCAGTTCCCACACAGACGCCGTACACTGCAGTCAATGGGACGGGAGCCGTTCGCAGTCCCTATGGGACTGTGGCTGCCGTATTCCATGTCTGTATGTGTCGTTAATCGACACACACAGAAATGGAACAAAAAATGGCAGCCCCCATAGGGAAGAAAAAGTGTAAAAATAAGAAAAAGTAAAACACAAACACACAAATAAATATAAAAGTTTTTAATAAAGCACTAACATCTTTAACATATAAAAAAATAATTTCTGATGACACTGTTCCTTTAATATCGCGCTTAACCCCTTAATTACCAGGCCTGAAAAGGCCTTAATAACCAGCTACATTTTTTCGTTTTTGCTTCTCTGCCTTTCATCAGCCAGAACTTTTTTATTTTTTTATTGACATGGCTATATGAGGCCTTGTTTTATGCGAGTGAGCTTTTATTTTTTTTTCTGGGCAGTGTGGGGGTAGGAAAAAATTACTGTCTAAGTTATATTATTTATTTTTGGCGCTTGAATGTAGGTTAAAGAGATTTTCAGCATTTATTTTATTTATTTTTTATCCCGTTCATGTTTTCCGCTAAATTATTAGCGTTATTAACGTTATTATGCTGGTGTAGATACCTAATATGTGTAGATTTATTATTTTTATGTAATGTATGGGCAATAAAATGTATTATTTGCTAAAGACTTTTCTTTTTTTGGACCTTTTTTTATTTATTTTTTACTTATAATGCATTAGCATACTGCTGTATACTAATACTTTATACTGTGTCACTATGCACAGGCTGCTGTTAGCAACACATAGTGTGCCCCTACAGCAGGCTTATAGAACAGACAGCCCTGGGGTCATTTCTAGCGATCAAAGAGGGAAGTCCCCTTAGATCATGCAGTGGTCATGGACTGCGGCGATCAAAGGGTTAAACAGCTAGAGTAGGGTTTTTTTCCGATCCCAATTGTATTGAGAAGGCTGTTACAGCTTCTGCTTAGAGAATGAGCGCTCACTGGCGCGCTCCTAAGCTTTTTCTACAGCAACGCTGTAGACTGGGGACCTGCACCACCCACCATCAAAAGATAGCAGGAGGTCATTAAGGGGTTAAAATAGTTCTTAAAGGAGTATTCTCATCTCGGAAATTTATGGCATATCCATCGGATATGCCATCAATGACCAAAAGATTTGGGTCCCTCACTTATTTCTAAAATGTGGCTCCCTGACCCCTGTCCTATATTGTCCCACTGTTGCTGCTCTCCGTCCACTGAGTTATGAGGTGGCTAGGAGTACGGAGACAACCGAGCCCGCTGAGCTACACTGGTTTCATAACTCCCATAGAAGAGAATAAGAGTTATGGAAACAAAGTAGCACAGCCAGCTATGCTGTTTACGGAAGTCGGGAGCTACCTTACCTTACCATAGCTCATCAAGCATGCTGTTTCTGTTCTCCTGGACACCTTGTAACTCAGTGGCCGGTAAACGGCGAGAGCGGGACAAGGTCAGATGGGGGTCAAGTGGCCCCATTCTAGAGACAGGTGCGAGTCCCAGAGGTGGGACCCGCATCTATCAGATATTTATGCCATATCCTATGGATATGCCATAAATGTCCAAGATGGGAATATCCCTTTAGTAAAGGTTTAGCGGATGCTAGGAGAATGCTACCTACCGGAATGTATAATGCCTACTGGTAGAAGAGGGTAAATGTCTGGGGCTATTTTTTTAAAGTTTGGGCTAGGTCCCTTATTTCCAGGGGCTCTGTCTCACTCTAGGAAACAATGATAAACACAGTGATTTTTTTCCCTTCATCTATGCACACATCTCTATATTATTGTGGGAGCGCTAAGTGGATAACTGCCCTGCTGCCCCTTGTCACAGTGCAAGGATAACCGAGCATTGTCACTGCAAAGGAGTAATAAACACAGTAATATTACAGCATAGGGGTTACGCACATTCCCACTATCCAGCTAAGATCTTCCTCTGGCAGCCACCCTGTTCACAGTCGCCGGCTGCGGCAGGTTACCATAACAAATAGCAACCTTCAGCTACTGGCAGCGTCAGGTTGCTCTAGCAGCCAGCACCCCCTGAAGACGTCAGGCAAGATGGCCTATTTAAACTGAAATCCAGCCTGACATCCCTGCCTGAAAAATTAGGGTACTTCCTATTGAGCGATTGTGTTTGCTCTTAACTATGGTCCTGACCTTGATCTTAGTTTTTTCTCTGGATTCTAACTTTATCTTTCACCCACAGTTTTGTCAATTGGTACCTGTTGACTGCCATCATTGTTTTGACCCCTGGCTTGTCTTCCGATTACGTCTTTGTTTCATCCGCAGGTTTGTCGAATCTTGGCTGTCCTCCCGCTAACAACCCCTGATTCTGGTTCTCCCTTTGCCTCTGACTTGTCCAAGCTATAACAGCTGCATACCCACTACCAATAGTGACTACTTTTAAGGACTACGACCTGGGAATCTGACCTGGAAAATCAATACCCGGGGTAAAGAGTGAAGATCGGGGAGATTCCTTAGACTCAGCACCTCAGTTTAACCCGCATCTAACCTACTGCGGCTCAAGGATACAATTCTCTTTGAAAATCTTAATAACAAGGTGATGTTACGGTACAAGGATGTGTACAAACTGATACTATAATATAGACATTGCGTTGTCAGAGCACAGGAATAATGCACAAAGTGATGTCGCAGCACAGGGATATTGCACATAGTGGTATCACAGCAAAGACATTATGCATAATTACGTCACAGTACAGGTGTAATATAAAAAGCAATATTACAGCACAGAGACAAAGAGATGTCACAATACAAGGATAATGCACATTATAATTTCACAGCACATACAAAATAGACACATTCTGTCAAAATACATGTGTAATGCAAAATGTGATGCCACAGTATAGGAATAACCCACAAAGTGATGTCATGTCACAGACAAAATTAACACAGTGATGTCACAGGACGGAGAAAATGTATTCAATGGTGTAAAAGTACTGGTGTAGTGTACTTAATTATTTCAAAGCACAGGCACATGTCACAGTACAGGAGATAATCCATACAGTAGTATCACAGAACAGGAATAATAAACACAGTGATATCACAGCACAGGAATAATACTTAAAGTGATGTATAAGTACAGGGATAATGCATACGGTGATGTACCAGCACAGGAAAAAAATACACACAGTAATTTCTCAGTAATTTAGGCCTCATGCACATGACCGTAGTGGTGTGCACAGCCCGTGATTTGCGGCTCGGACGGGCCGTACACATGGCCGTATACATTAATTTCAAAGAGCCCGGACAAGAAATGCGGCCATAATAAGACATGCCCTATTTTTTTGCGGTTCAGGTTCCCGGGCAATGCACGGACCGTGGAAACCCCTGTCGCGTGCATGGGCCCTTAGAAATGAATGGGACCGCAATTCACCCACAGATTTGCGGGTGAATTGCGGCCGCAAAAACACGTTCGTGTGCATGAGGCCTTACCGATAGATGTCACAGCACATGAATAATGAAAAAGCCATGTAACAGTACAAGGATAATGCACACACCCTTGTCGAGGCCTTTCTTTAACATCTTCGCAAAATTAGAATTAAAGGCAAGCTGCTGTTTCTTCCCCTTGATTCATTTCTGTGGTATTAGATCGTAATTGAACTCAAATTCTAAATTTAGGTATTTTTGCAATTAACCCCAAAATTGGTTCTATGTATTTATAGGGGTTTACCAATTACAGCAAGTTATGGACCATTGCTAAGATATGCCATAATTTGCTAGCTTTACTAGCACTACTGCCCCTTCATTCTGGTGGCCAGTGGGACCCCCACCAATCAGCAAGTTATGGCACATTCTAGTGATATACTATAACTTGCTAGACTGGGAAAATTCCTTTAAGTAGTCAAGGATGTATTTTGTTGAATATCTAGAGCTGCTATCTGTTAGTTAGTGAAATAAAATCACTGGTGACATAAGGGATATTGGACAATGTATCTGTTAAGGGTATTTATTTATTACCTGCATTGATATACATTTAAATTTTCTATTTTTTTTATCATGACTGCAGATTTGTCTTGGTACTTTATCTCTATAATAAATAATTTTGCAGTAGGGCCGATTTAAATACATTGAGGTCAACATAGCTATTTCAGTCTAAGCATGATATGCAATTTTGCGTGAAGTCAAGAGCTTTAAAAACACATTGAAGGTATTTGGAGATGTACTGCCTTGTGTGTAAACGTTTCTATAATAATGCCTGGCCATGCAAATACCTTTTTGATAAGTAGCAAAAATCTTGTTATTTTCTGACCTTGCTATACACATGGGCATCATCTGCCAAAGTGATTTATTATTAGAATCTGCTCACAGATCTTTGTCATTATTCTGTAAATTTGCCAGATGTTGGGTTTCACAGCAGAACAGTTTATGATGCCGAAACCAAACAGCATAAAAAAAACATTTTTGCTTAGTGGTATAAATGTGTTTTTGATCCAGTACGATATTAAATATTCTCATTTTTTTGTGATAAAAATGTGCTCTTATTAAAATGCTTCCAAATACTTAGTATGTTTAATGTTAATGAACATAGAAAATGAGTCATTGATGTACCTGTCACATAGAAAACAAGAAACCTGTCCTTAAAGAGGACATCTCATTGTAGACATTGGTGGCATATAAATAGAATATGCCACCAATATCCGATCTTTGTGGATCCTACTGATGTGACACCTGCTGATCATTGAGGCCCCATTGAGGCTGTAATTATGGGCCCATAGACTTCTATTGGCCATGGGTACCTTCCCGTTTGCTTACGGGAAGGTGCCCCGGCTGTTGAAAAATATAGAACATGTTCTATTTCAGGTTGTAATTACAAGTCTATTAGAAGTCTATGGGGCTCACGTAATTACAGGGTGGCTACGTGTGTGCACCCGTAATTACGGGAGCGTTGCTACGCATGGTACTCACTGTCCAGCGGTAGTCACTGTCCAGGGTGCTGAAAGAGTTAAATGATCAGTGCTGGATAGAGCATAGGGGCTGCACTGATCGGCAGTAACTCTTTCAGCACCCTGGACAGTGACTACCGCTAGACAGTGAGTACCATGCGCGGTGCTCACAATATAGATTTGTAATGTTTCCTTCAAAAACCTGCAACAAAAAAAAGTTCATACTTACCCAGAACTCACTGCTTCTTCCTCCAGACCGGCCTCCTGGGATAACGTTTCATCCCATATGACCGCTGCAGCCAATCACAGGCTGCAGCGGTCTCATGGACTGCCGCGTCATCCAGAGAGGTCGGACTGGATGTCAAAAGAGGGACGCGTCACCAAGACAGGGAGAAGGAAGGAACTTCTTTTTCCTTTCTATCGCTACGTTCCGCTGTGGAAACTCTGCCCGAAAGGGCTGCCCCTTCTCTCTATCCAGCACTGATAGAGAGAAGAGGCTGCCGATCAGAGCTAGATAGAGAGAAGAGGCTGGCGATCAGTGCTGGATAGAGAGAAGGGGCTGCCCCTTCCCTCTATCCAGCACTGATCAGCAGCCTCTTCTCTCTATCAGTGCTGGATAGAGAGAAGGGACTGCCGATTAGTGCAGTGCAATATCTCTCTCTGTGTGTAAAGAGAAGCAGAGAAAATGAGTCCGTAAATACGGGTGGAATACGGGTGCAACGGACCCGTAGTTATGCCAGTATTTACGGGAGGGAAAAAATATGGTCGTGTACATGGGGCCTAAGGCAGCGAAGTGCAACATCATCTCCTATTGGCTCTGCTTGGCTATTTGTAGGTGGCCGCATGGACGAGCCATTATAGTAAACTGTGATGAGACAACGCATTTAATATGGATTTTTTTCTACCTATATTTCTTACTCACTGCCTGTCTGTCCAGCACTTCTCCACACTCTGTTCATCCTATAGCTAGCTATTCTGTATTGCTATGTCAACTGAAATCTCGATTCCCTGCTGCCTGCCTCTTACTGCATCAGATGGCCACCATAACTGCCACATCGTCACTGATGCAGTACCAGTGGGTTGGTACTTGCCATTCCCTATCTGCTTTGTTGTGATACCAGCCATCTGTGATGCCCCTTCTGGTTCTGATCCTGGCTAGCTCTTCTGTTCTAATTCATGGTTTCTGGTAATCTTCTGATAACAACTTCTGGCTTTTTATCCTGATTTAGTTTACAGTCACCCAATGGGGCGGTCAGTGAGGAGTTATTTCGTGCATGATCCACCATGCAATCCACGGGTTTGTACAGTTCTCTTAGCCCATGAAGTAGGGCCAGTATTGGGTCTGATTGTTTAGCCCTAGCCCTGCATTCTGTATAGGTGTGCACAATTTTGTGCCTTGTGGCTAGGTGTATAATACATTTACGGCTTCCTCTTCTTGCTTTATAATTTGGCTTATGATATATCATTCTTTGATGTAGATTTCTGTACTGTACCACATCATATGATGTTTACATTGTGCTAGCATCTTATATGGATTATTCACGTTGTTTCTCCACACTTTCCTTTTTAACGTGTGTAATATTGTTTTTATCTTGTGATGGCCAATTTTCTGTTATGTGCATTATAGATAAAGTTTGTTTTATACTGTCATAGGTACATTACTTGTGCTATGTGTTGTTTATTCTTTGGATATACTATTTGTCCTTGCAATCTTTCATAGGTATTGAGTGACCCAATGGTTCTAGTTCTAGTCAACTCCTTGTTTCCGCATTAGCTTTATCGTGTGACCTTGCCACCACCACCCAACTCTATTCTGACACTGCTCCTATTCTTGTTCCTACACTGGCTATATCCTGTGATGACTCCATTACTGTGATTACATTAAAAATAATTTTTACTTTTTGAGATGCAGCTTTGTATCCTGTATACAGAGCAGCTGTATCGTGCGCTAAGACCTGAATCAGTCAGGTCCCTGGGAGTAACAGGTTCAGTGACAGCGGGTCCTGCATGTCTCTGGCATGCAGGATCCACCTGTAATCGATCACATCTAAGTTATGAACTTAGATCTGATCGACAGCAGCTCGATCATGCGTGTCAGAGACTGACATTGAACCCGACGGATTAGCATGACGTAATCAGCGCATGCGCTGTAGAGCAGATTCGGCCCGTGAAACTTCAGTGCTGTACTGCACAGGGGCTGATTCAGAAGCAAAGGCGCGCTCAGGAGAATACAGGGCCAGACATGATGACGGCTTCTACATGGCCTGGCCCTGTCAATCAGAGAAAGAAGGGAGGGAGGGATGGACTGGGGAGAGAAGGTGGAGCTGTTTGGAGCAATAGTGACGTCAGTGGCGTAACTACCGCTATAGAAGCCGTAGCGGCTGCTACGGGGGCCCGCAGCATGAGGGGGCCCGTGCCACACACACCACTTTGTTGCAGATTTAAGCACCCCATTGAATATAATGGGAGAACCTGCAACACTAGAGAAGCGATTCCACGGCATTAATTGAACCCACAGGTCAATTTATGTGCTTTTTTTTCAGCTGATTTTCCCGCTGTGTGGGGATAAAATTTGTTGAAATCTCACCCACACTTCTGCTACTGTATTACGCTGCGAATTTTCCGCAATTAAATCTGTTACAGAAAATCTACAGTGTTTATGCCTAGTGTGTTCCTACCCTTAGACTAAATGCACACATTGCAGAATTTGGTGCAGAAAATCTGCATCAAAACGCAGGTAAACACAAGTATTTCCACAAGTAAAATCTATTTTTAGGTGCAGTTTTTAGATTTTGATGTGGAAATAAGTGCGTTTTTATGCTGCGGATTTTGGTGCATTTTTTTTTAAAAACGAGTCAGATACAATTCGCAAGCGGAAACGCAAGATAAATTTACATGCTGCAGGATTTAAAATACGCACCGCAGGTCAGAAAAAATCTGCAACGTGTAGATGAGATTTCTTGAAATCTCATTTACTTTGCTGCTACTGAATTACACTGTGGATTTTCCGCATGAAAATACGCGTGGCAAATCGGCACATAATACGCATTGTGTGCATTTGGCCTTACAGAGACATTCTCCTCTAGAAGCATCGATTCTAGAGGTGAATGGTGAATACCTCTATAATACGGGGCCATAAGGAGAAATCATACAGCAGTACATAGTGTGCTTATGGTTCCTGTCATGTATTTGTACCCGATGGCCAGATTCACACGAGCATGTTCGGTCCATGATATACGGACCGTATGTTGGCAGTATTTCCCAGACCGAACACACTTCAGGGAGCCGGGCTCCTAGCATCATAGTTATCTGTGACGCTATAAGTCCTGCCTCGCTGCAGGAAAACTGTTCCGTACTGTAATCATGTTTTCAGTACGGGACAGTTTTCGCGCAGCGAGGAAGGGACTCCTAGCATTATAGATATCTATGATGCTAGGAGTCCGGCTCCCTGAAGTGTGTTTGGTCCGGGAAATACTGCCGACATACGGTCTGTATATCACGGACCCAACATGCTCCTGTGAATGCGGCCTTACAGTCTTTATAAGGCCACGTTCAGACGTTGCGGAATTGCTGTTGAATTCCGCTGCGAACAGTCCGATTCTGCAGCAGTCGTTTTTTACATTTGTTTCTAAACATTTTTAGGAAACTTAGTTCAGACGTTGCTGAAAATAACTGTGCGGAAATTAGGCTGCAGGGCAGCATTTTCCCTCTGCAGCATGTACATTATGATGCGGAGAAGCAGCGGAATTTCACTGCAGATTTCAGCCTTTGCAATGCAAAAACTGAAATCTGTGGCAAGTTCGCTGTGATATCTGCAATGTCTGAATCACCTGTCAAATATGCAAATGTTGGTGCAGATTCGTTGCGTAATTGCCCCGAATCTGCACCAACATTTGCAACGGAAAAATTCTGCCACGTGTGACCGTGGCCTTAAAGTTCTAACACCTGAAGCCCCTCCCCTGTGGTTCTGATGAACCAAACTTAGATCACCATAGGTTCTATGGTAATCTAGGTTCGGTCCATAGCACAGATTTTTTAATACTATTGCTTGAGACCCATTTGAAACTAGACTAAAACTTTATTCCAAAAAAAATCCACGCCCACAAGAAAAGAGTTCTTAAACTATCTTCTGCTGGAACGAGTCATTTATAAGAGACTGGAAACAATCTATCAGGTGCTATATTGGGAAACTGCTATGCATTCACGATAGGTACAGTATGCAGCCTCTTCATCTTCAGTTATTGCCTTCTATACGGCACTGTTTGCAATCTTATTTCTCTCAAACACTAGTACAAGAGATAATGATTTGTCAGGAATTTTCAATTACCATTGACTTATTATCACAGTTAGCTACCTTTTATCATTTAACGCAAAAAAAATCCAATTTGACTTTTATCCTTTTCTCCCATCATTTCAGAGAAAATGTTTTGCAAAATGCATTCTGCATTCTGTCAATTTATTTTACTACAAACTCAATTTCACTTAAAAAGATGGAGAACACATTCACATACATTAACATGCCTGGATGGAAGGCATTAAACGGAATACACTTTTTGTAGAAAAGCTATATTAAAGTAAACAACGTTTGCTGGCACTCAATAAATTCCTAGGGTACATTCACACGAGCGTGTCCGATTTGCATGTGCAAAAAATGCCACGTTTTACGAGCGTGAGTGTTTCCGTTGTGCGTCCGTGTTTTGCACACGTATGATACGCGTATGTCACGCGTTTTATACACAGACATAAAAAACGGACGGAGGGCTTTTGTCACAATTTTGGTCCCAACCCTCTGGGAACACCCACAGGAAGGTCACATGGTCGCAAAACGCCATTTTCTATTGCTGTTACAGCGTAGAGAGCTTTGTCTATTTCCACTGCTTATTTAGTTTGGATTTTGAGTACTTTTTAGCGTTGGGACATCCCAAGCCATGGACCATGCACTCATGATGTGGTTCATCTCTCGCACTTATGGAGAGCGATGCAAGATGGTGGAGGAAGAATGTAGGAGGAGAAGGAGGCTTTTTGTTCATCCCATTGTCTCCCAACGTGCTTCCAAAGGTCACTTCAACCACCCGTATGAGGACCTGCGGCTGAATCCGGCGAAATTTTATTCATTCTGTCGGATGTCAGTTGCAACATTTGATCGTCTGCTGGAGGAGCTGCCGTTCTGGACTAACATTCCGGAACACGAATATGCGATGCAGCATTTCACCTGAGGAACGGCTCATCGTTACCCTCAGGTAAGAAGACATACTATCTGTTTTTTTAAATAATTTACTCTGTCAGCCTGATACAGCTAGAACTATGGTACATTGCCTGACCCAATTCCCCTGTGTTACCCTCATGTTAATATACCAATCAGTATAAATGCCCCATTTCACAACATGTGTTAGCGTGCAAATATATTAGATTATATTTTTAATTTAACCCCTTAATGACCGCCCTATTTTAGGTCTTAATGACTGGCCCATTTTAGGTCTTAAAGGCATGGTGTTGCCCTAAAAACATGTTTTTTTTTAAAAAATTAAACATTTAGTGTGTGGGTGATTAAACATTGTTCCAATTTTTTTTATTTTTTTTAAGAGTCAGGAAATATTATAAATTGTATTCAATTGGATTCAATTTTATAGTATTTACCATTTCTGGTCACTAGATGGAGCCATTCACAAAATTGCAGCATTGCATGTGGTAAAGCAACCACATAGCTTTTCTGCTGCAAATTTTGGGAAAAGTGACTCGCTCTAGTGAGCTCACAGAATCCCCCCTCCCTTATCCTGGCAAGTGCCAGGAGAGGGAGGGCTTTCAATGTCTTCAAACCTCCTTACATTGTGTGCCGCCATTTTCAAAGCGACTACACAGTGGAAGGAGGTTGTAGTGCGAGCATACCTGCGAGGAGACGCTCTGAGGAGGACCAGGAACATCGAGGCGGACCAGGACCATCGAGGCGGACCAGGACCATCGAGGCGGACCAGGACCATCGAGGCGGACCAGGACCATCGAGGCGGACCAGGAACATCGAGGCGGACCAGGACCATCGAGGCGGACCAGGACCAGCGAGGGGACACTTCGAGGACGAGGCGGCCAAGGAAGGACCAGTGTGTCGGACGTGGAAGGACGAGCGAGGCGACGGAGGAGGAGCAGCGAGTCGGACGAGGAGGACAAGGAAAGACGAGGTGTACCAGGGAATCGGACGTGGAAGGACGAGCGAGGCGACGGTGGAGGACGAGCGAGGCGACGGAGGAGGACGAGCGAGGCGACGTAGGAGGACGAGCGAGGCGACTTGGGAGGACCACCGTGGGGGAACAGCGAGGCGGTAAGTAACGCCGAAATAGGCATCATGTGTCATCATATCAGGGAGGCCTGTGTCATCATACGGGAGGCCGGTGCCATCATATCAGGGAGGCCTGTGGCATCATACGGGAGACCTGTGCCATCAAATCAGGGAGGCCTGTGGCATCATATAGGGGAGGCCTGTGGCATCATATAGGGGAGGCCTGTGCCATCATATAGGGGAGGCCTGTGGCATCATATAGGGGAGGCCTGTGCCATCATACGGGAGGCCTGTGCCATCATATCGGGGAGGCCTGTGGCATCATATAGGGGAGGCCTGTGGCATCATATATGGGAGGCCTGTGGCATCATATAGGGGAGGCCTGTGGCATCATAGAGGGAGAGCCTGTGCCATCATACGGGAGGCCTGTGGCATCATATCATGGAGCCATATCAGGGAGGCCTGTGGCATCATATAGGGGAGGCCTGTGGCATCATATAGGGGAGGTCTGTGGCATCATATACGGGAGGCCTGTGTCAGCATATCATGGAGGCCTGTGGCAGCAAAAGCAGAGTGTCATCATTTCCAGTGTTGTAGCGTATACCTTGTGGCAGCGTATACCTTGTGGCAGCGTGTACCTTGTGGCAGCGTGTACCTTGTGTCAGCGTATAGGTTGGCTCAGCGTATACCTTGTGGCAGCGTATACCTTGTGGCAGCGTATACCTTGTGGCAGCGTATAGGTTGGCTCAGCGTATACCTTGTGGCAGCGTATACGTTGTGGCAGCGTATACCTTGTGGCAGCGTATACCTTGTGGCAGCGTATACCTTGTGGCAGCGTATAGGTTGGCTCAGCTTATACCTTGTGGCAGCGTATACGTTGTGGCAGCGTATACCTTGTGGCAGCGTATACCTTGTGGCAGCGTATACGTTGTGGCAGCGTATACGTTGTGGCAGCGTATACCTTGTGGCAGCGTATACCTTGTGGCAGCGTATAGGTTGGCTCAGCGTATACCTTGTGGCAGCGTATACGTTGTGGCAGCGTATACCTTGTGTCAGCGTATACCTTGTGGCAGCGTATAGGTTGGCTCAGCGTATACCTTGTGGCAGCGTATACGTTGTGGCAGCGTATACCTTGTGGCAGCGTATACCTTGTGGCAGCGTATACCTTGTGGCAGCGTATAGGTTGGCTCAGCTTATACCTTGTGGCAGCGTATACGTTGTGGCAGCGTATACCTTGTGGCAGCGTATACCTTGTGGCAGCGTATAGGTTGGCTCAGCTTATACCTTGTGGCAGCGTATACGTTGTGGCAGCGTATACCTTGTGGCAGCGTATACCTTGTGGCAGCGTATACGTTGTGGCAGCGTATACCTTGTGGCAGCGTATACCTTGTGGCAGCGTATACGTTGTGGCAGCGTATACCTTGTGGCAGCGTATACCTTGTGGCAGCGTATACCTTGTGGCAGCGTATAGGTTGGCTCAGCGTATACCTTGTGGCAGCGTATACGTTGTGGCAGCGTATACCTTGTGGCAGCGTATACCTTGTGGCAGCGTATACGTTGTGGCAGCGTATACCTTGTGGCAGCGTATACCTTGTGGCAGCGTATACCTTGTGGCAGCGTATACCTTGTGGCAGCGTTTACCTTGTGGCAGCGTATACCTTGTGGCAGCGTATACCTTGTGGCAGCGTATACCTTGTGGCAGCGTATACCTTGTGGCAGCGTATAGGTTGGCTCAGCTTATACCTTGTGGCAGCGTATACGTTGTGGCAGCGTATACCTTGTGGCAGCGTATACCTTGTGGCAGCGTATACGTTGTGGCAGCGTATACCTTGTGGCAGCGTATACCTTGTGGCAGCATATACGTTGTGGCAGCGTATACCTTGTGGCAGCGTATACATTGTGGCAGCGTATACCTTGTGGCAGCGTATAGGTTGGCTCAGCGTATACCTTGTGGCAGCGTATACGTTGTGGCAGCGTATACCTTGTGGCAGCGTATACCTTGTGGCAGCGTATACGTTGTGGCAGCGTATACCTTGTGGCAGCGTATACCTTGTGGCAGCATATACGTTGTGGCAGCGTATACCTTGTGGCAGCGTATACATTGTGGCAGCGTATACGTTGTGGCAGCGTTTACCTTGTGGCAGCGTATACCTTGTGGCAGCGTATACCTTGTGGCAGCGTATACCTTGTGGCAGCGTTTACCTTGTGGCAGCGTATACCTTGTGGCAGCGTATACGTTGTAGCAGCGTATACCTTGTGGCAGCGTATACCTTGTGGCAGCGTATACCTTGTGGCAGCGTATAGGTTGGCTCAGCTTATACCTTGTGGCAGCGTATACGTTGTGGCAGCGTATACCTTGTGGCAGCGTATACCTTGTGGCAGCGTATACGTTGTGGCAGCGTATACCTTGTGGCAGCGTATACCTTGTGGCAGCGTATACGTTGTGGCAGCGTATACCTTGTGGCAGCGTATACCTTGTGGCAGCGTATACCTTGTGGCAGCGTATAGGTTGGCTCAGCGTATACCTTGTGGCAGCGTATACGTTGTGGCAGCGTATACCTTGTGGCAGCGTATACCTTGTGGCAGCGTATACGTTGTGGCAGCGTATACCTTGTGGCAGCGTATACCTTGTGGCAGCGTATACCTTGTGGCAGCGTATACCTTGTGGCAGCGTTTACCTTGTGGCAGCGTATACCTTGTGGCAGCGTATACCTTGTGGCAGCGTATACCTTGTGGCAGCGTATAGGTTGGCTCAGCTTATACCTTGTGGCAGCGTATACGTTGTGGCAGCGTATACCTTGTGGCAGCGTATACCTTGTGGCAGCGTATACGTTGTGGCAGCGTATACCTTGTGGCAGCGTATACCTTGTGGCAGCATATACGTTGTGGCAGCGTATACCTTGTGGCAGCGTATACATTGTGGCAGCGTATACCTTGTGGCAGCGTATAGGTTGGCTCAGCGTATACCTTGTGGCAGCGTATACGTTGTGGCAGCGTATACCTTGTGGCAGCGTATACCTTGTGGCAGCGTATACGTTGTGGCAGCGTATACCTTGTGGCAGCGTATACCTTGTGGCAGCATATACGTTGTGGCAGCGTATACCTTGTGGCAGCGTATACATTGTGGCAGCGTATACGTTGTGGCAGCGTTTACCTTGTGGCAGCGTATACCTTGTGGCAGCGTATACCTTGTGGCAGCGTATACCTTGTGGCAGCGTTTACCTTGTGGCAGCGTATACGTTGTGGCAGCGTATACCTTGTGGCAGCGTATACCTTGTGGCAGCATATACGTTGTGGCAGCGTATACCTTGTGGCAGCGTATACATTGTGGCAGCGTATACCTTGTGGCAGCGTATAGGTTGGCTCAGCGTATACCTTGTGGCAGCGTATACGTTGTGGCAGCGTATACCTTGTGGCAGCGTATACCTTGTGGCAGCGTATACGTTGTGGCAGCGTATACCTTGTGGCAGCGTATACCTTGTGGCAGCATATACGTTGTGGCAGCGTATACCTTGTGGCAGCGTATACATTGTGGCAGCGTATACCTTGTGGCAGCGTATAGGTTGGCTCAGCGTATACCTTGTGGCAGCGTATACGTTGTGGCAGCGTATACCTTGTGGCAGCGTATACCTTGTGGCAGCGTATATGTTGTGGCAGCGTATACCTTGTGGCAGCGTATACCTTGTGGCAGCATA
This sequence comes from Rhinoderma darwinii, assembly GCF_050947455.1. Classification (NCBI taxonomy): domain Eukaryota; kingdom Metazoa; phylum Chordata; class Amphibia; order Anura; family Rhinodermatidae; genus Rhinoderma; species Rhinoderma darwinii. The sequence continues at coordinate 366,240,752 of NC_134690.1, read as the reverse complement.
TACGTTGTGGCAGCGTATACCTTGTGGCAGCGTATACATTGTGGCAGCGTATACGTTGTGGCAGCGTTTACCTTGTGGCAGCGTATACCTTGTGGCAGCGTATACCTTGTGGCAGCGTATACCTTGTGGCAGCGTTTACCTTGTGGCAGCGTATACGTTGTGGCAGCGTATACCTTGTGGCAGCGTATACCTTGTGGCAGCGTATACCTTGTGGCAGCGTATAGGTTGGCTCAGCGTATACCTTGTGGCAGCGTATACGTTGTGGCAGCGTATACCTTGTGGCAGCGTATACCTTGTGGCAGCGTATACGTTGTGGCAGCGTATACCTTGTGGCAGCGTATACCTTGTGGCAGCGTATACCTTGTGGCAGCGTATACCTTGTGGCAGCGTTTACCTTGTGGCAGCGTATACCTTGTGGCAGCGTATACCTTGTGGCAGCGTATACCTTGTGGCAGCGTATAGGTTGGCTCAGCTTATACCTTGTGGCAGCGTATACGTTGTGGCAGCGTATACCTTGTGGCAGCGTATACCTTGTGGCAGCGTATACGTTGTGGCAGCGTATACCTTGTGGCAGCGTATACCTTGTGGCAGCATATACGTTGTGGCAGCGTATACCTTGTGGCAGCGTATACATTGTGGCAGCGTATACCTTGTGGCAGCGTATAGGTTGGCTCAGCGTATACCTTGTGGCAGCGTATACGTTGTGGCAGCGTATACCTTGTGGCAGCGTATACCTTGTGGCAGCGTATACGTTGTGGCAGCGTATACCTTGTGGCAGCGTATACCTTGTGGCAGCATATACGTTGTGGCAGCGTATACCTTGTGGCAGCGTATACATTGTGGCAGCGTATACGTTGTGGCAGCGTTTACCTTGTGGCAGCGTATACCTTGTGGCAGCGTATACCTTGTGGCAGCGTATACCTTGTGGCAGCGTTTACCTTGTGGCAGCGTATACCTTGTGGCAGCGTATACGTTGTAGCAGCGTATACCTTGTGGCAGCGTATACCTTGTGGCAGCGTATACCTTGTGGCAGCGTATAGGTTGGCTCAGCTTATACCTTGTGGCAGCGTATACGTTGTGGCAGCGTATACCTTGTGGCAGCGTATACCTTGTGGCAGCGTATACGTTGTGGCAGCGTATACCTTGTGGCAGCGTATACCTTGTGGCAGCGTATACGTTGTGGCAGCGTATACCTTGTGGCAGCGTATACCTTGTGGCAGCGTATAGGTTGGCTCAGCGTATACCTTGTGGCAGCGTATACGTTGTGGCAGCGTATACCTTGTGGCAGCGTATACCTTGTGGCAGCGTATACGTTGTGGCAGCGTATACCTTGTGGCAGCGTATACCTTGTGGCAGCGTATACCTTGTGGCAGCGTATACCTTGTGGCAGCGTTTAACTTGTGGCAGCGTATACCTTGTGGCAGCGTATACCTTGTGGCAGCGTATACCTTGTGGCAGCGTATACCTTGTGGCAGCGTATAGGTTGGCTCAGCTTATACCTTGTGGCAGCGTATACGTTGTGGCAGCGTATACCTTGTGGCAGCGTATACCTTGTGGCAGCGTATACGTTGTGGCAGCGTATACCTTGTGGCAGCGTATACCTTGTGGCAGCATATACGTTGTGGCAGCGTATACCTTGTGGCAGCGTATACATTGTGGCAGCGTATACCTTGTGGCAGCGTATAGGTTGGCTCAGCGTATACCTTGTGGCAGCGTATACCTTGTGGCAGCGTATACCTTGTGGCAGCGTATACCTTGTGGCAGCGTATACGTTGTGGCAGCGTATACCTTGTGGCAGCGTATACCTTGTGGCAGCATATACGTTGTGGCAGCGTATACCTTGTGGCAGCGTATACATTGTGGCAGCGTATACGTTGTGGCAGCGTTTACCTTGTGGCAGCGTATACCTTGTGGCAGCGTATACCTTGTGGCAGCGTATACCTTGTGGCAGCGTTTACCTTGTGGCAGCGTATACCTTGTGGCAGCGTATACGTTGTAGCAGCGTATACCTTGTGGCAGCGTATACCTTGTGGCAGCGTATACCTTGTGGCAGCGTATACCTTGTGGCAGCGTTTACCTTGTGGCAGCGTATACGTTGTAGCAGCGTATACCTTGTGGCAGCGTATACCTTGTGGCAGCGTATACCTTGTGGCAGCGTATACCTTGTGGCAGCGTTTACCTTGTGGCAGCGTATACGTTGTGGCAGCATATACGTTGTGGCAGCGTATACCTTGTGGCAGCGTATACCTTGTGGCAACGTATACCTTGTGGCAGCGTATAGGTTGGCTCAGCGTATACCTTGTGGCAGCGTATACGTTGTGGCAGCGTATACCTTGTGGCAGCGTATACCTTGTGGCAGCGTATACCTTGTGGCAGCGTATACCTTGTGGCAGCGTATAGGTTGGCTCAGCGTATACCTTGTGGCAGCGTATACGTTGTGGCAGCGTATACCTTGTGGCAGCGTATACCTTGTGGCAGCGTTTACCTTGTGGCAGCGTTTACCTTGTGGCAGCGTATACCTTGTGGCAGCGTGTACCTTGTGAGAGTGGCAGCATTTCCAGAGTGGCAGCATTTCCAGAGTGGCAGCATTTCCATAGTGTCAGCAGTTCCAGAGTGGCAGCATTTCCAGAGTGGCAGCATTTCCAGAGTGGCAGCATTTTGAGTGTGGCAGCATTTAGAGTGTGGCAGCATTTTGAGTGTGGCAGCATTTAGAGTGTGGCAGCTATTTGTACATCACTTTATCTAATCACACAATGTGTGTGACTTTTTGATCAGCAGTTTACCAGGAGGAGAGGGAGCGCGCCAGTGAAAACACAACCGTGAGGAGTGTATTCGAGGAGCATAGATACTTTGAACAGGTGCGACGACGACAGCAGCAACCAGAGCGGATTACCAACGTTTAGACGAACAGGCCATTCTGAGCAGCATAAGTTACGAATTCTAGAAAGTAAGTAATCCCTAACATAGGTAGTTCATATAAACATACATGACACACAAGTTCATCAGAGGAGCCAAACTATGCAGAGTGATCAGACAGGGATGACATTCTTCAAAAGCGACCATGTTGCGCATAGTGCAACGCTTGAAGTTGATCAATCCATTCATAAATTTTTTATTTTATTCTTCTGTAGGAAATATAACTTTGACATGCCGCATGATTGGCTGAAACGTTCTGTAATACAATGTGAAGGTACGGTGGTAATATGTGACAAAGAAAGGGGTTTTCACCTGCTGCTAAAGGATCCGGTTTGATGATGAGATGAGGGAAACAAGTTGTTTTCATCTGCTGGTGAAGGTCCATAAACATGTGACGAAGCAAGTTTTTTTCATCTGCTGATAACTTCTTAGTGATTGTCGTTGACATGTGTGTATTTTCAATCTAAATCTCTTTTACATTTCCGTCTACAAAATTCTACTTTTATATGTTGGTCCCTATCCGTCGATGTTGACTTTTTAACAGAACTATATTTTTGTGACTATGTTACAAAAACTTTTTGTGTTATGCATGTAAATTTTATATTTGTGTTTATGATGGGACACTTCTTCTGTGTTACTGTGGAAGGCAGTTATGGCTTCATCAATAAAAAAAAATTGGTTTATAAATGCTATTCTCTTTAATTCACTGTCTCTATTACATACAAACAAATCAAAACAAAAAATGTGTTGGTCAGCCAAAAAAACCTATACTCAAACATTGACATGGTGAAACTGTCTGGCACTGAGATCATTGACGGTTTTACAATGATAGTCTAAAACGACACACTATTTTGTGCCTTGGTGAACCGTAAATTCCCAGTGCCAAACAGTTACCTATAAACAAGGTAACATGTAGAATACTCACTTCTCCACATGACAATCTACAACACAACATAGGTCACATTTGTGTGATAAATATGGGTGACTTCGCAAGCGGTGATCCAAGAACTGCCACAAATGTGATGTTATGTCTTCAAAAAACGCTGTGGTTAATATAATTTTAGCCAAACTATAGTTTTACTCTTGCACTTAGAAAAGGCAAACTCACACATCTAAATTGGAATAGTAAGTATGGTAGTACACAAATACACCTGATTCGGGGTATCAACTATCTTTATGTAATCCATCGCTATTAACGTAATGATCTTTTCTCATGCCATAATATTTACATTTACTTTTTTGATAGAAATGCCGTCGTGCATTGTCTCTAGTTGTGACAGTCGGTCTAATAGAGCTACTTACTCTCAAGGAGTGACCCTGCATGTTTTCCCAGGCAACATTGACAAGATAAAAGTTTGGCTCCAACAGGCCAGACAATCGTTGGACAATCTAGATGCACTCTCACAACGAATTTTTGATGGGAAAAAACAAGATTTATTTAGACTATGTTCCAAACACTTTGCAGAAGACTGTTATGTTTTTAAGTCGGAAAAGAAGATACGATGGCTGAAGGAAAGTGCAATTCCCACGATATTCCCTTATCAGGAAACAGAGTGTCCACCATCTAAACGGAAACGTACAGAAGAGGAAGACAGTTATTCTTGTGCAACACAATGCATGCAATTGCCTTTGCCTACTACATCCACCAACAGAATTACATACGCTTCGACCGGTACCTCAATGCAAAACGATCCACCAACGTCAATGTCCAAAGTCATGGGAGTGAAACATGTAAAAATTGGTGTCAAGAGGAAATTTTTCGAAAGAAATGCAGCAACAAACACCCCACATACGACATTGTCAACGAGAGCCACCAACACACCTTTCAAAAGAATAAGAGATGCAACCACTCAATCACACATCTTCACAGTGGATAGAGGATGCCAGTTTCCAGAGGAAGAACTTTCTTTTGCTAACCAAATAACAATGAAGTTGGATCATTTTTACCCATCTACGTTCTCAACCCCCCGCTTACAAAGACAAACATCAAGCAAAGTCATATTTGAGGATCCCGAGGAAAGCTTTGTTTCTTCTACTGTCATAAATGATCCAACAGATCTGGACTACGAACCACCAGATTCTAGTTTATCATTTGACAACGTGACAACAAATTTGTTTTCCGAACCAGCAGATGAAGAGCTAGTAAAAGAACGTAAATTTTTGGTTTTTGAATCGGCTTTAGATGTACTGGTTGCTCAGTGCGCGTGTTTCTGTGGCCACAAAATAGAAAACACAGTCAAATTCCAGCAAGGTACCTATCTTTCGCTACAAGGGAAATGTCCCAATCGACATGATTATTTTTGGGAAAGTCAACCGAAGTGTAATCGGATACCGGTTGGGAATCTTCTGATTGCAGCTTCCATTTTATTTAATGGTGGGAACTATGCCAAGATGTCTGACATTTGTAAATCGATTGGGGTGCAATTTATTTCACATTCCACTTTCTTTCGTCACCAAAGAAAATTCTTATTTCCAGTGGTGGACATTCACTGGAAACAAGAAAAAATGGAACTTCATAAAGAAATCAAACAAACACCATTGTGTCTCCTTGGTGACGGCCAATGTGATAGCCCTGGGCATAATGCAAAATATTGTGTGTACACATTGATGGATTACAAGAGCGACAAGATTGTTGACTTTGAAATCGTTCAGGTTACACAAACCACATCTTCTGTGGCTATGGAAAGTTTGGCCTTTCAAAACTGTCTCAACCGTGTTATTCAAGATGGGCTCAATGTGTATGTTCTTGCAACAGACCGTCATGTCTCCATACGCAAAAAAATACGTGAACAATACCCCGAGATTGGACATCAATTTGATATATGGCATTATGCTAAGTCCATTCGTAAGAAGCTGAAGGCTGCAAGTAAAAAAAAAAACTGTTCCCAAATTGTTGATTGGATCACGTCAATAACCAATCATTTTTGGTACTGCTGTAGTACTAGTTGCGGCAATGTGGATGTGCTGCGGGAAAAATGGCTCTCTCTACTTCAACATATTTGTAATGTACATGAATTCCCGGGGGACATTCTCACACAATGTGATCACAGATGTTTAGACATTGATGACGATCGCAAACACAATTGGATGTCAACAACATCGGCAGCCTATCATGCGCTAGAAAAGATTGTCAAAGATAAACAATTATTGAAAGACTTGCCCCACTTGTCATCTTTCTGTCATACAGGAAAAATCGAGGTATTCCACAGCTTTATTCTAAAATACAGACCGAAAAGAATACATTTTTCTTTAGACGGAATGGAAGCACGGACAAAACTTGCTGTTTTGGCCCATAATCATAATACAAAACGGGAACAATCTAGAGTCGACCGACAGACGACAAAGTCGGATCGGCTTGGTAGCATGAGGTATAATGTTGTTTTCTCTAAACTAAGCAAAAAATGGACTGCAAAGAAAGAGTACGTACCAATGTCTTTCTCACACCTCTTTCCTATGTTTGTAAATGTGATCAAATTGACAAAACAAGAAATTGAACATAGTTGGCAAACACGTACATTGACCCTACCACCAAACATAGCCACAGAACCACGGCCGGATAAAGCATCAACTGTTCTAGCTCACAAGTCACGTTTTTAATGTACTGAACTATGTTGTGTTTGCCCTTCTACTAAAAAAGCGTACAACTATTTGCCACTATTTATATTGCCTGTTACTGTAATAATTTGTAAGCAAACTATCTGTGGATATTGGGTGTTGATTCTGGGATTTAGTCTGATTGCCATATTTGGAGTCGGGAAGGAATTTCCCTCACTAATGAACAAAACGTAAATAACAATGGGTTTTCGCCTTCCTCAGAATCAACAATAGCAGTTTATATCCTGTATATTTTGTTTTGTTATGTACAATACTTATGCTGTGTTAATATATTATAATAAATAAACATTCAACGTTTGGATTTTAATTTTTTTTTTATTGAAAAAGATAGCATAGTAAAGTAAACAAACACATTTCAAAAATCGGCCATTTCAGAAGCATTATTGTCAGTGGCTAGCTTGAAACCAACATATACTTGATTTTCTTCTGGAAACATTGCTCTGACTTTCTGAACTGCACATGCTGGAATAGTACGCCTGTTTTTTCGTCCAAGGTAACCGTGAACCCACACGGTGAACATTCTGTATGCAACCATCCGTAAGGACCTAAACATCAGAAAAAAAAAATTTTTAGGCAATCATATTTGCACACTATACAGACCCCAATCGTATACTGTCACCCCTGACATGCTAAGATTCTTTAGAATAATACATAACGGCTCACAAACGCTGGAGCGACAGACATTGTTTGATTGCTGCGTGGAACAAGAACAAAATTTCCTTCTAATGTTACAAGGACCACATAACATTTGTCAGACACATATTAGACACATGCATGCTGCTAAAAGCGCACATAATAATATTTCTTTGAGCAATAAGGTTAGGATCACAATACCATCATTGAAACTTGACTGGAACACAAACTAATTTCCTTACCTGTTATTTAGCGGTGCTTGACGTGTTGGACCAAAACATCTATAGCTTTCACATAGGGTCAGTTGTTCCTTGTTCAGACATGTGCCAATAAAAGTATGATGCTCTGTTATGCAACTAATCGGCTCATCTTCCTCCATTTTGTTTAGCACATTACGTATAACTTTGCAACAGACGCATTCCTCTTCTGTCGGCAAATTAATGCAGTTCCCACACTGACACCACGATTCCACCGGTTGCACGGACGCTGAAGGAGTTTGGCTCGCACTCTGTTCTGCCCGTTTTCTCATTGGCTGTTGTACAAGAATTATATTTGGATCCTGATATTTGGGACACCTTTCTCTTAGTTCCTGCTCTAATATTGCTCTCTAAAAAACAAAACAAAATTTGCACAATAAAATCCAGATTGTGACAACAGTACAGAAAGGAACAGATGGACATTGACTTATTTATCATTGATTTGTGGAGTGAACATGTACATCTAATAATTACATTTTTCCATCTAAAAGTGAGACCCGAAACATAGGTATATTCTATAGTGTTCGCTCCACTAACGTCAACGGTGAAGGTGAGTGAAAAGACAATAAAAATATAGCAACCAATATTCGGAATGTAATGGAGGACCAAAAGTTGGCTTACAAATTTAACTTTTCGAACGGTTTGATTTCCATTCAAACAAGTATATGTGGGTGTGCTTGGCCCCCCACAAATGCAAGAGTCAGCGTGCTATCCAACAGCACAGTGAAGCATTTCACAGACATCAACTGCACAAAGTCTTACCTCCTGGGCTCTTTTTGCTTTCTCCTCTGGGGTAAATGTTGGTGGTATTCGTTTTGCTATTGGTTTATTGTCATCACTGGATTTCCGACTTCTCTTGGGCGCCATAACTGACAATTTGAAACAAAAGTTGATACATATCTCTCCCAAGACGTCAAATAAAAAACAGTATACGCTGCCACATGCCTCCCTGCATATGCTGCCACACAACTTTCTTTGATATAATGGCACACCACCTTACTTGGTATGATGCCACACAATATCCCTGTATAGGATGCCACACAAGCTCATTTGATAAGATGCCACACACTATCCCTGTATATGATGCCACCCAATATCCCAGTATAGGATGCCACACAAGCTCATTTGATAAGATGCCACACACTATCCCTGTATATGATGCCACCCAATATCCCAGTATAGGATGCCACACAAGCTCATTTGATCGGATGACAGACAATATCCCTGTCAATGTTGCCACACTAGGAATGTGGCCACACTAGAAATGCGGCTACACCGTAAATGCTGCCACACTATGAATGCTGCCACACTATAAATGCTGCCACACTATAAATGCTGCCACAGGCCTCCGCTGCTATGATGCTACACCGTACATGCAGCCACACCGTACATGCTGCCACACCGTACATGCTGCCACACTGTAAATGCTGCCACACTATAAATGCTGCCACACTGTAAATGCTACCACACTGTAAATGCTGCCACACTGTAAATGATGCCACACGCTAAATGCAGCCCCAGCCCTCCGCTGGTATGATGACACAGGTCTCCGCTGGTATGATGACACAGGGCTCCGCTGGTATGATGCCACACCGTACATGCAGCCACACCGTACATGCTGCCACACTATAAATGCTGCCACACTGTAAATGCTGCCACAATGTAAATGCTACCACACTGTAAATGCTGCCACACTATAAATGCTGCCACACTGTAAATGCTCCCACACTGTAAATGCTGCCACACTGTAAATGCTGCCACACTATAAATGCTGCCACACTATAAATGCTGCCACACTATAAATGCTGCCACAGGCCTCCGCTGCTATGATGGTACACCGTACATGCAGCCACACCGTACATGCTGCCACACCGTACATGCTGCCACACTGTAAATGCTGCCACACTATAAATGCTGCCACACTGTAAATGCTACCACACTGTAAATGCTGCCACACTGTAAATGATGCCACACTGTAAATGCAGCCCCAGCCCTCCGCTGGTATGATGACACAGGTCTCCGCTGGTATGATGACACAGGGCTCCGCTGGTATGATGCCACACCGTACATGCAGCCACACCGTACATGCTGCCACACTATAAATGCTGCCACACTCTAAATGCTGCCCCAATGTAAATGCTGCCACACTGTAAATGCTGCCACACTGTAAATGCTGCCACACTGTAAATGCTGCCACACTATAAATGCTGCCACAGGCCTCCGCTGCTATGATGCTACACCGTACATGCAGCCACAACGTACATGCAGCCACACCGTACATGCTGCCACACCGTACATGCTGCCACACCCTACATGCTGCCACACTGTAAATGCTGCCACACTGTAAATGCTGCCACACTGTAAATGCTGCCACACTGTAATTGATGCCACACTGTAAATGATGCCACAGGCCTCCGCTGGTATGATGACACAGGCCTCCGCTGCTATGATGCTACACCGTACATGCAGCCACACCGTACATGCTGCCACACTATAAATGTTGCCACACTGTAAATGCTCCCACACTGTAAATGATGCCACAGGCCTCCGCTGGTATGATGACACAGGCCTCCGCTGCTATGATGCTACACCGTACATGCAGCCACACCGTACATGCTGCCACACTAAAAATGCTGCCACACTATAAATGCTGCCACAATGTAAATGCTACCACACTGTAAATGATGCCACACTGTAAATGATGCCACACTGTAAATGATGCCACACTGTAAATACTAGCAGAGGCCTCCCTTGATATGATGCCACAGGCCTCCGCTGGTATGATGCCACAGGCCTACGCTGGTATGCTGCCACAGGCCTCCGCTGGTATGATGCCGCAGGCCTCCGCAGACATGATGCAACAAGGCCTCCCTGTTATGATGCCACAGGCCTCTGCTTGTATGCTGCCACAGGCCTCCCTTCGTATGATGCCGCAGGCCTCCGCTGGTATGATGCCGCAGGCCTCCGCAGACATGATGCAACAAGGCCTCCCTGTTATGATGCCACACGCCTCTGCTTGTATGCTGCCACAGGCCTCCCTTCGTATGATGCCGCAGGCCTCCGCTGTTATGATGCCGCAGGCCTCCGCTGTTATGATGCCGCAGTCCTCCCTGTTATGATGCCGCAGTCCTCCCTGTTATGATGCCACAGGCCTCCCTGTTATGATGCCACAGGCCTCCCTGTTATGATGCCACAGGCTTCCCTGGTATGATGCCAAAGGCTGCTCACACAAACGCACATGAACAGAACTTACCTGCTCCTGACGCGACCTCCTCTCTGTCAAACTTCTTGCGACTGGTCTTCTTGCGCCTTCGCCTCGCTGCGAACACATGACCGGAAGCCGCGGCCGGAACTCGTCATCTCACACTCCTGCCGCGGCTTCCGGTCGACATGAACATGGCGCCGGATTTCGCTCTAGCAAATGCCTCAGTTTTGGTCTGTGTGTGAGCGGCGCATGCGCAGTTCACACACAGACGCCGTACACGGCAGTCAATGGGACGGGAGCCGTTCGCAGTCCCTATGGGACTGTGGCTGCCGTATTCCATGTCTGTGTGTGTCGTTAATCGACACACACAGTAATGGAAACAAAAATGGCAGCCCCCATAGAGAAGTTAATCAATTAAAAACGTAAAAAGTACAACACAGCAACATACATTAATAAAATTTATTGATCTATCACACAAAAACACATAACATATTAAAAACAAAGTTGGTAGTGACACTGTTCCTTTAATGACCAAGCTATTTTTTAAGTTTTCCCATTGCCGCATTCAAAGAGCTATAACTTTTTTGCATCGACATAGCTGTATAAGGACTTGTTTTTTGTGGGACAAGTTTTATTTCTTAATAGCACTATTTTGGGGTACATATAGTTTCTTGATTAACTTTTATAATTTTTTTGGGGGGGTAATAGAAAAAAAAACAGCATGACCTAACAGGCATTAACTAGAGGCAGACCTGGGGTCCTATGTTAGACCCAAGGCTGCCATAGAAGTCATCGGCACCCTGCGATCCATCACATCCCAGCGTGCCGGTGGGTTGTTAGAGGGAGCTCCCTCCCTCCAAAACCATTCAGATTCAGCGCTCACTATTAAGCTACTACTAAGGGGTTAAACAGGCAGATTTTCGATCCGCCCCTCGAGCAGCACTCCACCAAGACCTCAGCTTTTACTGCTCCCGGCGGAAATGCTTTATTCTGATGCAGTGCCGTGAAAAGTTATATGCATCAGAATAAAGCCTGTTAGTGGCCGCCGTGAAAAAGTGTATTGGCAGTCACTAACGGGTTAAAATGCACTGTTGATAACCTCACAGAGCATAGTTTATGTAATTCATCTAATTTCCAGGATTTTCAAGTCCACCTCTGAGCTCATCTGGCGGAAACTCAAAGACACTGTGATGCCACAACCTACCACACAACAGTGGATGAGTATAGCGGATGGCTTCATGGACAACGGCCAATTTCCTAATTGAATTAAGGCGCTGGACGGAAAACAAATTCGGGTTAAGAAACTGCCACACTCAGGGTCCCAATTCTACAATTACAAACAGTATTTCTCAGTAGTGCTGTTGGCCTTGGTCAATACTGGTTTGTATTTGTAGACATCGGTTCCTATGGTAGCACTGCAGATGCTGGCATCTTCAGGGCTTCCAGAATGGGTCAGCGGCTTCTAAAGAACCAGCTATCCCTCCCAGAACCCCGCCTACTAACCGGATCTTCAGGAACCCTGGCACTATTTGTGATAGTGGCATATGAGCCCTTTGGACTCTCCACCCATGTTATGCGCCCCTTTTCTAGGCGTGGTTTGGGCAAACGGAGGCGCATTTTCAATAATCAGTTTACGAGGGCTCGTTGGTATGTGGAGTGCGCCTTCGGTATTCTGGGAAATAAATGGAGGGTCTTCATGTCTACAATACAAATGGATGCGGACAATGTGGACTACATCATCAAAGAAATGTGATCCTGCACAATTTCACCCGGATGTACGATGCTGCAGGTGATGGTGATGTGGAACATCACATGGCCACTGGAGCAATGACTTTGGCCGAGACAATGCAAGGAAGACCAGGAACATTTGGACTCATAATCCGTGAATTATTTCAAGATTATTTTGTCAGCCCTGAGGGAGCAGTGCCCTGGCAGCAGGTCTCTATCCGCTAGAGATGCGGTGTGTAAAGTTATATTTAGTTAGTTCTGTTATTACATTGTTACAGTTTTGTTAGGTTAGTGTAGGGACTCGCAATACAATGAGGACCCTTGACGGGGGTTGCAGGCTTTCATATTTAGGTCAAAATATTTTTATTTTTTTTGTAATATACCTTTTACAATTAATTTAACAGAAAGAAAACCTTATATTTTGACCTGAATATCAACTAATACATCATTTTTGTAGTCTTGGTAAGTTGTTTTTATTAATTTTTTTGTAACCAATAAAAAAAAATTTGAACACCACTTTCATGATTGTAGAAAAATACATGACACATTCTTGCCGACCCGCCACCAAACATGAAAAATAAAAAGTCGAAACATTTTGATTTCAAACTTTTTTTATCCAAAAAATATAAAACACAACAGCAGTGCAAAAAAACAGCAGAACTAGCAGAGCTGAGGCTGTTCCTACATAAAACATAAACTAACATAAATATAACAATACAAATAAAATAAAATGTCAAATTAAAGTGATCCAGAGAGGATGGTGGGGCACTTGCAGGAGGTAGATTGTGATGCAGCTTGCCAAGGAGGTGGGTTTGTATAATAAGGCTCCTGTGGGCTGCAGTAAGCCCCCCTAAAGATATTTGGGTGCTCAGGAGCCATTTGCCTCTGAAAATATTTCAGTTGATGCAGCATTGGAGGAGGTAGGGAGCTGAAGCTCGGGGATATTTGTGGCTGAGGCATAGTGTGGCCAAACAGGTGCCAGTCCTCTAGTGCTGTAAAGCACTCCCTGGGGTCATTAAGGGGTGTAGCAGCTTCCAGCAATATCATTACTGCAGATTGGGTTCTGAGGCGACGGTCTTGAGGTATAAGCCGCAAATATGGAGCCAAGCTATGGGCAAAAATGTCCACCTCATCCTCTGGTTTATTGTGATTAAGGTATTCTAATACCCGAGTGTCCACCTGGCTAGCCATAGAAGGGTCCATTCTTTTTCTTTTCAATACAGACTATCATGGGGACTGTGACCTTTGTAGTACCCTGCAACAAAGATTGTACCTCCTTATAGGGTTGAGTCAAGAAAATGGTTCAATTAGATCGAACACGCCAGGTTAGCCTACGCCAATGCGGTCATTGTTATATAGGGTCCACCACTTGTTTTTGTAATACTGCACATGCCATTTTTAGTCAACCATGAACATATTGTGATAGACTAAACTTAGACTTTTCATGTTTCATAGCACTAATTCAAGTATACAATATCATCCTGATCCCCAAAATTCTGTACTCTACAGAGTTTCATAGCCATGGGTATTATATTTATATTTCTTTCCAAAATGAAAATATAGTGTAACCCGCCTCAAAATTGGGTAGTGTGGGATTGCACTTCAGAAAGGCAAATTAATTAATTATAGATATTCTAAAAGTAACTGAAAAAAGAAATGAAAAAACATTACTAGAAATGCACATTGTTATATGGTCTCTGTTTTGGATGAGAAGGCATTTTAATCATGAGTTCTCGTATTTTTCCATATTTATTGCTCAGCATTGAGAGCTATTAAAGGGAGCCTGTCACCAGATGTCCATATTGAACTACCAACAGGCTATTATAGATTAGGCTAACCTGATTCTGACGTGTATTATGTCTTTCCACAGAGTACCTCTTTTGAAGAGAAAAAGTTTTATTACATTTATGCAAATTAGCATTTTGGAGCAACGAGGGCTTCATCGTTGCTCCAAAATGCTCTCTCATCATTCCCAAGTTCAACCGCCTCCCGTCCTGCTTCCTTTAACCCCTTCCCGACATTTGACGTATCCATACGCCAAAGTCGGGTAGGGGAAGTATGGAACGGGCTCACGGAGTGAACCCGCTCCATACGATGCCGGTGTCGGCTGTATGTTACAGCCGACACTTCAGAGTAATGAGCGGCATCGCGCTCGAGAGCGATCCCGCACGTTTAACACGTTAAATGCCACGGTCAATAGCGACCGCAGCATTTAAATCGTTAGAAAGAGGGAGGCGCCCCCCTCTAACAGCTCATCGCGCCCCCACAACCCAATATTGGGGAGGGTGGTGGTTGCTATGGCTACCTGGGGGCCTAATGAAGGCCCCCAGGTCCGCCATTTTTGTGCTCCGGCAGGGCTTAATAGATACCTGTCAGAATCACGATATACTGCAATACATTAGTATTGCAGTATATCGTGCAAGCGATCTAACGATCGCTGGTTGAAGTCCGTAAAAGTCTGAACTATTACAATATATCATTATTTAACCCGCACGGTGAACGCCGTAAAAAAAAAAATGTGTTAACGCCAGAATCTCTATTTTTGGGTCACCTCATCTCCCACAAAAAAAGAAATAAAAAGTGATCAAAATGTCGCATGTGCCCCAAAATTGTATCATTAAAAATGAAAGCTTATCCCGCAAAAAATAAGCCCTCATACCTTTTAATCAACCGAAAAATAAAAAAGTTATGGCTCTCGGAATTTGGTGACACAAAATAAATTTTAATTTTACACTTAGGTTTTTACTTGTAAAAGTAGTAAAATATAAAAAAAACTATAAATATTTGGTATCGCCGTAATCAATACGTCCCACAGAATAAAGTTAACATGTTGTTTTAATTGCACAGTGAATTCCGTAAAAACGACGTGCAAAAAACAATGGAAGAATCGTTTTTTTTTCATTTTCTACCCCACAAATAATTTTTTTCACGTTTCCTAGTATATTATATGGCACAATAAATGGTTCTACAAAAAACTACAACTCGTCCCGCAAAACTCAAGCTCTCATAGGACTATATAGACGGAAAAATAAAAAAGTTATGGCTGTTGGAATGTGGGGAGGAAAAAACGAAAATGAAAATCTGAAAAAGGGCTGTGGCGGGAAGGGGTTAAATGACAGGGACCAGGCAGCATACTAGGCGAGTTCACGCCTGGCCTCGTAGTGTAGTGAACGCGCCTGCGTCCCTACATCCTAAAAGTTATGAGCTTTTTTCTTAATATGCAAATGAGGCTAAAAATCACAGAAAAAAGGGCCATACTTACTGATACAAGGGCAAGCTCAATCATCAGCTCCCAGCAGGATGCAGACAAGCACTATGCTTCATGGAGGAAGGTTACACAGGTGCAAAATACTGATAAACAACCACTCCTACACCTACTATTCATGGGAGGGAGCTTATATTATCATTGCACACAGTTTGCATATCTGTCTCCGGACCACACACAATAGGCTGACACTTCCTGTTTTCTGCTGATCACTTGTGAGCTTGTATACTGAAACAGGGTCAGTACAGTCCTATCATTATCATTAGAGGGTTACAAATAACCACTCTATTGTACTGCTGGAGGCCTAGATAAAGCTATAGATGCAGCTCCCCTGCCTCTCCCTGATCTCGGAGTGAAGGGCAGTACTCCAGTACTTCCCGGCGACTCTGTTACTCTACTCACACTTTTTTGACCATTAAAAGAGGTTGTCTCATCTAGACATCCACTTTCCATTTGCCCAGTAAGGGCATATAGATATTATAGAGGGCGGTTACCTGTTTGGGAACCCCTTCTATTAGCCAGAAAGCCACTAACAAAAAGAGTCTCTTGCTCTGACTGTCCACGCATTATATGGATGGTCATTCATTTGGATAGTTGACATATAATACTACATTTCTCCTGCAGCGAAATGTGTGGATGGATGCAGCTTCCCCACATGAACGTTTTACGTTAACCCTTATCTGCAAGCTAAAATTTAATTAATAAAACTAAAATTAAATACATGATAAATTCCTTTACATATACAGTACAGCTCCTCATGCCTATGATATCCTTTTACATATAGAATCAATATATAGACTCCAAACAGGATTGTAATAAGGGTTGGGAACTCTTTTATAAGCCAAAAATGTCCCCCCATATCATTAAGGCGGCTCTATGATAATCAGTTATCACAAAGAGAAAAATCAGAGCCTTTAACACCAGTATATATATAAAAGTTTCAATCTTTATTATACAAACACAATAAATATTTAAAATCACATAAAGAAACGACTGTAGTATACATGGAGACTGTACCAAGTAAAGTTACTGCCTAGCATCTAAGGGTAGCTATGTGAATGGTTAAATACATTTCTGTTACAATTGCATCATGACAGTAGTGCACCACTTCCAAAGGAGTATAGAGAGAATTAGTCAATAGTAAAGAACAGGGTAATGTCTCTATAGATAGAAGTTTATAAATAGTAAAAAGTGCAATGCCTGTCAGACAGAGTAACAGGAAATAGAAGGCATAACTGCTAGATTATAAAGCTTACCCATATAGGGTCTATGTAGTGGAGCTGATACCGCTTTTCGTTGTACTGGCGTAATTTTATCTATGGGTAAGCTTTATAATCTAGCAGTTATGCCTTCTATTTCCTGTTACTCTGTCTGACAGGCATTGCACTTTTCCCTATTTATAAACTTCTATCTATAGAGACATTACCCTGTTCTTTACTATTGACTAATTCTCTCTATACTCCTTTGGAAGTGGTGCACTACTGTCATGATGCAATTGTAACAGAAATGTATTTAACCATTCACATAGCTACCCTTAGATGCTAGGCAGTAACTTTACTTGGTACAGTCTCCATGTATACTAGAGTTGTTTCTTTATGTGATTTTAAATATTTATTGTGTTTGTATAATAAAGATTGAAACTTTTATATATATACTGGTGTTAAAGGCTCTGATTTTTCTCTTTGTGATAACCTTTTACATATAGGCCCCATACACACAACCATATTTTTCATCCGTAATTACAGACCGCAATTAAGGACCATAATTACGGACACAGTCATCTCTATGGGCTACGGACACCTTTCCGTATTTTTAAGGATGGGTGTCCGTGTTGTAGAAATTATAGAACATGTTTTTTTTTTTGTCCGTACAGTACGGCACGGACCCCCCCACAGAAGTCTATGGGCGCTTCCGTAATTACGGACGGCTTTGGATGTGCATCCGTAATTACGGAAGCGTTGCTATGTGACCCAAGATTCCACCCTGTTTTTTTGTGGATCCGTAAATACGGATGCATTGCGGATACACTATCGACTGTATTTACGGACAACGTTCCACCTATGATTTACAGGTGACTATAGATGACTACGGATCCGTATTTACAGATGGATGAAAAATCCGGTGTTCATGGAACCTAACTCTGCATCTAGTATTATATGCTGCTGACAGATTTGCTAGATTGCATTATACAATTGTTTCCGCTAAACTGAGAAGAGTTATTACTCTGATTTACAATAGTTTTCATTACACCAAAATGTATCTGCAAGATCCCGCCAGCAGTTATCATAATAACTTATACTTTGTATTCATTAATCTGGAGGTTATGTAAATGGAGATTTGAACTAAGACTTAAACACCTAGATACATGTTGGTAATACTGTACTTTAATTATTTTACTAATTTTATTTTGTTTTGTCACTACAGAAATGGAGCACGGCAGTCTCATAGTGTATATGTAGATACTTAGATATAGACACCTCTGTGTACAGTTCTTGCTTGTCTTCGAGAAAATTACAAATGTGCCTCATCAACAGAAGATTTCCTTCTAAGTTTTCTTACGTATTCCATTATTAAGCATTTATAGAATGTCCACAGGATATGCCATAAATCCCTGACAGGTTCAGGTGCCACCTCTGGGAATCTTACCTATCGGAAGAGAAGAGCGTCCGATGACCTCCATTTGCAAATTCACAGGTATCACAGTCCCTCTTCGTGGAAGACATTGGGAGTTATGGAAAAAAAACGAGTGCTGCTTCAGGTTCCAAGAATAAAGGTGCTATAAATATCCCTGCAAATTATTGATATTCTCTAGTCAACATCAGAAACAATTGTGTAATCCTATGTTATAGACACAAGAACTTACAGATATTACAGCCCAGTGCTGTAGGTAGTAGAGCTGGTTTTGAGGGCTCAAGTTTTGCTTTGGATCCCAGGGTCCAGAACATCCACACTATGCCTGTGATATTACTTTCTCATTATACAATAGTTCCACCAGATCTAGAGTATAGATTTATCTAAGTCCCCATCCATATGGCGATATTCGGGATCCATATTACACATATCCCAAATACAATGCTTATAGCCTTTTATGTGGCTACACTATACCTCTGTGTGCAAAATCCCATTACAAAGTTATTCTCTCCTAGATATATTGCTTCAGAGGAGAATATAATGCCTCACAGAGGAGCAATACGGGAGCTCATGGAGTGCCAATGAGAATCACAACCAGGGTCTGTGGAAATGACATTGTTGTGTACATCAGCCCTATGCTGTAGCTCATAGCTATGATTTTAGTAATAAAACAAAAGCTACATGGCATCATCTATCTTTCAATGGGATGCAGACAGTGTAGATACATTCTAACATCCCATCCTGGCACGGTCCATAGCATGAGCTTTAAGGGGGTTTTACAATGGACAATTATCGGGCAGATTATCTGTGAACGCTCGTTCCCGATAATTGCCCTGTGTAAACAGGGCAGCGATCAGCAGATGAACCAGCAAACGCTCGATCATCTGTTGGTCGTATCGTTTTAAAACAGTGAAATATTACCGTTGTCGGCAGCACATATCCCTGTGTAAACAGGGAAACGCGCTGCCGACATGATAATAATGTATGGGGACGAGCGATCGGAGTAACGACCACTCGTCCCCATCCATAGCTCTGTGTGACAGGAGCAAACGAGCGATTTCTCGTTAATGGGCGCTTGCTGCACCAGCAGCTTATCGGCCGCTGTAAAAGGGCCTTTACACTGCAACTGGGTGGGCTGTAATTGTGAATAATCTAAATGAATGGGCAGGGCTGAAAATAGACAATCAGTGCTAATAAGATTACTTAAAAGGATTATAATAGTAATTGATTTGGGTTTATAGCTGTTCTGGACACAAAACATGTAAGATCATTAATAAACAAGTAAAGGAAAACTGACATTATGTTCTCAGAAAAAGCTTTTAATTGTCTTCTTTATAACGAAACTATTGGTATAGAAGAATATATTTGCAATATTTGTTGCTATGTTGAATTGACCTTTTTGACTAATTTCAATCAAGGCTGATTCATTTTTCATAAATGTAACAGCAAAGTAAAAGGAAAATATAACAAAGTGAACTTGTCTACCTGTAGCCTGTTCATTCATTAAATTTAAAAGGGGTTTCGACACTTGCAGCGAAATGCATATGAAATTGTAGCTAAGGGATTGGGAACATAGTATCCACTTACTTTAGGTCTGTACATATTATTATTCACACCACAGCTGAGCAAGTGACATTATAAACCAATATGGGTGAGTGATTATTTACAATGATTGCTATGGATACAGTGAAATCTGTGCTCTATGCACAGAAATACTTCACACCAATTAGAGTTATTTAAAGGAAGTGCTATTGATTCAAGCTGGAATGTAAGGTCTTAATATATGCACCCTGGCATTTTCAAATATTTTTCCCCATTATGGAAATTAGTGGCACCTGTTAATATTAACCTCAAGAATTCTGTGCAGATGGAAATTGAGTTGAACTGGAAAGATTGAATGTAAATGCATGCCTGTATATCATTAGCATATCTTATATAATTGGTGTGATGGACTAATTATAGCATATGCATATTGTTTGAAAGCTAAACATTATGTAAATATAATAATTTAAAAAATGCCTTCAGTACACATATATATTGAAGCTATTGCTACAAATGATTGACCAAAATAAAATAAACTACTACTTAGTGTTTGTTGATAGGTTAATAATGTAAATTAGGCATTTTAGTTAAAGACTATGTACACCTTTGATGGGCATTTTTTTTTTCTTTAATAAACAAGTCAGTCGGTGTGTTTGGTGTAACTTTTTAAATAGTCTTTAGTAATAGTAATTTTTTTTCCGTTTTTTAGATACAGCTGTTCTGTATTCTATATACAGATCAGCTGTATGTAGCACTAAATCCTGCTCCCGTTCAGTGACAGCGGGTCCTGTGTGCCTCTGACACGCAAGATCCACCTGTTATCCATCACATCTAAGTTCATTACTTAGATGTGATAGATAACAGGTGGATCTTGTGTGTCCTAGTGAAAGATACAGCTGCTCTGTATACTGGATACAAAGCAGCTGTATCTCAAAAAGTAAGCATAATTTTTAATAAAGACTAATTAAAAAGTTACACCAAACACACTGACTCACCTGTTTATTAAAAAAAAAATGCCCATAAAAGGTGTATATAGCCTTTGAAGGGGTTGTGTGCCTTCAAGAAATTACATGTAGTTTACACAGCAATAGTAGTAATGACGTTTTGGAATATAGACATCCTTAGGCTATGCTGTAAGAACGTTCTGTACAAGCAAATGGTTATAGGTTGCTTTATGGACGTTCAGGAATTAAAAACACTTGTGTATTGCAAAAATAAATTTGGTGAAAACTGGAGAACTAAAATAAGGTTCACCTTTGCTTAACTTATGCTAACGCATATATTAGGGCAGGGGTCTCAAACTCGGCCGGGTAAGTGGGCCACATATAGAAAAAATGGGAAGTTGACGGGCCGCATTACTTTCAAATTTGATACAATACAAAATTATTTAACTACTATAACACTATATTACTATAATACTAACACTACATTACTATAATAATACCGCTAGGTTTAAAATTTGAGAGATTTCTCCTTGTGCTTATTTCAACTATCTAGTTTTCCAGTTTAAGTGTTGCTAAATGCTGACCGGCGGCTCAATTAGCAGCGTTTGGCAGACACACATGTCAAGATTGGGCAGCCCCTTTTTACATAGTGCCACAGTGCCCTCTGTGGATGCTGCCGCAGTGTCCTCTGTCGATGCTGCCCCAGTGCCCTCTGTAGATGCTGCCACAGTGCCCTCTGTAGATGCTGCACCAAAGTCCTCTGTAGATGCTGCCACAGTGCCCTCTGCAGATAATGCCACAGCGCCCTCTGCAGATAATGCCACAGCGCCCTCTGCAGATAATGCCACAGTGCCCTCTGTAGATAATGCCACAGTGCCCTCTGTAGATAATGCAACAGTGTCCTCTGTAGATGCTGCCACAGTGCCCTCTGTGGATGCAGCCACAGTGCCCTCCGTAGATGCTGCCACAGTGCCCTCCGTAGATGCTGCCACAGTGCCCTCCGTAGATGCTGCCACAGTGCCCTCCGCAGATGCTGCCACAGTGCCCTCCGCAGATGCTGCCACAGTGCACTCTGCAGATAATGCCACACACACCTCAAGTAGATAGCTCCATTGGGGCTCCCTCTAGGAGTGGAATCCCCAGCCAGAGCGTTGCCGACGCTTTGGATGGGGATTCCTCGACTGTTGGAGCCCCTGACGTCACTGTCCATACACAGTGACGTCAGGGGATTCTCCTGGACCGGAATGTGATATCAGGGGCAACCTCAGAGCCAGAGTCCCGGAGCAAAGCACTAGTATAGGCTCTGCGACGGAACTCTGGGGAAGCCATTAACATCAGTTTCATCTTGCTTGAAAAAGGTCCTATAGCAGGACGAAAACGTTGCAGCTGTTGACTGAATAAATCACATACTTTTTGGAACCATCGTGGTGCTGTGGGATTTCTTTTGTTTATGTCTTATAATCCACGGATCTGGATTACCTGCTTTCACCCATTACCGTGTTGGAATCTGTCGCAGAGTGCTGCTTATCTCTACCTATATATATATATATATATATATATATATATTTATCAACCAATGGGGATGGGGAAGGGGGTTCTGGTCTGATTAGGAGGGGGGAAGCTATGGGGCTTGACACAGGCCTCTACGTTGCTATGCCCCACAGAGTGAAATCTACGCCAGCTAGGACCTGGCGTGGATTTCTGCTATAATTTACGACAGTTTTCTGGCAGAAATTCTTATGATTTTTTTTGCGCCATGTTGGCCCCATCCCCTTTCATTAACAAACACCCTCCTTTTCTAAATTGCAACTTTTGGGCCTTTTGTCACTTTTCTACGCCAGACAACTGGCATAGAAAGGTTCATAAATTACTCCCATATTTTCAGATAAAAAGCTTTGTTGAAAGAAACAGTGGTACAAACTGAATATCAGGCCAAGTCATAAGGCAGGAGCAAAGTTAGACAGATCATGTCAGCAAAACAGAAACTCAGCAATCAAGAACTAAACAGCTAGGAGTACTGAAGTTCAGAGACGCCAAATCATAAATGATGGATGGAAGTCCCATAAACAAAAGAATAGAAAGGAATGGAAGCAGGGTTAGCAAAGCGAAGACAAACCTATAACAGGAACAACCAGGAAAATAGAACCAGTAGCACAGACACAACCAGCGACGTGGGACTAAGAAGTCGGAGACTAGGGGCCAAAAAACTTCCAAGACCTCAGGACGAAAAAGTGTGGGACCAGACTTGATACAGGCCACACAAAATATATGCAACCACCTCCTATGCGAAAAGAAGGCCTTGAATAGGAAAGGAGGATGCGGAGAAATGTGGAAAGGTGGGACCAACCCCACAAACGTTACAGAACATAGAAGGACAGAAAGAAAAAACACAAACAAAAAATTGCAGACTGGATCCTGGCAACGTATATATATATATATATGCACACTACCGTTCAAAAGTTTGGGGTCACCCAGACAATTTTGTGTTTTCCATGAAAACTCACACTTATATTTATCAAATGAGTTGCAAAATGACTAGAAAATATAGTCAAGACATTGACAAGGTTAGAAATAATGATTTTTATTTCAAATAATAATTTTCTCCTTCAAACTTTTCTTTCGTCAAAGAATGCTCCATTTGCAGCAATTACAGCATTGCAGACCTTTGGCATTCTAGCTGTTAATTTGCTGAGGTAATCAGGAAAAATTTCACCCCATGCTTCCAGAAGCCCCTCCCACAAGTTGGATTGGCTTGATAGGCACTTCTTGCGTACCATACGGTCAAGCTGCTCCCACAACAGCTCTATGGGGTTGAGATCTGGTGACTGCGCTGGCCACTCCATTACAGATAGAATACCAGCTGCCTGCTTCTTCCCTAAATAGTTCTTGCATAATTTGGAGGTGTGCTTTGGGTCATTGTCCTGTTGTAGGATGAAATTGGCTCCAATCAAGCGCTGTCCACAGGGTATGGTATGGCGTTGCAAAATGGAGTGATAGCCTTCCTTATTCAAAATCCCTTTTACCTTGTACAAATCTCCCACTTTACCAGCACCAAAGCAACCCCAGACCATCACATTACCTCCACCATGCTTGACAGATGGCGTCAGGAACTCTTCCAGCATCTTTTCAGTTGTTCTGCGTCTCACAAATGTTCTTCTGTGTGATCCAAACACCTCAAACTTCGATTCGTCTGTCCATAACATTTTTTTCCAATCTTCCTCTGTCCAATGTCTGTGTGCTTTTGCCCATATTAATCTTTTCCTTTTATTGGCCAGTCTCAGATATGGCTTTTTCTTTGCCACTCTGCCCTGAAGGCCAGCATCCCAGAGTCGCCTCTTCACTGTAGACGTTGACACTGGCGTTTTGCGGGTACTATTTAATGAAGCTGCCAGTTGAGGACCTGTGAGGCGTCTATTTCTCAAACTAGAGACTCTAATGTACTTGTCTTGTTGCTCAGTTGTGCAGCGGGGCCTCCCACCTCTCTTTCTACTCTGGTTAGAGCCTGTGTGTGCTGTCCTCTGAAGGGAGTAATACACACCGTTGTAGGAAATCTTCAGTTTCTTGGCAATTTCTCGCATGGAATAGTCTTCATTTCTAAGAACAAGAATAGACTGTCGAGTTTCACATGAAAGCTCTCTTTTTCTAGCCATTTTGAGAGTTTAATCAAACCCACAAATGTAATGCTCCAGATTCTCAACTAGCTCAAAGGAAGGTCAGTTTTATAGCTCCTCTAAACAGCAAAACTGTTTACAGCGGTGCTAACATAATTGCACAAGGGTTTTCAAGTGTTTTCTAATCATCCATTAGCCTTCTAACACAGTTAGCAAACACAATGTACCATTAGAACACTGGAGTGATGGTTGCTGGAAATGGGCCTCTATACACCTATGTAGATATTGCATTAAAAACCAGACGTTTGCAGCTAGAATAGTCATTTAGCACACTAACAATGGATAGAGTGTGTTTCTGATTAATTTAATATTATCTTCATTGAAAAAAACTGTGCTTTTCTTTAAAAAATAAGGAAATTTCTAAGTGACCCTAAACTTTTGAATGGTAGTATATATATATATATATATATATATATATATATATATATATATATATATATGTCGAGACTAAATAGTTAGAGTGTTCATGTAGAAAGAAACTTAGCATTGCATCTGTCAAAGGCTAACTGTTATTTTTCCCCGACAATTTCTTTCTTCCTGGAGAGTCATTAGCATATAAAATCACATCGGTAGCCTAAGACAAATGCAGTCATATTTCTTGACACAATCAGGTAGGAAGATGACATTTCATTATGTCTTACTTGCGCGTCATTAGGTTGCAAAGAAAAGGGGAATGATTAAGGCGTTGGGAAATGACAAATGCTGACCAACTGAGGAAATTTGCACCGATATTGGTCCACAGTG
Source organism: Rhinoderma darwinii (assembly GCF_050947455.1). Lineage (NCBI taxonomy): Eukaryota > Metazoa > Chordata > Amphibia > Anura > Rhinodermatidae > Rhinoderma > Rhinoderma darwinii. The sequence continues at coordinate 366,215,601 of NC_134690.1, read as the reverse complement.
TATAATCTGTTTCAATATTCAGAACTGATTAAATAACCATCTTATTAGGAGCAACAATAGCAGACCTTCCTTCCGCACTGGAAATTATTATTAACCAGTTTCTTCGTACATAGTCAATGCTTGCAGTGTGTTTTCTTACTATTTTAAGTAACCAACATATATGTCTAAAGAATCTACATCATTGCACATTAATGGTACTGAGAATTATTTTAAGGCACATTGAGATTATTATCATTATATATTTTCAGAAATGCCAACAACGTGGATTCTGCGTTAGGTGACTAAAGGCAATTAAAATGAGCAGCTCGAAAAATAAGAAGCAAGGAAGAAGATAAAGTTTGAAATTTCTAAATAATTTTTGATACTTGGAGAAACTTGGAGAAATATAATAAAACACAACATTTTAATGAAGGAAATTTAGAGCACATAATATTTTAACATTTTATGGGTTTCCCAAATAGCTACTGCCTAGGTTATAGGGGCAATGTGTGGTCATTTGCTAACAGGAAAGTTAATGTATTCAAAAGTGGTAGAAAGGATGGGAACTTCTTTAGAGAATCAGTGACCTTGTTCACCAGCAAAACCAATCCCAATGCAGTTAATATCCCAATGCATATTCTCAAATATGTAAGGATGCACACCTTCTATAAACGTAGTATTGGTGCTATGAAGGTTCGGGCTGGATGACCCACAATAGTGATCAATAAAACCTAGAAGCACTCCAATAATTTTTTCGAGATATTTTCAAGGTAATTTTATTATGAATAATTCATACACGATATTCCTTTTCAAGCGATATTTCTTGGACGTTTCGACCTCACCTAGGTCTTTATCACAATCGCTGATAATCGTTAGGATGTGGTGTGGCGGCGTCTACCAGACTGCATTCTGAGAGCGTCTGGTAGACGCCGCCACACCACATCCTAACGATTATCAGCGATTGTGATAAAGACCTAGGTGAGGTCGAAACGTCCAAGAAATATCGCTTGAAAAGGAATATCGTGTATGAATTATTCATAATAAAATTACCTTGAAAATATCTCGAAAAAATTATTGGAGTGCTTCTAGGTTTTATTGATCAATATCCCAATGCAGTTATAAAATGATACAGTAGCCCAACTATAATTGGTTAATAAAGGCAGCAAGGCTAATTCTAATATATAAGGGCCAGTCTATTTACTTTGTGAGTCTAGACCCATTGGTGCAGCTTAGATATTTGGATACACAACAAGACTTTAATTTGTAGGGTATTCAATTCTAAAGTAAAATCACTTTATTGTAGTAACTATGTACAGTCTTTATCTGTTTGTGCTCCATACTCCTCTTGTCTTTACCGTCTTACCAATTATACTGAGGGCAGGAGGAAAAGTACAATACTGTTTTGTCCGAGCCCAGCTTGGGCAGCAGCAGTAGCGAAACTTGAAGTTCCTTGGTCCCAATACAAAACCTATAACAGGGCCCCACCTACCATATATTATTTATAATACTGGTGTCTTCCTATGCGGCTGAGGAGCTTTTGGATCCCCTCAGGTTTGAGGGCCTGGGTGCGACTTCTACCTCTGCACCCCTTATAGCTACACCCCTCAGCAGCAGTAAAAGTGTGAGGAGAGCTGCTTATAATCATCAACAGCACCTTCCAGCACAGTAAAATTTCAGTTTTAATGTTTTTGACACTTTTTTTTTGTAATGACAAGAAATATTTTCCTGTAATTTTTACAAAAAAGAAAATAAAGAATTATGGCAACAAACGTGGTAAAAAAACAAACCAGTATATTAATGCACCCCTATCCTCTCCTATTCAATCTCTTTATGTACTCTATTCTCCCACGCTTCACCTTGGCTCCATGTCTCCTTGTTTTGTGCCTTCCTGCTTCTTGATTCCTCTTGTTCATGAGTTCAAACCTGCTATTCCACACCAATAAAAATGCATGAAATAAAATGTTACATGGTGTAAAAAAATAAAACAATCATACAAAAAAAATAAATTACTAAAAAGATGGACCCTAAAAAAATCAAAAACTCGTCTTGCAAAAACAAATCCTCATACAGCTACACTGATGAAAACATAAAAAGTTATGTCCAACCAAATGCAGAGGGGCAAACAATATTAAAAGTATTTAATGCCAAAATCAGCTACATCATTACGGGTTTAACGTGCACTAAAGGGACCCGAATTATGAACAAACCATATTTACATGAAATATAAATTGAATGTCTACAATTTAAAAAAAGGGACGCTTTCGGGATGTTTTTTTCATTTTTACTGTGACTGTTATGCGATTAAAGGGACTGTGCACCTAGGACAAACCCCTTTCCCTTAGTACTATCCACAATTATGAGTTCATTGCTGGGGGTCCAACTGCAGGAATCCCCAGTGATTAGCTATTATAACCGTGAGAATTACCAGCATTTCTTCTTCGCACTTATCTGTTTGCTGCTTCACATAGGTCAGGAATTTACAGTTATAGAGTTATTTATTTCTGTACGTACGTACGGATGTATTTATGTAGTTATTTATATAACCCCATATATACATTACCGTTTTGGTGAGGGTGCTCTTTAAATCATATCAACATTTTCTATGAACCTTAATACATATGAACTTAAAGAGGACCTGTCCCTAGGTCCCAAAATCTAATTTATATATGTTTCATTAAGCCTGCTGACTGCTTTCATCTACATTTTCTTTTTCTTCCTGCTCCTCCCTTTCCTGAGTTATTGCCCCCTGTTTTTTTGGCGCCCGATATGTAAATTTACTATAGTTACCCAACGGGGTGCAAACTACAATGAATTTCCCTGGGTGGAGCCATCTTCACAGCTTCTGATGCTGTCCAATCAGCACGAGGCAGCTTATGACAAGCCTTGCCCAGCGTGATCTTGCGAGACCACGCTGGGAGAAGACTTCCTATCAATCATATTTGACGGATGCAGCGGAGGATATCAGCGGGCAGCTGCGGATACTCCACTTCCTCAGGAACAGAAACGGGGGTGAGAAGAAGGAAGAAAGAGGGGAGAGTGATTTAAACAGGGAGGGAGCGGGCCAAAGGTAACATATGTAAATGAACTTTTAGGACCTAGTGACAGGTCCCCTTTAAGCTGATATCCATGACTAGGTTATTAAGAAAATGCGAATATACACAGCATAATATTAAAACCACTGATAAGTGAAGCAAATAATATTGATTATCTGGTTATAAAGGCACCTATCAAGGGGTGGGATATATTAGACAGACAGTGAACAGACATTTCTTAAAGTTGATGTGTTGGTAGCAGGAAAAATGAGAATGCGTAGGGATCTGAGCAACTTGACAAGAGTCAAATTGTGATAGTTAGTGGACTGGTCATAACATCTCCAAAACGTAAGGTCTTGTGGGGTGTTCTCGGTATGCAGTGGTTAGTACCTACCAAAAGCGGTCCAAGTCAGGACAACCAGTGAACTGATGACAGAGTCAGATAAGCCTCAATGAAGCATGTGGGGAGCAAAGGCTAGCCTGTCTGGTCCGATCCCACAGAAGAGCTACTGTAGCACAAATTTCTGGAAAAGTTCATTTTGGTTTTGTTAGAAAGGTGTCAGAACACACAGTGAATCACAGCTCGTTGTATATGGGGCTTCATAGCTACGTAGTATAGAATATTTGAACGTTTTAATGTTATGGCTGTTCGGTGTATGACTTGTCAGCTACAAATATAGCAAGGGCAGTAAGATCGAATGTTTCAGCTGTTGTTCCTAAGGCAATCCCCTCACTACCTTACCCTAGTCATTATATCTGTGATTGAAAGGTAGAAACTAAGGTCATGGCAAATAGTCTACTGTTGTGTACGGAACCAGATGATTGAATCAATGTATAACCGAACAGCAGAGAAATTGTTTGGCAAACACAGTATTGTCAACTTAGACTGAATGCCAGATACAAATCCTGCATAGGTAGGCAGGTTTAGAAAATTGTTGCCTGTTTGAAAGCTGAGATGAATCCAACAAAGATGCTGACTGTGCATATCTGCTGCCATCCATTATTCTTACAATGAATTTACAGCAGTTTCTGAACTTCAGTATTTAAACTTGTAGGAAGCCATTAACAACTATGAATGCTGCAGGAAGCTCCTATTTCAAGTCCTAATGTGTTTCATTTGGAGGAGGTATGAGTCGAATAATTATATTCTTATATTTATTATTTATTTCACTTTTTTCCCGCAATCACAATAACAGCAAATTTCTACATTTTCTGAATGTTAAGGCTTATTGTAAGTCATAGTTACTTGTAATAAAACATCAGATGGGGAGTGTATATGTTGAATTTCTCACATCTCTTAAAGGTTAACTCCTCACAAAGATATAATTCATAATTTAGCTGTCAGACCAGGTTTACGCCATGCAATTTTTAAGCATACCACAGTAGAAAAATAAGTAAATTGGAAAAATGATTTACTATTTACATCTAGTTTTTCAGGAATGTAATATGGTGATTTTATGGAGGATGTTTTATTTGCTGGTTTGTCTATGGTTTTAAGAGTGCTGTCTTCTTAGATTAATATTCTGCCTTCACCAGGATCCCCAGCTTTCATAAGCATGAATAGTCTCGATTGCAACTCTTCATTAGGCACCATATTACGGCACCTATAGCAGTCTATGGGGCCATACTGTACTTCCTTAATTCTCCAATTTCATATGGTCATGGCATGCTCCATTGGATGTCAAATTATGTAGGTATTCTCTAGGGCAGTGCTTCTCAAACTATGAGGTGGGCTGAGGTGCCCCCAGTTATTGGTGAGGTGCAGCTGGGAAGGCAGTTTTGATACAAGAGAATAGATACTGCACAGGCCTTTCTAAGGTTGCACCAATCTCTGGTTTAGCAACATTATTGACTCCATTTGTGCTCGTTTTTAATGTTCTACTGAGTTTAGTACAAAATGTCACTAAGTAAAAATATATGTAAAAAATGCATCAAAAAAATGTTTAAAATGCATTGTTTTTGGTTTTTTTTAACATGCATTTTAAAAAGCAGAGGAAAAAAATGCCTGAATGAGGCCAAAAGCAAGCTCCAGCTTGAAACCACTTTAAAACTGGACTAATGTTATACTCCAGGGATCTGGACTGGGAAAATGAAAGTTTAAGCTGTTTATAAATGACGCAGAAGTTGGACGTCATAACACTTCCTCTCTTGCAGATGACAGAACGCTCTGTAGTCTTATTCCTACATAGGGACCTGGATAAACTGGCAAAATGTCACAATTGACCATTATCTGCCAAGTTATACATTCTTATTAATTTGGTTGCCGTTCCTTGAGCTAAAGAAAGTTCAAGGAACGGCAACCAAATTAATAAGATATCCGGAAGATCTCAGTTATGAAGAAACGTTATCAAAACTAAATTTTTTTTTTCAAGAAGAGAAAAGGCTAAAGGGGGATATAATATCTTTATATAAAAATCAAAGAACAAACAATGCAATACGTTTTTATTTTTTGCAGACGATTTTATCTCAAAATACCAAAGCCATACTTTACTGTCTAAACTGTAAAGTTAAGAAACATATCCCTACAGAATTCGGTAATTGTTAAAAGTGTGGAATGATTTAAAGGGATATTACCATAATATAATGTTATGGCATATTGCTAAGATATACCATGACATTATGATCTGTGGGGGGTCTGACCTCTAGGACCACTGCCAATCACAAGAACAAAGGAGCAGATGCCCCTTTGACTTTTTCCCTACATAGCAGCGCTCCTGGCTGTGTTGCAAATCCCTGCACAGCAAGTGTTGCGGAGCGCCGTTGTGCAGAAAAAAAGCTTTGAAGGAAGAACAGTGCCCCTTTGGATTCCCATCAATCAACGGCATATCCTAGTAACATGCCATCACTTATAACAGTTGGAAACCCCTTTTAGAAACGGTTAGACATATTCCTTGAAGAACAAGATATACAGGAAAGATGTATTAATGTAGAACATTGATCCAGGTATCTGTCTGATTGATAGACGAGATCAGGAAGGATTATTTTCCACTTTATGATAAATTGGTCTTTGCCATTAAGGGGTGATATTTGTCCTCCTCTGGCACAACTGGGGTTTGTAAGTATAAAAGATTCCATTTAATGTACGTAGGTCTTTTTTCAACCTACTATCCATATAACTATGTGATCCTTTTAAGGTTGCAAATTATTTAAACCTCCCTGGAGCAACACTGCTGGTGCCATCAACAAAATGGTGCAAACCACTCAGAAAAGGTGTTGCGATGTGCTTACAGGCGTGAAGGCAACCTGTGGCATAAAACACATCGTCAATACAGACAGCAGTGAATGGAACCGTCTTCAGATGAATTCTGGGGAACACCACTTTTTGGCTCATACAATATAAGGCATAGTGAACCAGACAAAATGTCATTTACTTTATGAAATGTTTTCCTACCTGTTGAGATGGCTCCTTGTCTGAGTATATGAGACAGAATGTAATTATGGTAAGTGCTGCATCTGACGTTCTTCTTGTTATTTGATATTACACTAGTAAATAACTAGCTGAGCACCAAAACATATAGAAAGTTGTCTATAAACATTTTGTTTATATATCTACCAAACTACAGTGCACAGTTCCCATACTCTCAGTAGAAAGCATTATGATGTATATTAGCTTATTCAAGATTTCGTCAAGGTGGGGTACAAAAATAGATGTACATGCACATGATAGACACCGTCAGCGCCCTCATTATACAAAGTGAATAATGTCACCATAGAGTGTAATAAACAATTCCACTTGCATTAATAAAGAAAAAAATAATGGCAGCACTCACTGGTATCACTAAATCCTTTTTATTACAGGGGTTATCCGATGGCCCCGACCCCCCCCCCCCCCTCAGAAAAAAAACAACACAAAACTTACAAGATGGCTCACTAATGCTAATAGATAATTATCATATGGAAAAAATATTTTTGGGTCCGTCACATACCCAAAATATTACGGCGCAAACGTTGCCAGACTTCCTGGTTGTAGGTGGGACTGAGCACTGGTCTTTCACTATTTTATTACATGTTCCATCATGCATTGCTGCCCTCTCGGCACCCTTAGCGCCATTCACCACTTCCCTCCTCCCGAATAGGTCCGCCCCTAGTCCGCCTACACCTTCCCTCTTCACAGCCATAGGCTTAGAAAACAATGAGTAGCAGTGCCAGCTCCTTTTTGTCACATGTTCGATGACGGGCCGACACCTAGGAGAGTAGGATGCAACCAGACGTCACATGTGGCTGTGTCAGCGTGTCATCATGAAGCTGTAAATGACAGAGTTAGCGGGATCACGTGACTGGAGTATCAGCTACCATTTTGGAACAAAATTGACAATACACGTAAATTAGTAAACATGTTTAAATGTATTTATAGGACTGCTAAGCAGACGTTAAGTTTTTTACGGATACCCCCTTTAACAACTTCATAAAATCCAAGCATAGCCACAGGCTAGAGGATATGATAATACATACAAGGCAATAGATGTTTTGCATTTATCCACGCTTCATCCTGGCGTTTCTGACTTTGCGACAGTGATAGTAACAGTACAAGAAAAACATTGGCAATAAGTGAGAGAGTTATTGACGCGAGCTTAGTTCATTACGATCATTGAGACCAATTGGCCGAGGGCCTCACATTTTATTATCCACTCTGCCTTGAGCATTAATAATATATTGTGCCTTTCACTACCTGACACTGGAGGATCTATTCATTCAATGCTTGCAAATCTCAGTACTTTTGGATCATCATGGTGTTCATTTTTAGTATGATCAATGGGACAGGGACAGGATTCCCCAGTACTTATTGATATTATATGCTCCCTGAATCTTTTAAACATGGGACGTATCGTGTTCCTGACGTAAAGAAAAGCCACATGGGCAAAATACAAAATGGACCACGTGCAAAGTTTTGCAGGCAATAAAGTCTTTGACCTTATGTGTTAACCCACCTATTTGCAGATACCTGGTCTCTCTTAGGATACATTTCTGTAAACAAGTGCTCAGTTTGTCTATAAATCGACTTCTAACCAGGTTATCTCTTAGATTTTTACAGCATCTACACTACATTATCGATTTGCGTAACTCTACTTTCCTCAAAGGGAATGTGTCGCTAGAATTTTTTTTTTTTTTTTTTAGTTAAACAGTTAGTATATACATGATTCCACATTGTTCTAACTTTTTTAATTTTTTCACAAGTCAGGAAATATTATAAATTAGATTCTAATTTATAACATTTCCATGTGCTGGTCACTAGAGGGAGCAATTCCCAAAATTGCAGCATTGGCATGTGGTAAAGCAACCTCATTGCTTTATGCTGCAAAATTGGAGAAGACACACTCGCTCTAGTGTCCTCACACAATCCCCCCTCCTTTATCCTGGCTAGTGCCAGGAGAAAGGAGGGGGTTGAATGTTCAAACCTCCTACACTGTGTGCCGCCATTTTTTGAGCGAATGCACAGTGTAGTAGGCTTACATACAGTGGCAATCACACAGTAAAACACGAACATACACAAACATAACTTACCTGCCTGCTCCTGCCACCGCCGCTCCCTCCGCTCCTAGTCCTTGTTTCTGAACATATGTCCGGAAGCCGTGACCGGAAGTAGTCATCTTACTGTCCGGCCGCGGCTTCCGGTCCACATGAAAATGGCGCCGGATGTCGCTCGGCCGAAGACCTTCCTTTTGGACTGTGTGGGAGCGTACACCATAGTGAATGGAACGGCTCCCATTTGCATTCTCTATGGGGATGTATGTGCCATATTCCATCGATTAACGACACATACAGAGATGAAAAAAATGGCAGCCCCCATAGTGAAGTAAAAGTAATAAACAAGAAAAAAGTAAAACACAAAAACACAAATAAATAAAATGTATTTTAATAACACACTAAAAGCAAATTGATATAAAAAAAATTTTTTTTGCGACACCTGTCCTTTAATGCCGGATCACTCTCTAGTGTGTTACTAGGGATCACCATTCTTATCATGGAGGTTATTGGACCATATTTCAGTTGGAGCAGGCTCACATATTATGTTCCTTGAATCTACTGAGGATTATCCTAAAAAAAACAGAGAAAGTATATAAATTAATAAGAACAGAATTAACAAAGGCAAAGCAGGAGTTATAAGCCAGGTCAATTGAAAAACAGCTATGAACTTGCTTTAAAAGGCTGGAAAAAAGATTGATTCCAATACAAGCATATATACAAAGAAGTGCAAAAGACATACATTTTTGCGTGACAAACAAGATTTTGATAAGGATCTCTCTCCAAATCCCCTTTACCCTTTGCACAGTCAGAGTTAAAGAGGTTCTCTGGAATTTTTTACTGATGGCCTATACCTAGAATAAGTCATTAAGACAACTCCAACCAATTAGCTGACTGATGTACGGATGTGTACGGCGCTGTGCCTGGTAAATTCCCCTTTACTCAGCTGATCGATGGGGTGGCGGGAGCCACACCCACCGATCTAATATTGATAACCTACCCTAAGGATAGGCCAACAATGTAAAATGCCCGGAGAAACACTTTAAACAATAACATTTTGCCCGAATTACAGCCACCACTAGGGAGCGCTCACGACAAATGGATTTATAATGCTCCCATTGTTAGCGCCACTTAGTGGCGGCTGCCGGCAGAAACCCTGAAAAAGTGAACAGTGAATATTTAAAGAAGCACTCCACTTTTTTTTTTATTGCACCCTCCATTTGTACATTGGTGTTTCAGTAGGGTGCTGTGTGTAGAAATACTTACCGATCCCCGCATCTTGATGTTTTTGGATCCAGCGCTGCTCACGTGATTTTCCCTCTGACTTGTCTTAAATTGCTGCTTTTCAGAAAATCGGAAGTCAGGCTCTCAATGCATTCCTATGGAGCCTCGTTCTGGTTCCCATACGAATGCATTGAGAGCCTGAGTTCCGATTTACTCAAATGCACAGTGACTCCAGTCAAGTCAGAGGGAAGGTCACGTGAGTGGCTCTGGACCCGAAAAAGACAAGATGCGGGGAACGGTAAGTATTTCTACACACAGCACAAAAAAAATTGCAGTGCTTCTTTAAGGCTGGGTTCACACGTGGCGGAATTTCACTTAAATTCCGCTGCGGACACTCCGCAGCGTTAATCCGCAGCGGAGCCGTTTCTCCATTGACTTCCACTTTAATTTAGAAGTGTTCGTTTAGACGATGCGTAAAATTCCGCTGCGGAGCGTAGGCTGCAGAGCGGAATTTGGTGTCCGCAGCATGCTCTGTCTGTTGCGGAGCAGTGGCGGACTGGTTGCGGACTCATGGCGAAATTTCTCCATTGACTTCAATGGAGATTCTAATTTCCGCAATGAAGTCCGCAGCTGTCATGCACATGTTATGTGTGCTGCGGATGCGTTTTGCTTTTTTAACTTGACATTTCTTCATTCTGGCTGGACCTATGTATTTCTAGGTCTACAGCCAGACTGAGGAAGTCAATGGGGCTCCCGTAATGACGGGAGCGTTGCTAGGAGACGTCAGTAAATAGTCACTGTCCAGGGTGCTGAAAGAGTTAAGCGATCGGCAGTAACTGTTTCTGCACCCGGGACAGTGACTACCGATCCCAATATACAGCTACCTGTAAAAAAAATTGAAGTTCATACTTAACGAGAACTCCCTGCTTCTGTCTCCAGTCCGGCCTCCCAGGATGACGTTTCAGTCTAAGTGACGGCTGCAGCCAATCACAGGCCAATAACAGGCTGCAGCGGTCACATGGACTGCCGCGTCATCCAGGGAGGTCGGGCTGGATGCCGAAGGAGGGACGCGTCACCAAGACAACGGCCGGTAAGTATGAATTTCTTTGACTTTCACTAGGGAAAGTGCTGTCCCTTCTCTCTATCCTGCACTGATAGGGAGAAGGGAAGTACTTTTACCGCAGTCCGCAGCAGCTAGTCCGCATCAATTTACTGCACATTTTGGGCAGATCCGCAGCAGAATCTGCAACACAGATTCTGTGCGGCATTGATGCGGACAGTTGCGGAGGAAATCCGCCACGTGGGGGCATGCCCTTACTCTATACCCCCACCCCTTATGTATGACCCTGTCAATGGTTGAAAGTCCGACACATAAGCATTGCATGTTTTCTATAGAAATGAAATCCAAGTGAAATGTATTCTTCAGTTACATAAGGTTTTACAACAGTTCCTACGGTATATTGTGAAATAATGAAACTATTGGTTTACACGGGCTAGTGCAGTAAATAAATATTTGGGAATAGACTAAATAAATGAATTGCTAAATAATAAACATATATTGTTGTTCATTTCTACTCAAATATTTATTCCGAATGCAAAAATATTTTCAATGTGGAATTGCATTATGTCTAAATAGCTTTTCCTGCTGTAAAGATTTATCTGATTTTGTCAAATAATTTTAAACCTACGCACCAACAAATAAACAAATTGTTTTGCTCATTTCTCATCCTTGCATAAATTGTCATGATTATTGATCCCGCAAAACATATAAGTCACTCTGGCTGATCTTCTGTTCCATTTAAGACCTGGTTCAGACGGTGCAGATTTCGAATATACTTTTTATGCCAAAACCAGGAATGGAACCTAAATGAAAGAGATATATAAAAGAAGGCCTTAAAGCGACTCCTCTTCTGTATCCAATTCTGGTTTTGGCTTAAAAAATGCATGCAAAATCTGCCCTATGTGAACAAGGCCTTATAGAGCTGAAGGCACCTCCATTTTTTCTTTTATCTGATGGATTGTAAGGACACACATTTAAACACTTTGTTTTAAACTAGAATATCTATAAAAAAATAATATTACTCATATATGTATATTTATGTATATATATATATATATATATATATATACATATATAGAAAAAGAAACTTTGCAGCACTCCAGCATGAAAAAAGTGGTGGTTTATTTCATCCAAAACAACAGCAACGTTTCAATCCTACAATAGGATCTTTATCAAGCCAGGCTTGATAAAGATCCTATTGTGGGATTGAAACGTTGCTGTTGTTTTGGATGAAATAAACCACCACTTTTTTCATGTTGGAGTGCTGCAAAGTTTCTTTTTCTATATATTATAATACGTCCGAGGATCGGGACGTTTTGCTGGGCACCTGGTCGATCATACTTGTGTGAGTGCTGCTGCCTTCTTGTTTGCTATATACATATATATATATATATATATATATATATATATATATATATATATATATGCACACATGTATGTATGTATATACAGTATATATATATATATATATATATATATATATATATATATATAAAAGGAAGGCAGCACTGTGATTAAGTGAAAGGATGACCTGAGTGCAAGCCCATGAAGGCCAATCCAGCATCCAGATCACATATAAAATAAAAGAATGGCAACAATCCAGTAGATGTTGGTGAAGAAGGTGGACTTTTATTCAATCTGCAATGTTTCAGCCCACTCAATGGAGCCTTTCTCAAGCCATTTATCATGTAAGGGGGTGTTACGGACCCTTAAAGAGGCTCTGTCACCACATTATAAGTGGCCTATAATGTACATGCCGTGATTGGTGCTTTAATGTAGATTACAGCAGTGTTTTTTTTTATTTAGAAAAACAATCATTTTTGACGGAGTTATGACCTATTTTAGATTTATGCTAATGAGTTTCTCAATGGACAACTGGGCGTGTTTTACTTTTTGGCCAAGTGGGCGTTGTACGGAGGAGTTGTAATGACGGGGTACGGAGACAGACAGGTGAGCCCTAATCTATCCGTCGGGACCTGGGAGTCTTGGACCTAGCACAAACTTCACAAGCGGCGACGTAGGCCTTAACATCTTTAGGCAACCCAGGCCACCAATAGTTTCTGGCAATGGGGTGCTTGGTACCCAGGATGCCTGGATGGCAAGATAGTGCAGAGTCATGATTTTCCCTAAGTACCCTTAGCCGGAATTGCAGGGGAACAAACAGCTTGTTCTCAGGAAGGCTCCCGGGAGCTGAACCTTGATCAGCCGCAATTTCAGAGACTAAATCAGAATCAATAGCGGAAATGATTATACCTGGAGGCAAAATACAAGCAGGATCTTCCTCCGAAGGAGGGCTGGCAATGAAGCTACGTGACAGTGAGTGCATCAGCCTTAACATTTTTAGACCCAGCCCTCTAGGTAACCACAAAGTTGAATCTGGTAAAAAAAAACGCCCAACGAGCTTGTCTCGGGTTTAGCCTTCGGGCAGATTCTAGGAAAACCAGATTCTTGTGGTCGGTAAGGACCGTTACCTGGTGCCTAGCCCCCTCCAGGAAGTGGCGCCACTCTTCAAATGCCCATTTAATGGCTAAGAGTTCGCGGTTGCCAATATCATAGTTACTCTCAGTGGGTCAAAACTTCCTGGAGAAGTGGGCACAGGGACGGAGATGGGTGAGGGACCTGGTACCCTGGGACAAGACAGCCCCCACTCCCACATCGGACGCGTCAACCTCCACGATAAATGGCTCCATTTGGTTGGGCTGAACCAGAACCGGGGCCGAGATAAAGCACTTCTTAAGGACCTCAAGAGCCTAGACAGCCTCAGAAGGCCAGTGGAGGAGATCAGCACCTTTGCGAGTGAGATCCGTAAGAGGCTTAGCGATGACCGAGAAGTTAGCAATAAACCTCCTGTAATAATTAGCGAACCCCAGGAAGCACTGTAACGCCTTCAGGGAGGCAGGTTGGACCCATTCCGCCACAGCCTGGACCTTGGCGGGGTCCATGCAGAATTCATGAGGAGTGAGAATTTGGCCCAAAAATCTCCTGCACCCCAAACACACATTTTTCGGTCTTTGCAAACAGTTTGTTTTCTCGAAGGACCTGGAGCACCTTCCTGACATGCTCAATGTGGGAGGACCAGTCCTTGGAAAACACAAGTATGTCATCAAGGTACACTACAAGAAATAACCCAAGGTAGTCTCTTAAAATCTCATTTATGAAATTCTGGAAGACCGCGGGAGCATTACACAACCCAAAGGGTATGACGAGGTTTTCGAAATGACCTTCGGGCGTGTTAAACGCAGTCTTCCACTCATCCCCCTCTTTGATGCGGATAAGGTTATACGCCCCCCGTAGATCAAACTTAGAGAACCATTGGGCCCCCTGAACCTGATTAAAGAGATCAGGAATCAGAGGAAGGGGATACTGGTTCCTTACAGTGACCTTATTCAAGCTTTGGTAGTCAATGCATGGCCTAAGACCACCATCCTTCTTCCCTACGAAGAAGAAGCCAGCACCTACCGGAGAAGTAGAGGGGCGAATGTAACCCTTGGCCAGGCATTCCTGAATATACTCTCTCATGGCTTCACGTTCGGGACAAGAGAGATTAAATATCCTACCCTTAGGGAGCTTAGCTCCTGGTACCAAATTGATTGCGCAATAATATTCTCTATGAGGAGGTAACACTTCGGAGGCCTCCTTAGAGAAAACATCGGCGAAGTCCTGAACAAACTCAGGTAGCGTGTTCACCACCTCAGGGGGAGAAATAGAATTAACAGAAAAACATGACGTCAAGCATTCATTACCCCACTTGGTAAGGTCCCCAGAATTCCAGTCAAACGTGGGATTATGCAACTGCAACCAGGGAAGGCCTAAAACCAAATCGGACGATAATGCCTGCATTATCAGTACAGAGCACTGCTCCAAATGCATGGAGCCAACAAGGAGTTCAAAAACAGGGGTATGCTGTGTAAAATAACCATTAGCAAGAGGAGTGGAGTCGATACCCACTACCGGGACAGGTTTAGGCAAATCAATCAAGGGCATAGCTAGAGACATAGCAAATTCCACAGACATGATATTAGCAGAAGACCCTGAATTCACGAAGGCACCTACCACCAAAAGAGACCTGAAAGGGAAGCAAGATTTTATTACGTTTCATATTTACGGGAAATACCTGTGCGCCCAAGTGATCTCCCCTATGATAACTTAGGCGCGGAAGTTCTCCGGCTGCATTCTTACGCTTAGGACAGTTGTTCACTTGATGCATGTCATCCCCACAATAGAAGCAGAGACCATTCTTCCTGCGGAAATCTCTACGTTGTTGGGGGGACACGGAGGCCCCGAGTTGCATAGGTACCTCCGAGCGAAGCAACGGAACCTCGGGAGGCATCATGGGGGAGTCAGAGGAGAAAACATCAAGACGTTCAAGTCGTCGTTCCCTGAGACGTCGGTCAAGTCGTACCGCTAAAGCCATAACCTGGTCTAGGGAGTCAGAAGAGGGATAACTAACTAGAAGATCTTTCAGGGCGTTCGACAGACCCAACCTAAACTGGCACCTTAAGGCAGGTTCATTCCACCGAGAAGCTACGCACCACTTCCTAAAGTCAGAGCAATACTCCTCAACAGGTCTCTTACCCTGACGTAAGGTCACCAGCTGACTCTTAGCAAAAGCAGTCTTGTCAGTCTCGAAAGGCAGGTATAAATAGACAGAGGGCGGGAGCTAGCTCCGTCTGGCCAGGCTGTGATAGGTTCTCCCACTCCTAAGCCTGCCACCCTGAGTGGTGGAAGATGGAGTCAGTCTCACAGACATAGAAGCAGGTGCAGACTGATTATCTATGGGCGTAAACCCTGAAGCTGTGCCTGGCAGATCCTTAACACAGAAGCTAAGGGAAATGGGGCAGTTGCCCACGGCAACACAGTGAGCAACAAGAGTAGTGAACGAGCCGAGTCAAACCAGGAGTGCACGAGGTACAAATCGCAGAGCAGGAGCATAGTCAGTAAAGCCAGGGTCAAAAATGAAGCAAAGTCAATAATCATAGCAGGAGCAGCAGAGCCAGGAAACAGAAAAGAATCACAGGCAAAGGAGGAGCAGGAAATGCAGGTATAAATAGACAGAGGGCGGGAGCTAACTCCTTCTGGCCAGGCTGTGATAGGCTCTCCCACTCCTCAGCCTCCCAGCCTGACTGGTAGAAGATCGTGTCACTCTCTCAGACTTAGGAGCAGGTGCAGACTGATTACCCACGGGCGTCGACACAGAAGCTGTGTCTGGCAGATCCTTTACAGGAGTATATGACGCTGACCAATAAGCATCATACACTTCTTCCCATTCATTTACACTGCACATAGCGATATAGCTATATCGCTATGTGCAGCCACATAAACACACTATAACGTTACTGCAGTGTCCTGACAATGAATATACATTACCTCCAGCCAGGACGTCATGTTTATTCAGAATCCTGTCACTTCTGTAGCGTCTCCGTGATATTTATAGCAAAGCAAGTGTAATCTCGTTTGAAATGACAGGTTACATCGTAATCTCGCGAGATTACGCTTGCTGTGCTGTAGTGTCAGGATTGTATTAGCGAAGTGTCAGGAGAATGAATACACATCACGTCCTGGCTGGAGGTAATGTATATTCATTGTCAGGACACTGCAGTAACATTATAGTGTGTTTATGTGGCTGCACATAGGGATATGGCTATATCGCTATGGGCAGTGTAAATGAATGGAAAGAAGTGTATGACGCTGATTTGTCACTGATTGGTCAGCGTCCTACACTTCTCTCCACAACGCCCACTTGGTTAAAAAGTAAAACACGCCCAGTTGTCCATTGAGAAACTCATTAGCATAAAGCTGATATAGGTCATAACTCCGTCAAAAATGATTGTTTTTCTAAATAAAAAACACTGCTGTAATCTACATTACAGCGCCGATCATATTATGTACAAGATAGGGCACTTAAAATGTGGTGACAGAGCCTCTTTAAGTTGTTACATACATGCCTTGTTATGCCTCACCTTGTGTGTAGTGTTAGTGAGCATCTTCTGTTATCCATGTAGAGGAACTTTTCCTCTGGACGTACAGTGAGTTGAATGTTGGGGCATAAAGGGAACCAGTGATTAGTCCTTCCTACAGGTTCAAGTAACAAGTTCAAGTAACCTGTTAAAGTTCAAGAGTAGCCAAGGGTAGTCGAGATGCGAGTAGTGGTGTAATGGCCATGAAGACCCATGGAGGCACAGGGCATTCCCAACACGAAGTGACTGGTGCAACCCCTGGCTGGAGCTTGTAGGCGGTGGCAGGGAGTCACCACTCAGGGACCCACAGTGGCCCGAAGGATGGGTAAGAGCCAACAATTACTTTGGCACAACTCGACTTGGTGGAAGCTCTGACGGAGATTGAGGTCTCCGGTTCTAGTGTAGGACCACTCATAAAGGTTGTGCCATTGTTATTTGAACTGCGACATTCGTGTTATCTTCTGGGAACACCTCTTACAAGCGCCACCACATTCCACAGTGCAGTACAGAGAATACACTCACATCACCCATCCTAAGTGGCACCAAAATCTAATTTCCATCTCATACTTGCACAAAGGCAAGGGTCAATATCATTGGAAGCTATGTAACCTAATCATATTTATAGAGTGGGAGAGGGCAAACACTGAAATACTGTTATGGCCAATGTCAACATGGTATTTATAGAGCCAGGCTATAGAAAAATGATGTGGACAGGACAAGTGACCAGACCTGGGTAAATAATCTATGAGTAGTTACTTCAACACAAGGCAAAGCAGTGTAAACTGACACCGTACGGCAGCACAGAGTCCCGTTAGACCCATATTGCAAAGCCATAGGACGTATGGTGCCTCCATGCGAATACATGCATAATGCGATATGGAATGGAGCATGCCACATTTTTTCTTCACGGATTCCGTATGTATTCATGATGCATACTACATAAAACTGGATTTTTAGGTAGTTCATACTTTAGTATATCTGTGCTTGTATATGTCTCCTTCTGATCAAAATAAGTGCATGTGAATGGGACCCTTGCGGGTGGAAGTGGCCAGTACAGATTTGACTTAGTACAGGAAGGAGTGGAGAGGTAGGGCAGGGCTCTGTAGTGAAAAACAAACCACTAAAAGCTTTCTTTATATGCCTATAATGAGAGCCATATTATAAGAGGACCGGTCAGCTCTTCTGACAATTCGGTTTAAAGGGAACCGGTCACCAGCATTTCACCTATTGAACTTTACTTATCCCTCACTGGCCGCTGCTATCAAAGTTCATTCCCGTTATCCCCTCTCCTAAACTCCTCCTCCAACTGTAAATAACGGTCTGTAAACATTTTGCCCCTTTTATCGTAATAATCCGGTGTCCCTTTGTGCGCACACACCTGAATAGGACATCAATGCACAAACGCAGGATTTTGTGTGCTGGGGGAAGGCGAGGAGCAATCAATCAAAAGTAAAGAGGCGGGGTAAACTCGGAAAGACTTGAGGAATGAAGATTTGACTCTTTTCAAACGAAGATTTGACTCTTTTCAAACGAAGATTTGACTCTTATGCTCATTAGCATACGGTGCGGGAACACTAAAAAGCTGAATACTAAAGCTACAGAGCCGACTAAGAAGACAATTATAGGTTACATAGAAATGATTCTTCACCCACTACCACCAGGTATTGCTGGTTTAATAGGTGAAATGCTGCTGACAGATTCCCTTTAAGTAAATACTTGAATTCCCAATGAAATAACAATAACAAGAATGTTTCTTGGAACTCTACATTGTGTCATTCCTCTCTTAATCCTCCTGGAAATGTATGCATACATTTACAACTGAGTGTAACCATTCTCCTTGTCAATGGCCATATTCCCAAACACTAGCATACTGTCTAATCAGTGCTGATAGTGCCAGACTGTGTGGGGTGTCACAACACCCCACTGACAAGAGAAATGGTAACGTCCAGTTGTTCATACTTTTCCAGGAGGAATAACAAATGAACAGAACAACTTAGGGTATGTTCACACACAAACTCAAAAACGTCTGATAATATGGAGCTGCGATTTTTGCTGTGTTTTTTACGGCCGTTCTTGGAGCTGTTTTCTATAGAGTTTATGGAAAACGGCTCCAAAAACGTCCAAGGAAGTGACCTGCACTTCTTTTTCGCGGCCGTAAAAAAACGGCCCATCGGAACACAATGCCGTTTTTCCCATTGAAATCAATGGGCAGATGTTTGTAGACGTTCTGCTTCCGATTTTTCAGCTGTTTTTCGGGACGTTTACAACCCGAAAAACGGCTGAAAATAGCCCGTGTGAACATAGCAGAACGCCTACAAACATCTGCCCATTGATTTCAATGGGAAATACGGCATTCTGTTCCGACGGGGTGTTTTTTTACGCCTCATTTTCATATAACGGAGCGTAAAAAGACGCCCCATAAAAAGAAGTGCATGTCACTTCTTGAGACGTTTTTGTAGCCGTTTTTCATTGAATCAATAGAAAAACAGCTCCAAAAACGGCCGTAAAAAAACGCCACAAAAACGCGAGTTTGATTAAAAAACATCTGAAAATCAGGAGCTGTTTTCCCTTGAAAACAGCCCTGTGTTTTTAGACATTTTTTATTAAGTGTGTGAACATACCCTAAGATTTAAACTGAATTAGATTTAAAGACATTTTTTTTAACGCGTTTTTTAGTGTGGCCAGATGTTACATTAAAGTCCATAGTAAAATATAAAATGCACTTTACATAACTGTGGTTTGGTTTGTGGCATTTTTGAGGCAATTTGTGGTTAGTGGCGTCTTTCCCCGAATCCCAGCATTCCCTTGGTATGGCATTTTTCCCATAGTCCCTGTAGGACTTCAAAAGTGCCATAAAAAAGCATGTTCAAAATGACACTCAATGGAAAACGCTACTAAAATCGCCATAAAAATGCATGTCACATTTTAATAAGGGCGGATTCAGACTAACGTGTTTTGCGTCCGTGCCGGCCACGTGGTTTTCACCACGTGGCCGGCACGGACGCAAAACAAGTTAGTCTGAATGGGGCAAGTCTATGGGGCAGTGCAGACAGTCAGTGAGTTTTGCGCAGCGTTAGTCCGCTGCGTAAAACTCGCGACATGTTCCATGTGTCTGCGTTTTTCGCGCATCACGCACCCATTGAAGTCAATGGGTGCGTGAAAATCACGCATGCCCCACGGAAGCACTTCCGTGGGACGCGCGTTATTCGCGCAATAGCAGTAAAAGAATGAATGTAAACAGAAAAGCACCACGTGCTTTTCTGTTGACAAACATCCAAACGGAGTGTCATAAAGATGGCGGCTGCGCGAAAAGCACGCAGCCACGCATCCACATGAACAGGGCACACGGAGCTGTCAAGTGCCTTTTGCACACACAAAACACCGCGGTTTTTGCGTGCGCAAAAACGGCATGTTCGTCTGAATCAGCCCTAACACTGCCGTTTTTAGAAGCATTTTTTGATGCAGTTTAATTTGTTAGATTAAATCTGTGTCTGAAGAGGGCCGTAATCTTTTGCATTGGCTAAAACACTTTTTTTTATTAAAAACTGCATATTGAAAATGTGTATCTGTCCTTAGGGTACTTTCACAAGTGCTCTTTTTATGCGTTTTTACAGTAAATTGTCGCAACAGCCAGATGTGCTTCTGCACTCAAAAATTTCCTCGAACTGTATTTAAAAAAATATATAGAAAAACAAACGAACGGAGGGTATGTTCACACGCTTAGCAAAAAACGCCTGAGAATACGGAGCTGTTTTCAAGGGAAAACAGCTCCTGATTTTCAGAGATTTTTTTAAGCAAACTTGCGTTTTTATAAGACTATTCATTTAGCAGTATGTGACATGTAAACTGCATCTACTTCTACTGTTTTCCGATAAATCTGCTACATCATTGATTTTTTTTTCTTTCTTTCTTTTTAGAATGACTCTTTAAATGGTGCTGGACTCGATGACTAACCCGTCCTGATTGCTCTCCTGTAAGATTGGGATTGCTTTCTGGTATTGGTCTCGGTGACTAAGCAGCTATGATTCCTGTTCGCACATTACCTCCTGTGATAAATGTCATTGTCATTTCTGTGTCATTTTATGAGTTGGAATACTGCTTTTTATAATATAATAATGCTAAGATGTGAGTCAATGTTTTAGAAATGAAGTTACCTGAATATGTGCTCCAAACCCTTTAACATGTTTACATTACTCATCTGCAAGCAGCTGTTGGGAAGCAGCTATGAAAAGAATAAAAAATAACATACTAAGCAAACAATCAAAATTTCACAATATAATATTTTTAGAATATTTACATTTTTTACAACATCTGCCGTAACAATATGGCAAGGACGCAGGAGCTGAGCCCGCACCATACGCGGCGGGTGCCGACTGTTTCGTACAGCTAACACCTGCCTGCACTGGCAGGGATCTGAGACAATTCCAATCCCAGCCATTTAACGCCTCAGACGCCATGGTGAATAGCAGACGCAGCATCTGAGAAGTTAGACAGAGAGGGGGTACCTCTATCCCCTGAGCGCGGCCCGCGATGAAATTGCGGGATGCCAAGCAGTTGAGGTCTAGCGAAGGTCTCCAGGTCTGCGTTCTGTGTTTGATTATAGGAGGGCACAGAAAAAGACAATACATTGTACAATACACTACAATACAATATATTGCAGTGTATTGTACCAGAGATCAAGTGATCACATGGTAAAGTCTCCCAGCTCCTGCATTTCAGACGTAATTGCTCATACTCGCGTTTTGCGAGGCGTCCATTACGGACGTAATTTGGAGCTGTTCTTCATTGAAGTCAATGAAAAACGGCTCAAATTACGTCCCAAGAAGTGTCCTGCACTTCTTTGACGAGGCTGTTATTTTACGCGCCGTACTGATAACGATTTTTATATGAACGCCATTGCAATGTTCTTGCACTTAACATCAGAATGAGAAGTGGTAAATGTGGCTGATATATTTTGCATACGTTACTGTTATGTATTGTAAATATAAAGATTATTAAAAAGTCATAAACATTTCCTATGAACTGACTGAATTTGTTTGTGCGTCTTCTGTCTGTTTTCCCTGCAGGCTATGCTAATGAATGTATATTGTATTATTTATTATGATGCTCTATTACTGCATTTCTGCTAATTGAATCCCTCTTGGGGAATCCACAAATGATGAAAAGACACATCATCTTATACAGTATAGCTGGAATGTATTCATTAAAAAATTCTGTATGTGCGTGTCACGAATGTATGTCATATAAGAAAATAGAAATGTTTTCTGCCTTCATCTTCTGTTTAGAAGCTTTGTATGTAGAATCCAATAGTGGACCCTGAATATGAAATAAAAGTAACATCATTATCCAATAACAACCTACAACCTCATGCTTTTAGGTCATGTTCTCTTTTGTGATTATTAATATGAAGGATTTTGCAGCTTGCATGTTCTGTTTTGTTAACATCAGTTTTTACAGGGTCCGTGGTAATCATTTCATTAGGATCAGTGGGAGATGAATCAACAAAGGTATGAAAACTGATGCAAAATGCAAAAGTGAATCCAACTTTGCATGTGTCTCCATCTAAAACTGAACTAAAATGGCAGAGTTCCCTTTTTTTCCTCTTAGGGTATGTGCACACGTAGTGTTTTCAGGCGTATTTCGGGGCGTTTACGCCTACAAACCTCTGCCCATTGATTCAAATGGCAAATATGTTCTGTTCAGACAGGTTGTTTTTTTACGCCTCATTTTCCAAAAACGGCATGTAAAAAGACACCCGCGAAAAAGAAGTGCATGTAACTTCTTGGGACATTTTGTTGAGGCGTTTTTCATTGACTCTATAGAAAAACAGCTCCAAAAACGGGCGTAAAAAACGACGCGAAAAATGTGAGTGGCTTAAAAAACTTCTGAAAATCAGGAGCTGTTTTCCCTTGAAAACAGCTCTGTATTTTCAGACGATTTTTTAGTAAGCGTGTGAAGATACCCTTTTCTGCGTTTTTGTGCATTTTTATGGCGTTTTCTGCAGCGTTTTTTCATGCGGCTTTGAGTGAGGCCAGATGTTACATTAAGAGGCAATTTTGTGATCAGTGACGTATTTTTCCAAATGCAGCATGCTCTAGGTATGGCAATTTTTTAGGCATTTTTCCCATAGGCTTCTCCATAGGATTTAAAAAATGGCAGAAAAAAAGCATGTACAAACTTAATCCAAATGAAAAACACCACTAAAACGCTATAAAAAAAACTTGTTACATTTAAAAACTGCTAGCGTTTTTTTGATGTCGTTTAAAACACCTGAAAATTTGTGTGTGTGAAAGAGACCTTATGGACCCAACAAAAATCTCTGTATGAAATTGGAGGTATACAGAGGGCTAGTATAGACCCATGGACTTCTATGCTTTATTAGGCTGCAGTCAAACGTGGCCGATTTTGTTGCAGAAATTCCTGCAACTGAAAATAATTTCCATTCATTTGAAAGGAACTTGCAGAAATCCATGTGCTTGCTGCAGAAACAACCACATTCAGATGAATGGAGCAGATTTTCAATCGCAGAAATTTCTGCAACAAAATCTGCCACATGTGAATCCACCCATTAACCTTGTTCACACAGTGCAGATGTGCTGAAATACTGGCAAAATCAACTTCACTATGTGAACAAGGACTTACAGATCCATACACTAAGCTATAATATGACCAAGTGCATGAGCCCTTTAGGCCAGGATCCCATGGGACGGATACGCTGTGTAAAAACCACGCAGCGTATCCGACCTAGAACCCGCAGGTCTTCCGCTGCGTAATTAAGCTCACATACTTACCTCCTCCCTCCTCTGACGTCCGCGCTGTCCTCCCAAGCCATGTGACACTGCAGCCTGTGCAGTGGTGGATTATCATTAGGGCGGTTCGGGCGGCTGCCTGGGGCCCAAGGCTCCCAGGGGGCACATGGCCGGCCGAACCGCACATGATCGCACAGGCCCCCTCATGCCCTGTGGCGTCGCTAGCACCGGAGGGGGCCCCGGTGCTAGCGGCAGCCACATTAATTTGTATCTGAGTCCTCAGGACTTAGATACAAATGAATTCTATAGGCTGCAGCCGGTCACGTTCGGCTTGCAGCCTATAAGGCGCTGGGAAGACTCCCTGCGCAGGCCGGCGTGATGAGGTACTGCATCATGCCGGTCTGCGCATGCGTCTAGTCTGAAGGATTCACACGCGTTCAGCTGGAGCGGCCGCCACTGGGTAAGGTAAGCAAACTTTATATATTTTTTTAGGTGGGGACTATCGCTGTGCATATATTCAAGGAGGGGGGATTGCTCCGTTACACTATATACATGGGGGAGTGCTGGGTGGCCCTATATACAAGGGGGAGGGTAGCACTGTGTGGGCCTGTATACAAAGGGGGGGAGTGCTCTGTGATCCTATATACAAGGGGGGGAGTGCTGTGTGGCACTATATACAAAGGGGGGAGCGCTGAGTACACTATATACAAGGGGGGAGTGCTATGTGGCCCTATATGCAAGGGGGGCACGCTGTGTGGCCCTATATACAAAGGGGGAGCGCTGTGTGACACTATATACAAAGGTGGTGCTCTGTGTCACACTATATACAAAGGGGAGGGCTGTGTAGCACTATATACAAGAGGGGGCTGTGTAGCGCTATCCACAGCAGTATTTTTGTGGCGCTCTTTATAGGGGGCTTTTTGGCGCTATTTACAAGAGGGGGAGGGCTGTGTGGCGCTCTCTACAGGGGGGCTGTATGGCACTATCTATAGGGGGCTGTGTGTAATGCTCTCTGTGGGAGGATGTGTGATATTTACAGGGGGCTATGTGTAGCGCTATCTATGGGGGTGTGTAATATCTACAGGGGCTGTGTGTGGCACTATGTACAGGGGGCTGTGTGTGGCACTATGTACAGGGGGCTGTGTGTATGTGGTGTTTTACAGTGTGTGGTATTATTATATTCAGGCGCGCAGTGTTTGGTGCTATTATATTTAGGGGCACAGTATGTGGCACCATGATTTTCATTTATAGGTGTGGAAATGTTGGAAAAGTGAGGAGCCGAAGACATCTGAGTGGCAAATTCTGCAGAAATGAGTTATGGCCGGGAGAAGTCGTCATGAGCTCTGGACCGGATGGAGAAGAAAAGAGGAAAAAACTACTAGAATCTGAGACGTCGTCACCTGTGAGTCACTAGATTTATAGAGAATCTGTCACCTCTCCTGACATGTTTATTATAGGAAATCCTTGTATTTCACAAAAAGTCTTTCTGCAGTCCAGGACTGATAGACAATCACCCTTGTCAGGAGGATGTGTCCCTGCACAGTGTAATACTGTCAGTATGTAGGGACACAGACCTGTGACAAAGGGAATTGTATCACCCATTTGTTAATGCTTGCCCAAAAAGGTAGTGTTAAAAATAGTTACGGCGTGGCAGGGCAGCGGTGCGCAAGGGGGCCCAAGTTTGGGTAACAGCCCAGGGCCCATGGTCTACTTAATCCGCCACTGTGATTGGCTGCAGCGGTCACATGGGATACAACGTCATCCCAGGAGGCTGGACTGCAGGAAGGAAGAAGGCGTTCTGGGTAAGTATGATTTTTTAATTTCTTCTGACTTTGCTATTTTTGCGGTGTAACCGCTGCGATTACGCCGCAAAAGTCGCAATGCTTGGCTTTCTGTTGCGGGGTTTGCAACCCCATTAAATTTAATAGGGGAAAACCTGCAATGGAAAATCAACAAAAACTTTTTTTTTCCACAGAGTGGGCATGAGATTTACTAAATCTCACCCACTTTGATGCTACTGTAAACGCTGCGTAAATTCCGCACACCATTCCGTTGCAGGAAATTCCACAGCGTTTACGCTACATGGGAACCCGGCCTTATTGTTTTCCATTGTGACAGCGAGAATGTCACTATGAACCAATGACTTATTTTCTGATATACTCTTTAAATGCCTTTTATACATTGATAGAGACCCCCACTAATCTCTATCGTCTCATTAACCTGGATTTCCCCATTAAGGGAATGCTTTGCTAAATGACAAGCTGTGTCTTAGGCTGATATGCAGCTTCTAAGATGTCACAGAGGTATCAGCAGGATTTAGAGTGCACTTCATAGTGTTCTTTGGCAGATCTGTCTCTCCCACTGCAAATAATTAAGCTTAAAGAAGCAACCAACCATAATGTGCCGACATGACTAGATTTACTGCTCTGATTTCTGCTCCTGCATTCAGCAACATATAAACAAGGTCGTGTCCAACAATCCCTGGATAATTTAAAAAAGTTGCAGCCCTGATTCTTGTATAGGAAAGGCTGGGTGAATAATGGAGTGGTCAGGCACTTTAGAATAGAAGTCAACATCTGAGTCTGTAGCAAAACACAGGGAGGAATATAGTTATCTACTCAAATTCAGAAATGCATATAGGCGCTTTTACACAGGCCACTGATCAGGCAAACGCTCGTTCATCGGCTGATCTGGTCGTTTATGCTGCCAATAAAACGGTCGCTAGTCGACAGCACATCTGCCTGTATAAACAGCGAGATATGCTGCCGACATGATGGAAATATATGGGGATGAACTATCGTAGTACCGATCATTCATCCCCATACATTATTAATCATAGCTGCGAAAGGAGCAAACGAGCGCCGATCAACGATCTGTCTCATCGATCGGTGCTCGTTTTATCGATCCAAATCGGGCAATGTAAAAGGACCCATAAAGTAGCTACTCCAATGTCTTATCTGATCTCTTACATTGTCCTACTAATGGGGGAAGTGAGCTTTAAACTGTCTGTCATCCAAAATCCAAACTACATGATGAGTAAAGGCAGGGGCGTAGCTAGGGGGGGGCAAGCGGGGCACGTGCCCCGGGCGCAGTTCAGAGGGGGGCGCCAGAGCCCCCTCCTCCTGCACTATAATTGTACCTGTGTCGCAAGGACACAGGTACAATTAGAAGCAATGAATGACCGGGCACGTTCCGTGCCCGGCCATTCAGCGCCTCTCCACGAATGAAGCGACTGGTACCTTTTGTACCAGTGACGCTTCCATCGATGAAAGGCGCTGACTGACTGGAAGGGAAAGTCATCCTGCCCAGCCAATCAGCGCCTTTCATAGACGCCGCGTTCAACCCCCAGGAGACCTGCGCAGAAGAGAGCAGGTCTCCATGGCTGCCGGACGGCGTGGGAGCGGGAATAAGGTGAGTTTGAAATTATTTTTTTTTTTTAAATTGTAATAGAAGTGCGTGGCTGTATCTGCGGGGGGGGGGGGGGGCTTTATCTACGGGGTGTTTATCTACTGGGGGACTATATCTACAGGGCTGGGCTATATACAGGGGGACTATATCTGCTGGGCTATATACAGGGGGACTATATCTACAGGGGGGCTATATACAGGGGGACTATATCTACAGGGGGGCTATATACAGGGGGACTATATCTGCTGGGCTATATACAGGGGGACTATATCTACAGGGGTGGGCTATATACAGGGGGACTATATCTGCTGGGCTATATACAGGGGGACTATAGCTACAGGGGGGCTATATACAGGGGGACTATATCTACAGGGGGGCTATATACAGGGGGACTATATCTACAGGGCTGGGCTATATACAGGGGGACTATATCTGCTGGGCTATATACAGGGGGACTATATCTACAGGGGGGCTATATACAGGGGGACTATATCTACAGGGGGGCTATATACTGGAGTGGGCTGTCTATAGAGCACCATATACAGGGGTGGGCTATATAGTATATAGCCCCCTGTAGATATAGCCCACCCCTGTATATGGTGCCCCATAGATAGCCCACCCCAGTATATAGCCCCCTGTAGATATAGTCACCCTGTATATAGCCCAGCCCTGTAGATATAGCCCCCTGTAGATATATTCCCCCTGTAGATATATTCCCCCTGTATATAGCCCACCCCTGTATATAGCCCCCCTGTGTATAGCCCACCCCTGTAGATATAGCCCCCCTGTGTATATCCCAGCCCTGTAGATATGGTCCCCCTGTAGATATGGTCCCCCTGTAGATATAGTCCCCCTGTAGATATAGCCCACCCCTGTATATAGTCCCCCTGTAGATATAGCCCACCCCTGTATATAGTATCCCACAAATAGCTCCCCCTATAGTGCTCCACAGAAAGCCCACCCCTGTATATAGCCCCTTGTACATATAGTCCACCCCTGTATATAGTGCTCCACAGATAGCCCACCCCTGTATATACTATATACAAGGGTGGGCTATCTGTGGAGCACTATATACAGGTGTGGACTATCTAGTGGAGCACTATATACAGGGGTGGACTATATGTACAAGGGGGGCTATATACAGGGGTGGGCTATCTGTGAAACACTATATACAGGGGTGGACTATATGCGGAGCACTATATACAGGGGTGGGCTATATCTACAGGGGAGCTACATACATGGTTGGGCTATCTGTAGAGCTCTATATACAGGGGTGGGCTATATCTACAGGGGGCTATATACAGGGGTGGGCTATCTGTAGAGCACTATAGGGGGAGTTATTTGTGGGACACTATATACAGGGGTGATCTATATGGGGGCACTATCTACAGGGGCTCTATGGCAGGCACTATCTACAGGGGCTCTATGGCAGGCACTATCTACAGGGGGCACAGTGTGTGTGTGGGACGCGGTGTATGGTGCTATTATAATTAGAGGTGCAGTGTATGGCGCTATTATATTTAGGGGCGTAGTGTGTGGTATAATGATAACTTTATATTTATTTATAGGTGCAGAAATGTTGGAAAAGTGAGAAGCTGAAGACATGTGAGCGGCAAACTGCAGAAATGGACCGGGAGAAGTCATCATAGAGGTCTGGACCAAATGGAGAAAAAGAACTAGAATCTGAGACGTCACCGGTGAGTCACTTAATGTAAATGTTTATTCTGCCTCTGATCAGCACTGTAGTCACTGTATGATCTGCAGCGAGATGATGGGTGGTATGATTATGATAGGATTTATTTTTTGTGAAACGGCATCTCCCAGCATATCCTTATCATTGTTCGGGCCATGCTGGGAGCTGTAGTTTTACGCCGTACACACCTATACAGCAGGGTTTGCAGTAATTGAGCTGTATTGTATATATGTACCGAGCTTGGTTCTGGTGTTGTGTATAGAACCATATTGCTTGTGAAATGTACAAATAATTTTATGCTCGCGTTACATAAAAAGAAATGACACGTCGATTGGTAGAGAAAACAAACACGGCGAGGGGGAAGGAGATGTCGGGAAAGAGGTTGGGGGGGGGGCACCAAACTGAATCTTTGACCCGGGTGCTGGAGAACCTAGCTACGCCTCTGGTAAAGGACCCTACATTGCTGATTTAATGACAATTACCTTTATATATCTTGAATATGAAATCAGATGCATACAGAGGTATAGTAGGACCCCATGGAAGCCGGAGGTTATACGGAATCGTAGTATGAACCCTTATTCAAATCTGCTGAGTGCTTCAAATAAATAATGGTGTGTCTTGGGAGCCCTATTGGAACTTCTAGCTGAAAGATGGAAAGCATTATCTGCATATAGTGCATAGGTAGACATTTTGTCTGTGTAATTACAACACCCAGCTTAGTCTTATATATACAGAATACACAAAATATATACAAAAAATGTCTTTTAGAGAGACGGTTTTCTTAAAAATCCAATATTCTCAGGATACAGGGGAGTGAAAATCCATTACAGAAAAATCTGACCTAGATCTGGGGTAGTGTTTTCAAAGAAGTGATCTTCTGCAGAAGCTTTACTGTATATTCCAGATGGATTAAAGAAGCTCTTTATTAGGGCTACTTCTGGCTGAGCACCTTAAGTAATAATTAGGCCTCTAGTGGATATGTCCATGATATGTCCAAACTTGTATAGGGACACATGCCCTGTTACATTTTTACCTGCAGACAAGTGACTCAATTGTTGAAAGAAGCCAGGGGCGGATTATAGGGAGGACACAAGGGACGCATTCACCTTCTGGGTCTAGGGAGGCCTTCACTACCTACCCTCCATACCCAAGTCAGTTCTTCTGATCCCCAGCATTTTCTAGTTCCGCCATTGTAATAATTATTTATATGGGTAGTGTATACACTGCTAATTTTCCAGTTATTCTATCCAGCCGAGAAGAGATTGAAAAGTTGGCATATCTGTCTTTGTGGCTCTCTCTTTTCAAGTATAAGTTCTTTGCTGGCACAGCTATCCTCAAAATTGCCATAAATTTCAGTGGTCAGCCCATGCACATATGTGGCTGCAGTGCCGTAGCTATAGGGGTCGCAGTGGCCGCAGTTTCAACTAAGCCTGGAGGGCCCACAAGGCCCCTGTTGCCACACAGCGTGCTAATAATTGAATTCTTTATGTGGTGTGATGCCAGCACTACCTGGTACTGGGCTGGGTTCCTTAGACGTCACATGGTACACTCGTACGTGAGGGGCATTCCAGCCAGTGTGGAAGAGACGGTGCGGAAGATCCTGGAAGACTCCTGGTGAGCTGCAGAGGGGGCCTAGGGCCCGTAATGTATATGTGTTGTATTGTGCTGTCTGTGTTTGCATTGAAGTGAGGAGAGGGGGGCCTTTAAATTATAGGCCCTACCTCTCCTCTCTCCACCGCAAACACAGACTGCACAATACATTACAAACTGTTGGTCGTGACCCACTGGGAGGTTGTGTGAAGATCTCCGGGGGATCACCGAGGTCCTGGTTCCAACTGTATCTGTGTCCTCAGGACACAGATACAGTTGAATTCAACGCTGGAGCAAGAAGTTGACGGCTCCTTGCTCCAGCATTCACTGTGCCGTGGGCCATGAGCAGCTCGGTGCAGACAGGCACGATTTATTGACGTCATCGCACCATTCTGCATCGAGTCACTCATAGCACAGGCCAAAGGAGGAGAAGGATTTCATCCACCCGTCGTGGGAACGGGGATAGGTAAGTAATTTTATTATTTTTCTATTCGGCACATATGGGGGCATTATACTGTTGGGGGCTGATATGTTGTCAGCTATGGGGGCATTATACTGTGGAGGCATCCATGAGGGCATTATACTGTGTGGGGGCAGCTATGGGGGGCATTATACTGTGGGGGACAATATACTGTGTTTGGGCAGCTATGGGGGGCATTATACTGTATGGGGAAGCTATGGGGGCATTATACTGTGGGGACAGCTATGGGAAGAATTATATGGTGTGGGGGGGGCAGCTATGCGAACATTATACTGTGTGGGGGCAGCTATGGAGGGGCATTATACTGTATGGGTCAGCTATGGGGAGAATTATACTATATGGGGGCAGCTATGGGGAGCATTACACTGTGCGGGGACAGCTATGGGGTGTATTATACTGTGTGGGGGTAGCTATGGGGGCACTATACTGTATTGGGGGCATTATACTGTATGAGGAAGCTATGTGGGGCATTATACTGTATGGGGCAGTTATGGGGAGCATTATACTGTGTGGGGGCAGCTATGGGGGGCATTATACTGTGTGGGGGTAGCTATGGGGAGCATTATACTGTATGGGGGCAGCTATGGGTGGCAATATACTGTGTGGGGGCAGCTATGGAGGGCATTAAACTGTGTACTGTTATTATGATGATCTATCGTAAGGGAAGGCCATCAATTTTTTAGTCCCAGAAAACCCCTTTATCATCATTTTGTGGCTTCACCAGAAATTTCTGAGTTTGGAATAGCTCTTTAACCCCTTCCCGTCGCAGACCTTTTTCAGATTTTCATTTTCGTTTTTCCCTCCCCACCTTCCAAAAGCCATAACGTCTTGTAGTTTTTCGTAGCACCATTTATTTTGCCATATAATGTACTAGGAAATGGGAAAAAATTATTTGTGGTGTAGAAAATGAAAAAAACAGCGATTCCTCCATGGTTTTTTTGCACGCCGTTTTTACGGAATTCACTGTGCAATTAAAACAACATGTTAACTTTATTCTGTGAGTCAATACGACTACGACGATACCAAATATATATAGTTTTTTCTATATTTTACTACTTTTACAAGTAAAAACCTAAGTGTAAAAAAGAAAATTTATTTTGTGTCTCCAAATTCCGAGAGCCATAACTTTTTGATTTTTCCGTTGATTAAGTGTTATGAGGGCTTATTTTTTGCGGGATAAGCTGTAGTTTTTAATAATACCATTTTGGTGTACATGCGACGGTTTGATCACTTATTATTTAATTTTTTGTGGGAGATGAGGTGACCAAAAAATAGAGATTCTGGCGTTTACAATATTTTATTTTTTACTGCATTCACCGTGCGGGTTAAATAATGATATATTGTAATAGTTCAGACTTTTACGGACGCGGCAATACCAATTATGTTTATTTATTTATTTTACTGTCTAGGGGGAAAATGGGAAAAGGTTTTTTTTTTTACTTTTTTTATTAGTCTTAAATCAGCGCTTGCAATACTAATGTATTGCAGTATATCGTGATTCTGACAGGCAGCTATTAAGCCCTGGCGGAGGCAGGGCTTAATAGGTGCACAAAGATGGCGGACCTGGGGGCCTTCATTAGGCACCCAGGCAACCATAGCCACTATCGCCCCCCCCCCCGCGATTGCGTTGCGGGGGGCGCGATAAGCTGTTAGAGGTGGTCACCCCCCCTCTTTCTATTTAAATTCTGTGGTCGCTATTGACCGCAGCATTTAACGAGTTAAACGAACTGTCAACACCCGCATCGTATGGAGCGGGTTCACTCCGTGAGCCCGCTCCATACTTCTCCTAACCGACTTTGGCGTCTGGATAAGTCAAATGTCGGGAAGGGGTTAAGTGTCAATCATCATATTAGATATTATCCCTATTATGATTATGATAATGCACTTACAGGATTAAAATGTATTCCCCTGATAAGATTTTGGTCCTGCTGTTGGGCAAGGCAGCTGGGCATAGGCGCGTGCAGGGGTCTGGTGGTGTTGGGGAGGGGTAGGTGGGCCCAAGCTGAATTTTTGCACCAGGGCCCATGAGCCTTTAGCTACACCCCTGTGTGGCTTCAATAGAGGGCTTTCCCCCACCAATACATTGCTTAATGGCCTTCACAAACCTAGATCCGGCCATGGAAAGAGCAATAGTGAAGATTCCCTTTTAATTTAAATAATTCTAATACTGCTTTTGTACAAGATTTTGGAATTGCAGAATCCGTTAAACAACTTTGACAGAATTGCTCTTTAAAACCAAACAACAATATACCCTAAGGCTCTGTTTACATGTTGGTACATGGTAAATCAGATGTGTATTTCCGAAGCAGAAATCTGAGGCTTCATTTGATTTTTGGGCGATTACATGCTACGTATTTCTGCAGATAATTTTTTTCTGTGATGCGGACAAAATTCCACACAGACATTTGTTTTTAGCATGCGGAAACCCTATTTACATGAATAAAACGAGGATTACATTCGATTTCAGAACGGATTGAGGCGCGAAATCCGCACCAAAATCCATGTCAAATCCTATTCGTGTAAACAGAAACTTTAGATAGAAGAGATCATTTCTAGACTTTACTGTTCTTGACGATGAGTTTGCAAGAGGTTAACTGATCTTCTGTGGGCCCTGTCAGCTGCACAATTTCACTGAGCAGCTTTTAAGATTAAAGCTTCTTCTGAATAATTCCCTAGAGCAGCCACTGTAAAGAGCATTTAAATTAAAGCAATACATTATTCGGAAGCGGAGTTACTAAACAAGGCTTTGGCTGTCTAACACGATCATGCTTGACTGCCCTGGGCACATATTTGTTTCATCTTTTGTTACAACAGACCAGAAATGACTGATAACTATAACGGGCTCTATAACCAAAAGTGACCTGTACATCAAAAATAATTTTGGAAGTTTTTAGCATTTATGGTTAACAAGTGTGCATAAAGGAACTCAACTCTTCTCTTCACTATGAAAGAGAGACTTCCGGCGTTATACGTTTGCCTCACATGATCTGCCAGCTGCATTTTCTGATGTCAGATTTAAACTTCTGCCGGGAGCAACTCTGGATGTATCCTTTACCATAATTTACAAAATATGGATCATTTTGGTGGAAAGACATCCATCAGAAGGCTCGCGGAGGGTCATCACATTAAAAACAAGTCTACTGGACTGTCAAGTTCTCCATTGAATAATGATCATCAAAGCTGTGTGCATTGACCCTGTATGATGGCACACAGAGTGTTGCCTCCATAAAAATATCGCCATAATACGGAATTCCATATGAATTCATGAGAAAAAAAGTGTATGTGGGTCTGTATATAATCGGAAGTAAAATAAAACTCCCGGCACTCACTGGATACTTTAGAACTTCTTTTATTTGAAAGGACGCGTTTCGGCTATTAGTTAGCCTTTCTCAATCTCAATTTTAACAAAAATTATAAAGACTTATATACTATGTCATTTCCGATCACGTTTCCATAAACAAATGAAAAGACAGGGATTTCAATCACAAATTACTACACCTCATATGTCTACACAAGTGTGTGGAGGAAAACAACACGAATCCATAATACGGTCCTGTGTATAAGGCTTTATAGTTCGAAGGTTGATTAATTTTTTTTATAACCTTTTCTTTACAGAAATGTTCTGATCTAGATATACAGGTCTAAAGAATACATATTAAGAGGAATAAACAAAGACAACGCCCTGCAAAAATACTTTTCAATAATGGCATCAATATTGAGGATAATGTTAAATCAAAAAAATCTTAAAATAATCTTACCAGTTTACTTCACACAAAGGAGTGGATTCACCAGCCAGAGTGTTTCCGACGCTTTGGCTGGGGATTCCTCTGCTGTTGGAGCCCCTGACATCACTGTCCATACACAGTGACGTCAGGGGATCCTCCTGGACCGGAATGTGATATCAAGGGCAACCCCAGAGCCGGTGTCCCGGAGCAGAGCACTAGTATAGGCTCTGCGCCGGAACTCTGGGGTTGCCATTGACATCAGTGTCCATATATGGACAGTGATGTAAGGGGCTTGCCCAGAGCTGGAGTCCCAGTGCAGAGCTGCTTCTAGCACTCTACCTGGGATTCCAGCTCTGCTCCTGATATCACTGTCTATATATGGACATGGATGTCAGGGGCGACTTCAGAGCTGGAGTCCCAGGCAGAGCGCTAGTAGACTATTCCTGGGACTCCAGCTGTGCTCCTGACATCACGGACTCCGCTCTGGGGAAGACCCTGACAACACTGTCTATATATGGACAGCGATGTCAGGGAATTCCACAGAGTCCTGGAGCAGAGCCTATATGAGCGCTCTGCATGGGACTCCGGCTCTGGTGCAGCCCGGACATCACTGTCCATATGTGGACAGCGATGTCAGAAAATTCCAGAGATTCCCAGAGCAGAGCCTATACTAGCACTCTGCACGGGACTCCGGCTCTGGGGACGCCCCAGACATCGCTGTACATATGTGGACAGCGATGTTAGGGAATTCCACAGGGTCCCGGAGCAGAGCCTGCACTAGCAGCTCTGTGTCCCGTGGGCCGCAGATGACAGCCCCAGGGGCCGCATGCGGCCCGCGAGCCGCGTACTTGAGACCCCTGCGTTAGAGGTTTACATTGGAAGAATGGGTCAGCACAGTTTGATATTCTAACTGCTAAACGTTATATAGTCTTCTGAAAACGTTTGGGACCAGACAGTTTCTCAGTAGTTGGCACTGTTGTTTTACAGCATTGGGGAACCAGATTTAAATCCAAAAAAGGGCAATATCTGCATGGAGTATATATGTTCTTTCTGTATTTCCGTGGCTTTCCTCCGGTATTCCGGTGTCTTCCCACACTCCAAAAACATACAGAAAGCCCTAATTAACATATAGAATGAATCAATTTACATAAAAAATTGTGGTCACATGATACAAAAATGTAACTATGTTTGGTTAAAAAAAAAAAAAGTATTTCAAGAAAGTAACATCGTGTCAATTTTTCAGCACGTGGGGTTCTGTTCTGCTTTAAGTTTGTGGGGCAGCCAGTGGCACTGGAAATATTGCGGATAGAAGGAAAAATGAATTATATAAAATAATAAATCCTGGAAGCCAATATCACACATTCAGTGTAGAAACAGACTAGAGAAGAGTAAAGGTTAGATATTACAACAGGATAATGACCCATAACATACTTCAAAATCAACCTTCACAGACCTAAATATAATTGAAAAATTGCGAGCAGATCTCAAACATGCTGACTATGCAAGATGACTAAAAATTCGGAATTATAAGCGTACTGCAAGCAAGAATGGGAGAAATCTCTAAAGCAAGGATATAAAGACTGTTAGCTTGCTTTCCAATATGTGATTTCTGCCAAAGGAGGTATTACTAACTGAAAGGATGCCCAAACATTTACATATGCTAATAAAAAAATTCATATTTTTTTTACCACTATGAAGACCTACAGCTGCATCAAAGCAAAAATAAAACAGTTACAAATTCTGGAATGCCAAGATGAAAACATGAATCATTTTTGTGCGGTTCTCATGGTCAAAAATAGCTTAATCCTTAAAGGGGTTTTCCAGTCATAAGAAATTGATGACCTATCTTCAGGAAAGGCTATCAATATCCGATCAGTGGGGGTCTGACTCCCGGCACCCCCACTGATCTGTTGTTTTGAAGGGGCTGCAGCTACTTGCCCTTCATTACTTACCCAGTTGTACTGTATCGCTAAGATTTGTAGCATTTAAGTGAATGGGATAAGACTGTAATATTGTGAAACGCCGCTACAACTGTGAGAACAGGCCATCTATTCCTCATGTTATGGATAGTGATTTAAAGGGATTGTTTGTTTAATTATGCTAATCAATGGGCAAGTGATACATCAAGAGGAATCTATGGACATATCGCTCTTCCATAAAAGAGTTTGCTAACAAAAAATATTTTTCATCAACATGTAAACATAAAATTTTATAAACTTGTTAAATATGCTACCACCAAGCACATGGTACCAGGTCACAATGCAATTTATTATCCCCAAGCTGCATGGCAGCAGCACTAGCCCCTCTGGTATCATAACTATGCTGTGTAGATGGAAGTGTAATTTGTGGATGTATCGAGGTACATTTTGTTTGTCCACATATATTACTTGCACAATTCAGTTTTATGCTATATCTGAAAAAGAATCTGCTAAAAGAACATTTTAATTGGTGCCAGTACATTATTTAATTGGGTTGGCTGAGCATAATAAAAAATATGGTGTTAAATTTATTCCTTCAAGCTAAAAGCAGATTTTACACCTTTGATTGAGAAACCATACCACTCCGTGAAAATCATGTCATATCCACTGGGATTATCCTGCTCCATTTTCTCTAATTATTCCTGCTGTTTTCCCCAATATGTTGTGGACTTCATCCGTTGAATTAACAGTTCTTGCTCTGGAACAGCTCCAGTGTTCTTAATATCCTGTGAAGACTCAAACATGATGATTATAATTCAGAAATAATTAGCCACATTGATGCTCAAATGAATCGCTCTATTGCATTTCAACGGATTTCATGATCCTTACTTATTCTTTCTTTACGTCATGTGATTAAAAAGTTACTCATTGTTGCTATTCTTGATACTTTATAAATTTTAATATATTACCCTTTCACTTTCAGAAGTGAAATTATTTTTTTTACATTAACCTGTAATCACTTTATAATGTCATTGTGTCCAGAACACGGTATGTGTACCTCAAACTGTATCTATGTATACTGTACCTCACCTAGGACATGCAGTATGCCACAATAGATGTGATGCCCGAGATCTTCTCAGGGAAAGAGTAGTTCATGTTCCTTTAGGTTGCTCTATGGGTACATCAGGATGGAGCAGTATAAGGCTGGGTTCACACGACCTATTTTCAAACGTAAACGAGGCGTATTCATTTGAATGGGTTTGCCGACGTACTGTGCCGACGACCTGTCATTTACGCGTCGTCGTTTGACAGCGGTCAAACGACGACGCGTAAAATGACTGCCTCGTCAAAGAAGTGCAGGACACTTCTTTGAAACTTAATTTGAGCCGTTTTTCATTGAATTCAATGAAGAACAGCTCAAGATTACGGGCATCAATGACGCCTCGCAAAATGCGAGGAGGAG
This sequence comes from Rhinoderma darwinii, assembly GCF_050947455.1. Taxonomy (NCBI): domain Eukaryota; kingdom Metazoa; phylum Chordata; class Amphibia; order Anura; family Rhinodermatidae; genus Rhinoderma; species Rhinoderma darwinii. Next base: position 366,177,859 of record NC_134690.1, on the reverse strand, counting down.
CATTTACGTCTGAAACGACGGAGCTGTTTTCTCCTGAAAACAGTCTGTAATTTCAGATGTAACAGCCAGTTATCGTGTGCACATGCCCTAATAGGGGCTATATTTTACCTTTTGTATAGCAGACACAGTGTATGTTTTCCTATGGGTTATAGGGAAGCATTTGGTAATTTCATAATTTGGTATTCCTCGCTGCTTCCCACCCCTGTTATCAGAGGAAGCGATTCTGACAATAGTTTTATATTAGAGAACGGTTGCAAAGGCAGTTCCCTAATATACAGTCATATGTTCAGCTTGGTTAACCTATTATTCATGGTGGAGTGCTCCCCCCGTCACTCTCACCAGTAATTGATGGCTGCCGTGTTAAACATGTTAATGTATAATAACAATGGAACTAAGGCTACATTCACACTACAGTAAAAAAAAATGGCCACTAAAAACTGATCAACTGTCAGTTTTTCATCGGTGTGACTCCAAATTTTCATTCATTTCTAGTTTTTGTCCTGTTTTGATGGCCGTTTGGCATGTTTGCCATTCGTTTTTCATGGTCGTTAAAAAAACGTATGGATTTAATTTGTCAAGGTTATTTTTGTCCCAACCCCCTGAAAACTCCACAGTGCCTATGTAGATAGTGCTTGCAACACCCCTGTAGATAGTGCCACAGTGCCCACATATATACTGCCAGTGCCCACATAGTGCCACAGTGCCCACAGTAGATAGTGCCCACATATAGTGCCAGAGCCCACATAGATGGTGCCACAGTGCCAACATAATACCATAGTGCCCACATATAAAGTGCCAGAGCCCACATAGATAGTGCCACAGTGCCTATGTCGATAGTGCCACACACAGTGTCCATGTAGATAGAGCCAGTGTCCCCTGTAAATAGTGCCACACCTCCCCGTAGATAGCGTCACTGTAGCTTCCTCTAGGAGCGGAATCCCTGACCAGAGCATTGCTGACGCTCTGGCCAGGGATTTAGCTCATAGAGCGAGCCCCTGACGTCTCTGTCCATATTTGGACAGTGACGTCTAGGGCTTTCCCAAGATAGGTGTCCACGGCTAGAGATTTTGCGATGCTCTAGCCAGGGATTCTGCTTCTGGAGGGAGCCCCTGAAGTCATTGTCCATATATGGACAATGACGACAGGGGCTCCTCCTAGAGCGTAATCCCTGGCCAGAGGTTGCCGACGCTCTAGCTCTGGGATTCCATTCAGGATGAGCCCCGGATGTGACTGTCCATATATGGAAAGTGGCGTCAAGGGTTTCCTAAGACAGGAGTCCCCAGCCAGAGATCTTGTGATGCTCTGGCCGAGGACTCCGTTTCTAGAGGGTGCCCCTGAAGTTACTGTCCATATGTGGATAGTGACGTCAAGGACTTCCCTGGGCTCAGCACTCAAAGTAGCGCTGTGCCCAGGGAGTCCTCAGCCAGGATAAGTTTTTACCACACGTCATAACATTGATTCCTGAAAAACGGCCGTTAAAAACTCATTCATTGAGTTCTATGAGAGCCGTCGGACCATGAAAACGGCACATGTCCTACTTTTTGATGCCCAGTATTCACGGGCCGTTAAAAAAAAGTCAGTCAGTGTGAATACAGCCATAGAACTTCATTGTTCTGAAAACGGCCGTGCGATGGCCATTAAAAAAATGTCCGCCACACAACCAGTTTTCACTGTCGTGTGAATGTAGCCTAAATCTTAGTAATATAGATTGTTGGTTATATAAATTGTAGGAAACAGTTTTGAATGTGGTAGTGTGTCTATATACAGGTTTACAGAGTTTCTTATCTGTTTGGAGCCTTTAAATCTGCTTTTAGCAAAGGGTGTACATTTGTGAAAGTTCAATTTCTATTAATTTCAATATAGATTTCAGCTATAAAACATGTAATGTTTTAAAAAGAAACAAAACAAACAAAAAAAACCCTAAAACACTCCTCTGCAATCAATTTTAAGTTAAAGACAAGAGTACAATTCCTGATGTAAACACTAAGGGTCAATGCACACGATGTGTTTACGTGCGGTTTTGCCGCGGGTATTTGCATGCGGCAAAACTGCAGCGTAATACAGAACCAGCATGTACACGCTGCATATTTTCCCGCAGGTAAGTTAACCCGCGGTGCGGATTTTAAAATCGACTGCATGTCAATGTATCTTGCGTTTCCGCTTGCAAATTCAAACTGCCTAGTGCAGAGGAAAATCGCACACCAAAACATGCAGCATGAAAATGCGATTTACGCATCAAAACCGCACAGAAAAACGCATCAAAAAACAAATTTCTTGCGGTTTTCTGCAGTTTTGCTGCGTATTTTCCGCAGCAAAATACGCAACGTGTGCATGCAGCTTAAAATAGGTTTCTAGTATTAAAAAATAAATAAAAAAAATTATAGTATGAACCAGATCCTTGCAAGCAGTGGAATGTTATTCTGTAGTTTGTACTGAATTTGCGGTGTTTGTAATTATTATACTGTAATTACATATTGTTTACAACAATATATGGGAATAATCAGGTATCTCGGGTAGAAGCCCAAAGACTACAATGCTATTTGCTTGTGCTTTATTCTCTCTAGAAACAGAATACAGAATAAACAAAACAGAAGAAACAATGCATTCTTCCAGATAGTAGGACAGCGCTTATGGTGTACTATATTGCACCATATTGTGTGAACTGAATACTAATAAAAATAGTCAGGAAAGTAAATATATAGCAAAATATAATGATACGAAGATGTTCTTGTTATGACAAACTATTCTGATATGTAAGTAATTTACTGCATTCATTGTATTTTATAAGTTATGAATTACATTCCAGTACTTTGCACTAGGCACAAACGTAAGACAGACATCCTGGTAGTTCATTCACTTATTGTTGAAGAAATTTATTGTTCGGTGACTTAAAAATGTGCTGAATCTGTTGACTACATAATTATTACCGATTTCTTAGTGTAGAAACATTTTTCTGTCTCTAAACTTGACAATTTCATCTGGGAAGTCACTCCAATCGCTACACTAAAAGCTTGAGCACTTAGAAAACATCCAGGTTACCTCTCACTTTGCATTGTTGTTCTTTATGCAATTTGGTAAAATCGCACTGCTTAGATTTTACAGGTGCGCGGATCAAAATTTTTTCTTTTCAGAGTATAAGTGAGGACAATTTTCCTGGACTTTAAAAAGCATAAATGTATCATAACTTTAAAGGTGAATCATTTTATATAAAGAAAAAAAAAAACATTGAGTATGTGCGTTACAATCTGTTTTTATAATGTCTTATCATTGTTACAATTTTTATGCCAATCCGGTGTTCCTCAAAAAGTCAACATTTTATAAACTTAATACAGTAAATCCCTTGAAGAATATAGTCACCTTTAAAACTTAGCTGACATTAATACATATTAAAATCAGGATCCTTTGAATAAAGATAGTATAAGGGCTTGTCCACACACAACGGAATTGCTGCAGAAAATTTCTGCAGCAATTCCGTTGAAAGGCAAAGGCTTTCCGCTGCGGCAAAAATGCAGAAAATGCATTTCCTGCGTTTTTTGCGGCAGAAAATAGTGCATAAATTGCTGCTTTTTCCCCAATGTTAGGAGGCGGAGACATCTCCTATGAAAAACGCAATTCTGCACACTTTCCGTAGCAGGAAATGACATGCTGCTGTCCGAAAAATACGCACCGCAGGTTAATTTCTGCTCAAAAATTTTACGCAGCATGTGGATGAAATTTGTTCAATCTCATCCACTATGCTGCTACTGTATTCTGATGCATTTTTTCTGGCAGGGATTCTGGCCGGAAAAGAAGCTGCATTTCCGTTGTACGAGCCCTAATACAGCCCGAGATGCCCCCACATGTGATCCCTTGTTTTACCTGTGTCCATCATGTATACTTCTTTCATTTGCTTCTTCCCTCATCCGTCCAATATTAGAAAAAAATGTCTGCTTTTTCAGCCCACAAACAGCGCCACTCCTGTCTAAGTGCTGTGTCTGGTATTGCAGCTCAACCCCATTCACTTCAGCTGCAGTACCAGATACAACCCAATAGATAAGAATGGCGCGGTCTCTGGAAAAAAGCAGACCTTTTTCTCAAATCTCAGACAACCCCATAAAGGATGGGTGATACTATGTAAATAGATTGCTTTGCTCCCCTTCATTTATATTTTTTACACAATCCATTTTATACATCAGCCCTATGAGTGTCTCTAAGGGCATGACCACACGTGGCGGATTTCCTCCGCAACTGTCCGCATCAATACCGCACCTAATCCGGGTTGCGGATTACGGCTGCGGATCTGCCCAAAATGTGCAGTAAATTGATGCGGACTAGCTGCTGCGGACTGCGGGAAAAGTGCTTCCCTTCCCCCTATCAGTGCAGGATAGAGAGAAGGGACAGCACTTTCCCTAGTGAAAATAAACGAATTTCATACTTACCGGCCGTTGTCTTGGTGACGCGTCCCTCTTTCGGCATCCAGCCCGACCTCCCTGGATGACGCGGAAGTCCATGTGACCACTGCAGCCTGTGATTGGCTGCAGCCGTCACTTAGACTGAAGCGTCATCCTGGGAAGCCGGACTGGAGACAGAAGCAGGGAGTTCTCGGTAAGTATGAACTTCTATTTTTTTACAGGTTGCTGTATATTGGGATCGGTAGTCACTGTCCAGGGGGCAGAAACAGTTACTCCCGATCGCTTAACTCTTTCAGCACCCTGGACAGTGACTATGTACTGACGTCACCTAGCAACGCTCCCGTAATTCCGGGAGCCCCATTGACTTCCTCAGTCTGGCTGTAGACCTAGAAATACATAGGTCCAGCCAGAATGAAGAAATGTCATGGCAAAAAAGCAAGACGCATCCGCAGCACACATAACATGTGCATGACAGCTGCGGACTTCATTGCGGAACTTAGAATCTCCATTGAAGTAAATGGAGAAATTCCGCCATGAGTCCGCAACCAGTCCGCCACTGCTCCGCAACAGACAGAGCATGCTGCGGACACCAAATTCCGCTCCGCAGCCTATGCTCCGCAGCGGAATTTTAGGCATCGTCTAAACGAACACTTCTAAATAGAAGTGGAAGTCAATGCAGAAACGGCTCCGCTGCGGATTAACGCTGCGGAGTGTCCGCAGCGGAATTCAAGTGAAATTCCGCCACGTGTGAACCCAGCCTTACGTCATCCCCTGATGATTCTACTACAGAATTGTTAGAGAAATATATTGTGATAGAGAGAGAATGGTCAGGGCTATTTAGATTCGGGCCTTCGTGTAGTTGTCGTTTTTATGGTAGTTACTCCACTTAGAACGTCAGGTTTTGTTTTTGAAACATATTTTTATTTGGTTTTACAAGGCGTAGAATATATTTCTGATGGTAAAGGATTTACTACAAGCAATATCTTTCATTATATTACAATAAAGAACAGAGAATAATCCAAAGAAAAAGAAACCTCGCGTACCCCAACCCATTCCCACCCCTATTCTCATGGTTAGCTGTATTGAGTTTGTTACATTATAAAAAAAAAAAAAAACCTTCATTGTTAAATTTTTCATGTTTACTCGTAACTTCTCTAGGAGGCCCCATTATTTAAAAGAAGCCCTTAGGCCCATTGCACACGACCGTGCCCATAATCATGGTCCGTAATCACGGGCAGGGTCGATGACGGGCCCCCGCATTTGCAGGCCGTGCTCCCATTATAAAGTATGGGAGCACAGTCCATAAAAAAAAAAAAAATAGGACATGTCCTATTTTTTACGGAAACTATCTACGGCCCGGACACCTTCCCGTAAATATACGGGAAGGTGTCAGTCGGCCAAAGAAATGAATGGATCCGAAATTACAGCCCGCAATTACGGATAAAATCTACGGTCGTGTGCATGGGTCCTTAGATTGTGTTTCTTTCATCCTCTCAGCTTCCAATCTATTCATGATTAGGTAGTGTTTCATGTTTATGTTATTTTGTGTTTATGAGTACATACTTGCCAACAGTACAGATTTTCAGTGGCGTACCTCTGTTATCCCTCCTGGAAATCTATGGAATTGACAACTGGGTGTTACCATTCCCCTTGTCAAAAGGTGTGTCCCTACACATTGTGGCACTGTCCGAACTGATTGGACAGTGTTAGACTGTTTAGGGACACCCCCACCCCCAATTGGTGACACCCCGATGTCAATATACTGCGTATTCCGATCCTGCAGTCACGCTCCCTTTCATCTGTCCCATATTTTATGCTAACCTAGCCAATGTAAATCTTAATTTTTATTCTAGAAGCTTTCGAATGGGGTAAATTATAAAATGTTAACCCGGACGTATGGTCTCCTCTTACAGTAGTCTTCGCTGCTTTTTTACAATTTCATTTTGGTTTTCTTTTAAAACGTACACAGCATGCTAACCATGTGTCAGCTTAAAAGTTTGTGTTTGGTAACATCTGTTTGTACACTTCATTATTACCATTTAAAGCATCTTGTTACATAAGATTACCCCCACGTGATTTAAATGCTGGAGATGAAATATGCTGCATTCAAATAGAGACAACTTATTGACTTCAAAGCATTTGCTTTCTGTGGGAAAAATAAAATATGTTACTTCCCCAATGATTTATCTTCAGAGTACCGCTTTCCACCGTCTACTTATATTTGCATTTTTGCAGATTTTAATTAGTTTATTATTGTATTTCACATTCAGAAAAAGAATAATCAAATACATTAACGTGCTCTGAAAATAAAACATATCTCCTGTATGACAAGTATTTATTCCACAGCGCATCAATCTATCCAGATTTAACACCTTCACTGACTGAAGTTTGGTCTGAATTTCGCAACATTTTTCAGGCCAGAAAAACACAGCATTACAGCATTAGCCAGAGCTGGAGTATAGGGAGGGCACCAGAGCCAAATGCTTCATGACCTCCACCACTTTGAGATCCTAGGGGGCTTCTCCAGGACCTGTTCTGTCCGATATTTATCTATAGATATATTTTTTATCACCCTTTAGTTAGGCATTTATCACTGAAAAAGAAGGCCCATGGGAACCCCCACCTTTCCGGAAAACAGGGCTCCCCTGATGGCTGTTCAACAATAATATGCAGCCAAGAAGAGGTAGAGCAACATCCATGTGGCTCTCTCTTTTAAAGTCTCTGGCTCGGTTATCTCCATAACACACATAGAGTTTAATGGACTGGGCCAAGGACTGCCTCTCTTTTATGTGGATGCTATTGGGTTCCAGGTTTCAGAGGTGGGATGGGGCTCTACCAATTTTTTTGCTATGGGCCCCCCACCCACCCTGATCCAGCCCTGGTTGGAGTAGCCATAAAACTGTAGTATAGAATCCTAAACAAAATTGCTGTATTTACCAACTAATGAAGTTCCTAGTTTTTCATATTTTTTGGTTCTACTACTATTCCCAGGAAAAATATTGAAGAAAAGGAGTTTGTTTTTGGAGGGGAGACTAACCTCTCCTACCTGCTATATCAACCATGAACTATTGGACTAAACTAATACATTATAACCAAAAAGAAAAGAATGAGTGAAAATTCAGCCATTGTAAATGTTAAAATCTATTTTCTTTATTAAAGTACATCATTCAATTACGGAAAATGAGTCACACCAACAGAAATAGACGGTCCCCCTAAGTCAAATAACCAGAACAGGCAAAGTTAAATGGCAAATTTGACATGATACCCCATGACAACAATAAATAAAGTAACATGTGGAATAGTATAAAGTGCAATATAAATATATATGAATGGATTCAACTGTAATAAACTCTCGGGAGCGAGATGTATGTAATTATTTCCACATACACTATTAGTCCCTCACTAACAAAGGGCAGCTTTCATGTACTGGCCACTTATTGTATTTCATTAGCTGCAATTCATTAGAAGGACCTGCACGTAATATTACAGTTCCCCTCCCTGATAACAGCTGAATGCCGGAGGTTTCATAAACCTGACCTGTGGTGATCAACTGATCGCTGGGCTGGCTTCAATCTGAAAAGACTTCATCTTGATAAGAGAACCCCTTCACCTCAGTGTGGCTATTTACGTCAATGCAACAACAGTACGTGCAGCCATATTGGATGCCAGATTTTAGGAATTAACTAGGAAGCAGGATTTAAAGGGGAATTCAAGTTTCAGTTAGATGTTCTCATTGTAACAAGAAATTGTCATAGTTTATCTTTTAATCATGAGTAAATCAAAATTGACATTAAATATCCCTGGATAGATGTGATCTGGTAAATCAATATGTCCTCTTGAATAGAGATAACTACATTAGGCTGGAGACAAGAGTCCCAAGAAAAACAAAATGACCTCTCGGTATGCTTTTAGGTTCACAAAAAGGTGTCAAAAAGTATGAATGGTGCTTGCATCGAACGTTAGATGGCCCGGCTCCAGAGCCCATAGCATGTTTTTGAAAATGGCTGTAATCATCTAGAAAATACAGAGGAAAACAAAATAGTTCAAAGCCATTCCTGTCATAATTCGTGTTTGAAATAACCCACCTAAGTATTTATGATGAGGGAACTCATCGCTTCTCTTGTCTCAAGCACCGGGATATTCAGCCATAGGAAACCACAGGACTGAATACAGTCTCCAACTATGGATATTTCTTACTCATGTTTGGTATGACTAGGTTTGGTATTTTTGAAATTGCGGGTCATATTATCTAGCGGAGATTCCTATAAGGAGATATAACATAAGCTAGAATTATGTCCTCTTATGCCTCATGCACACGACTGTTGTGCAACTCGGGCCGTTTTTGACGGCATCCGAGTGGCACCCGATACTCTTCATGGACCCATTCACTTTAGCGGGTGAATTGGCTCCGTGAAAAATGGACGGCACACACGGTCATGTGCAGGAGGCGTTAGGCCTCATGCACACTTCCATCACCGTTTTAGCGGCCGTTTTTGATGGATCCGTGTGTCCGTTTTTGTTTCCGTGTGCACTCCGTTTCCGTTCCGTGTTTCCGTTTAAAAAACGGATGTGAACTTCACTTGAACCTGTCACATGTCCCAGGAAACACCCATAGAAAGGTTACAAGAAGTTTTTGGTGCTGTTTTCTTAGCTTTCAGAGCATAGAGAACAGTTTGAGATTACTCTGCTTGGCTTACTTTGGATTTACGGGTTGTAATTACGACCCGAAATAGCGGGCCCATAGACTTCTGTTAGCCACGGGTACCTTCCCGTTTTCTCACGGGAAGGTGCCCGAGCTTTTAAAAAGCTAGAACATGTTCTATTTTTTTATTTTACAGGCCGTGCTCCTATACTTTATAATGGGAGCACGGCTCGGAAAAACGACCGGCTGCCCGTGGCCGGCCGTGCTCATCTCCTGAAATACTCTGTGCTGCCTTATACTCTGTGGACAGGTCAGGATCCTGTTTCTTTTAAATGCTGCTGGGGAACCCGCTCGATCCACGATATAAGGCTGCGCTACAGTGCAGCATTTAAAAGAAACAGGATCCTGACCTGTCCACAGAGTTTAAGACAGCACAGAGTATTTCAGGAGAGGAGCGTGTGATTGGCTGCAGAGGCCGCGGCAGCCTGTGATTGGCTGCAGAGGCCGCGGCAACCTGTGATTGGCTGCAGAGGCCGCGGCAGCCTGTGATTGGCTGCAGAGGCCGCGGCAGCCTGTGATTGGCTCCAGAGGCGGTCACGTGACGAGCGTGACCGCCACTACAGCCTTTGATTGGCTGCAGCGAGCGGTGACATAGATGAAACTTCATCGCTGGAGGCCGGACAGGAGGAATGTAAGTATGAACGTATTTATATATTTTTTTTATTACATTAAAATTTTATTTTCCGCGTGCCGAGCATGGTACTGTCAAGGTTGCTGAAAGAGTTAGTGCAGCCCATTAACTCTATCAGCACCCTGGACAGTACCATGCTCGGCGCACGGAAATTACAGGTTCGGTCAGAACTAGTTCGGTCCGAATCGAACTTTTTCGTGAAATTCGGCGAACTAGCCGAACCGAATTTTTCATAAGTTCGCTCATCTCTACTAGAAATAATACAGAATACAACTGTGCAAGGTCTACGCTACCCACTGACACACTTGAAACTGCGCAAAGTCTATACCGGTCAGAATTTTGGGATTGCAAAGCACATGTTATAAGACAGCAGGTCAATGCGAAAATAACATTACTGTGGGTGTGTAACGTTTACCTACTGAGAATTACATACAATGGAACAAAAGAAAAGCGTGCTCAGAAAACAAGCAGTGCAATGTGTGCATTTACTTACTTATTTTGTGACGCTGGGCACTAGTTCCCTTCTGCCATCTGCGTGTCAAAAGCTCCTTGGCAAGCTCCTCCCACGCGGCGTCCTTTTTATAACGGTCGTGGTAGCATTCTGTGCGCGTATCCCACAGTTCTGGGTGATCCTGCACCAATGCTATCATTCTTTCCACATCCATCTTCAGAACTGACTGGCTACTGTAGACTGTGAGTCTGTGAACTTTGTCCCACCCAGCCGTTGCTATGGCAACGGATCAGTCAAAAACGGACAGCACACGGAAGCCTTCAGTGTGCCATCCGTTTTTTTCACTGACCCATTGACTTCTATGGGCCACACGGTCACTGAATCACTGAGCAAAGTAGGACATGCTCTACTTTGCACGGAACGGAACAACGGATCCGTTTAAATAACGGAAGTGTGCATGGGGCCATTGCAATGAATGGGTTCAGGGTGCTATCAGTGACAAAAACGGATAGCACCCTGAAGGAAAAAACTGAAGTGTGCATGAGGCCTAACTGTGTTCTCTTACATATGAAAAGCCATCATCCTGTGACCTGAGAATAAAGGGGGATTGAGAGGTCTGGTTGGGACCCTTTAAAATCTCATATCAGGACACACTAGGACAGACACAGTAGATGCAACAGAGATTGCAGTTCTGTCAAAATTAAAGTTGTTGTTCTCAACGGTATATCTCACCAATCTAATGAGGAAGAGATCCGTTACTCTTCAGTTTATTCTTATTTTATTTTTATAATGGTTTTGCCTTTATGTATAGGTCATTTTTATCACATGATTTTTTTGTAACCTTTTTAAAACACTGTATTCAACTATAATAAACCTTAAAATAATAAGTTTATTCTCTGCTGCTCTAAACCTACTCACGATCTTTAAGAGGAAAAGTATAGCATAGCTGTGTTAACCCTATGAATGCTAGTGTGCACCTCATGTTAGAGTGTGGGCCTGTGTATTATTTTGCATTACAAAGTCAAAAGGTGACTTGTTGGCCTAACACGACAAGCGGTGGCAGCGAGAAGTTTTTGTGGCCCAATAGGTATATGATGTCCTTTTTTTCTGAGATATTAATGAGTTAACAATCTTTTCTTATACAATATTCTTTTTTTTACATTTCAGTTCCTCCCCTTCAAAGCTGATATACATTAACAAAAAAAAAAAACTATCTAAAACTAGGGACCAGCAACCATCTTCATTTCTGGGATCGGGTGCTGGCTGCAGTGTATGTTTCTATGTATTTGTCCGAAGATATTTGGATACTTCAAGACAATGCACACAAAATTATTTCTTAGGTGGTTTCTACAAATCCCGACCTGGTATTAAACTGTATAGGACAGGATAAATATATAGTAAGATTCCTTCAATCCAATAGTCAAGAAAATCTGATAATATGGCACAGAATTAGAAGGTGATCTGGAATATCACAAGATCTCAAACTGAAGACACAACAGAGATAGTCAATGATGAGATTCCCCTTATTCAGCATCTCCACAGGGGCGGACATACCGCATGTGCAGCCGGTGCAGCTGCACAAGGGCCCCGCGTGGGAAGGGGGCCCGTTCAGTGGCGTAACTACCACAGTAGCAGCCGTAGCAGCTGCTACGGGGCCCGCGGCATGGGGGGGCCCGTGTCGCCCTGACAGGCACATTACATTTTATGTACCAGGCCTGGCGGCACGGGCCCCCTCATGCCTAGTAGCATCACAACACTAGGCATGAGGGGAGGGAGGGGGCGGGGGCCCGGTGATAGCCGCCACACTGCACTACCAATCGGGAGGGAGGGGGCGGGTGCCCGGGCCCGGTGATAGCCGCTACACTGCACTGCCAATCTGGCACAGATGAATAGGACAGGACGGCGATGCTGGTGGTAGGAGGAGCGCTCAGGCAGGGGAGAGGACAGGGGGCGGTGCGACGTAAGACTTCGGGCGGCTGGACAGTACAGTCAGGACTGCCGGAGAACTCATAGGATGAGCGGAGGACAGACACAGGACGAGTGGAGGACGTGCAGACTGCAGAGGACAGGTAGATGAAGTTAAAAAGTTCATGTCAGAAGGGAGAAGTTTTTATGTAGAAAAATCTGCCTCATAATTCCTTCCGGAATTTTGAGGCATATTTTGACCTGCCGGTAGAACACTTCCCGCGTTTTTCATTGCGTTTTTTTGTGGCGTTTTTCGGCCATCGGGCCGTGGGCAGGGAAACGCAGCAAAAAACGCATTTTCTGCCTGCCATTGTTGTCAATGGGAAGTCAGAGACAGAAACGCCCGAAGAAAGGGCATTGCGCTTCTTTTTCCCGCATGCGGTTTTTACTGCTCGCAGGAAAAATTTCATGGATTTCAATGGGAGGCACTTTCTGACGTTTTTCGCGAAAAAAACCTCAGTGTGAACTCCCCCTAACACAGGGGCGTAACTACTGCTATAGCAGCCGTAGCGGCTGCTACGGGGCCGCGGCATGAGGGGGCCCGCGTCACCTGCCGGCACGGGCCCCCACCTTGGCCGGAATCTCCGCTAGCTGCCGCTATGGCTGCTACAGCGCGATGCCACGGAACACTACGGCAGAGCAGGGAGTATCTCCCCGCTCTGCCATTAAACATAAGACATGTATCCCCTATCCACAGGATAGGGGATACGTGTGTGATCGCTGGCATTGATAGGGAGAACGGGGGACCGAAAGTCCCCTGAAGTTCTCCATCACAAACCTCGGACTTCCGGGGTCTGTGTCGGCAGCTCCGTAGAAATGAATGGAGCGCCGGTCACACTTGAGCTGCGCAGACACCGGAAGTCAGAGGTGAGTGATGGAGAACTTCGGGGGACTTTCGGTCCCCCGCTCTCCCTATCAATGCCAGCGATCACACATGTATCCCCTATCCTGTGGATAGGGGATACATGTCTTTTGTCTTTTCACACTGTAGGTCGCATTTTTTTGAGTGATTGGGGGTGTATGGCGTTCCCTACAGGGGGGGGGCTGTATAGCGTTCCCTACAGGGGGGGGCTGTAAGGCGTTCCCTACAGGGGGGGCTGTATAGCGTTCCCTACAGGGGGGGCTGTATAGCGTTCCCTACAGGGGGGTCTGTATGGCGTTCCCTAAAGGGGGGTCTGTATGGCGTTCCCTACAGGGGGGGGCTGTATGACTTTCCCTACAGACCCCCCCTGTAGGGAACGCCATACAGAACCCCTGTAGATAACGCCATACAGACCCCACTGTAGATAACGCCATAAAGTCCCCCCTGTAGATAACACCATACAGCCCCCTGTAGATAACGCCATACAGCCCCCCTGTAGATAACGCCATACAGCCCCCTCTGTAGATAGCGCCATACAGTCCCCCCTGTAGATAGCGCCATACAGTCCCCCCTGTAGATAGCGCCATACAGTCCCCCCTGTAGATAGCGCCATACAGTCCCCCCTGTAGATAGCGCCATACAGTCCCCCCTGTAGATAGCGCCATACAGTCCCCCCTGTAGATAGCGCCATACAGTCCCCCCTGTAGATAGCGCCATACAGACCCCCCTGTAGATAGCGCCATACAGACCCCTCTGTAGATAGCGCCATACAGTCCCCCCTGTAGATAACGCCATACAGCCCCCTCTGTTGATAGCGCCATACAGTCCCCCCTGTAGATAACGCCATACAGCCCCCTCTGTAGATATCTTGAGATTCAGTCCTGCTTGATAGGTAACAGTGCAGTAAGCTAAGCATGATAAGATCATCTAAATTATTGCATCTCAGTTGCATGAGTGCTTTGTGTTATATTCAATGATTCAATTTAACCTAAGTCTCTAAATGTGGGCAAAGAAAATAAAAAAACTATACTCACCTCCTCCCTCGCCTCCGTTCACCCGCCGCAGCCCCCATCCTCCTGTCTCGGTCTGTGTTACAAGTGTACAAGGCTGCACTGGTGACGCGCTGCCGATGGCACGTGACCGCTGCTGCCAATAACTCCTCATTGGTGTGCTGCTGAGGACAGTAGTTCCACAGCAAATCGCTGTTGAGGGCATTGATTGGCTGCAGCGGTCATGTGCCATCGACCGCGCGTCACCACAGCAGCTTTGTAAACACAGAAAGGGATAGGGGCTGCGGAGGGGGAACGGAGGCGCCGGAGGAGGTGAGTATAGGTTTTTCATTTTCTTTGCCCACATTTAGGGACTTAGTTTAGATAAGAATTTAACCCGGAAAAAAATGTGTTACTTGTGTTCTAAACTGGTAATAAAATGTACAATATAAATCTTCCTTCATAATTTTTATTAGTAAGGTTTATTTTTATATGCATATATATGTTTAGGTAACTTTGTCGGTATTGGGGGGGGGGGCGGGGGGGCCCTGGCACATTATCTGCACAGGGGCCTTTTGCAGTCTGTGTCCGCCACTGCATCTCCATATATTGTTTCTATAACTGTCAAATATCAGGTCGCATTAATGCTGGATTAAAGGAATTGTACTGTATTTATATTCAAGAGAAGAGAAAAGTAGACAATTAGGCAGGAGAAATGATTTTGTGCAGCCGCCTTGACAGAATTGACTGCTGCGTGCTGTGCGTTATAAGATGTCATAATATTGCATAAATCCCATAATTATAGAATTCCCTGCACTAACATTTAACAACAGCCAAACATAATAAGTCCTGATTTCTAACCACTTGGGGACCATCTATCGACCGAATACATCGTGGTGTTTCATATAAATCAGCAAGGAAGAATATATATGTCCAATCGCACAGGCACAGGAGGAAGTCTGGCTGTGAATGATAGCTGAACTCTCCAGCGAGAAGGTAGAAGCAGTTTTTCATTGTTTCTCCCCTATTTACTACTATATATACAGGAGGTCAGCAAATAACACGTACATACCCTCCAACATGGGAAAGTGAAAAAGACGTACAATCCTCTCCTGGACCAGAACTCATTTTATGTATGTTAAGCACCACCCAAATTTTTCTTGTTCTATTTTTTGCACCAAAGAGCCTGAATCCCTCCCATACAGCTCCTGCCACAACTGACGCGTATACAGCGCCTGCCACAGATGCTCCTATGTAATGCCCTTAATATACCTATACATGCCCTTTATACAGTGCTTGCTCAGATGCCACCATACGGAGCCATCTGTACATGCCAACATGAGTGCCTGCCACAGATGCTTCTTTATATTGCCTAACATGCCCAGTATAGTGCAAGCCACAGATGTCCCCATTACAATCAAGCCACACTGACCCCATTCCAGCCTCATGTTTCCTGGAGCCCAGCCCATGCTTACCTCTTGCCAGGGTCGGACTGGCCCACGAGAACCAGAGGATCCTCTGGTGCGCCCAGACATTGAGACAATAATTGGCCCAAAAGCTCTAGCAGAAGACACCCCTATTTGGAGATGACTTTGGAGCCAATCATTTGCCACTAGGGTCTATTTCTTAGGGGTTGATTTACAAATAACCTATTATATCTTATTGATAATGTGTTCTGTGTGAAATGATAACAACAAAGCTTATGATACAATTAAAAGTGAATGTGCTAATTTTCTTTATAGATGAAGGGTGGGCCCTCAGGATAATTTCCTTTGGTGGGCCCAAGGTACCCCAGTCCAACGCTGCTTCCTGCATTGGACTTTGGTACTTGCCTATAAGAAAATACTATACCACCAAAATCACTAAACATTGAGGTTCTGCATTTATATAATGTGTCACAAGAAAGAGAAATATGTCTAACATGCCCCATATCAAGACACATGTACCATATTGATAGATTTCTTATTTTCATCCTTTTGCAAATTGTAGCATTTTACTCGGCTGCTTCCGTAACTCCCATAGAAGATAATGGAGTGAGCCGCACGCATATGTGGCCACCTCTTCACAGCCTTACCATGTGGGACAGGGACCAGCTGACTCGATATAGGTGCAAGTCCCAGTGCTGGGACCGGCGTTTATCAGACATTTACGGCATATCCTGTGGATATACCATAAATGTCTGAAATGGGAAAAACCCCTTAATAGCCTAAAAAAAAATAATTTACCGTCTAAACTGTCATTTTATAGTTTACCCAAGATAATTATTCAGGTCAGGACCCACTTGGCAGCACTGATAAGCGGAGCTTGAGTTTTAGTGGATTTCTTAAAGGTTGCTCAAATTTCCTCAAACACTAAAAAAAAAATATACTGATGACCAACTGGCAAATAATTTGGTTTTATATAAAATTGGCCCAACTGTATGACCCATGATTAGGAAAAAAAAGGGGTCTAATATTTTCTCCTCAGAAACCGTGCCACACTTGTCCACAGGCTGTGTCTGGTATTGCAGTTTGACAGTGTTCACTTAAAATAAATACCGGAAAATCTCCACCTCCATGTATTGCAGAAGCTGCAGCTTCCAAACCAGATACTGTTAAAGATCCAGAGTTCTTTTTACACGATTTTTTTTTTTAAATACCTTTGAGAATTGGCAGTAGCAAGTCCATTTTTTTTTCCATTTCATTTTTTTTTAGCAAGTGCTTATTGAAATGATACAAACAAGAGCGTTATTTACAAATTACAATAGATGCACATACGATCTCTGTATCAATGCAATTACCCATGCTGGACATTCCCAAAATGAATGAATGAAGTGAATGCTCCCGGACTCTCCTCACTACGTATATACAATATATACAAAATGTTTTCCATCATGAATAAAAAATACATCTTCCATTGTTCACAATTCAGTTGCCATTTGGTAGGAAAATATATAAAGATTATAATGAGCAGATATTTTATATGCTGCATACACAAATAGCTAAAAACTAAAGTGAAGAGAAATGTTTTTCTATTGTGTACAAGAAAACAAAAGGCAATTAACTTGCAAATACGAGCTGCTGATGGAATCGGTGTTTAATGAGAGATTTTTGTGCACAGAATTAACAAGGGAATTTCCATTTACTCCATATTTTTATAGGTTCAATTTTCCAGGTGATGAAATAAAGTAATGTAAAAACTGCTGGAAGAACATAAGAAACATCTAAAAGGGACATACTGTAAAAATACAACTTATATAAGATCATCATATATACAAATGCTAGTCTACAAGTATAATATTTTACAATATTATTGTTTGGAGTGAACATATTCAAAATGATATATTGGTCTATGCTACATTTCAAAAGTCTTCGGCCTCATGCACTTCCGTTGCCCGTCGTACGGCCGCTAATGATGAATCAGTGAAACACAGGCCGCTCTCTGATGGCTTCCGCGTGCAGTCCTTTGTTTCAATGGACCAAATTAATGGAATGGCCAAGATTGTTCCGTCAAAAACAGACAGGAGTAGGACCTGTCCTATTTTTATCGGAACAGCCACACCGTTACGTTGAAACAACGGAAGTGTGCATGGCCCTATAGAAATAAATACGTGCTATCCGTTGAAAAAAAGGATAAAACACTGAAGAAAATAACTGAAGTGGGCATGAGGCCTTAAACGGTCTATTTTAATGAAGAATTACACATGCCCGGGGTTACATTGTGACTTCAGACGGAAAAGTGTGCGGCATGCAAAGGAAATTAATTCTGCCATTGTTGCTTTTTTATTTATTTATTTATTTTATTTTACGTTGTTCTACGGACAATCTAAATTACTTGCCCTAATGGTCTATAGACAATGTTTAAAGGCTCATGTCTGTCCCCTAAAAACCCTCAGCCCCAGCGATCCCAAAGGAAGCCCTTCGCCCTTTTGATGGCAGAATTGCTATTAATCAAAGATTAAGCAGCAATCACAGTGCAATGTATAGTACTAGACACGCACTGTAGGTACAGATACAATCACAATAAATATATATATATATATATTACAGTGAAGGAAGGGATTAGAAATAATGTTCATCCTGGAGCATATATTTTTTTTTTTAACTAATAATATCCCACATATTCTGCTTATTAATTATTTAGAGTAGCCATATGGCCATAATATTTTATAGCGCTCCAAATCCCTGCATAAACATAGAGTTGAATGATACAATTCAGTCTTCCTTCAGCCACCACTAGGGGGAGCTTGGGAGATAACTGCATACTGCTTTATTATTGAATTCTATAGACAGTATGCGCCTCCTAGTGGCTGTTATAGGCTACCAAAATGTTAATCACTTAGCTCTGTAGCGTTTGGTCTCCCAAAAGTTGCAAAAAATAGTGCATTATTGTGATTTGGTTTATGTAAAATATACAACCATGTCGATTTGCTTGTGAGGCCCATAAGTTCAGTGTGTACATTTGGCGTATGCACCAGTTTCAGCATATACACTGGGTCTAAAGAGTATCTTTAGACATCTGCAGGGCTGGTATATATCAGTATGCCTTTTTTTTCAGGAAAGTGTAGCCTGACAAACAGTTGCATACATAGAGAGATTTTCCCAGCGCATGTGCCCAACATAAACCTTAAATTTTATGTGAATATAGCTTTTTTTTTTGTCCTTTGGGAAACATTGATTTAGCAGCCTGAATCGTGGTCGTGCCATTATTTTGCAGTGACCAGCAGGTTAAGCTGTGTCTCCATAGGATGCTTTATTAATCAATGAGGAATGCATTACTGCCAGCACACCATACACTAGTACTACAATGACAGAGGATTTATCATTAGAGATATTGGATAGAAAATGACATAACTATTGTCAGTTTGTAAAAATTGCAGCCTGGTTATGCTTAGTGGTCTGCGCACTGTGAAGGACTGGGCATTGGCAGCACATACAATAAGTTACTTATTGAGTTTACTCTTATTATAATATTGGGCAGTAAATTATAGCACGAATAAGAAGAAATGCAGAAGATTGTAAAGTAACAATTGTTATGAAAGTCATTTTTATTTTAGAAATTCAGTTAATACATTTGTTTCCAATAATACTATCAAATCATCTTGTTTATATGAAATCTCATATGTAAGTAAAACTGACTGAATAGAAATGAAACAATAATAATTTGCTATGGAGATCGCAATATAGAACAAAAACAATAATAATATTCTTAAGAAACACATAAAAATTAATCATAAGTGACACTGCAAAAATTCATATGAAAATAACCAGTGTGTTTTCTCTCCGTTATTGCTATAGTATTAAGTTGGAAAGAAGGCAAATATTATATTAATAGTGTTGGATACCTAATCGGCAAATCAGTGGGTAACTCTGGCAAAAACATTCACTCATTGCAAACAGCAAATACTTCAAACTACCAGATCAGTGAAAATTTTGCCCAATTTAGGTGCAATATTTATATTCCAGGGATAATAAAATTTTTCTCGATTGGTGACATGGGCAGACAGCAGTAATAGATTATAGAATCATCCAGGATTAGAAAAAAGGATACACCCCCCCCCCCCCTGGGACAGTGTCACATCTATCAATGGGTTGTGTCTGATTTTGCAGCTCATTCCCATTCAAGATGATGGAGCTGAACTAAGATCATGGATATTTTAACAGGTGGGTCCAGTGTAAGGCTGGGTTCACACGAGCACATTAACGTCCGTAATGGACGGACGTATTTCGGCCGGAAGTCCCGGACCGAACTCAGTGCAGGGAGCCGGGCTCCTAGCATCATAGTTATGTACGATGCTAGGAGTCCCTGCCTCTCTGCAGGACAACTGTCCCGTACTGTAATCATGTTTTCAGTACGGGACAGTAGTTCCACGGAGAGGCAGGGACTCCTAGCATCGTACATAACTATAATGCTAGGAGCCCGGCTCCCTGCACTGAGTTCGGTCCGGGACTTCCGGCCGAAATACGTCCGTCCATTATGGACGTTAATGTGCTTGTGTGAACCCAGCCTAAAGGTTTCATGAACATTTTGTTCATTATTTTCTATGTCTTCACAGTCCATAAAATATCATAAAACCAATCACATTTACAGGTGCATTTTTTTGACAAATTAATGGGAAATATGTTGACTCACAGGTGACGTCTTCTCGAATTGTAATCACTCTCTCCTCTATCCGGCCCAGACCGCCATGGAAACTTCTTCCAGTCACGACTTGTCGCTGCAGAGTTTGATGCCAATTTTTGGCTCCTAGCTGTTCAAGCACCCTCCCTACCTAATTTCCACTTTCTGTAGAAATTTCCCATCCTGCTGCTGACCCCAGTGCTGTACTGGATGCTGCCGCATTTGCCTAAATTACTGTACCTGCTGTTGCACAGTGCCCCCATATACTGTACTTCAGAAGAAAAAAAAAAAAAAAAAAAAGAAGAATAGTGTCAGACAGATAGGGCCTCTGGAAAAACTTTTACCAGAGAGATAGTGCCACAGACAATAAGGCATAACTCACATGAGCGTGTCCGATCTGCGTCTGCAAAAAACGGGCCAATTTGCAGGCACATGACTGTACGTGCTGCATCAGTGTGGTTTACGTGGGTCATCGTATTTCTCGTCCGTTTCTCCTCTACAAGCACTTCTTGGTTTTACTTTTTTTTTCTATGTGCTTCTTTAGCAATTAATGCGTTAATAACGGACAGCACGCAGATGTCGTCCGTGTGCAATCCACTTTCTTCACGCACCTATAGACTTTGATGGACAAGACTGATGCACAAAAACGGACCAGAAACGAACATGCGGTGAGTTTCACGCAACGGACACACGCTCCGTGAAAAAACACGGATGTGTGAATAGCCCCATTGAATTGCATCGGTCCGTGTGCGGTCTGTTTAAATAAGTTTGTGTGAATAAGGCCTAAGTTACCCAGATGGCAATAATGCCCATTCCCTTTTGTGCACCATGCAAAGAAATAGAGGCCTCTTTAGGCCCTATGCTTTAACAGTGCCTCCTACACAGTAATAATGCCCCCTTTTGTTCCACATACACAGTAATAATGTCCCCTTTTGTTCCACATACACAGTAATAATGTCCCTCTTTGTGCCCCCTGCATTAACAATGCCTCACAGAATTAATGGCCCCCTTTGTAACCCCAGACTGCAATAATGTACCCGTTTGTGCACCACACACAATAGTGACTCTGAAAAAAATAACACTCATACTCACCTAACCTAATTTCCATGACGAGCAGAGTGGCTGAGGCCTCTACCAGCCTGTGCGGTTAGCAGACTCGTGCAAGCGGCACAATGAATTCACTGCTATGCGCCGTCTGCGCCAGGCTACGTTTAACCAGAACGTCATTCGAGTCCCTTTGTATACTATCTCAAGGAGGTAGAGAAGTGGTCTCCTTTCTCTACTCTGAGCTCTCCTTGTGAATTGTTCTCTTTGCATAGCTGAGAGGAGGACATTGAGCAGACTATAGATTGGTCCTTAAAGGCTATCATAACAGCTAAACTAGCCATAATAATGGCAATGATTGAGGCAGAATGGAAGGTCCTTCTTTGAAGATACAGTACCTTGTTCCATTTCAACTAACTAAAATTCACATCCTTAGTTTCCAGTTTTGTGGTGTACAAGGTACCATGTTCCATTGGAGTGCACGAGAGTTTGTCTTGTTTGTTGTTTTCATTTGCATAACACCCCTAGAGATAAGCAATGGAAATGACAAAATTGAGGGGATGAAGGGCAGAGTTGACATCTCTGGATCAAGTGAAATTCTGGACATTAAATTACTGGTATCCTTAAGGACATCAAGTCAAACTTTAATAAAGTTTTGGACACTTGCGCACTGGCAGCTATTCAATGTGAAGACTATACTTATGACTGACTATCGCCCCCCTCTTTTCCCTCCTGGCTTTTTGCCCCATACAGTTTTGGTGCAATCACTGCAGTCGGCAGAAGCGATTTTCTTATTTTGAGCCACCAGTAGAGAAAGATGTGATTTGGGTTATTTAGACTTACCACTGGGAGTTCTTGGTGGCTTTTGATTCTTGAGCCAAGAGTGCATAAAAGTAATCACTTAAAGCACCACCAAGTTGTAAGAATTACCATTTCGAAAATTACCTTTTGGACTACAAGATAAGTGTAATCTAGAACTTAATGTTCCAGCATGGACACTGGCCAATGGGTATGACCAGAGGACATCATAGGGTAGTGGGCAATTTAAACTCCGGCTTTTCACACATCTTTCGACTGAGCTTCAACAAAGTTCTTTACTTGAATTCAGACTTTGTTCCTGTGTGGTTATTATTATCAACCGTTGTGATATACACGATTTCTTGGCTCTGCTTCCCACGTTTATTTCAGTTTATGATACCGGGTTATAGCAGTTCTGGTTAAATATCCTTTTTATACTTTTATACCAATTCATCCCTGGACTCTTACTCCATCTTCTGGCTACAACTTGGCTCCTATATTCTGACCACATTAACTTGCTGATTTAAGTATGTTGCACTATATTCAGTCATGTTCATACACGATCGGCTGAACAACAAAGGTTTAGTCTAGGATATGTCACGCTGTTTTGTCCGGAAGGGATTTGATTCTTTTCTTGACATTAAACATACGGCTCGTGCAGCCTCCTAAAAGCAGCCTAAATCTTCCTTCCTGCTGATCAGTCTATTCTGAGGACCACACTCTTGGAATTTTGCACAATACCTCGAAGAAGGGGTTAAGAGTGAAGTCTATGGGATTCAAAGACTCTGCTCCTGCATCAATACGTATAGGACACAGAAAATCCACAAATTTGTAGTTTGTTTTAATGTACTACCCTTTTTTTTATTTTTACAATTTTTTTGTTTATTTTTCCTACATGAAACAGTTAAAAACAAACAGTTGGCATATTTTTAAGGCTATGTTCACACAGAGTATTTTGGGGGAGGAATATCTGCCTCAAAATTCCGTTTGGAACTTTGGAGGCAGATTCTCCTCTCCCTGCACGCCGATTTTCTCGCCGTTTTTCGCCCGCGGCCATTGAGCGCCGCGGGCATGAAACAGCACGAAATACGCTTTCTCTGCCTCCCATTGAAGTCAATGGGAGGTCAGAGGCAGAAGCGCCCGAAGATAGGGCATGTCGCTTCTTTTTACCGCGAGGCAGTTTTACTGCTCGCGGGAAAAAGACGCCGATGCCTCCCATTGAAATCAATGGGAGGCGTTCTCGGGCCGTTTTTGCGACGCGGCTTCCGCGTCACAAAAATCGGCAAAATACTCCGTGTGAACATAGCCTTAAATGGCTTTTTAGTGTAAATATTGCTTGTGTGAATAACTAGGACTGGTTTTGTTAGCATATGTATATCTCATGCTTTTAAATGGCCGCAGGGAGTATTAACCTTTTTACCCACACTGACATACATGTAGGTCATAGTGGGAGAGGAAAAGTATGGAGTGGGCAAAAGGAGCTAAGCCAACTCTATACAGAGCGAGTGTCAGATATATATTCTCGTTCTAACGGCAAAGATCGGAGAAAACTCCAATCCCAGGAGTTTAACCACTAAGCCACTAGATAGGAAGGGGGGCGGGGGGGGCTTAATAGGAGACAGGTAAAAGAACAAGACACTGCAATACATAAGTATTGTACAAGCGATCAAATGATCGCATGTTTAAAGTCCCCTAGTTTGACAGTTGTCAACAATATATAAAAAAGAAAAATGTTCAAGACCCTCATCTTTTATTGTAGGTAAAATATTGTAAACCATAAAAAAATTAAAACATATCTGGTATCACTGTGTCAGTAATGATCCGAACTATTAAAATATAAAAACACACTATTGGCTAATGCTAGAATTTCAGATTTTTGGTCATCTTGCCTCCCCAAAAGAATGAAAAAAACAAAAAAGAAAAAAAAAACGCTCAATCCGCAAAAAACAAGCCCTCACAGAGGTTAAGGTGTTAAAAAGCCAATCAGTTCCAGAGCTCAATCACAACAGTACAAACTTGTGCACTAAAAATAATTAAAGATGCATCAACGGCAGCTTGCTGACCGTTTCCAGATAGCAAAAATATTTGTAAAAAAGCTACAAAACATTAAAAACAGCAAAAAAACCTAGACTAATGGGAAATCTATTACATACATGACACACAAAGACTATAAAATATTAAACAAAAAGGTAGAGCTTTGGTTTAAAGTGGTTCCACTATGACTGAAACGGCAGAACAGTAGACAGCGTTTACTATAGAATTCTATGCCCAAGTGCATATTGGGTGACAATAGGGAAGGGTAAACATGTACATATCTTATACATATGGATGAACCTAATCTATATATTCAATGTTTACATATATTTTAGTGCTCGCATAGTGCCGCTTGTTTCTGTTGGTTTTGTTTGCATTGCAGTCACAACAGATTTGCACCTGACCATTTATTTCACTTTGTAGGAGGTGCTTGTCCTTTGCATTCTACTTTAGGTGGCGGTGACTGCCTCCATCTTGGTCGTGCATTCCTCCCATCTACCCAGAACTGGTTTTAATTAGTGCAGAATAGAGCTGGTTCCTGCTTACCTTGAATTTATTTTGTAGGTCTAGGCCTGGCCTTTTTTGACCACTCTCCACCTTTGCTGATTAAAGGAAGCGCCAAATCAAGGGATGCTTATTATTATTTCAGCCAATGGAAATTCATTTTAGCATCGGTATTATAGCTGTAAGACCTGAACCCTGGACTTAGATCACCATAGGGTTACATGGTCTACGTTTGGTTCAGTAGGGCAGGCGAGATTTGAGATACAGGTACATTTTTTTGTTTTTTTAAAGATGGACACCGCTGCCTTCTCCTCTGTTTAACAGTATTCACAAGTATTCCTCTTTCTTCCTTTTTTTATATCTTTGCTAAAAATAGAATTAACTCCCACTAAACAGGGAGAAGGCAGGTCAGATATAAAAGGACCATGAATCCTGCTGTGCAAAACTAACCCGGACAAGAACTTTTCCCGCTTTATATATCTAAAAATCGTCAACAGGTTTACAATCTGCAAGTTTGATTATTATATTGCCCCTCAAGAAGTTGTCTCCTGCAATGGTAACAGCCCATGTGACTCCAGTTTTTAGGTTTGATAGTCCGGTGATATTTTCTATATATAATGAAGACATTACTCCAACAGTATAAAAGAACAAAAAAATTCACTTTTATTTTTCGGAATGAAAAACAAAATAAGTTAAAATCATAAGAGAAATTGATAATATTGGAAATGAATAAACTGGATACAAGCAGTGTCACCTTCTACATAGACTCAGCTTTAGCTGGATTACACTTTAAATACCAGATCACCAATACAATACACTGCAGGTACAGGCAATACCAATAGGATGGCATCATCAGAGCACGTACATAAATAAATGGCAAAACAATACAGAACGCTACCATTGCCCTTTGTCAGATCGATCCACTCTATAAGCATCAACTACAAATACTAGTTATGAATAGAAATGAGATCAGTAAAGATGAGACTTCCAGACCAAAGGCACAAAATGTCAGCTGGTCAAAATAAGGATCTACGTAACGACTATAATTAGTGATATGTTCCAAAACTATTTATATAAAGTGCAAAAGGCATATTGTGTTCTCACGGATTTAAAGGGATAGTATGAGCTAAAAAACATGTCTGCCTTCTTCCAGAAACCGTGACACTGCTGTCCATAGACGACACCGGGTATTGCAGCTCCGCCCGATTCACAGTGGTGCCACTTAAGACAAACATGGCTGCTTTTTTCATGATCTCATTCAAACCCTTTAAGTATTAGTATAAGGGTGGTGTCAAACAAAGGCAAAATATACACAAAAGGGGGAAGTTTGTTAAAACCAGTTCAAAAGAAAAATTGAACAGGTCCCCACAGCAACCAATGGGGCCTTTGAAAAATAAGAGATGGAATCTAATTAGTTGCTATGGGCAACTCCTGTTCCTTTGCTCTAGTTTTAGGATCTATCCCTTAATATGTTATACTGTATAATATTCCATGAATGAGTTCTTTAGACTATTGCTACATATAGGACCCCCCCTCCGAGACTACAACTGCGAAGGACCGCAGACTAAATCTGATATTTGTGGGAAATGTGATTCAATTGGAAATTATGGCAATTTGGGAAGATACAATGAGAGTGAAATAAAGTAGAATTTATTGAAAAAAATCTGCATATCTATCACTATCCTACTATAAAGCGTGAGCTAGTGTATCTATCTAAGCTGTATTTTGCACAACCACTTTACAATGGCAAGTTAATCTGGTCAAAGTGACCAATCAAAATGTTAGTATGTAGAACGCAGTAGTTTAGTAGTAAAGGGGTACAGTTTTTCTTTAATAAAGGTGCCTTGATTTAGACTGAAGGAGGTTGTCCATCCCAGAAAGTGATGGCATATCGCTAGAAAATCTTTCCGATAGACGGTGGTCCGACCTCTGGGACCCCAGCCAATCCTAAGAATTAATTGGGCCCCTTCAATGTTTTTCCTAGCACTGTGGTACTTTCGGCTGTAAAGGGAACTGCAGCACAGCTTCATTCACTTGAATGAAAAGGCATGGCTTGCCAAAGTGTGCAGAGAATACAGATGTAGCAGAGCTGAGTTTATCATGTTGCACAACTTCAAATCTAAAATTATGGTGCAGAAGAGAAAAGGTAAACTGACAAATTCAACTTTGTCATGTCTGTTTTTGATAAGCCAAAAATAATGTGTAGTGTATAAAGTTAATGTCAATTCGGAATGTTCGATAATGAAAACATGAATAAATGTCCTTATTGTTCAACATGTGTGTGACTAAGGTGTACAATGTACGAGGAACGTAATGGAAATGGGCAGCAAGCAACCACTTCATACAATAAGGACCTTCCACTGTTGTAGCACACGAGATACGGAACCTTAACAACATAATAGTAGCGGTCTGATAATAAGGAACAGACTATGCGCCATATCCTTTCATATGTGATTGAACCCATAGGGATCGCACAGAACACATATCTACTGCGGGCATCTTATGGTCAGTCTGGCGCAATCTGGTAATCCCAATTTCATGATCAATGACATTAAAAAACGAGTCTGTTTAGTTATCTTAATGACTTCTGATAAACTGTATACACTAGAGCAGTGTACCCCAACCTGTGGCTATCTGGCAGTCGCAAAACGACAACTCCCAGCATGCTTGGAGTTGTAGTTTTTCAAGCGTTGGCGCGCCACAGTCTGGGGAACACGACTCCAGAATATTAAAGTAAACTCATAAACCTAAAACATATTTCCTAACTGTATAAATACCCAAC
Source organism: Rhinoderma darwinii (assembly GCF_050947455.1). Lineage (NCBI taxonomy): Eukaryota > Metazoa > Chordata > Amphibia > Anura > Rhinodermatidae > Rhinoderma > Rhinoderma darwinii. The sequence goes on along the minus strand of NC_134690.1, from coordinate 366,150,607 downwards.
TCAGAATAATTCTAATATTTGACATTGTACTAAATAATGCTTTACTAGAATATCTGATCATTTATAGTGCAAAAAAAACTGTTTTAGTAATTAGTATAACAGATTTGAATGATTACCATAGCAAATAAAGGTCATTGGCAAAAAACGTCATCAAAATTTACGCATACCAGTGCCAGGCTGAGACATAGAAAGCATGGTAAAATTCATAAGCAATTTCCTTAATTTAAAAACGAAGAAAAAAATGCAGAATGTAATATATAATGTAAAGGTGACTTAATAATTACCACTAAAACAATAAAAAAAAATTCTCTTCCTTTGGTTAATATGCTAATTATTACTTACGGGTCTATAGCGACAGCAATTTATTGCCGCTTTTAATAAAAACGAAGCTCTGTCTACTTCGTATACAATAAAACGACTAATTTAACATAAAATACACATTTCTATGGTCAATATATAAAGTATACACAAGGTCATTTTATATGAAGAGCTAAACCCTAATAGTGCACATGGATTGTGCTGTCCAGTTTAAGGAACTGATCCCGGGGGCGGGACGACAATGATATTCAATGGATGCAAAACATTTTTTGCTGGATCGGTTGTAACGAGAAGATGTTGTTGCATTTCACAGTCTCTGTTAAGTAAATTTTTCATATATTCCATTATTTGGGTATTTTCTGTTTAATGGTCTTTAGAAAGTAACTTCAGTATAAATTCCAAGAAGTCAAAAGAAAAAGTTAAGATAAGATGTGTTTATCAAAATATCTTCTCTTCTGGATTAAGCAAGCTTCAGGTTAATGAAAGTTTAGAAACTATTTTAGAAAGTGCCTTTAATTTACAATATTACTGTACAAGTGGAGTCTATACCAAACAGCGAAGATAAACTAGATATAGGCGGCATTCGCACCAGTAATTTAAATATAAATACATCACATTCGGTATAGTCTCATACTCGGCATTGCACAATGGGTCCGTTAGACTCTACAATATATTTTTGTTAAGCATAGAAAATAAGTTCGGGTATCTGTCCTCCTTGCACCCCAGTGCCATTAGTGCTGTCTGACGAGCACTGAAACTGCACAGTTACTTTTCCGCACTGTACCTCAGTCATTCCTTCCTGTCCAAAGTAGCTCAACTCATTGCCATCCAGGACCACACTGGCCGTGTAGAAAGTATCTGGTTCGATTTGCACGGGGTACTCAAACCAGACAGGAAATGTGTTGCTGGATCCATCGGAAAAATATTTGCTTAGATTCTGTCCTAAAGTTACTCCTTGGCGTTTCAGTTCAATTTTTGCGCTATATTCAGCTGACCCGCAACTGGAGCCATAGAGGCCGAAACCTGCAATAAATACCCTTTTATCCACAGAGAACTGAATGCTGTCACAACGGCCCCTGTAGCGCCACTGGTTACTACGGTAGGCACATGACTGAAAGCGGTGGCATCTCTGAGGGACTAGACCCTTTCTGGTTTTGCTCACAAAATCTAAATCTGGTTTCTTAGCAGCTGTATACCAAAGAAAAATATCATTTGTTTCATTAAGAGTCAACACGCCAGACTGTGCCGCGCCATTGGCAAAATCGTCAAGTGCCATAGTTGGGATACGAATTAAGTACAGAGCTTTGCCTAAAACTTTTCTCTTGTTCTCTATAGTAGGGGTTAACTCTTGACGTTGACATTCGACTTCGGCCCAACAGAGAGCTGCCTCAAAGACGACTATTTCTTTGGCGTTTAAAGTCTCTCTTTTAAGGATACTTTCAAGTGTCTGAAAGTCAATGTCGCAAAAGCCTTCGCTTTTCAAAGCAAGTTCTGCTTGCGCATCAATCACTTCCCAACACCTCTGGGTCAGATCAGGTTCTTCAAACAGGCAGCTTTGCGAGAGAAGAACACAGGCATTCTTTGCACTTAAGCTGGTCTCTAGGAAGTTGACACAAGCTCTGGCCAGATGGGGTACGATATATTTTTTAGCAGCATACAGAGTTGCCAGAACCGTATCAGCAGCCAAGTCAATTTCATCACAATACAAATACCTGCACAAAAGAAAACAACATGTTACAAATAGGAAGTCCAAATAGATTGATTTTAGTCAATGGATCTAAGATTGGACAAATCCTCGAAGAAAAATAGACAAGAACGACACGCTATGCTTATACACGGTGCTGCCTATTAAAATATAGCGCGAGTACCCTGTAGAGACATATCATGCAGTCGATGGGGTAATACCACAGATTAAGACACTAGGTGCCCTAACCGATTATAAACTGAACCTCTCCCCCCCCAAAAATATGACTTGCGTAAACTGTACTTATGATAAAAAATTATTATTTGAACACTTTCCAGAAAAATTCAAAAAATCTGAAAATGTACTGCCATAACAAATATAACACATGTAGAATAAATTACAAATGTGGTAAAATGTGTATGGTGCAATGCCAACTCTAGTATAATACAATGAGTAAAAACAAAGCCCATGTAGCCAAAATGTGACTCAAGAAACATAATTTTTACATTGCCTTATATTCATGAAATCAAAGCACAGTCCTATAAATTTGGAGGCCCACACTATGTGCTTAGCACTGCAGCCTTTCACCACTAGGGTCCTGGGTACGAATCCAACAAGGGTAAACATCTACATGGAGTCTGTATCCTCTGACAGTGTCTGTGTGGATTTCCTCCACGTTCTCAGTTTTTCCCTAACACACACACACTAAGGGGGGATTTACACGAGCGTGTGCGTTTTTGCGCACGCAAAAAACGCTGCTTTTGCGTGCGCAAAAGGCACTTAACAGCTCCGTGTGTCATTGCATAGGATGTGCGGCTGCGTGATTTTCGCGCAGCCGTCATCATTATGACACTCCGTTTGGATGTTTGTAAACAGAAAAGCACGTGGTGCTTTTCTGTTTCCAAACATACTTTTGACTGCTGTTGCGCGAATCACGCACGTCCCACGGAAATGCTTCAATGGGTGCATGATGCGCGAAAAACGCAGAAATATAGAACATGTCGTGAGTTTTACGCAGCGGACTCACGCTGCGCAAAAATCACTGACAATCTGCACGGCCCCATAGACTACTATAGGTCCGTGCGAGGCGCGTGAAAACCACGCGCGTTGCATGGACGTATATCACGTTCGTGTAAATCCGCCCTAAGGGTATGTTCACACGCAAACTCAAAAACTTCTGAAAATACGGAGCTGTTTTCAGACGTTTTTGAAGGCACTCGCGATTCTCGCAGCGTTTTTTACGGCCGTGCACTTATTTTTCGCGGCCGTTTTTTTACGCGGTTGTTTTTAAAGACGTCCGCGCGAAAAAATTATCCGTCTGAACAGAACGCCGTTTTTTCCATTGCACTGGGCAGACGTTTGGAGGCGTTCTGCTTCTGATTTTTCGGGCGTTTACGGCCCGAAAAACGGCCGAAAATAGGCCGTGTGAACATACCTTTATAGGTTAATTGGCTTCTGACAAAACTGGCCAAAGTGTGTGTTTAAGATAGGGAAATAAGATTATGAGCCCCATTGGGGACAAGGATTTATACCAGTGGTGACAATTTCGGTACAGAGCTGCAGAATATGTTCACTATATAAGCAGCAGGAAATAAAAAAAATGATCATGCCACATAATAGTGATCACACCACTTAGCGGGGTTCCCCTGTTCTATTCTAAAATCAGACACAAAGCAAAGCAGTGACTCCTCCGGCACCCAATGGCTTCATAGTGCTTCTGTACACTACAGCGATAGTCAAGCGATCCAGGGCCATCATGCTGTAGAAAGGTCAATGTCATACTGCTGTAACCTTGCATTTGTACTCAATAGGCTACAATTTTAGCGGACTCCATCCTCATCATAACAGAAGGAACGTTTCCGACATGCCCGGTTTTCAGCTACTTTCACACCCAAATTGAGAACCGGTTTGTATTGCAGAAGTCTCACACTTTAAAATACATCATTTTTTGTATGCTCGGCGATCACGGATCTAGTTTCATGCACCATTTCCCTGTACTTGCTCTTACATATATAAAGCTGCCCTCTGCTTGCTGCATGGATATATTGGTGCAAGGGACAGAAATAAAAAAAATCTACTGCCCTAAAACCTAACACATCCGTATATCGCCAACATATTCTGCAACATTGTATGCCTCACCGATCACATACTGTATTACCTACAGAACATATGTTTTTTTCCCCATGTATTTTGCACTTATTGCATCACCATTTATCTGTGTTGACAACGAACGCATTTGCAATTTGCTTCTCAGCTACATCGGGATAAACACTGACAAGACAGGAGCGTCCAGACTTTATCATTTTATTATTCGTCTCGGAATATAGAAGTTCAGCGGAGAGAAATTCTGTAAAACAAACCTCAAACCAGTTTCCTGCAAAGTTAAAATAATGACTTTAATAAAGCTCGGAGTCTATGGTGAAGGGACATCCAGCGATTTGCTAATAGCGGCGGTGGCAGCAGAGTATTCGGAGGGATGGCGGCAATATTCTGCTAATTGAAGCTGCAGAGTGTATTGACATAAACAGACAAATTATTATAATGTAGGGATAAAGCTTACTTCAGCATTGCGAGGAAAGCAGCAGGTTCAACATCTGGTATACGGATTTCCTCTTTGTCCTCTGCAAGCTCTCCGTAAAACATTGCATGGAAGACTGAGCTCCCGACAGCTAGAACATACTGGTAATGAGGACCACAAGAGGGAAGGTGAGCAGATGTATATACTATTAGGGTCACTGTTTATTGCAGATGTTAAAAAGAAATACAAAATACATACTATAAAATAGATCAATATACAGATAGAGTAAACAATGTATACAGATGTGCAGAGGTGAGATTGCCTTCATTGTGATAATCATGTGTTTAACTAGTTTTCCAGGTAAATGCCTTGACTTAGCTCTGCTACATACACACACACACACACACACACACACACCTATATGATTGTATTAAGTTTTAGAAAACAAGACTTGGCTGTAACTTTCTTAATATCAAGAACAGCACTTCTTACCTTATGTCCCGGCAAGCTCTGAGTCCCACTTGGGGGTCCCACCACAAAATGCACATCTGCCATCAATTCATTATTGAACATCACAGAATTCCTAAAGGGTTAAAATGGATTAAATGAACATTGCAAACAAATTAACACCCCCCCCCCCTGTTAATTTACAGGCACAATGACTTGGTATAGGAAATCCATTCACTGTATAGAATATTCATGCATCAGGACACGTCAGTACAGTCCAGCGCTGCCTCACCTCTCTCGGATGCTGCCATAAAGTCCTTGCCAGTTTGGCGATGGGATAGTGTTATTGTTATTAAGATTTTGCTGGTGATATTGCTGCACGGAGTTGGAGTTGCTATTAGCTGGCTTCTTGCTCGGAAAGATCTCAGCAGCCATCTTCTTCTTCTTTCTGTTTTTTAAGGTAATTATTTCATAGCAAACTGGGGGTAACTTGCTGCTGCTACTGGAACTTGCCTTCTTGGGACCCTTTTTGGATCTATTCTTGACCGTTTCTGGAAGCATCAAGAAAAAAGTCAGACATTTCATGTTCTTTTCTTTGGCATCTACCATCAGTAATTTAGTTCATACAGCCCGGCAGCTAAAAAAAAAAAAGTAGAAAATCCCAGCAATCCAAATATATAATACACGAAAAAAAAAAAAAAGAAGAAAAAAGCAAAGACTTTTGCTCTATTGGCAGAAAGGTGACTTCAAGTTTGATCCAGCACTTGATGCGATAAATCTATTCCAAGCATGTCTCCTTATTTTATTCCCTTCAGACACAGCGCAGCTGGGCCACCTATTGTGCGGCAGCAGAGAGGAGAGTGCATATAGCCGTCTGCATTTCCTATAGTAAATTAGGTTAACAAGATCCGATCCTGCAATAAAGCAGAGACAGTCCGTACGCAGACTCAAGTCGTGTGCTGAATGGATCTGAAGAGAGTCGAGATTGCAGCTTTGCAGATGGTGTCAGACAGTCAATAGCTTTAAGCCAATAGCTGAAGCCACAGATAATGATTGGACCAAGTATCGCAGCAAGAGTGTTTGTAATATACATCGTCTCTCGGTGAAAGGGGAAATAGTATACAGTGGGGGCTTCTAGAAAATAGAGTCAGCTAGAAAAACGCAGCACAAGCTAAATTGCCTAGGGAAGCCTATGTGTTTAACCACATAGCTATTAGGGAAGAAATATCCATTCTATAATGCACTAGTATACATAAATCTCATACAATCGTGTGGATACAAGAAAAACAGATTAGTCCCCGTGTTTTACAAGGGACACGCTCGGCTTCGGAAATGTAGAGGAGGTCACTGCATTTGATTTAATCCATTCCGTTCCCAACTAACATAATGGGCTCTGACAGGACTTCCAAATTACTAAGCTGTGTTAATTAGGCCAATGGCTACGGCAGACATAAAAAAGGCGAAAAAGTGTGAATTTCTCCAAACAAGATGCACAGAGATAATAGAAACTGACACTTCTCCCCCCTCCCTCAACCCGATTACAGATTCGGCTTCTAAATTATTTTTGGGGAATACGGGGCATGCAGTCAAATTGCCACAAACAACCTTATTTCACGGATCAGAGTTGAATTGATTTTAAAGGCTGATGTCACATCTCTCCCCTACAATCAGTCTCAGCGGGGCACTGGTACTCAAAATGAATTATGTGCCATCATGTGAACGCTTTTATTCATGTATTATGAAGCAATGTTTCCTCTGGTGCCGCACTATTTCCCGTAATGTTAGAACGACACAGCTAGGATTATTTTACTATAAAGGAGAACATTTAGGCTTTATAACAGTCGGTTCTGTATTGCTGCACATTACCATATACACTGCATCACGGCAGCAGCCCCCATATGTACTGCTTTTTATAGCCGAGGAAAGCTCGTATTACGGCACAGCGACTGATCTCTTCCCAGGGAGTTCCCTGGTCGATTGCTTGCTGCGGAACAGCATCATGTGTGCTTGTTAACCCCTGGAGTCAGCCTCAGTCCAGGAACATTCCTATAATGTAGCGTTTGATAACCCAGAATATCTAATAATCCAGCACAGAATTGCAATATGTAGAAACACAAAACCAAAAGAAAACAGGACCAGTAGTGGGTATATAAATGATATACAAGTCAGTACCTAGAGGTGATACTCACCTGTTCTTTATTTCCCTTAGCACTTGCTGTTTGTCTGCTTTTTAACTCTGAAAATAGACTAATTACGCACACACAGCAGAATTGTGGCGGATTTTACATCCGGATTTGCGAGCTGAAAATCTGCAGCGGAATACAAATCTCATCCACACGCTGCGGAAAGTGCACAGATTTGTTGCAGATTTTCCCCAATAAGTTCCACAGCAAAGTTAGCAAATTGGGCCAATTAAAAAAAAAAGCTAAAAATAACCCCCCCCCCCCTCACCTTCCAAATCATACTATACTCACCTTCCAAATCTTCTGACGCTCACTTGGTAACCCTAGCCTTGTCTCCCGTCAGTCTCTGCATCCTGGCCTTTAGTGATATGTCGTATAGACACGTGACCGCTGCAGTGATCATATATGACGACAGAAACTCCTAGTCCAGGATACAGACACTGATGGGGGACCAGGTTAGCGTTACACCAAGGGAGCGGCAGAAGATTGGGAAGGCGAGTATACCAAGTTTTTTTTTTGGGGTAATCTGCAACTTGAAGCTGAAGATTTCCCTTGGTCTTCATCCAGATTAGCCACAGAGATTTTCTGCAGAAAATCTGGTACGCTTGGACGTACCCTTAGAGCAGACCTGTGATCGGAGACTACAGCTCTGCCTCTGCTGATTGGCTGCTGTGTATAAACACAAAAGTCAGTGTATGGAGAGATTATTTCCACTACAGCAACTATAGAATGATTACGAAGGGCAGAGAACTAAACCACCAGTGAGAAAATGGTGAGCATTAGGTAAGTGCCACACACATATACTGAGGCAAACGAGCTCTAGTAAGAGGGAGCCCAGAGGGTCGCTTTAACTGGTTGCTGAACACCGCCTGTATATAAAAACGACATTCACATACCCGACACTTCGGTAAAGTTTCTTGGGGACTTACTCACACAGCACAGCACGATCTCGCGAGATCACGCTGTGCTGTCATTCACAGAAACTTTACCGAAGTGTCGGGAGTGTGAATATACATCACGTCCTGGCTGGAGGCAATGTCTATTCACTCTTAAGACACTTCGGTAAAGTTAATGTGGGTGTATGTGACTGCACAGCGTGATCTCGGAGACCACGCTGTGTTGCGAGTACTGCTAAAAATGAATGTAGAGAAGTGTACGACGCTGATTGGTCACCGATTGGTCAGCGTCATACACTTCTCTTTACAACGACCAGTTGGTAAAAAAAAAAAAGTAAAAACACGCCCAGTTGTCTATTAAGAAACTAATTAGCATAAAACTAAAATTGTGCATAACTTGCTCAAAATTGATCGTTTTTTTAAAATAAAAACCACTGCTGTTATCTACATTACAGCGCCGGTCAGACTATGTAGGAGATCGGGCACTTATAATGTGGTAACAGAGCCTCTTTAACATATGAAAAAACTATAGCTCTACAAACATTCTCCATTTATTGAGAACTGGACTGTTTGGCTACACTCCCCCCATAACAGAGTTTTATTACAGAACTAGAACATTTGCTCTCCCACCAGATGTATTACCAATATACTATGAATATGGAAACATTTTAAGCACTGCTCTGAAGCGACCATCACCTGGCTTTTATTTTACGCTCTTGTTTTTTTTTAATCTTTACTCCTTGTTTATGAGTGCATTTGGTTTTCTAGCCTGTGTACACTAAGGAGAATGCAATTATTACATAGAGATGGCAATCCAAGTCATTCTTGTACATTGCATTGTATTTTAGTATTATCAGCGTTCTTATAAATGCATCACCATTGCATAAATACATGTCTTTTCTATGTACTGCTCCCTAAAACGGATAAAAATGATGCTTTAAAAAGAGAACAACAAAACCATGACTACAACTCCACCATTTCTATCACTAGCTGCATTACTAAAGGACTTCTGAATGGTCCTGGAATAATACAGATTATTTATGGCGGACAGTAAAATAGATGCATTCTGACTGAGGAGAGCCCACGAAACATAATTTTATCAAACACTCACGAGATGTTAAATACAGATGTCTAAAACCCATCAATAAAGGGTTAAGTATACAGCCCCTGAAGTGCAGTCCTTCATACCGTACATTAGTAATCGATCAATGATATAACTTATTCCCCTCACAAATCTGAAGTCCTTCTATTCAGAGATTTTCCACCCCTCCACTACAGTTTACATTACATTGCACTTACTGCATTGTGACCATTGATCAGACAGCCATGTTGTGTGTGTGGGCTGAGAGAAAATTTAGGAAAATTTTGCATGTGGATTAACCCCTTCAGGACACAGTCTGTTTTGGCCTCAAAGATGAAGCCGATTTTTTCAAATCGGACATGATTCACTATGTGGTAAAAAACTTGGAATGCTTTTACCCATCAAAGCGAGTCGGAGACAGTTTTCTCGTGACATATTGTACGTTAAGTTAGTGAAAACATTTTGTTGATAAAATCAATATTTATTTGTGAAAAACACCAAAATTTAGAAAAAATTTGCAAAAAATTTGAGTTTTTCGAAATTTAAATGTATCTGCTTGTAAAACAGATCGGAATACCACACAAAATACTTACTATTTCACACATCCCATATGTCTACTTTGTGTTTGCAGCGTTTTTTAAACGCTCTTTTCTTTTTCTAGGACGTTACAAGGCTTAGAACTTCAGCAGCAATTTCTCACATATTCAAGAAAATTTCAAAAGGCTATTTTTTCAGGAACCAGTTCAGTTGTGCAGTGGCTTTGAGGGGTCCATACAATACAAACCCCCATAAATCACCCCATTTTAAAAACTGCACCCCTCAAAGTATTCAAAACAGCATTAAGAAAGTTAACCCTTTAGGTGTTTCACAAGAATTAAAGCGAAGTAGGGGTGAAATTGACAAATTTCATTTGTTTTTGCAAAAAATCATATTTAATCTTTTTTTTTCTATAACACATTGCTTTACCGGAGAAACGCAACTCAATATTTATTGCCCAGATTCTGCAGTTTTTAGAAACATTTCACAAGTGTGAGTTTTTAGAAATTTTTCACAAGACATAAAGGACAAAAATACCCCAACATTTGAAAAGCAATTTATCCCGATTACGGTAATACCTCATATGTGGCAATAAACTGCTGTTTTGAACCATGGCAGGGCTCAGAAGGGAAAGAGCGCTATTTGGCTTTTGGAGTCCTGCGGGACCAAATCAGTGGAAAGCCCCAAAAGTGACCCCACTTGGGAAACTGCACCCCTGAAGGAATTTATCTAGGAGCATTTTGACCCCACAGGTTTTTTGACGAATTTAGTGGAATTAGGCCATGAAATTGAAAAGCTAAATTTTTTCTGATAAAACATGGACATTTTTAATTTTTACAAAGAATAAAAGGAGAAAAAGCACCCCAACATTTGAAAATAAATTTCTCCTGATTACAGCAATACCCCATAAGTGATCGTAAACTGCTGTTTGGACCCACGGCATGGCTCAGAATGGAAGGAGCACTATTTGAAGCTTAAATTTAGCTGGAATGGTTTTCAGGTGCCATGTCACATTTCAAAAACCCCTGCGGGGCCAAAACAGTAGTGGCCCCCAAAAGTGACCTCATTTGGGAAACTACAAACCTTAAGGAATCTATCTAGTGGTATAGTGAGCATTTAAGTCCCACAGGTCTTTTGCAGAATTTATTGGAATTAGGCCGTAAAACATAATAAACATTTTTGTCCACTATAAAGTTGAATTTTTTTAATTTTCACAAGGGATAAAGGAGAAAAAGCTGCCCAACATTTGTAAAGCAGTTTTTCCTGAGTACGGGAATACCCCACATGTGGTCATAAACTGCTATTTGAATGCAAAGCAAGGCTCTAAAGGGAAGGAGTGCAATTTGTTTTTTGGAGTGGAGGTTTTACTAAATTAGTTTCCACACACCATGTTGCATTGAGCTAAGGTACCAGTACAGTGGAACGCCCCGAAAAATTACCCCATTTTGGAAAATACATCCCTGAACAAAATTTATCTAGAGGTATTGTGAGCATTTTGCAGAAATTATTGCACAGTGGATTTTGCAGATTGAAAATTGCCCTTTGACATCTGTGACTAATATGTTGTGCTCAGCTCATGCCACTGAAAAGGCACACCCCATAAACTGTTAAGCGGGTTCTACAGAGTACAGTAATACCCTATATGTGGTCATAAACGCCTGTTTGGGCACACTGTCAGGCTCAAAACGAGCGCCATTTGGAGCGTAGATTTTGCTTGGTAGATTTGTTTTGGGTTTTACTAGTATTTCAACTTATAATGTGGGGGCACATGTAAGCAGTGTGGAGTACATCAGGGTATATGTAAGCTGTGCGGAGTACATCAGGGCATATGTAAGCTGTGCGCAGTACATCAGGGCATATGTAAGCTGTGCGCAGTACATCAGGGCATATGTAAGCTGTGCGCAGTACATCAGGGCATATGTAAGCTTGGCGGAGTACATCAGGGCATAATAGGATAATGTAGTAATGGGGTGAATGAGTAATAAAATGAATAATCCATGGATTGGTGTGGTTCGCTTTGAACCAATCCTTTATGCACTGCCCGGGTTTTTTGGGCATCGTAAAAAATATCTGTGCTCCAGTATTGCCTAACCTTTGACTTCTTCAGTAGCCATATAAGGCCCTAAAGTTTCCTCATCTCTGCTGCATCTACGGGGTCCACCTGTGGGGTCTAGCAAATGATGATGTGGGGTTTTTAGTGAAAAACTACTAGACCTAAAAAATTAGTCTGGGTCATCATGTAACATCATTGCGTTCTGAGTCATAACGTGTTATTTTTCCGTTGATGGAGCTGTGTGGAGGCGCGTTTTTTTGTAGAACGAGCTGTAATTCTTATTGGTTCCATTTTGGGGTACATGCAATTTTGTTCTTATCACTATTTAGTCCATTTTTTGGGAGACGAGGAAACCAAAAACAGCAATTCTAGCACTGTTTTGTATCTTCTTTTTTACAGCGTTCACCGTGCAGTATAAACATGTTATTTCATTCTGTGGGTCGATACGATTACAGCGACACCAAATTTATATAGTTTTTTCCTGTTTTACTACTTTCCCACAATAAAACTACTCTTTTCTAACAAAAATCATGTTTTAGTGTCGCCATTTTCTGACAGCCATAATTTTTTTATTTTTCAGTTGATATCGCTGTGGGAGGGCTTGTTTTTTTGCGTGACAAACTATAGTTTCCGTAAGTACCATCTTGGTGTACTTGTGACTTTTTATAAGAAAAATTCTGAGAAAAAGTAGTTTGATTTTGACTGTAAATTATTATTATTTTTTTAACAAACTTTATTTAACTGCTTTACATTTTTTTTTTAGTCCCACCTGGGGACTTCACTATGCGATCTGCTGATTGCATATATTATGCTTTGGTATACTTAGTATACCAAAGCATTATTGCATGTCAGTGTATTGCATGGCCTAACAGGCATTTTCTGAAGACAGACCTGGGGGTCTTTGTTAGGCCCCCGGCTGCCATGGAAACCCGACGGCGACCCGCGATTTCTTTGGTGACATTAGCAATGTTTCCGTCACCATTGATATCATTGGTGACTGAAACGGAAGCTGTGGTTTCACTTTCACTTTCCGTTGCAGGGTTCACCCGACGGAAACCTCTGACGGAACCCCGGAACGGAAAGCGAACGGTGATGTGAACAGGCCCTTATGTAGTGCAGTGTATTGTAACTGTCATTTTCCATCTGACAGTTAGCTAATTAGGTCCTGCTTTGGGCATCACCTAATAGGCTTCCGTACCCGGCAGCCAGGAAGCCGTTGCTAGGCTTCCTGGTTGCCATAGCAACCATCACCACCCACGATCTGTCGTGGGGGGGGGCGGGTACAGAGGGAGCCCCCACTCTCTCTGTCAACCACTTCAATGTGGCGGACGACATTGACCACCGCATTGGTGGGGTTAACCGGCGGAGATTGGTGGTAACTGCCACTGCCGCCGTTGCAGTGGGATGTCAGCTGTATATTACAGCTGTCATCCGCTGAAGATGAAACAGGCACAGCTCCTGTGCCTGCTTCATTTTCATGACAGAACTGGTATGTCGTATTGCGGGAAGCTGCTTGTTATGCCGACGTACCAGACCCGTCATTTTGCGAGAAGGGGTTAACTATAACTGGACTTCAGTCTACTTCCAAATAGTATATAAAAGTATATACAATGTTAAACCAGAACATTAAAACCACCTGTCTAACATTGTGTAGGACCCCCTCGTGCCACCAATACAGCTTTGACCAGTCAAGGCATGGACTCCACAAGACCTTTGAAGGTGTCCTGTAGTATCTGTCCTGTGGTTTGTGGCACCAAGACGTTAACAGCAAATCCTTTAAGTCCTGTAAGTTGTAAGATACGGCCTCCATGGATCGGAAATTTTTCCAGCACATCCTAAAGATGCTTAAACAGACTGAGATCTGGGGAATTTAGAGGCCAAGTCAACACCTTGAACTCTTTTTCATGCTCCTCAAATCATTCCTGAACAATGTTTGCAGTGTGACAGGACACATTATCCTGCTGAAAGAGGCCACTGCCATTAGGGAATACTGTTGCCATGAAGGGGTGTACTTGGTGTGCAACAATGTTCAATCTTCCCTTGGACCACTTTAGTAGGTACTAACCACTGCATACCGGGATCGCCCCACAAAAGCGGTCATTTTGGAGTTGCTGAACCAGTCGTCTAGCCATCATAAGTTGGCCCTTGTCAAAGTTGCTCAGATCCTCAGGGTCTATTCACATGGTACGATAAAAATGTGGTCACGTTTCCCAAAAAATGATGCAGTTTTTGGGAAATTTTGGGGTAATTGCGGCAATAAGCCACAATTTGGCTGCACCGTGAGAATATACCCTTTAGCTTGCTTTTTGCCGAATATATCGCACTCCTTGGCAGGCGCTGTTGTAATTAGAATCAACATTATTCACATCACCTGTTACTGGTTTTAATGTTATGGCTCAACTGTGTATATATTAATATGGAGAATAATGTGGACAGGAACATGGATCTTAAAGGGGTTCAATAGCTGATGGGTTTGCGTCCAACTCCCGGGAAACCCGCCGATCAGCTGTTTTGAAGGAGCCGCATAGCTGCTTTCCCTTCATTTCTTCTTGCTCTCTGTGAATCTTCAACATGCATTTAGTGGCGATTCACAGGTATTGCAGCCTTTTCACCCATTAAAGTGCTGTGGCCCCTTCAAAACAGCTGATCTGCAGGGGTCCCAGGAGTCGGACCCCGATCCATCAGCCATTGGTGGACTATCCTGAGGATAGGCCATCAATTTTTATCGGCTGGAAAACCTCTTTAAATATGTCCTGTGTCTTAAAGGGGTTTCCAGGACTTAAACAACAATGGCCTATCCTTAGAATAGGCCATTAATGTTTTATTGGTGGGAATACGATCCCCGTGACCCTCATTATCAGCAGACTGAAGACACCATCATGCTTCAGTGAGTGGCACAGCCTGTTCATTGTTTACACAGATGCAGGCTGTTCCTTGTACTGCAGCTCAGTGCCATTTATTTTAAATCTGTGTCGGACCCCCACCGATCATATACTATTTTGTAGATAGGTCATCAGTTGTCCGTGCCTGGACAACCCCTTTAACAATAAGACAGTATGAAGTAAGCTCCCATGCGCCCTCTAGTAGCAGAAAAGCCATGAACCGTCACTACGACCAAATTCCTAAAAAAATAATTGTGGATTGTGGTAGCCGGGAAGATGCTGCCAGTGTTTAGTTCCCTAACTTGAGGTGCCCATATCTCACAACCGGAGACCTTGAAAAAAATGGTGAGGACTTGAAATACAAAGTATATTAGGAAGCTGCAGAACTTTTTATAATACAATTACTAGTTTTCATTCACATAAAGCAGGAAAAGGTCACAAGCATTAACACAGACATTTTATCTCGGACAACCCCTTTAATAATACATCATGGATTGGCCTAAATGAAGCCACCATGGCCTAGTTACGTCATGGTGACCGCACGGGCACAGAAGTTGTGCCCAATCAATCACCACAGGAGCCCGGCATTGACTAAGGGTATGTTCACACGGCCTATTTACGGACGTAATTCGGCCGTTTTGGCCCCGAATTACGTCTGAAAATAGCGCCTCAATAGCGCTGACAAACATCTGCCCATTGAAAGCAATGGGCAGACGTTTGTCTGTTCACACGAGGCGTATATTTACGCGCCGCTGTCAAATGACGGCGCGTAACTAGACGCCCGCGTCAAAGAAGTGACCTGTCACTTCTTTGGCCGTAATTGGAGCCGCTATTCATTGACTCCAATGAATAGCAGCGCTAATTACGGCCGTAATTGACGTGGCGTTCAAGCGCCTGCACATGCCGGTACGGCTGAAATTACGGGGATGTTTTCAGGCTGAAACATCCCCGTAATTTCAGCCGTTACGGACCCCCGCCGTGTGAACATACCCTAACAGTCAGGCTCCCGCAGCAACAGTTGGATTTCGAGATAACCCCTATCCTAGCCATATAACCCCTTAAATGCTGCGTTCAATGATGTTTCCTGCCATGTGACTGTTGAAGCCACAGTGAAACATCGCTATGGGAGCACCAGGGGAGTTAAGTATTGCCTTTTTTTTTTTTTAAGTGGAAATATGTTTTTTCCCCCAACTTGCAATTTTTGCTGCAAAGTCGCAGTTTATTTTTTGCGGAATTTCACCTCCCATTGAACTTAATGGAAAAATTCTGCTACAAATATGCCAACACTTTGCGGCATTGACATGCTGCGGATTATAAAATCTGCAGACATTTTCAGCAGCGTGTGGGTGAGATTTTTAAAATTCCCATCTACTTTGCTGCTACTGTAATAAACTGCGGATTTAAATTGATTGAACATAGCCTAAGAAAAACATACAAATTTGGCATCACCGTAATCATACCTATCCTTAAGGCTGCCATCGAGGTACCTGCATATGCATGCAATTTCACACAGAGATTTATTTTCTGTCAGATACCATACAAATCCAACAGAAATAAATGATGGCACGTTCCATCAGGCTATGTATGTACGGAGGTCTGCCCCCCCTCAGAAGCTTTGCCAAAGACAGGGAGTCCGACGGAGCCCATGCAGCAATACATGGAGGCTGTGCGGCTCTGTAGTATGGAATTGTAGTAAGGAGTTGTACGCCGTCCGTGCATTGCAATATAGGCTCCATACAAGGATGCATGAGAATATAATCTGACATCCAATGGTCCAGCACCTTTAAATGTCAGGGTTGTCATAGCAGCCTAATAAAGGTCCCCATGACTACCAGCTTTCTGCTCCTGTTAAAGGGGTTATCCAGGGACCAAAAATTGCATTGCAATAATATATTTGTGTGAAAATAAGTAACTTCCTAATACACTTTAATTAAAAATTCTGTGCTAAATGGTGCAGTTCAAACCTCATGAATTATTCAGGAAGTGCTGGAGCTTTTCTAATAATGATGACGCTCCGACACGGCCCCATGTGACTGAGCTCTTGCTTCATGTGCTGTTCGTGAACACGACCGCAAGGGGCTGTCACATTGCCTATTGCTTGAGTCCCGAGCAGAGCATCAGCTAGCGCTTTGCTTGTGACTCCAGCACTGCTCCCGACGTCCATATTTGGTCAATTCAGGGGTTTCCTATCGCTGGAGTTCCCGAGCAGAGAATCAGCTGATGATCTGCCTGGGGACTCCATAACTTCTGCCCACATCACTGTCAAGGCTTATTCAGACGAACGTGTAATAAATCCGTGCAACGCGCGTGATTTTCACGCGCCTCGCACGGACCTATATTAGTCTATGGTGGCATGCAGACTGTCCGTGAGTTTC
The DNA here is from genome assembly GCF_050947455.1 of Rhinoderma darwinii. Taxonomy (NCBI): domain Eukaryota; kingdom Metazoa; phylum Chordata; class Amphibia; order Anura; family Rhinodermatidae; genus Rhinoderma; species Rhinoderma darwinii. Next base: position 366,133,633 of record NC_134690.1, on the reverse strand, counting down.
ATGCAGCGTGTGTCCGCTGCGTAAAACTCACGACATGTCCTATATTTGTGCGTTTTTTGCGCATCACGCACCCATTGAAGTCAATGGGTGCGTGAAAATCACGCGCAGCAAACGGAAGCACTTCCATGTGACGCGTGTGATTCGCGCAACAGCAGTAAAAACTTTGAATGAAAACAGAAAAGCACCACGTGCTCTTCTGTTTACAAACAAACAGAGTGTCATAATGATGGCGGCTGCGCGAAAATCACGCAGCCACACATCACACGGAGCTGACACACGGAGCAGTTATGGTCCTTTTGCACGCGCAAAACACACACGCTCGTGTGAATCTGGCCTCACTGTCCATATATGGACAAGGAAGTCGGTAGCAGTACTGGAGTCCCCGAGCATCAGCTATTAGAAAAGCTCCAGCACTTCCGGAATAATTCATGAGGTTTGACCTGCACCATTTAGTACAGAATTTTTAATGAAAGTATATTAGTAAGTTACTTCGCTTCAAATATATTATTGCAATGCAATTTTTGGTACCCGGAAAACCCCTTTAAGCCCTTCCAGATGCAGAGCTTAATAGGAGTCTGTAAAAATGACAAGACACGGAAATACATAAGTATTGCAGTATATCGTGCAAGCGCTCGAACGATCGCTTGTTCAAGTCCCCTAGGGGGAGTGGGGCCAAGAAAAAAAATAAATAAAAAAAAAAGGGTTAAAAAGCTAGTTTTTATTAATGTACAAAACACACACATTAAAGAAAAAAAAAATTCCCATTTTTTTAGAACTAATGTGAAAAAGGAAAAAAAAAATAATTTTGTAATACATCCGTAAGTCTAAACTATTACATTATAACATTAAACTCCATAAAGAAATAAAAATGCTTAGCTCCCCCAAAAAATGTAATCGAAAGACATTAAAACGTCCAATAGCAAAAGCTCTTCCGAAAAAACAAGCGCTCACACCGCTCTATCGATGGAAAAAGAAAACCTTTGTGGCTCTCAGAATACGGCGATACAAATAGATTTTTCTCATTAGAGGTGGTAAAACAGAACAAAAAAACGTTATTAACTTGGTGTCGCTGGAATTGTATCGACCCGCTAAATAAAGTGAAGCTGTTTTTACTGCACAGTAAATTGTATAATCAGAACCCAAGAAACAGGTTTTTTTATTCCAATTCCACAAATCATTTTTTCTCAGTTTCCCGGTACATTATCTGTTACTTTGAATGGCGCCATTAAAAACTACAACTCATTTTGCAAACTACAAGTCCTCCAGTGATAATCCATTAGGAAGCTCAGCTAAGGAATATTTTTTTTTTTTTTTTTGGGGGGGGGGGTCCTTATTTTAATATGTAGTTTTAAGTAGGTTTCAATGAAAGGCGCATAATCCAGAATATTTTGTATATGCTGGATTAAAGGAAATCACATTATTTTTTTCTTCTTTATGGCGGTAAAAAAGCTTTGCATTTACTTTTGGATAATCTTCACTATTAGGTGGCAATTCCCTACCGTAGTGTGTATAAATATATATGTATAGCGCTATCGTGATACTATATAATAGGGAATGCATTCATATAGGTTGTAGAACTACAAGTGACAGCAGCCCCGGCTACACACATGATGATCACTATCACTATACCCAGGGCACTGAAACAACAACACACAATAGTAATCGCCTCCAGTGACAGCTCAAGGCAAGAATCAGATCCCTGTGACCCGGCCATGTTGATGCCGCAGCCTAGTAAACCCTCCGCTATGAGAACACATGAACTCCCAGCCCTGAATGGAGATGATTGTGTACGAGTCTCCTACCTCTCCCCCTGTGCAGCCTGTACGGCGCCGCTCGGTTACCGATAGATCAGAAGTACCGGAAACGGAGACTCGGTCACCCAGCAAAACAGTTCTCCGCCACAAGTTCCGCCCACTTAACGACTCAGCTCCAATAGGTGAATGGTGAGCTCGCAGCAGCCAATCAGATCGCAGCTATCCACTGCACCTAGTGAGGGGACGGGTGAGAGGGGAACCGTGATTGGCTGGTGATGTGATGGTCGTAGTAAGAATGGAACTCGGGGAGGAGAAAGGAAGAGGTCACGGGAGTGAGCGGGAGCCGGGAATGTTTGCCGGTGTTGTTTAAGAAAGTAGCAGAATATAGAGGGAAAATAACAAATAAAGCTTCACAAGGAAAACAGGTTCTATCATAGTGTAGGTAATAAAATTATTTAAAGGGTAACTTTAAAAACTGAAAGTAAGAGAGTCAGACTCCCGACGTATTAGAACGTTAGATGGCAGCAGTTCCCCCCTATCCCAACTCCTTCAGGACCTTGCATGTAAAGTATCAGGACCATTTTTTGGCAGTAATTTAACCCCTTAGTGACCAGCCTAGTTTAAACCTTGATGATGAAGCTATTTTTTTTAATTTTTCCATCGTCGCATTCCAAGAGCTATAACTTTTTTATATTTTTGCCTCAACATAACTGTAAAAGGTCATGTTTTTTTGCAGGAAAAGTTGTATTTTTTAATAGCACGTTTTGGGGTATATATCATTTATTGATTAACTTTTATTGAGGGTAACAGAAAAAAAAAACAGCAATTTCGTCACTCTTTTTTTGCGTCCTTAATTTACGCCGTTTACCGTGTGGTATAAATAACATAACTTCATTTAGCGGGTCGTTACGATTGCGTCGATCCCAAATTCAAATTTATATAGTTTTTTTTATGTTTCACTATTTTTACACAGTAAAAACACAGTTTTTTCAAAATTATTTGGTTTTGTGTCTCCATATTAGAAGAGCCATAACTTTTTTATTTTTAAGCCAATGCAGCTGTATGAGGGCTTTTTTTTATTATTGCGGGACGACTTGTATTTTTTATCGGTATCATTGTGGAGTACATGCGACTTTTTGATCACTTTTTATCACATTTTTTCGGGCAGGATGCACAGAAAACAGCAATTCTGGCATTGTTTTTTATTTTCATGTTTTACAGCGTTCGCCAAGTGGGTTAAATAACAATAGCTTTATAGTTGGGGTCGTTACGGATGCGGCGAGACCAAATATGTGTAACTTTTTTACTTAGTTTTTCATAATAAAGCATTAAGGTAAAAAGTGGGTTTTTAATTTTTTTTTCTTTAATTTATTTAACTTTAATAAACTTTTTTTATGATTTCCACTAGGGGACATTACTGTGCGATCGTTTGATCGCTTTTATAATACACTGCAATACTTCTGTATTGCAGCGTATTATTGCCTGTCAGTGTAAAACTGACAGCCACCTTCTAGGTCAATCCTCTGGCATGGCCCAGCAGGCATTAACTAGAGGCAGACCTGGGGGCCTTTCTAAGGTCCCCAGATGCCATAGAAAGCACTGACACCCTGCGATCGCATGCAGGGTGCTGGTGGGGTGAGAGGGGGAGCCCCCTCCAAAACCACATAGAAGGGGTTAAATGGTGGCGCTGCCCCAAGTTCTCAACTACCAGAGGTAGCTGAGAGCATGGAGTATTTCCTTTTCACAGCGCTGTTTATTTATTCTGATGCAGCGCCGTGAAAAGGCGTATGTATCAGGTTATGTTCACACGCACTGTTTTCGGACGTAATTCGGGCGTTGTACGCCTGAAAAAACGGCTCCATTACGCCTACAAACGTCTTCCCATTGCTTTCAATGGGATTTACGATGTTCTGTTCGGCAAGAGGTGTAAATTTACGCGTCGCTGTCAAAAGACAGCACGTAAAAACACGCCCGCGAAAAATAAGTGCATGTCACTTCTTGGGCCATTTCTGGAGCCGTTTTTCATTGACTCCATTGAAAAACAGCTCCAATAAGGTCCGTAAAATACGCCGCGATAAACACGAGTTGCTACAAAAACGTCTGAAAATCAGGAGCTGTTTTCGCCTGAAAACAGCTCCGTTTTTTCAGACGTATTTTGCTAAGCCGTGTGAACATATCCTCGGAATAAAGTCCGTTAGTGGCCGCTGTGAAAAGGCGTATTGGCGGTCATTAACGGGTTAAACCCAATAGGTATCTTCACTGTTGTTGCCTGAAGGGATCCATGTTAAAGCTCTGCGTACAACTTTGATGCCTAACCATGAAAATGTGAAAGTATTGAAAAATCACATGACAAAAGCGTTGTCTCTTCCAGTTCTAGAAACCTTCTGTCTAATCTGCAGAGATCTGTGCTCTTTTGGCTTTATATGAGGCTGGGTTGTCATGTTGCGGACTCACTGCGGGTGAAACCATGCCGACATATAGATTGCGCGGTTTTCAAAGTGACTGGAGGTAAAACACTTCAATTGTTAACGGTCGTGCAGCTAAACTGTAGTTTACCGCACGGCCATTAACAAAGTGCTTTTACCCGGGGGCGCGCCGTGGAGCATAACTATTATAACTGGCACATGGTAGATAAGAGGCCCTCATAAGAGTTTGCATTGGAGCACAGGCCCTTCAAGTTACGTCTCTGGGGCTGAGCGTTTCTGACGCATCGTTTAAGCGATCGGTGTGGGTCTTAGTACCCAGACGCCGACCGATCAAAACTTCTGACATGTCTCTATGACTTATCAAAGGTTTTCTGAAAGTACAGTTACTCTCTAAGGCCCAGTTCACACTCGGTTTTTTGGTGCTGATTTTGACGCGGAAACCGCGTCTGAATCAGCGCCAAAATACGTCCGAAACCACGTCCCATTGATTTCAATGGGAGGTCGGAGCCGTTTTTTTTTCCTGTGGCGGTTCTTAGCGGCATGCTCTTTCTTGCCACGGTTACGGTTTTTCACTGTTTTTTGCCCACAGTGCACAATAGCCGAGGGCGAAAAACGCAGTGAAAATCGCGGCAAAGAAATTGCAGGCTGGTCAAAATCTGCCTTTAAAATTTCTCATGGATTTTTGAGGCAGATTTTTCTTCCTGCAAAAAAAATCTGCGAACAGGGCCTAAGGGCGGATTCAGTCTATGGGGCAGTGCAGAGAGTCCGTGAGTTATGCGCAGCGTGAGTCCGCTGCGTAAAACTCGCGACATGTTCTATGTTTCGGCGTTTTTCGCGCATCACGCACCTATTGAAGTCAATGGGTGCGTGAAAATCATGCATGCCCCACGGAATCACTTCCGTGGGACGCGCGTTATTTGCGCAATAACAGTAAAAGAATGAATGTAAACAGAAAAGCACCACGTGCTTTTCTGTTTACAAACATCCAAACGGAGTGTCATAAAGATGGCGGCTGCGCGAAAAGCACGCAGCCGCGCATCCATATGAACAGGGCACACGGAGCTGTCAAGTGCCTTTTGCGCACGCAAAACGCACACACTCGTCTGAATCTGGCCTCAGGCTACATTCACACGAGCGTATCAGATTCACGAGCGTGAATCTGGTCAGTTATGCATCAGTGGGGTTTGTGAGTGGCATGCATTATTCACGCACTCCCAAAGCACATCTTTTTTTTAAATATTATTTTCAATGGAATTGATGCGCAAATCACGGAATGCACACGGATGTGTATCCGTGTGCAGTGCGTGGTTTTCACGCACCCATTGACTTCAATGGGCGCGTTGTTGTGTGTGTAACGCACCAATATAGGATATGCAGTGAGTTTCACGCAACGGACTCTCGTTGTGTGAAAACTCCTGCATGTGTGAACGGCCCCATTGAAATCTTACAGAGTGAAAAGTTGTTGTGAAATCCCGTAAGAGAAATTATCACGTTTGTATTAAAAGGATTTCCCAGGGTTTACATTTGATTTCATATTATCAGGATAGGTTATCAATATTTGATTGGTGGGCGTCCGAACTGCAGTACCAGGCATAGACACCCGTACAGATGAGCAACTGTGTCTATGTACACAACAAATGGTATGCAGCACATTCATTCTGCGGGGTCCTTATTCGGAAGCCTGCCAATCACATATTGATGTCTTCTCCTAGGGACAGCCTGCTGTCTTATACTAACACATTAACGATACTGAAGTGTTTAGACAGTGAATAGACATTCCACGGGATGTCTATTCACAATCTCTGCACTTCGTTAATGTTTCTGTGGTACTTACAGCAGAGCAAGCGTAATCTCACGAGATTACGCTGTAAATGACAGGTTACAACGAGATTACGCTTGCTCTGCTGTAACTACCACAGACAGAGTAACGAAGTGCAGAGATTGTGAATAGACATCCCGTGGAATGTCTATTCACTGTCTAAACACTTCAGTATTGTTAATGTGTTAGTATAAGACAGCACATAAGGATCTAGCAGGATCCCTATGCGCTGACTAAATGAATGGAGAGGAGTGAATGATGCTGATAATTAAATGTGGCTGTTCACACGGCCATTGTTTCAACGGACCATGTGAAGGGTCCGTGAGAAAATAGGAGATGTCCTATTTTTTTACGCTTCACGCATTCCGCAGCGCAGAGCACGGATGCACCTTGGACGTGAAAAACTGATGTTTTTCATGTCCGAGATGTGCAACGCCCGTGTGAATCCGGCCTAAGGTGAAGAAAGACCATAGACTTACATTATATTTTCTGGTTCATTTCACCTTATCCAAATGAATGCCCTTGCTGAACACTGCAGCCACTTTATTATCATGGGAGCCCCAGCACCCTCAATCTGACTGATGACAAATATATAAGCTTTCTATAACTAGAGGAACACATTAAGGAGGTCCTGTCAGCTCTCATGACATGTCTGCTTTAGTGTAACCTTGTATTCATTATGAAATAACAAGTATCGGGAACTGCTCAGTAAATAAGTGGTGAGCTTAAGGGTATGTGCACACACACTAATTACGTCCGTAATTGACGGACGTATTTCGGCCGCAAGTAGTGGACCGAACACAGTGCAGGGAGCCGGGCTCCTAGCATCATACTTATGTACGACGCTAGGAGTCCCTGCCTCTCCGTGGAACTACTGTCCCGTACTGAAAACATGATTACAGTACGGGACAGTTGTCCTGCAGCGAGGCAGGGACTCCTAGCATCGTACATAAGTATGATGCTAGGAGCCCGGCTCCCTGCACTGTGTTCGGTCCGGGACTTGCGGCCGAAATACGTCCGTCAATTACGGACGTAATTAGTGTGTGTGCACATACCCTTACCCACAGTGCAGGTCTCATAGTGAAGGACAATGTATATATTTAGTTAGAAGCTGGACAGCCTAGGGTTTATATTGCGCTGTGTTGTGTTTGAAGATAATAAACCTAGTTGCTGCCAGTTTTAAAACTATTCTATTGTGTTGTTATGAAAAGATTTTCTTCGTTTGCCAACCATTTTACCCCAAGAAGGCAATCCCGTAAATTAACATGCCTCCAAGTTGTCTTATTATAATGGAGGATTGCGTTGAGCACGAAAATGGCACTTGGTACTTACTACTATGAGATTTAAGTGTCCAGAGGTTTAATTAATGAGACTGATTTCTGCTGTTTAAGGCCACATTCACACTATGTGTATTATGTGCAGATTTTCCTGCTGTAAATCTGCAGAGAAATTCAGTACCAGCAAACTAAATCAGATCTCAAGTAATTTCATATACTCGTTGCAGATATTTTCTGCACATAAATTGACCTGCGTTGTGGATTTTAAAATCTGCAGCATGTCAAATCATCTTGCGTTTCTGTCTCAGAACTGTATCTGCCAAGTTTCTAAAAAAAAAAAAAAAAGACATCAAAATCCACAACACATTTTCACATCTGTTTCCGTATCTAAATGTAAAATTCACATAAAAAATGCAATCTTAAGTGGGGATTTTACCGGTGGAATCTGCCGTATTGATGAAGATTTTCCACATTAAATTCCACAACTTTTGGCGATTTTGGCCGCAACACAGGTCGTGCATCGAAAGATCGCCATTTCTTCCTGTGTACGTTGCAGTAATGTAAGTGAATGTGGACGCCTTGAGACCTGCAAATTTCCGAGACTGTCACAAAAAATACAAACTTTTTTGATGTCTTGCAACTGTCAAGTCGCGGCAACTTGCTGGTCATAACACGGCCACATTTACTTACATTACTGCAATGTATGCAAGGAGACACAGCGATCTTAGGACGGACGACCTGTGTCACGGCCAAAGTCGCTATGTAGCCCTAACCTTATGGACTGTTATTGATTCTGTTATGCAGGAGCTTTGCAGCAACATGGTGAGAGTTGGTCTTTGGCAGCAACATGAGATGGGGGACCACTGGAGAGTGCACACAGAGGCAATGGATACAATTGCTAAATAGAGGGAGGCTACAAGGGTGCAAGTGGAGGTGTCTCTTGAGACAAAGCCTTCCATGCCAAGTAGATGCTATACAAAGGTCCAAGGTGCATTGTTGTCTAAATTTCCAGGGGAAAAGAGAGTGCCGTTGTGAAGGACAATCAGCCACTTTGGGTATGTTTGAGAGCGGACTATTGTATGTATGGATGTCCTATTTCCAAGAGGCCATGTGTTCCTGGAAGGTCCTTTCCAAGTCCTAAAGAGGTGGATTTGCTGAGGCACATGGCTGTCAGTTGTGTACAGCAGATGGAGCCGTGTTTGAGGTGTCAAAAAGCAGACAATGTGCACTTGATTGTTCTTTGACCAGGAGGCCAGAGAAATTGCAACAAAAAAAAAAAAGGTGAATTGTTGGTGAGTGGAATCCCACTATTGGTTGACCTGGATTGTTGCCAAGAAGTCCCAAGGGTTCATCTGGGCATTATACTGTATATAAAGAAGTGTTGAGAGACTGGTGAGACCATTGTCATTGACTGACCTAAAACCTGCAGGGAACTCTGTCCGAAAGACCGCACCAAAATGTAATGCAGATTTTCGTCAGGAATCGCCGCTCCAGAAAGCAGAACACAAAAAATGTTGATACTTACCTTCACTGGCTTTGCCGTAGCGACGCCTCCCTGCCCTCCACCTCTAGTCTCCATGCAGCCCAGCCTCCTGTGATGATGCTACAACCCACGTGACCTCTATTGCCTGTAAATGGCTGCAGCAGTCACATGGGATGAAACGTCATCAGGAGGCGAGCGGCACGGGAACAAGGAGCCATCGCTATGGTATCACCAGGGAAGTAAGTATGGACTTCTTTTTAAAATTAAATTTAAACAAGAAAAAGTAGGTGTTTTTTTTCAGATTTGCAATTTTTGCGGCTGATTCTCAGCTTTTCCACTGCAAAAATCACACCATATGCTATTTGTTGCATCATTTGCCTCCCCTTTGAACTCAATGGGGAAAAAAAATGCAACAAAAGTGCAACAATTAAATTGATGTGCTGCGGATTAAAACGCTGCACCTCAGGTCTATTTCTGAACGTTTTCTCAGCCGATTTTTTCTGCAGCGTGTAGATGAGATTTGTTCAAATCTCATACACTTTACTTCTACGGTAAAACACTGCGAATTTTCAGCACTGAAATCCATTGCGGAAAATCCGCAGCTAATTCGCCCTGTGATGCATTTTCCGTGGCGGATTCCGAAGCAAAAACCATGTTGGGTAACCACAGGCAGAGTAGCCCCATCGAATGGCGCTTATCTGAGTGCAGAAACGCCACCGCTTTTACTACAAACCGGCACAAATCAAAAGGTCAGCCTTGAATTTCTTCCTCGTCAGATTTTTTTCACATTAAAAATTCACCATGTGAACATAACCTAATATCTTTTTTTTTTCATCTTAAAAACCCCATTTGCAAAGAAAAATAATTTCAAATTTTTGTCCTACAGAATGAGTTCTCTGGCCAGACCACCTACTAATGTGAAAAATGCTCCAAAGAAGCATGATGGACTATTACATAACTACTGTGTATTTGTTGTAATAAAAAAAAAAGTAATAGGCGTACTTGTGAGGCAGTAAATGTGGAGAACAGCTTGACAATTCAAAATAATATCAGTAAAACTAAATCAGAGCCAGAAATAGTGTCTGAACTTGGCATTTTCCCAAGGAGACCTTCTGTTATTTTCATACCGTTGCTGCTTACTGTTAACACCCACATAATGTATTGTTTTAATTATGAAGAAAATGGGTGTCATTAAATAAAAATTTACAGTACTGTGCAAAATCCAAGGACTACCCTTTTTATTTTATTTAACTTCCAGTCTAAAAGACCATTAAGTCCAAGTTAAGAATTTTTCAGTGTCAGGAAAGAAAGCAGGAACAATATACATATCCGAAAATGAGATAAAAACCTCCAACACCACAAATAATATAAAATCTGTTAGTATTTTATTTCTCCACTCTTTACTTTTGAGCGCCTTACTGCCATTTTACCTTTCCCATCGTGTGTCCTCCAAACGAAAGGTGTTCCCACAGTTGTCAGTAAGATTATGATACTAAATTTGTTGTGAAAGACAGAAAAAACTAAGAGTGGTGGAGCAGTAAGTAGAAGTGTATGGGGATACGGTTGCAGGAACCAGGAACATGAGTGGTTGGCTGTTGTGCTATACTATGGAAACATTAAACTGTTGTAAAAAGTGTTGTGAATCCAATTACCACACTCATTTACAATGACTAAGGGACAAGGCAATATGGCCATCCCCACTAATGGGAAAAAACCTCAAGGTTCTTTACATGCACCTTCACCATCTAAATGTGTGAAGGAAAACACAATCAAAAAGCTGGGCAAAATGACCAGGCTAGTTGTTACTTAGAAATCAGATACTAAGTTGGGTCTGATGAATGATCCCCTGGTTACAGGAGAAGGAAAAAGTGTCTGATATGGAAATGAGTAATACGCAAAATAAAAAAAAATTGGATATGCTCAAAAAGGACTGTGCTAAACTGGCTCAAACAAATAATCAACTGAACACCATACTAGAACTATTAGAAGACAACTTAAGTCGTACAGTAATAACGTAAGAATTGTGGGACTCCCGGAAAAATCAAAAGCGAACTGACATTATTAACGTTCTGAAGAATTGGTTCTTTGACGTTTTCGAATCAGAATAATCTTCAACTATGTTCAAAATTAAACGAGCACATAGGGTCCCAACCCAAAAATATTTACCAGATTCTCAGCCACGCTCTATTTTGGTAAAAATGTTCTCTTTTATACATAGAGATAACATTTTAAAAATGAAAGGAAAATGGGAAACTTTACGTACAACAATGAAAGGATATTTTTTTATCCAGACTTATCTAAAGACACCCAAAAAAAAAACTAGCTAGCTACATTAGTGTTTAAAAAAAGATTGCAAGCTCATCAGATCCAATACGCCTTGATTTACCCTGCAAAGCTAATAGCAATACACAATAATGTCACAAATAGTTTTTCATACCTCCTAAGCAGCTTCAAATTGGATTGGACTGCAGAGCTTATCATGGAATACACAAGACATTTTGGTCACACCAGAGACTCTCAGGTTTTGGTTTAGAGAGATAGTGGGGGGGGGGGGGAATGTTTGGGGGAGAGGGGAAAAGTTTAGAGAGTGGGTATACCTGGCCAGCATTGTTCTTTTTTTAATCTATGAAATATGCTAACTGTTTCATGTAAAGTGAGGACAAATGATAATCTGAAGAGTTTTGCCATTTTTAATATTCTCAATAAATTATCACCATCTATAATATGACTCCAAGAGGCATCTTACACATCAAAGTTTATACAGTTTATTCTCATGTTGGAAAGGGAAGAGATATAAGTCAAATTGGTCTAGCTATTCCCAGGGGGGGGGGGGGGGGGAATCTATATGTATTCACGATAGAGTGAGTTTTTGACCCATTGTCACTTCTTTTGAAAATTTGGTTGTTATATTTGTTTATACAAGACTATTAATAGTAACAAATATATATGTTCTTCAGTATATATCCCACCACCATACACATGAGGTGATTATATGAATTTTTAAAATTTGTCCAAGATAAAGTAAACACTTCTTTTTTGTATTAGGGAGATTTTAACAATATTATGAATTATGGTTTGGATAAATTAAAAGGAATCCATCCCTTAGATAAAGTCTGACATATTGGAGTAGAGAATTCTTGAGTAGTATGGGGATACACAGGAGAAATCTTGGAGACCATAATGTGAAGAGCAGATAAGCAGAGAGGACAAAAAATAAGCTCTTGTGAGGACCGGAAATTACGCATGGGTGGGTATCGGAAGATTAGGGCACAGATGTATGGACGGGACAGCCTTGTATGTCAAAGTTAATATTTTTAACTGAATTCGCTAGGCAATGAGTAGTCAGTGAATGGATTGGCAGATGGGAGAGGCAGAGGTGAAGCAAGGGAGAGGTAGATTAACCTGGCAGCAGAGTTGGGGGTGGATTGGAGGGGTGCAAGAGTGTTAAATGGGAGGCCATGACGTTGCAGTAGTCTAGGCGGGAGATAATGAGGGCATGTGCTAGCATTTGTGCGGACTCGAGCTTGAGGAACAAGTGGATTCAATAAATATTTTTTAGATGGAGACAGCAGGAGGTGGTAAGGGCTTGAATGTGCGGTTTAAAATAGAGGGCGGGATCAAAGGTTATTAAAGGTTATCCCGAGGCAGCAGACTTGTGAGACTGAGGAAAGTGTTAAGCAATTAACTGTGATTAGTTGTTGAGTGAGATCGGGAAAAGATGATGAATTCAGTTTTCTCAGTGTCGTTAACATAAAAGTGGTACTGAAAGAAATGGGACCTTTTGAGCTGTCCCAGACTAAAGGTGTAGATGGAGAAGAGCAAGGGTCCCAGGACAAAGCCTTAAGGGTCACCAACAGAGAGAGGGCAGGATGAGGAGGTGGTGTGTGAGTGGGAGACGCTAAATTTTCCATTGGTGAGGTCTGAGGAGATCCAGGAGAGGACTAAGTCTGTGATGCCAAAGGATGAAAGAATGTATAAAAGTGGTCGACTATGTCGAAGACAGAGGACAGGTCTAGTAGAAGGAGCACAGAGTTATGTTTTAAGGCTTTGGCAGTTAAAACATCATTAGTATTCACAAGAGCAGATAAGAAAACCTGGACATCCACTTTGCTATACTTGATCTATTGCGGCACAGCAAAATTTAAAAATGTATGAACATGAGGTTCTTAGTTTACATGAGTAAATAGAGTAGGGACCCACTTTAAGGAGGTCGACGTGAAGTGACAAGTGGGCTTTTACGGTTGGACCAAAATGTAAACTAAGAACCTCATGTTCATACATTTTTAAATTTTGCTGAGCCGCAATAAATCAAGTATAGCACCTTGTGAAAAGATCATTAGTGACTTTGATTTGGGCCACAAAAGACACATTGTAGGTGGTTGAAAAGAGAGTTGAATGAGCGGTGGGTGGTCAGTTCAAAGTGGACATGTTGTTCGAGGTGTTTTGAAGCAAATTGGAGTAGCGAAAATAGGCCAAATTTGGACGAAGAGGATGGGTCGAGAGATGGCTTCTTATGGATGGGTGTTATGGTTGCATGTTTAAATAAAGATGGGAAGATGAAGAGAAAATGTGACCAGGCAAGACCTGGCAGACCACCAAAACTTTCCATCAGATAAATGTTACTAAGGCCTCATACACATCAATGTATTTAGGATCTTCGTGACACAAATGCAGTAAAAACCACACGGACAGAAATCGCATTGAAAATACTGTAGTTTAGATACGTTCCGGCACGTGAATACAACCAAAGAACTCCTGCTCGCGTCAGTATTACACGTTGCCTATAGCTTGCTATGGGTCCATATTGAAACTACATGTGCATCCGACCTTGTACTGGGGCACACAGCGTTTTTGTTAATAGATTTTACAGAATACTGTGCCTTATGTTGGCATCGCACACTGACACACAGAGAGCCTATAGGTCCCTGCCCACAGAATAGCAAAGTGAATATCTCAACTGGGCAACCCCCAAAATGCGGCTCAGTGATTAGCTGATCGCCACAGGTCCAGCTGCTGAATCCTCAGGTGATCAACTGATATTGCAGATGTGATGGCTGTAGAGGTGACATCAACAGCATGTCGTCGACGTGTCATAGACAACATGTGACGCAACTGCTGCCCCATTACATGTCGTGCTCGACACATCATTGCGCTGAGGATTTGAAAATGGTATGGCATTAAACCATGGCATTTGCGGCACAGAATGTGAAATTCAGGTGGTATGTATGCAGCTTTGACCCGTAAGGTGCCTGTGTAAGGTCATTTTTTGGAAATGCCCTTTTACCAAGTAAAAAATGCTTGTCAACAGTTCTTCTAGGGGAGAATATCTCCATAATAAAGCAAACGATGAAGCATGCCACTGACACAACAGAGCTTCTATGAGAAAAAAACTTCTTGTGCCTTTGTATAAAATCAGAGGTACAGTATGGGCCTATAGCAGGCTATGGGTGTCATATGCTGAATCAGTAGAACACAGATATGTAATACAACCATATGCATGAAGACTCAGTGATATATTTGTCACTTGTCAATTGAATGAATATGTCATGATTATTGCATGTACTATGTGTAATACTTTCCTCTAAACTGTGTGACAGTTAAAGTTGGACATTTCATGCTGCAAAAACTGTAGCACCAGCTTAAAACCACCACACGCTTAAAAAAAAGTTGCAAAACTTTATTTAGTCATTCAAAATTATGTAGAATATGAGTCAAGTTAGATAAGTATAGAAATGAAACTACAAGTACAATAAAACCCCTCAGCAGTCAAATGGCCATTAGATAAAACTGGCCCCATAAAAGATAAGCCAGTGAAGCATGTATTCCCTATAGTCATAAGTGTAATGCAAAATAAAAATACAATCACATTAATAATCCTCATCAGTAGGAAAGTGGTAGCATCTTTTCTAAAGGCAATAATTGCTAAATTTGTAGTTGAAGAACAGCGTCAGACACCAACAAGGGTGTAAGAAAGAGGTCAAATCAAACAAATCTTATTTATTTATTTGACCATGTTTTTATAATGTCTTAGCCGAGGGGTAGCTGTCAGCAGAGTTAACCTAAATTTTAAGAAAGCATACTCCTTTTTTCTTTTCACTATTTTCTCCATAAATTTTTTTTTTGACTGGGTAGCCAAGTAGTTGAATACTCATATTGCGATGAAAACGCCTGTGCATTTTAGAAGTACAGGCAAAAATGGATGGGAATACACACAGCTACGCCATCTGGAATTTCTTGACCCTCTACATAGTTACATAGTTAATAAGGTTGAAAAAAGAAACAGGGCCATAAATTCCAACCTATAATCCTACTGTGTTAATACAGAGCAATGCTTTGGGTATCTTACAGATATAAATATCACTTAACGGTTAAATTTTAGAGCATCGCCCCAACATATGCATAAAATCATCGTCCATCACCGATGTTTAACTGTTTAAGTTAACAAAAGAAACAAAACAAAAAGTTAAATACAAAAAAAGATACATGATTTAAAAAAAAAAAAACATCAGAAAACATACATATATGACATCCTCATAATTCTGTCCTGAATAAGTAAGGACAACCACTGTAAAGTTTTTGATGTTAACATATGTGGACATACCAATATGTGATCTTCATTCAAACAGTATATAAAGATGATGTAATTTAACAAAAAAGAAACACTAACTTTGCAATAAATTATTTGACAATTTTTTTTTTTACATTTATCACTCTTAAAGGGTAACTAAACTTTCAACAAACTTTTGACATGTCATAGTGACATGTCAGAAGTTTTGATCGGTGGGGGTCTGGGCACTGAGACCCCCACCGATCGCTAAAACGAAGCGGCAGAAGCGCTTGGGTGAGTGCTGAGCCACTTGGATTCTGATCGGCTTTTCTTGGAAGGCCGATGTAATGGTGTACGGACTCACTAGAAAGTCTATGGGCCCGTACACTGTTACATCGGCTTTTTGAAAAAAGCCGATCAGAAACGAAGCGGCTCAGCGCTCACCCGATCAAAACTTCTGACATGTCACTATGACATGTCAGAAGTTTGTTGAAAGTTTAGTTACACTTTAAATACCAATTTATTTTTTTCTAAGTACGTTCCAAATTTATACCTAAAGTATATATATATATATCCCTGAACAGCCCTGGGGACCTTTGTTATGCCTCAGGCTGTTAGTATAAAACTCTCAGCCCCAGTGATCACAATGATGGTAGTGGATTCACAAAGAAAACTTCCATTTGCAGAACTTTATTTTTATTTTTTTATTAATTATAACCACCCCATTGTTGGTGATCATGTAGGCACAGCTGCTGTGTTCATAAAATCACCAAGATGTACATCTGCAATATTTTTATTGAATTGCCTCCCGCTCATGACGTACATGTACCTAATTTTTCACCAACGGGTTAAATGGAGCTTTGTGACGAAAAGCATGGGATTAAAAGCCTTGTCACTAGTTGGAGTTAGGATTGTACTCCATACAGATTTAAACAGCTAACTTTGATCTTATCTATAGATCTGTATGCAGTAAGATCCTAATCTCATCTAGTCATGGTTGCAGGCATTTTATTTAACTTTATTTTGGACCTCAATTTTTTCAACATTTTGCAGATGTTCTCTACTTATGTCACAGATTTTAAAAAAAAAATTGAATTCTGCTTGTACAGAGGAGCTACATTACACTTATTTTTAGACATAGCGGGTATGTTAGTGGTATATCACAGATTAAAAAATTCTGGAATGCTGCATTAAAATCAGGATTTTGTAGGTGGGGGGTTGTTGGCATTCATTAATACGTAAAAACAAGATTTAAGACAGCAAATACAGGCTCTATGACAGCAATAAAATAGCAAGGATCACCCTCTATGACATCCATATGCCGTAAAAGGACATATGGACAGAGGTTGTCTTAATGAGACAACCCCATAAGCGCTAATATATACGTATTACATAATGGAACCTAAGGAGAACTGTAACTTTTCACAGAAAAACAATTCCTTGCATGAAGATGTATACAATGTAACTTATGTTATTGTGTGTAATAATGTTAATGCCACCATAGCATAAAATTTGATTAGAGCACACACCAGTATTGCTAAAAACATCGCTACTATCACTTCTATTTTCCCCAAGGCAGCCATGTTGTTAGGGATCTGCCAGGTACTACGTCTAGGTATACTCCTGGGATTAATCAATCCACACCTGAGGCCAGACCTGTTAGACTGACACCGTCTCCCACCAACCAGGGTGGCAGGCTCAGGAGTGGGAGAGGCTATCGCGGCCTGGTCAGTCGGAGTTAGCTCCGCCCCCTGTCCTTTATTACCTGCCGTGTTCTCTTCCTCAGTGCTTGTAATTCTTCTGGATTCCTGGCCCCACTGCTGCTTGCTCCAGCCTGCTTCTGTCGTGCTTCTGCCTTGCTGCAGTTCCGCTTAACCTGCTTCGCTTTGCCCCTGGCTTGCTTCCTTCTCCGTGCTCACGTTGGTATACTCCACTTCATCCTGGTCCTGACTATTCATTCACCGCTCCGTTTCCTCGCGGCGTTCCGTGGGCTACTGCCCCTTCCCTTGCGTGTTCCCTGTTTGTTCTCCCGTGCACTTAGACAGCATAGGGACCGCCGCCCAGTTGTACCCCGTCGCCTAGGGCGGGTCGTTGCAAGTAGGCAGGGACAGGGCGGTGGGTAGATTAGGGCTCACTTTCCCTTCACCTCCTTCCTGCCATTACATAATTACAAGCCCATACCTAGTCTACCATTCTCCTACGCTGACGCTATCATGGACCCCCTTGAGACCCTGACCCAGCAGATGCAGGGCCTCTCCCTACAGGTCCAGGCCCTGGCCCAGAGGGTCAACCAGGGTGACGCTGCCTTAGTAGTACCCCTCACCTCACCTCTAGAACCCGACCTCAAGTTACCTGACCGGTTCTCAGGGGACCGTAAGACGTTTCTCTCCTTCCGGGAGAGTTGCTGACTGTATTTCCGCCTAAAACCCCACTCCTCAGGTTCCGAGAACCAGCGGGTGGGTATCATCATATCCCGACTCCAGGAAGGGCCGCAAGAGTGGGCCTTCTCCTTGGCTCCTGACGCCCCTGAACTTTCCTCTGTTGATCGTTTTTTCTCTGCCCTCGGACTCATTTACGACGAGACTGACAGGACTGCCTTAGCCGAGAGTCAGCTGGTGACCTTACGTCAGGGTAGGAGACCGGTTGAGGAATACTGTTCTGATTTTAGAAAGTGGCGCGTAGCTTCTCGGTGGAACGATCCGGCCCTAAGGTGCCAGTTTAGGTTAGGATTATCTGACGCCCTGAAGGATCTGCTGGTTAGCTACCCCTCTTCTGACTCCCTTGACCAGGTTATGGCCCTAGCAGTACGACTTGACCGACGTCTCAGGGAACGTCAGCTTGAACGTTTCAATGTGCTCCCCTCTGACTTCCCTGCGATTCCCCCCGAGGTCCCGTCTCCTCGCCCCTCCACGGAGGACTCGGAGGTACCTATGCAACTCGGGGCCTCCATGTCCCCTCGACAACGTAGGGAGTTTCGCAGAATAAATGGTCTCTGCTTCTACTGTGGGGACGACAAGCATCTACTGAACACCTGTCCCAGGCGCAAGAATCAAAAGCCGGAAAACTTCCGCGCCTAAGTGATCATCGGGGAGGTCACTTGGGCGCACAGGTATTTCCCGTTAATGTGAAACGCAATAAAATTTTGCTTCCCTTTCAGGTCTCGTTTGCTGGCCGGTCTGCCACGGGCAGTGCTTTCGTGGATTCTGGCTCATCTGCTAATATCATGTCTGTGGAATTTGCTATGTCTCTAAAGATGCCTTTTATTGATTTACCTTATCCTATCCCTGTAGTAGGTATCGACTCAACCCCCCTTGCTAATGGTTATTTTACTCAGCATACTCCTGTTTTTGAACTCCTGGTTGGCTCCATGCATTTGGAGCAGTGCTCTGTACTGGTGATGCAGGGATTATCGTCTGATCTGGTATTAGGTCTTCCCTGGTTGCAGTTGCATAATCCCACGTTTGATTGGAATACTGGGGAGCTTACCAAATGGGGTAATGAATGTCTTATGTCATGTCTTTCTGTTAACTCTATTTCTCCCCGGGAGGAGGTAAACACGCTTCCGGAGTTTGTTCAGGACTTCGCCGATGTGTTTTCTAAGGAGGCCTCCGAGGTGTTGCCCCCCCATAGAGATTACGATTGCGCCATCAATTTGGTGCCTGGTGCCAAGCTTCCTAAGGGTAGGATATTTAATCTTTCATGTCCTGAACGTGAAGCCATGAGGGAGTATATCCAGGAATGCCTGGCCAAGGGTTTCATTCGCGCCTCGACTTCTCCTGTAGGTGCTGGCTTCTTCTTCGTGGGGAAGAAGGATGGTGGTCTTAGGCCATGCATTGATTATCGTAACCTGAATAAGGTCACCGTAAGGAACCAGTACCCACTTCCTTTGATTCCGGATCTTTTTAATCAGGTTCAGGGAGCCCAATGGTTTTCTAAGTTCGATCTACGGGGGGCATATAACCTTATCCGCATCAAAGAGGGGGATGAGTGGAAAACTGCGTTCAACACACCCGAGGGTCATTTCGAATACCTGGTCATGCCCTTTGGGTTGTGTAATGCCCCTGCCGTCTTCCAGAATTTTATTAATGAAATTCTGAGAGATTACCTGGGTAATTTTCTTGTAGTGTACCTTGATGACATACTGGTGTTTTCCAAGGACTGGTCCTCCCACGTGGAGCATGTCAGGAAGGTGCTCCAGGTCCTTCGGGAGAATAATCTGTTTGCTAAGACTGAAAAATGTGTCTTTGGGGTACAGGAGATACCATTTTTAGGGCAAATACTCACTCCTCATGAATTCCGCATGGACCCTGCCAAGGTTCAGGCTGTGGCGGAATGGGTCCAACCTGCCTCCCTTAAGGCGTTACAGTGTTTTTTAGGGTTCGCCAACTATTACAGGAGATTTATTGCCAACTTCTCGGTCGTCGCTAAGCCTCTTACGGACCTTACTCGCAAGGGTGCTGATGTCCTCCATTGGCCCCCTGAGGCCATCCAGGCCTTTGAGACCCTCAAGAAGTGCTTTATCTCGGCCCCCGTGCTGATTCAGCCCAACCAAGAGGAGCCATTTATTGTGGAGGTTGACGCATCCGAGGTGGGAGTGGGGGCCGTCTTGTCCCAGGGTACCAGCTCCCTCACCCATCTCCGCCCCTGTGCTTACTTCTCTAGGAAGTTTTCGCCCACGGAGAGTAACTATGATATTGGCAACCGCGAACTTCTAGCCATTAAATGGGCTTTTGAAGAGTGGCGGCACTTCCTGGAGGGGGCCAGACACCAGGTAACGGTCCTTACGGATCACAAGACTCTGGTTTTCCTAGAATCGGCCCGGAGGCTTCATCCTAGACAAGCTCGGTGGGCACTATTCTTTACCAGATTTAATTTATTGGTTACCTATAGGGCTGGGTCCAAGAATATTAAGGCTGATGCTCTGTCACGTAGTTTCATGGCCAATCCTCCTTCCGAGAAGGATCCTGCTTGTATTTTACCCCCTGGTATAATCGTTTCTGCCACGGATTCTGATTTAGCTTCTGATATTGCGGCTGATCAGGGTTCAGCTCCCGGGAACGTCCCTGGGGACAAACTGTTTGTTCCCCTGCAATACCGGCTAAGGGTACTCAGGGAAAACCATGACTCATCTCTATCTGGTCATCCTGGCATCTTGGGCACCAAACACCTCATTACCAGAAACTATTGGTGGCCTGGGTTGCCTAAAGACGTTAGGGCTTACGTCGCCGCTTGTGAGGTTTGCGCTAGGTCCAAAACCCCTAGGTCCCGACCTGCGGGCCTACTACGTTCCTTGTCCATTCCCCAGAGACCTTGGACCCATATCTCCATGGATTTTATCACCGATTTGCCCCCATCTCAGGGCAAGTCGGTGGTGTGGGTGAGACCGCTTCAGCAAGATGTGCCACTTTGTGCCCCTTAAGAAGCTACCTAACGCCAAGACGTTAGCTTCTTTGTTTGTGAAACACATCCTGCGTCTCTATGGGGCCCCAGTCAATATCGTTTCTGACAGAGGGGTACAATTTGTTTCCTTATTTTGGAGAGCTTTTTGTAAAAAGTTGGAGATTGATCTGTCCTTCTCCTCCGCCTTCCATCCCGAAACTAATGGCAAACGGAAAGGACTAACCAATCCCTGGAACAATATTTAAGGTGTTTCATCTCTGACTGTCAATTCGATTGGGTCTCATTCCTTCCCCTTGCTGAATTTTCCCTGAATAACCGGGTCAGTAACTCGTCAGGGGTCTCCCCGTTTTTCTGTAATTTCGGGTTTAACCCAAGGTTCTCCTCCGTTTCCCCTGGTTGTTCCAATAATTCTGAGGTAGAGGATGTTCATCGGGAACTGTGCACAGTCTGGGCCCAGGTTCAGAAGAACCTAGAGGCGTCCCAGAGCGCACAAAAGATTCAGGCTGATAGTAGACGTTCTGCTAACCCCCGGTTTGTCGTCGGGGATTTGGTCTGGTTGTCGTCCAGGAACTTGCACCTTAAGGTCCCGTCCAGGAAGTTTGCTCCCCGATTTATTGGACCTTATAAGATCATTGAAGTCCTCAACCCTGTATCCTTCCGTCTGGAGCTGCCCCCATCCTTTCGCATACATGACGTCTTCCATGCCTCCCTCCTCAAACGCTGCTCCCCGTCCTGGTCCCCCTCGAGGAAACCTCCTGTTCCCGTTATCACCCCTGAGGGGGTGGAATTCGAGGTGGCCAAGATTATGGACAGTAGGATGGTCCAGGGCTCCCTCCAGTACCTGGTCCATTGGAGAGGATACGGGCCGGAGGAGAGGACTTGGGTACCTGCCCGTGATGTTCACGCTGGGGTATTGATCAGGAGGTTCCACCTTCTCTTCCCTACTAAACCGGGTCCTCTTAGTAAGGGTCCGGTGGCCCCTCATAAAAGGGGGAGTACTGTTAGGGATCTGCCAGGTACTACGTCTAGGTATACTCCTGGGATTAATCAATCCACACCTGAGGCCAGACCTGTTAGACTGACACCGTCTCCCACCAACCAGGGTGGCAGGCTCAGGAGTGGGAGAGCCTATCGCGGCCTGGTCAGTCGGAGTTAGCTCCGCCCCCTGTCCTTTATTACCTGCCGTGTTCTCTTCCTCAGTGCTTGTAATTCTTCTGGATTCCTGGCCCCTCTGCTGCTTGCTCCAGCCTGCTTCTGCCGTGCTTCTGCCTTGCTGCAGTTCCGCTTAACCTGCTTCGCTTTGCCCCTGGCTTGCTTCCTTCTCCGTGCTCACGTTGGTATACTCCACTTCATCCTGGTCCTGACTATTCATTCACCGCTCTGTTTCCTCGCGGTGTTCGGTGGGCTACTGCCCCTTCCCTTGCGTGTTCCCTGTTTGTTCTCCCGTGCACTTAGACAGCGTAGGGACCGCCACCCAGTTGTACCCCGTCGCCTAGGGCGGGTCGTTGCAAGTAGGCAGGGACAGGGCGGTGGGTAGATTAGGGCTCACTTTCCCTTCACCTCCTTCCTGCCATTACACATGTTTTATTAACTAGTCGACTTGTCTTAGCATGTGCAACCAAGCTATGCTGCAGACACCTTAATGACTATCCTCTGTGATTAATTCAAAGTCAGTGTCACTTAGTTCATATTTTGTAAAAAGTCCACGTTGCTGTTGCAGTACTTTTGCTCTTAGTTTCAATACTGCTTTTTTTCAAATACCATGTTTGAAAGAAATAACAAGGCTCTAACCGAGGTAAGAAAAAGAAGAAAAGAATCCAGTAAGGGAAGAATATAGTCTCCAGTGTTCTGTCTCCGCTCTCTAGCAAAATTTCTGCTGACTACAACACTTGAAAAATCTTTTTTGTACTCTGCAATGATGAAATATTCCCATATAGAACAGCATGGACTAAAGATGGGGCAAACATTTTATAATATGTTCCTAGTGAACGCCACCAATAAAAGAAAGATTTTAAAATAAATGTTAATTTTTTTTTTTATTATTTCAACAGGTCATCCTCACTTTTTTTGCCGTTTGCATCTGGACTGGCACGTGGGCAATACATCTCATCAGAAAAGTTTAAGCACAGCTAAGGTGCAGTATTTGCCAGCTCTGCAATGTTTTTATCCTCTCTTGGTTTATTTTCTTTTAACTTTCTATCTCAAACAGTTTTTATTGAATTTGGCATAGAAAATACATATATAAAACATTTGTCATATTAAGGAATGTGTTCTAACAAATCAATTGGTGAATACCGGTCAACAAATGCAGTATTTGTGTAAATTAGGCTATAGACAAAAGAGAGGTATATCAAATAACATCAATAAGTCTTATTATGATAGGTGACACCAAAGAGTAAAATCTAGCATCGTGAATAACAAGAGCTCAATGTGCCAACAAAGAAACAAATAAAAAATTATAATAGTCAAAAATCAAATACAAACAAACAGAGGGGAGAAAAGGAGACAGATGGGAGGCATGGGGGAGCAGTACAGTAGATCAGCTTGTGATTATTTAGAATCAGGGATAGTCCCTCCATTGACCCACTGGGCAAAGTGAGAAGAATCTCTAAAGGTGGTTGAAGTAAGCCAAAGGAGGGAGAATTGATAGGGCCTGTCCTGCTCAGAAGCAACCAAGTCCTCCATACGAATAATGTGATTAAGGTCGTCTATCCATATTAGCCCGAGTAGGATTGGTCAGGGACCTCCAGTCTCGGATGGACCAGCCGTGTGGCCATGATAAAGTGCCGTAGTAGACACTTCCTAGCCGAGAGTCATGGAACCTGGTATTTGAGATACGAGAGCTATTTCCGGGTGCCTCTGGATAGAGGCTGAGCAGAGCGAGTTAAACAGATTAAATACATCATCCCATGGTGGAAAAACTCCCTAGCATTTCCACCATACAGTTAGGTCCAGAATTATTTGGACAGTGATGCAATGTTCATGATTTGGGCTCTGCATGCCACCACATTGGATTTGAAATGAAACAACTGAGATGCAATTGAAGTGTAGACTTTCAGGTTTCATTTAAGGTTTTGAACAAAAATATCCTGTGAAACGTTTAGGAATTGCAGCCATTTTTCTACAAAGACTCCTCATTTCAGGGGCTCAAAAGTAATTGGACAAATTAATATTACCATAAATAAAATGTTGTTTTTTTAATACCTTGTATGAAATCCTTTGCAGGTAATGACTGCATGAAGTCTGGAACCCATGGACATCACCAAACGCTGCATTTCCTCCTTTTCTGATGCTTTGCCAGGCCTTTACTGCTGCTGTCTTCAGTTGTTGCTTGTTTGCGGGTCTTTCTGCCTGAAGTTTTGATTTAAGCAAGTGAAATGGATGCTCGATCCGGTTGAGATCTGGTGATTGACTTGGCCATTGCAGAATATTCCACTTCTTTGTCTTAAAAACTCCTGGGTTGCTTTTCCAGTATGTTTTGGGTCATTGTCCATCTGTTCTGTGAAGCGACGGCCAATCAACCTTGCTGCATTTGTTTGAATCTGACAGAAAGTACATCCCTGAACACTGCAGAATTCATCCGGCTGCTTCTGTCTTCAGTCACATCATCAATAAACACTAGTGACCCCTTGTCTTTGGCAGCCATGCATGCCCATGCCATTACACTGCTTCCACCATGTTTTACAGAGGATTTGGTGTGCTTTGGATCATGAGCCGTTCCAAGCCTTCTCCATACTTTCTACCTCCTATCATTCAGGTACAGGTTGATCTTAGTTTCATCTGTCCAAAGAATGCTGTTCCAGAACTGGGCTGGCTTCTTTAGATGTTGTTTGGCAAAGTCTAATCTGGCCTTTCTATTTTTGAGGCTGATTAATGGTTTTCACCTTGTGGTGAACCCTCTGTATTTGCTCTCATGAAGTCTTCTCTTTATGGTAGACTTCGATACTGATACACCTACTTCCAGGAGTGTGTTCTTCACTTGGGTAGTTGCTGTGAAGGGGTTTTTCTTCACCATGGAAAGGATTCTGTGATCATCCACCACTGTCTTCCGTAGACGTCCAGGCCTTTTGGAGTTCACGTGCGCTCTTTTTTTTTCAAGAATGTACCAAACTGTTGATTTGGCCACTCCTAACATTTGTGCCATCTCTCTCTGATGGATTTCTTCATTTTTTTCTCAGCCTAACGATGGTCTGTTTCACTTGCATTGAGAGCTCCTTTGACCTCATGTTGTGGGTTCACAGCAACAGCTTCCAAATGCAAATGCAACACCTGGAATCATTTCCAGACCGTTTACCTGCTTAATTGATGATGGATTAACGAGGGAATAGCCCATTCAGCCCATAAAATAGCTTTTGAGATAATTGTCCAATTACCTTTGGTCCCTTGAAAAAGAGGCAGTGACATACTGTAGTAAAAAGTTGTAATTCCTAAACGCTTTCTCAAATTAGGATGTGAATACCCTCAAATTTAAGATGGGAGTCTGCACTTTAAGCACATATTGATTATATAACTGTATATTCAATATGTTATGGTAAACAGCTAAAATGCGAAAACTTGGGTCACTGTCCAAATAATTCTGGACCTAACTGTATATGGGTCATATTACCAGTTGCAGAGTTCTATACAACCTAAACAGGATTTTAAAATTAGTTTCTTGCAATTTACTAGAAATCAAGATTTTATGGGTCAGAAAAGAGACTTTTTCGGGTTCCTGGGCTTAAAAAGGTTTTTCCAAGTTCCCTCTCCCATGGCGAGCGATATTTGACGACATTGTCACCCTCTCTCCATCAACAATTCATAGACCAAGGAACTAACGTGTCGGTTGCATTTTTCTCAACACAAAGGGATTCAAATGGAGTTAAGGTCCCTCTGAGATTAGGAAGCGAGCCAAGGGAACTATAGAAACTCTATAATTGGCAATAGGCATACCAGGACGGTCCTCTTGTTCAACCACACCCCGCAAGATGGGATGAGGGCTTAACCCCTTCCCTCTTTAGCCACTTTTGACCTTCCTGACAGAGCCTCATTTTTCAAATCTGACATGTGTCACTTTATGTGGTAATAACTCCGGAATGCTTTCACCTATCCAAGCGATTCTGAGATTGTTTTCTCGAGACACATTGGACTTTATGTTACTGGAAAAATTTGCTCGATATGTTCAGTATTTAATTGTGAAAAACACCAAAAATTAGCGAAAAATTGCAAAAATTTGCATTTTTCTCAATTTAAATGTATCTGCTTGTAAGACAGGCAGTTATACCACACAAAAATGTTGCTAATTAACATCCCCCATATGTCTACTTTAGATTGGCATCGTTTTTTGAACATCCTTTTATTTTTCTATGACCTCACAAGGCTTAGAACTTTAGCAGCAATTTCTCACATTTTCAAGAAAATGTCAAAAGGCTATTTTTACAGGGGCCAGTTCAGTTGTGAAGTGGTTTTGAGGGCCTTATATATTAGAAACCCCCAAAAAGTCACCCCATTTTAAAAACTTCACCCCTCAAAGTATTTAAAACAGCATTTAGAAAATGTCTTAACCCTTTACATATTTCACAGGAATTAAAGCAAAGTAGAGGTGAAATTTACAAATTTCATATTTTTCTGCATAAATAAATTTTTAATACAATTTTTTTTATAACACAGAAGGTTTTACCAGAGAAATGCAACTCAATATTTGTTGCCCAGTTTCTGCAGTTTTAGGAAATATCCCACATGTGGCCGTAGCGTGCTACTGGAATGAAGCACCGGCCTCAGAAGCAAAGGAGCACCTAGTGGATTTTGGGGCCTTATTTTTGTTAGAATATATTTTAGGCACCATGTCAGGTTTGAAGCGCTCTTGCAGTGACAAAACAGTAAAAATACCCCAAAAGTGACCCCATCTGGGAAACTAGACACCTCAATGAAATTAGCTAGGGGTATAGTGAGCATTTTGACCGCACAGGTTTTTTACAGAAATTATTGGAAGTAGGCAGTGACAATTAAAATCAACATTTCTTCAAAGAAAATGTAGGTTTAGCGATTTTTTTTCTCATTTCCACAAGGACTAAAGGAGAAAAATTTGTAAAGAAATTTCTCCCGAGTAAAACAATACCCCACATGTGGTAATAAACGGCTGTTTGGACACACGGCGAGGCTGAGAAGGGAAAGAGCGCCATTTGGCTTTTGGAACTCAAATTTAGCAGGAATGGTTTGCGGAGGCCATGTCACATTTACAAAGCTCCTGAGGGGACAAAACAGTGGAAACCCCCCACAAGTGACCCCATTTTGGAGACTACACCCATTGAGGAAATTATCTAGGGGTATAGTGAGCAAATTGACCCCACATTTTTTTTGCAGAAATTATTGGAAGTAGGCCCTGAAAATAATAATCTACATTTTTTAAAAAAAAATCTAGGTTTAGCTAATTTTTTCTCATTTCCAGAAGTACTGAAGGAGAAAAAGCACCACAAAATTTGTAAAGCAATTTCTCCCGAGTAAAACAATACCCCACATGTGGTAATAAACGGCTGTTTGGACACACGGCAGGGCTTAGAAGGGAAAGAGCACTATTTGGCTTTTTGAGATCACATTTAGCAGGAATGATTTGCGGAGGCCAGGTCACATTTGCAAAGCCCCTGAGGGGACAAAACAATGAAAACGCCCAAAAAGGGACTCCATTTAGGAAACTACACCTCTTGAGGAATTCATCTAGGGGTGTAGTGAGCATTTTGACCCCACAGATGTTTCATAGAATTTATTAGAATTAGGCAGTGAAAATAAAAACAGTCCTTTTTCTTCAATAAGACGTAGCTTTAGCGCAAATTTTTTCATTTTCTCAACAAATAAAGGAAAAAAAGAACCCAACATTTGTAAAGCAATTTCTCCCGAGTACGGCAGTACCCCATATGTGGTCATAAACTGCTGTTTGGGCAAACGGCAGGGCTCAGAAGGGAAGGACCGCTATTTGGAGTGCAGATGTTGCTGGATTGGTTTCTGGGCGCCTGTGGGCCCAAAACAGTGGAAACCCCCCAGAAGTGACCCCAATTTGGAAACTACACCCCTCAATGCATTTACCAAGGGGTGTAGTAAGCATTTTAACCCTGCAGGTGTTTTGTAGAAATTAGTGTTCACTCGATGTTGCAGAGTGAAAATTGGATTTTTTTTCCATAGATATACCAATATGTGGTGCCCGGCTTGTGCCACCATAACAAGACAGCTCTCTAATTATTATGAGGTGTTTCCCGGTTTTAGAAACACCCTACATGTGGCCCTAATCTTTTGTCTGGACATATGACAGGGCTCAGAAGTGAAGAGTACCATGCGGAGAGGAGGCCTAATTTGGCGATTTACAAAGTATTGGTTCACAACTGCAGAGGCTCAGATGTGAAATAATAAAAAGAAACCCCTGATAAGTGACCCCCACTATGGAAACTGCACCCCTCAAGGCATTTATTAAGGGGTGTAGTGAGCATTTTCACCCCACAGGTCTTTTCCATAAATGAATGCGCTGCGGATGGTGCAAATTAAAAATGTATATTTTTCCCTAGATATGCCATTCAGTAGCAAATATGTCATGCCAAGCTTATGACGCTGGAGACACACACCCCAAAAATTGTTAAAGGGGTTCTCCCGGGTATGACGATGCCATATATGTTGAAGGAAACTGCTGTTTGGGGACGCTGTAGGGTTCAGAGCCGAGGGAGCACCATTTGGCTTTTGGAGAGCGGATTTTGCTTGGTACTATATTTGTTTGAGTATTGCTGGTGTTTTATAATGTGGGGGTACATATAAGCGGGGCGGAGTATATAAGGGGCATAGTCAGGTGGTATAAAAATAAATAAATAATCCATAGATGTGTGTTACGCTGTGAAGCAATCCTTTCCGCACAGGCCAGTGTCGCACTGATAAATGGTGTCATTTCTTATCCCCCTTTTGGTCCACACTCCGCACCTTTTGTAGTTTGGGGAATTTTGCTGGGAAAGTGTTGTCCTGGTATAATACGGGCACCAGCGCTTCCAGCGGATATGTTTGGGCTCTCCCCTTCCTGGTTCCCTAATTTTAGGTCCTTGATAAATCGCCTCTTGAAGGTTCTTTTAATTTTTTTGTCGACGGAGGTGTATGAGGGCTTGTTTTTTGCGAGACGAGCTATAGTTTTTATAGGTATCATTTTTGGATACGTGCGACTTTTTGATCACTTTTTATTCTAATATTTGTAGGGCAAAGTGACCAAAAAACAGAAACTCTTGTAAAGTTTTTTACGTTTTTTTTTTTACGCTGTTCACCGCGTGCAATAAATAATATAATATTTTGATACCTCAGGTCGTTACGGTCGTGGCGATACCAAATACATATGGTTTATTATTATTTTTCAATAATAAAGGACTTGATAAGAGTAAAAGGGGGATTGTGTTTTATTTGATTACTTGAAATTTTTATTGTTTTCAAACTTTTATTTTTTTCACTTTTTTTTACACTTTTTTATACTTTTTTTACACTTTTCTTCAAGTCCCACTAGGGGACTTGAAGGTCCAACGGTCAGATTTTTTTTTTCTAATACATTGCACTACCTATCTAGTGCAATGTATTAGATCTGTCAGTCATTCACTGACAGCAAGCCGATTAGGCTTCGCCTCCCGGCGGGGCCTAATCGGCTTCCGTAATGGCAGAGCAGGAGACCATTGTGTCTCCTGTTGCCATAACAGCAGTCGCCAGTCCCGATTGCCTGTCGGGGCTGGCGATCTGCTAGTAACCGCTACGATGCAGCAATCGCTTGCGATTGCTGCATCGAAGGGGTTAATGGCAGGGATCGGAGCTAGCTCCGGTTCCTGCCGTTACAGGTGGATGTCAGCTGTACAGTACAGCTGACTTCGACCGCTGATGACGCCGGATCAGCTCCTGACCCGGCGCCATCTTGCCGGCAGCTACGGAAGCCGATCAGGCTCCGCCGCTGGGCGGATCTTGACCGGCTTCGGTGCTAGGCAGACCGGGAGGCCAGTATTAGGCCTCCGGTTGCCATTGCAGCCACCGGAACCCCGGCAATTTCATTGCTGGGGCTCCGATGAGCTGCAAACACCTTAAGTGCAGCGATCGCGTTTGAGCGCTGCACTTAAGGGGTTAATGGCGGGGATCGAAGCTAATTTCGGTCCCCGACGTTACAGTCGGATGTCAGCTGTAAGATACAGCTGAGATCCGACGATGATGGCACCGACTCAGCTTCTGAGCCGGTGGCAAACATTTGACGTAAATGTACGGCATTTTGCGGGAAGTCAATGCTTTCCATGACATACAATTACGTCAAATGTCGGGAAGGGGTTAAATACTTGATCTGAGATTATATTTCTAATTTTGTTGTCTGATTCCTGCTGAGGTCCAGAAAACAGGAAGTGGTCATATAGGAGCGGATGTGGATATTAGCAAACAATGGGGTAAGGAGACTCGGTATGGATAGTAGGCGTAAGGATTACAAGTTAGCATCCTAAATATTCAGCAGGGTCCCAAAAATAGAGGTGACAAGAGGGAGTCTGCGCCCCTTACTAGACGGAATCCAGAGCGCAAACATAATTTGGGGAGGATTTTGAGTCAGCCCAGAGTTTAAAGGCTAAATTATTTAAGATATCTAAAAGACATGCCAGCACAGAAGCCAAATGGTATATACATAGAGAAGTCGGGAAGGCCTGCACCTCTACTAGTCTTGGAACGGGAGAGAAGAGAAAGCGCCTGACAAGAATCAGAATTCATAAACCAATTAGATATTTCACATGGTAGTGTCTGAAAGACATATAAGAGCTTTGGGAGGGTGCCCATCTTCAGCACACTAATTCTGCCGAACCAAGAGATAGGGAGTTTGGACCAGGCCTAGAAGTCCTTTACCAGTGACTTAAATAAAGGTGGAAAGTTCAGAGGAAAAAGAAAGTCAGGAATCACTGCAAATTGGACTCCCAAGTACGTAATGGAAGCAGATCTCCATTTGAATATAAATACTGAGCAGAGATCTGTGACCTCTGACCGTGGGAGACTAATGTTGAGCATATCGGATTTTTGCAGTACTTGAACTAAAACTATCAAGCTTGTGTAAAATAACCTTTTTCTAACCTGAATTGGTGGGCTGGGGACTCCTGGGCTGAAAAGGGACGAGAGACTTGGGGAAACCCTCAGGAGTCTCAGCTGCATAATTCTCCCGGCTGGAGTAGCTGGCCCAATGAGCACAAGCGTGGTGGTCGGTGTAGTCTTGGACACAGGAACTTCCACTGACACATTTCTGTCCACCAGCGTAGTGCGTGGGGGCATGATATGTGATGTGCGGCTGACGCATTTCTGCCGGATGACGAGAAGAGCGGAAATGTCAAGAATTTTTGGGCGCCATAGTCAAAATGGCGCTGGGCTGTTTAATTTTTCTATTAAAAAAGGAGCCAACCAGACCCAGGGAACAACCGTGGAGGTTCTGCAGTGCTTCTTTTTGCCAAAGCAGCCTGTGACCGGCTATCCTTAAGGCCCACTTTCTATGAATGATATGGGGGAAGGAGCCAGAAATTACCCATCAGAGACTCCGAAGAAGGGGCACAATGTTCATAGAAAGGGCCCTTAAGAAGAACATTAACAAAGAATGCAGTCTTTGAAAAAAGAAGCTGTCAGACACTTATACCAAATCTTTTTGCCCTGTTTGCATAGGTAAACTGGTGATGGAAGAATCCCCTTCCCTAGTCAAGGGTATGAAAATGTTAATTCATTTAGAGGTCCACAATTCTTTTAAGGCCCTTTCCAAAAGAAGCTTATATGCCCAGCACTTCTCCTTGGGGGTCTGACTCATCTTTTTCTGATATCAGAGGGAGTCATGATGAAAGTGAATTGGACTCTGACTCAGACTCTTCTTTATCTTCTGATTCAGATTCCAATTTTGGCAAACCTCTATTTCAACCACAAGATACGGAAAAGCAGCTTAAAGCTATTAGGTGTACCGAAAAAATTGTGGATACCAAAGAGACACATTCAGAACATTATTTTGTTGCAATTGTGCACAGTTAGAAAATGCATATTCCCTATTCATAAAAAAATATTTTGTCTCTAATATAAAAAAGAATGGGAAAAAGAGATTGGAAAACGTACATACTAAAATCGGTTTATCGCAAGTATCCTTTTGACGAAGAAGAAACAACCTTTTGGGATAGACTCCCTTAGATTGATGTGCATATTTCTAAGGTATCCCATTGATCCTGTCATTCCTGTGAGGACGTTTTTTGTTGTTGTTTTTTTTTAAAGACCCGATAGATAAAAAAACAGATGGCTTTCTTAGGAAGGCTTAGGAAACTGCAGCTGCGGCCTTCAGACCAAATATTACTGCTACCTGTACTGCAAGATCATTGCTTATTTGGCAAGATCAATTTAAGGAGCATAAAAAGAATATGGCTGCAAGAGAACAAATCTTGAGTTCCTTGCATACTCTTAAGAAGGCCACAGAATTTATAGCCGATGCCTCTGTAGATGCAGTCAGATTATCAGCCTGCTATCAGGATAGGAGTTTATCTAAACTCTACTCTGACTCATCTACTATTTTGTGTCCTCCTATTTGGTATTTTGCACTAAGGGTATTTATCAAACTGCTAGCAGAGAGGGCGGCCCACATGAGAGAATCCGATATCCCTTTTATTCCATACCTAGACACCTTCCTGATTGTCAGCAGCTTCCCAGATTCTTTAAAAGGAACCCTTTTAGGCCCATTCCACCAGTGCTGTAACTATTTCCCGGGCTGAAGTAGGGAAGTCGTTATAGATCAGAGTTTGTTCTTCCCCATCTACCTTTTACAGACACTACAGACTAAATGGGTGCTAAACTTTCCTTTGGGCGTAAGGTTCTTCCGACAAAGGTCCCATTCTAAGGCTTCTTTTATGGTAATTTGATTTTCTTGATCCCGCAATGAAGAAAATGGTTCACTAAATAAATAACTAAATGCACATAGTATTTTTTTTTTTTTTTGCACTTTTGCTATTATTGTGATGTTATTTCTTGTTTAAACTAATAGTTCACCTTTTTGAGTCTCGGTATTACACTAGGAAGAAAGAGGAGGTGCCCCTTTTTCTATCCAGGTTTCTTGTCCCTAGGGGGAGGTCGAGAAATTCCAGGGAGTAATTATCATATTTCTACAGATATTCTGGAGATGTCCACACTTAACTACCTTTTGGAAAGAACTCTTTTACACTCTTGGCTCCATTACCCGCAACAAACTGCCATCTTCCCCATTGCTATCTCTCCTACTCATCGGCTCATCGTAGATCAGTAGTCACCCATATACTAGTGACTGCAAAGGTTGTCATTGCTAGAAATTGGAAGTCCCACGTTTCCCCTTCACTTCAGTATATTATCAGCTGAGTACAATTTTTTAAAATATTGGAACAATCATTAGTCTATAGGAATAACTCATCCACACAGTATGCTTGCTATTAGAGATCTTGGCAAAGTTGGAAACATAAACTCCTAAGCATTTCCACACTACATATTTGTTCTCTAGACCAGACCACAGTTTGGCAGATTTAAAGGTCCTATTACTGAAGGGTCATTTTAAGAACGACAGAGAAAGAAAAATTTGGCAACTCAACTGATGATAACATTCCAGTGATTGAAACAAGGACTCAATCTAACACCTGGATTTATGAGCCATTACATTGACACACGTCACATCCCCCATCAGACTGACTCCAGATGCCTTAACTACTAA
Organism: Rhinoderma darwinii; assembly: GCF_050947455.1. Classification (NCBI taxonomy): domain Eukaryota; kingdom Metazoa; phylum Chordata; class Amphibia; order Anura; family Rhinodermatidae; genus Rhinoderma; species Rhinoderma darwinii. The sequence goes on along the minus strand of NC_134690.1, from coordinate 366,100,236 downwards.
GTCATCACCTCCATAAGCTCAGTCTTCTTGCCCCAGCTTATCTTAATGATGTATCACCTCATGTACTAATTGTCTTGTGTAACATCTTAAATATTGTGCTCTTTTCTAAGTCATTAATTTGTAAACTTGCCTAAAGAAGTAGCCTGTGTGCTCTGAAAGCTTGCATACATTTTTCTGGTAAGTCAATGAAGGTATCATACCTACAATACTTTTGTCTTTTTTGACAGAAAAGTATTTAACATTGCACATTACGTATTATATTTCCACCTTGCACCTGCTACTTCTATTTCAATGGTTATGCTGTCCTTTTGTAATTCAATTAACTTAAATGGCTTTCTTGGTACCATAGTCTAAACCCCATTTCACTCGACCTCTTCTAGTTGGTAACCTGTCTGTATATCCATTTTTTTGTCAAGATCGCACAATAGAGTTTTAGCTAAAATATTTTTGTGATATTTCAATGTGTAATCAAGCCTTTTCTCATACACAACACCAACCAGTATCTCTGATACATGTCACTTCATTTTGTTATTATGAGCAAGACTACGTTTTAGAGTGAACATACTTTAGCGTGGTTGTCTTGTCATTGATAGTACCAGCTTATTGTGAGCTATTATTATTATTCCTATTGTTCATTACTCTTTCTTTATACTTCCACTCCCGACTTCATTTGGTTTTGCTTTTTCTTTGTTAAATTAGATGTTTTGAAAACCAAATAAAAACGATTAAATCTGAAATACAAAATGAAAATATGAAATATTTGATGCCACAGAACTAATTCCCAGCTCCTGAGCTTTGGTTCGGCGTCTTTATGATTGGCGTTCGCCCTCCACCACTTCTGTGCTATGGATGTCTGTATTGGCTAGAAGTCCACAGAAGTCGCAGCTCTCCCTTCGACGTCCGATCCACAGGAACAATCTGCAAGGATCCAAGTTTGCATAACAGAACTTCAAAGTAAAAGCTGCTTACAGACCGTGCCGACAGGTTTCACCTTGTGGCTTAGTCAAGGGGACTGCGACTTCTGACCAATACAGTTATCCCTAGCTGAGAAGTGTAGGAGCGTGAGCGCCGATGGTAAAGATGCTGAACCAGAGCCAAGCAAGCAGCAGGGACATTGCATAAACTGAACCTGAAATTCCTTATGCTTGCACTTTAAAGGGAACCTGTCACCAGCATTTCACCTATTGAACTCTACTCAGCCCTCGCTGGCCGCTTCTGTCAAATGTTTATTGCTGTTATCCTCTCTCCTAAACACCTCCTCTGACCGTAATAATGGTCTGCAACTGTTTGCGCCTTTTATGGTAATAATCCGGCAGTCTCGTTCATTCCTATTCTTATGCCCGCCCACCGCCAAAAAATGGCTCGCTCTGAATCCCAAAATCTCTTCTGAGATATCGCGCATGCAACCGTCTTGTATAGTCCGATATCCTTCCCTGCTTCGTGCGTTCCTCAAATCTAGTTATTGCGCATGTGGCGCTATGGTGTCCTGTTATGCGCACGCACCAGAACAGGACAAAGATGTGCAAGCGCAGGATTTCGTGTGTGCTTGGGGGAGGTGAGGAGCTGTCAATAAAAAGTATGAAGGCGGGGTAAACTCGGAAAGGCTTGAGGAATAAAGATATGACTCTTTTCTAACGAAGATATGACTCTTATGCTCCTTAACATACAGCATAGGAACACAAAAAAATGTAATACTAAAGGTACAGAGCCTACATATAAGATAATTATAAGTTAAATAAAAACTATTTTTCACCCACTTTCACCAGATAGCTCTGGTTTAATAGGTGAAATGCTGGTGACAGGTTCCCTTTAATTAGAGACTTTAATCCAGGTCCTAGTGGGGCGCAGAGCTCAGAGACTTAATATGTTATTTGTGACTGTGTAGAAATTAGATTGGCGGAAAAACGTCTGATGTCATTGTAGACACGTCTCCTATGCCCTGTTCTGATTTTCTGATTCTGTTTTTAAAATATAAAATGAAGCAACTTTACAAAGATAGTCTTGATTAAAATCATCCTACAAATTGCAATGCAGAGCTTTGTATCTCCATGATTATAGACCACCAGCAAACCCTTGTAGTTGATCCTGCAGTCATATTTTCCTCTGCCGATAGGTTAGCAAGAAGGGGGGGGGGGGTGCTGATGGAAAGTAATAACGTATGACTGCAGGATCAGACTAAATGCCTTTACCTCTTTCACATTTAGACGCGTGTGTATGTATATATATGTATATATATATATATATATATATATACACGTTCAAATCTGTTTAGGGATTAAAATCCAACGTGGAAGAATATTTTGGGTGTTTTTAAAATAATCCTAAATTGTATATAGAAATGTAATATTTTTATACATATCCCTTTCCTATTTTTTTTTTTTTAGTCAACATTGTTTGACTAATAACTTTTCTTATCTTTAGTTAATTACTGTTTAGCTATTTTGTTTAACTGTGCCATGAAAGGGTAAAGAGATTGTTCTTGTTCCTTCCTTCAGGATATTATTGGTGTTCACATTATGTTGATATCAGAGGATTTTTTTTTCCAGATATAAATTGAAAATGAAAAGAATCTACACCTCTGAAGTTTCTATTCTTGCTCATATTTCCTCTGGCTTTGCCTATGACCTTTGCCTTTGAGCTGAATCATGTTTATTTATAAGTTTGACCCGGGCCAAGACCCTTAAGACATGATGATCTCGCTTAAACAATTTCAGTCTGTTTCTCTTAGTGTTCCACAAAATATCCTTATCTAGTGACTTTATTTCAGCATAGCGGGCTCAGCTGCTCATTGGCAGACAATTGCTGAATCCATCTTTAGAATCCTAAACAAAAATGGAGACTCAGCAAGTTATGTGGATGAATAGAATTGTTATTTCTTATGACGTATTCAAAAAGAACATGTGAACGCTATCACAGGGATAAATGTCTTATATGGATTTGAACGGGAAGTCCAGGCTATAAATGAAGAACAGTACGCCGCGCCGGTACATCTAATTATAATTTACTTTAATTGTAAAGCTATGTTTAAAACGGAAGCCACAACGCTCTGCTGGATTTGTGGTAAAAAAACAGATAACACCGGCGCCTGATGGACTTATTGACTTACAATAGGGTCCATCGAGTTCCAGCATGGTGTACGTCAATTTCACGGGATCAGCAACTAAGCCTCTGACGCACGTGTGAACAGATTCTATGTTGCACAGCAGAGTCTATGACAGCGGGCAACTATAAGTATAAACTATATGACAGTATTAATCCACTGTGGTCACTTTCTAATTATTACACAATAAATATTCTTCCTTTCCTGCCATAAGATCATAAAAAAATGCTACTCTAGATGTTATTTAGTTCATATAACTGACCATCCCTTGAAGGATATGGTACAACAATATAGTTAATATTACAGCATTTTTTGGGGAACAAAACATCCCTTTTTAATGAAAAAAAAAAGAAAGTATAAGCCTAGTACTGGGCCTAGCCATAACTAAAAATCTATAACATTCAGTTGGTCCCTAAATCCAATATATTATGCACCAATATTTTTTGCAGTGGACTAGAAGTCACATCTTTCAATATTCTTGCATTTTATTTGTTGATTAAAGTGAGGCATCTTTTTTTATTACCTAAAATATGTTTGTTTGCGGTGGACCACTGTATAGTTGAATGGGGGCATATGGCTACTTCCGACGAATACGCCCACCTATTCTTTCCTGGCGTATACGGTGAACATAGCCTTATATGTATACTTTAACATAAATAACAGTAATTTGTTGCCAGGCTTTTCAGTAGACAACTCCAATCAAAATCACATTGTTATAAAGTAAAATAATCCTTCAATACTTTGTCATGCTGGACTAGTGAATTTTGGTCTTAAAGGAACAGTGTCATCACAAATTATTTTTTTATATGTTAAAGATGTTAGTGCTTTATTAAAAACGTTTATATTCATTTGTGTGTTTATGTTTTACTTTTTCTTATTTTTACACTTTTTCTTCCCTATGGGGGCTGCCATTTTTTGTTCCATTTCTGTCTGTGTCGATTAACGACACATACAGACATGGAATACGGCAGCCACAGTCCCATAGGGACTGCGAACGGCTCCCGTCCCATTGACTTCAGTGTACGGCGTCTGTGTGGGAACTGCGCATGCGCCGCTCCCACACAGTCCAATTCGAAATTGGCGCCGTCCGGCGCCATTTTCCTGTGGACCGGAAGTCGCGGCCGGACAGTAATATTACTACTTCCGGTCGCGGCTTCCGGATTTGTGCACTTGGACCAGCGGCAGCAAACGGAGCGGACGGGCCGGAGGGAGCCGCGGCGGCAGGAGCAGGTAAGAGATTTCAATGTATGTTCGTGTTTGTGTGTGTTTACTACTGTATGTAAACCTACTACACTGTGTGTTAGCTCAAAAAATGGCGACACACAGTGTAGGAGGTTACACCGTTCAAACTCCTCGTTTATCCCGGCACTAGCCAGGATAAAGGAGGGGGGGATGCTGAGAGCTCACTAGAGCGAGGGCTTTTAACCCAATGTTGCAATGCTGCAATTTTGGGAATAGCTCCATCTAGTGACCAAAAATGGGTAGTATTATAAATTAGAATTAATTTATAATATTTCCTGACTATTTCCTGACTCGTGAAAAAAATAAAAAAAATTTGAACAATGTTTAATCACCCACACACTAAATGTTTAATTTTTAAAAAAAAACATGTTTTTCTGGCAACACATTCCCTTTAAAGATGTGATGGCTCTTGACTAGCCAGCGGTTCATTAGCATATTTGGCAAAGAAACAACCAGGGAGGCATATAACAGGAACTGGGGGATGGACTAGAAATAAAACAAAAGCACCACTGGAGTCCAGGAGACAGCAGTAGTAAGGGGAGACTGATGGTTCACTTTTTGGGACCTATTGACAGGTCCTGTTTAAAGATCTGTCACACAGCTTATTGCGTTGTCCACCATAAATATTATTATTTTTTTAAATACTGCTGCTCCATATCCCCTATGCATATAGTTCCTTAGCTCTAAAGTCTTCCCTGCTATGCAATTGTATCTACTGATTACACATGGGATTCTCTGGGCTTAGAGGATACAAGACTTTCAGTTGATTTTAGATAAAAATTTAATTGGGAACTTCTTTTGTCAACCGCTGAATTAGCACTATTATAATAGGTTTTCCTCATCTGGAGTAAATAATGCTGTCCCTTGATAATGGATTTTAGGACAGTTAATTGGAGGCTATCAATATTTATTAAAAAATAGTTTTGATTACAAGAAAAATCTAAATTGGATCTTTAAAGTTCTTTATTAAGATAAATACAAACATGTTGAGTTTAATTGACTTCCAAAGAACCAAAAAGATCCATATCCATTTTTCACATACATTTTTTGAAAATGAATAAATGCAGAGTAAAAATTACTGGTCTCTCCTCCCTGATGTGCATGTAGGTGATAGAGGATCTCTGCTATATGTTAAAATAATAAGCAATACTTACCTTTCAATTTAGATTCGATTTTTACTTTGACCTGTCTGATGTAATTGAAAAAGGCCCTTTTACACGGGTCAATTATTGGGCAAACGAGCTTTCACAGAGCGCTCATTCCCGATAACTGCCTTATGTAAACAGGGCAACAATCAGCCAATGAACAAGCAAACGCTCGTTCATTGGCTGATTGTATAGTTTTAAATGCCAAAAGTATCGTTGTCGGCAGCACATCTCCCTGCTGCCGACATGATAGAAATGTATGGGGACAAGCGATCAGAGTAACGAGCACTCATCCCCATACATAGCACCTTGTGAAAGGAGCATACGAACGCCGAACAACGAGCTGTCTCATTGATCGGCGCTCGTTTACATGGCCCACGTTGGGCCGTGTCATACCACCTTTACTGATACAAGGGCAGGTTAAAACTCCAGTTCCCAGCAGGATGCAGTCAAGCCACATTGTTATTTGAGGGAGAAGAGAAGATGCTGGGCAGCCCTTCTGATTTAATAGTATGGGCATGACCAATAGGTTGTTAGCCAGCATGGTGCACGACAGGTAACTGTGTGACTGGCACCTTATAGAAGTATTATCTGCATGCATTTAGAATACTGAGCATCCTAAAGTAAGTAATGGCAGATTGCTAGGATCGCCATTAATTACTGAACAATGGGGTCTGACTGCTGGGGCACCAACAATCCAAATCATGAAGGAGCTGCAGTGCTTGTTTTCCTGTACAGCGGCATTCCTGGCCACCCATTGTGCAGGCAACTACAACACTTTCATTCATTTGAAGGGAGCCCTGTGCAAGAGAAATGCCAAAGGGAACTCTGACACTTTGTTTTACAGGATCGACTGGGGTCCCATAGTTCAAACCTCCACCGATCATATGGCAAATACCAGCAATATCTCATGAAATTTTTTTATGATGGGTAATATCCTTTTAAAAGTTTTCTTTACAGGGCTCAAAACCCTTTTAAGGACAGAGAGTAACTGCACTTTCAGCAAACTTTTGATATGAGACATATCAGAAGTTTTAAATGTTTTATGTCCAAGCGCTGCAACCCCCACTGTCGCTGAAATGAAAGTGCAGAAACGCCCCAGCTGAGCGCTATGCACCTTTGGCTGTGATCTGTGCTCCCTGTCAGGCAGAGGACGGCTCACATAGACGTCCTATGTGAGCTGTGTTCAGCCTGACAGAAAGTGCTTATCACAGGCGAAGATGCAACGCGCTCCGCTGAGCCCTTCTACACCTTCATTTCAGCAATGATGGGGGTCTCAGTTTGCTTTAAAGATGTGCTAAATAGAACCTGTGACCTGATTCCCTTTAATTCAAAGGAACAATCCTTTTACTGAGACACCATTTAAGATAAGCAAATGTACTTACATTCTGGTGTTTTCGGCCACATCCATTACAAACTGGTGCATAAAATCAAGCACACAGCCATGTAATCCCCATAGACTAACATTGCTACTAGTATGATCGTACTGAATAGCTCGGTGATTTTAAACATGGCACTGTCATAGGATGCCACATTTGCTACAAGTCAGTTCATGAAATTTCTGATCTGCTAGATCTGCCCCGGTCACCTGTAAATGTTAATATTGTAAAGTGGAAAAATCTAGGAGTAATAACAGCTCAGCCACAAAGCGGTGGACAATGCATTTTTACATACTTCTGAAGAAAAATGGGTGTTGATTGGCCGTGGCACAGTAGTGCAGTGTTAGGCCTCATGCACACAAACGTAAAAACGCCCGTAATTATGGGCCGTAATTACGGCCTGTAATTACGGGCCCAAAGACTTCTATTGGCCACGGGTACCTCCCCGTATGCTTACGGGAAGGTGCCTGTGCCGTTGAAAAATATAGAACATGTACTATTTCAGGCCGTAATAACGGCACGGGCAGGCCCATAGAAGTCTATGGGGCTCCCGTAATTACGGGTGGCTACGTGTGTGCACCCGTAATTACGGGAGCGTTGCTAGGCGACGTCAGGGGATAGTCACTGTCCAGGGTGCTGAAAGAGTTAAACGATCAGAAGTAACTCTTTCAGCACCCTGGACAGTGACTACCGATCACAGTATAGATCAACCTGTAAAAAAAAAAAGACGTTCATACTTACCCAGAACTCCCTGCTTCCTCCTCCAGTCCGGCCTCCTGGGATGACGTTTCAGCCCATGTGACCGCTGCAGCCAATCACAGGCTGCAGCGGTCACATGGACTGCCGCGTCATCCAGGGAGGTCGGGCTGGATGTCGAAAGAGGGACGCGTCGCCAAGACAACGGCCGGGTAAGTCTGAATGTCTTTTACTTTTACTTCGGAAAGGGCTGCCCCTTCTCTCTATCCTGCACTGATAGAGAGAAGGGGCTGCCGATTAGTGCAGTGCAATTTCGCAGCGAAAATGTGCCCGTAAATACGGGTGGAATACTGTTGACACCGGACCCGTATTTATGCCAGTATTTACGGGAGGAAAAAAATATGTTTGTGTGCATGAGGCCTTAAGAACTAGTGTTTTTCAGCACTGGGAATATGGGTTTGAATCTGGGGCATTTCATGGAACTTTTTTTACCCCTATGTTTTTATGGAGTTCTTAGATTTTCCACTATCCTAGGAACTTACCGTTAGAGGTTATACACATGGTCTAGGGGAGAATATCTCCGTAAAACTGTGCTGTACAAAGGCACCATACAGTGGCACACAGAGTGCCTACTGCTGAGTACTTCAAAATTGCAGAGATTCCATGAGGCTCTGTAAAGCCTCCATGCTCATTACTCTACCACAGCTTAGTAGTTTGGCTCTAGAGAGACTCTGTGTGTCTCTGTACAGCCTCTGTGCACATGGCTCCGCCACGCCTCATTAGTTCGGCTCCGTAATTTGGAGCTGCAGAGACTCTGTATGCTTCTGTACAACTTCCATGCATTTGACTCCGCCACAGATCAGAAGTTCGGAGTCCCTGTGCCTCTGTACAGCCTCCATGCGCGTGGCTTTGCCACAGCTCAGTAGTTTGGATCTTCAGAGACTCCGAGTGTGTTTACACAACCTTCATGCACATGCCTGCGCCTCAGCCATAGCCATTTGACATCCTATGAAATTGGCCTTGTTATATGACATAGATAAATTAGATTATTAGCCTCAGTAGGGACAGGAAGTATTTTGGATGAATATAATGCAACTTCAGCATTGCAGAATATGTTTATGATATATTCAAAATAGAAAATAAAGAATAATTTGTCTGGTTTTATAGGGGAAATGAGCAAGCCTGAAGGCGCCTATGACGCTACTTCTATTAACCTATTTCTAACCTTTATTTGCCAGTGGTTACAAACTATTTAGTAGCAAAGAAAATTATATGGACTTTTTTTTTAATAATTAGCTTTCCTCAAGAGTTTGCAACATACATTAAAAATGATAATAACCTTTAGAATTTCATCAATATGAAAAGGAACTAATGACAATATCATTCATCTAATCCTCTCAGGAATGCAAAGGCATATTAGTTACTATCAGACAAAAATAGAAGTATAATTTAACATTTATTTGAAGTAAATTAAATGGGACAAACCACACCAACTAAGCGGGATCTTAAAAAGGACCTGCCACCTCTACTGACATGAATGTTTTAGTAAAAAAAAAAATATTTTATAGAAACAGCGCCTCTATTGCCCATGGGCTGTTTGGTACTGTAACTCAGCCTCATTTATTTAAATTAGGAATTAACTGCAATGTTAGACACATCCCATGGACTACAATGGCGCTAATTCTAGAAAAAAAAACTTTTTTAACATTGTACAAGTTAAATTAAATTAAAATAAAGTGTTCACCAAAATCAAGTCGAGAGAGGATTTTGTTACGTCCTATCGTTGAGACATTTTTTAGACCAATTCACCTGCAGACTCCTGTTGATATACATGAATGAACATAAAGTCTCTAAACTATTACCTGACTATTAATACACTCTTAAACATTGAAATTGCAAAACCAAGAAGGAAAAGTTTGGGGATTTTGAAAATCAAAGGATTGATAGAAATGTTAATGATATGCAAATGATAAAGAAAATGGAAACAAAATATTCCAAACTTCTTGATTTATTCAGTATCGAATATGAGCACCACGTCCAGAAATACATCAATGAGGTTATTAATGATTTTCTGAGGAATGTTATATGAATGTAATTGGGCATGCAAATAATCAAGATTGGCTGCTGGCAGCTCCCTTTGCAATTGCCAACCAATGATGTCCCAGATGTGCTTGATGGGAGACAAGTCCAGAGACGCTGCAGGCCAGGGTTGTACGTTTAGGCCTCGCAGGCTGCTCACAGTAGCACGAGCAACATGCAGCCTGGTGTTGTCCTGTTGAAAAGCCTGATGTTGTCCTGTTAAAGCATGGCTTCTGGGACACTGGAGAAATGGTCGTACCACTGGTTCCACAACCAAATTAATGTAACGCTAAGCTGTTAGTACCTGAAATGAAGACTAGAAGGATCGGTGTGATGTTACCTTGTGAAGGCCACTTCATGGTGTTACGCACGTGGTCTCCAGACCAATTTTCGGTTATCATTGCATCTGAGACAAAAGCGGGATTCATCACTGAAGAGGATAGACCTCCATTCCAGCCTCCATTGCTGTCTTGCTGTGCACCATGATAGCCTTTGAGCGCGGTGGCATGTGGTCAATGCAACACTTGTAGCTGACGTCTGGCTGGTAGACCAATGTCGTGCAAACGCCTTCTGATAGTTTGGTTCAACACTGGTAGCCGCCCTATGCTTGGGATGTGACGTCCAATTTCACTTGCAGTACAGAATGGATCACTACGCGCCATTCTTCCAATCGGATGATCCATCTGTGCAGAGGTTTAACTCTGCGCATCTCTTGCTGTCACCCCCATTCGTCGTTATTCTCCCAACCTCCGGGACACGCAACATTGAACAGTGGTGACATCTTGGCATAGGCGCGTAGCGATCTGCCTGAGTGATAAACCAAGGTCTCTCAGTTCAAGGATTCTGTCCCTCTGAGTTTGCGACTAGTGACAATAACTGGCACGTCGACGAACAAAAGGCATCGCACAATCTTCCCACACCACTTGATCCCATTTTTTAGGTACATGTGGCTGAAAAAACGTAGCTTTCAATCTGGCTTTTAGGACCCTGCCACAGATGGAGCTAGGTGCTTGGAAATTTGATCATTTGCAGATCTTAGCGCCACCTTCTACTTCCTTGATTTGCATAATCTTACGCTTGCCCTTCTTGCTGTTGCAATTTCAATGTTGAGGAGTGTATTAATGACATATTCATGTAAACTAGTGTGTAGATTTATGCCACCAAACAAGTTTTCACATGTGGAAATATATTTCATACATATACCTGCCCTATAGAATCCTCGCAAGGTTACAGGACCTTGTTTACTAGGGTCCTGCCATTTTGCAAGACTTCAGTGTCAACATTGGAAAGGATACTCGAAACGTCCTGGCGTGGCTTTGCAGCAAATTTGCTGTTTAGGTCGCCCTACTGGGGGAAAGTAGAAAAGAAAATAGTAAGTAGCCTTATTACACACTCAGAAAATGCATGAAACACTGTTATATATTATTGTGCTTTCTATAACTCTTGTACTATGTGGACACCATATGTACTACTGTGGTCTTCAGTACAGGGATTGCAAGTGTAGTGTTTTGATACTTCAAGTGTGATCTATTTGATTTTTTTTCCTGTTTTTTCCCCATATTAAAAATTTCTAAAAGATCATATAAGTCAAAATGCAGCGATCTAAGGTTGAGACAGTAGAATATGAAGCTGGCTGTATTGTGAAGTACCATGTTTCCCTTGAGATTGCCAACAATTTGGTGACTGTGAGTCAGTAATCATTAGGGTAGCCATGCAAAATTTTAGCAGATATTTCCCATGCAACACTGAAATTTATGTAATTATATAGTGCCATAACTTGTCCTGTGACATTATTGATAATTCTGTCTTATATTCTTTGGAAAAGAATGTCTGGGCTGATTAGTATTTCAGGGTGCAAAAAAAAAAAAAAAGATTTTTGTTCCTACGGAGCAGACAACAAAGCCTGCGAGATGTAAGTTTTTCATTAACATTTCAGGAAGGCATACACAACATAGCACTATAAATAAAAATTATCTAAACTTCTTCTAAGGTCATGTAGAAAACATAAAACAGGAAATTAAATGGACATTAAGAATATACTTAGTAAATTTAGAGGGTTGGAAAGCCTTGGACAGCCTCCAAGGGAAATATATAACTTCTTCCTGTAACAGTGAAGGCTTTTTCTAATTAAAAAAATATTTCTTACTGTCTCCCAAGTAGTTATGTTTTGCCACTTGGACTTGAGTAAGCTTTCAGGCATACCTTCTGTGATATATATACTATTTGGGCAAAGACATAAAATTATTCTCTTTCAATTTTCACTAAACATTGGGAATTAAATTATTTTTCCTCAGGCAAAAAGCAGTAACAAATTTTTATGCTCGCTATAAAACTTAAGTTAGTAGCAAAGTTTGGGATGGAAGCTGCTTACTAATAGGAATAATGCATATTTGGCTATTGTCAGTGGTTTTTACTTACAGTGCTTTGAAAAATATTCACCCACCTTCTGGATACAAATTAAATTACAGATTAAATGATTGCTTCATTTATTAAAAGTTTTTTCCCCACCATTATACGTTATATCATATCACTACTAAGTTACTGATCAATAAGATCTGACCGCTGGGTATGACAAAGGCCATATGGCCCCTTCATATTTTCTCTCTACACATTGCTGCTCCTGAACACACTGTGCTAAAAAATATAACTCAGCCCCATTCAAGTGCCTACATATTGCCAAGTCTTCAGTGGAAAGAAAAAAAAAAACCTAAGGGGCCACTGTTCTTTAAAGGAAAGGTGTCATGATTTTGTTTTTAAATTAATTAATGTGTTTTTATTTAATAACATTTTATATATACTTTATTTATTTTTTCACATACAGTGCTTTTTTTATTAACACTTTTTTAATTCACTGGGGGCTGCCATGTTTTATTTCATTGGTGTATGTGTCTCTTAATGACACGTACACAGATGGAATATGGCAGCTAAAGGGCATAGGACATTACGAACGGGACCTGTTTGTTACATCCTTTGCTTGTGCCGACTGGCTCTGTACTGCACATGCGCAGTTCAGAGCAACCCAGCATAGAAGCTGGTTTGTAGGGGGAAAGTCTGCGCCATTTTGGAGAAGACCGGCTGCAGGTAAGGGCAGGGGGGTTTGTGTGTGTGTGTGGTGCGGTTGCATGTTTGGGGGGTTTGTGTGTGTGGGGGGCACTCGCTGTTCTTTCAAAACAGCTGATTTGCAGTTATGAAGGATAAGCAGTACACAAGCGCCACTGATCCTTCACAGCCGCTTATCAGCTGTTTTGAAGGTTCAGCGGCGAGCACAGCTGCTCCGTCGAGCCCCCCCCACACACAAACTCCCCCATTTCTGTGTTCTGGAGAAGTTGCTTTACAAATGTTAGGGTGCTTTTTCTCCTTCATTTGATAAGAAAATGAAACATTTTGACCTAAAGCTACGTCTTGTAAAAATTAAATTTTTCATTTTCACTGCCCAATTCTAATGAAATCTATGAAACACCTGGGGGGTCAAATTGCTCACTACACTCCTAAATTAATTCCTCTAGGGGTGTAGTTTCCCAAATGGAGTCACTTTTGGGGGTTTCCACTGTACTGGTACCTTAGGATCTTTACAAATGTGACATGTTGCCAAGAAATCAAACCAGCAAAAACTGTACTCCAAAAGCTAAATGGCGTGCCTTCACTTCTGAGTCCTGCCACTTGCCCAAACAGCAGTTTATGAACACATGTTGGGTATTTACGTACTCTGGAGAAGTTGCTTTACAAATGTTGGGGTGCTTTTCCTCATTTATTTGTTGAGAAAATGAAAAATTTTGAACTACTGCTACTTCTTATTGGAAAATAATGTAATTTTTAATTTTCACTGCCCATTTCTAATAAAATCTATGAGACACTTGTGGGGTCATAATTCTCGCTACACCAGTAGATTAATTCCTTAATGGGTGTAGTTTGCCAAATGGAGTCACTTTTGGGTAGTTTGCACTTGTACTGGTACCTAAGGGGCTTTGCAAAAGCGACATGGTGCAGAGAAACCAATCCAGCAAAATCTGCTCTACAAAAGCCAAATGGCACTCCTTCCCTTCTGAGCCCTGATGTGTATTCATAAAGTAGTTTATTACCACATATGGGGTATTTCCGTACTCTGGAGAAGTTGCTTTACAAATGTTATGGTGCTTTTTCTCCTTCATTTGATGAGAAAATGAAACATTTTGACCTAAAGCTACATCTTGTAAAAATGTAATTTTTCATTTTCACTGCCCAATTCTAATGAAAGCTATGAAACACCTGGGGGGTCAAATTGCTCACTACACCCCTAGATGAATTCCTCTAGGGGTGTAGTTTCCCAAATGGAGTCACTTTTGGGGGTTCCACTGTACTGGTACCTTAGGAGCTTTACAAATTCGACATAGTGAAGAAAAATCAAACCTGTACTTCAAAAGCTAAATGGTGCGCCTTCCCTTCTGAGTCCTGCCGCTTGCCCAAACAGCAGTTTATGACGACATGTTGGGTATTTCCGTACTCTGGAGAAGTTGCTTTACAAATGTTGGGGGGCTTTTCCTCATTTATTTGTTGAATAAATGAAAAATTCTGAGGTAAAGCTACATCTTATTGGAAAATAATGTAGTTTTTCACTTTCACTGCCCAATTCTAAAGAAATCTATGAAACACCTGTGTGGTCAAAATGGTCACTACACCACTAGATGAATTCCTCAAGGGGTGTAGTCTCCAAAATGTGGTATTTTTTTGGGGATGTTTCCTTTGTTTTTTGCACCACAAGACCTCTTCTAACCTGACATGGTGCCTGAAATATAATTTAAGAAAAGGAAGGCCCTAAAATCCACTAGGTGCTCCTTTGCTTCTGTGGCCTTTGTTTCAGTCCATTAGCACACTAGGGCAACTTGTGGAAGGGGTGCAGTTTTTAAAATGGGGTGATTTGTGGGGGTTCCTAATATATAAGGCCCTCAAAGCCACTTCAGATCTGAACTGTTCCCTAAAAAAATAGGCTTTTGAAATTTTCTTGAAAATGTGAGAAATTGCTGCTAAACTTATAACCTTTGTTATGTCCTAGAAAAATAAAAGGATGTTCAAAAAAATTATGCCTACATAAAGTAGACATATGGGAAATGTAACTATTTTGTGTGGTATAACTATCTTTCTTACAAGCAAATACATTTAAATTTTGGTGTTTTTCACAAAAAAATATTGAATTTATCGACCAAATTTTTTCACTAACATAAAGTACAATATGTCACGAGAAAACAATATCAGAATCGCTTGGATAGGAAAAAGCATTCCGAATTATGACCACATATAGGAACACATGTCAAATTTTAAAAATGAGGCTCAGTCATTTAGCCACAAATGTGGCTGCGGCGGCAAGGAGTTAAGATAGCTGTCAGACGAACGATCGTTCAGCCGACAACCATTCCTCCTGACTTACCCATACACATTCATCCTCGGCTGAGCGCACATGTGTTTTAAACAGGGAGTAAGTAGTGAGAAAGCTGCTGCCAGATTCCTCTGGCAGTGTTTTATCTACTTGCAAATAAAAGGATTGGAGATGTTGAAATTCAACAGATACCACACACATTAGATAGTCAGCCGATCCCGCCGAAATCGGGTATGTTCCACTAACAAACATCTAATGTGTATGGCCACTTTAAGAAACAGTATATCTCTCACATAATAACTGGTTCCTCTACCCTAGGGCCCTATTCACACGACAGGGATTGCTGGCCGTGAGACGGCCGTTCAAAAATTTCCGTCACATGGCCGCAGTAGGAACAATAGACCCCAAATAGGGCTATTCACATGTCCCAGTTTTTGACAGCCCGGTAAACTGGGCTGTCAAAAAATGGGACATGCCCTATTTTCGGCCATTCTCCCGGCCGCACAACTCCCATAGAAGTCTATGAGGCCGTGTAATACACAGCCAACACTTGAATGTGTTCCGAGTGATGTCTGTGTCTTCCACCGCTTCCAAGGTCGGAATGGCAAAAACTCCTCACATGCACTCTGCGCTGTGAGGAGGAGGAGAGACCTCCTCCTCACAGCGCAGAGTGCATGTGAGGAGTTTTTGCCATTCGGACCTTGGAGAAAGCGCTGTATACAGGTGGGATGTGTAGCGCTATATAATGGGGGGGCTGTATACAGGGGTACTGTGTGACGTTATATAAATGTGGGGCTGTATACAGGGGGGCTGTGCATCGCTATATAAATGGGGGCTGTGTAGCGCTGTATACAGGGGGCTATGGGACACTATATACAGGGGTGTGGTGTAGCAGGGGATGTGGGGCACTGTATATAGTGGTGTAGTGTGGCAGGGGCTGTGTAGTGTGGTACTATCTACAGTGGGCTGTGTGCCACTATATACAGAGATGTGTATATACAGAGGGCAGTGTTTGGCATTATGTGGCACTGTGGCATTCTATCCAGAGGGCAGTGTGTGGCATTATGTGGCATTATATCCAGAGGGCAGTGTCTGGCATTATGTGGCACTGTGGCATTATATACAGAGGGCAGTGTGTGGCATTATGTGGCACTGTAGCATTATATACAGGGGGTAGTGTGTAGCATTATATCCAGAGGGCAGTGTGTGGCACTGTGGCATTATATACAGAGGGCAGTGTCTGGCATTATCTATATGGGGCACTGTGGCATTATCTATTACACATATGGACTATCCCTAATGATAAAGTGAGTCAGTACCTCCCTGAGAGTCAGGGACAGCTGGAGTGATCTGTACCATGATCGGTACTGTAAGGAAGCGGCATGGGAGGAGATTGCCCATCACATGTACCCGGAGGAGTGCTCAAGAGGACTTAAGGCAAGGGAAGCAGTCGGTAAGTACAGATGGTTCTGCTAGTTCCCCATTTTCCTCCTATTGCGGCTGCACATATTCGGCATGTGGAACATGTTCACTACTTTTTTTAACCCTTGATGTATTTTCTTCACACAACATATTATGTTAAAAAAAAGTTACTAAATTTGTTTTTATCCTTTTTTTATAGTAAAAAAATTTAAGGCACAGTGGTCAAACACTCGTGATCAGATCAAGAAAGACTTGCGTAAGCAAGGAAAGAGTGGGGACGCTTGAATTTATGCACCCAGTCATGGATCTGCGGCCGTAGTTCTATTATTATATTTTTAGGAATGTTGTTCATTAGCAAAGTACATTTTGGTTGTTAGCATAGTGCAGGTATTGGTTTACATTGCGATATGCTAACTCCAAAATGCCCATTTGGTTGTTATCATAGTGTGTGGAGTGGTTTACGGCTTAGTGCTGGTTGAAATGTATGATATATGTCTACAAATTTGAACATATTTATATCTTTAATATTTTCTTTATGTCTTATTTAACTAATAAAAGATCAACAGATAATCTCATAGATGAGCCTGAAGTGGGTCACTCAGACGCGGAAGAGGCTCCTGATTCTGATGTCACCAACATAGGGCAGAGTGAGGATGTCACGGAGGTCTTTGCAACACCAGAGACAGAAGCAAGGCTGGGAACATCATCAACTTGACAGAATGTCTCAGGAGGGGGTCAAGACGTAGACCTCGCCAGCCTGCCCCTGATGCTCCAGCAATCAAGGCACTTATAGATGCCAAGGTGCTGGAGCATCTAATCCCGCTGGAGAGTCGCATCAAACTACAAGCGGCATCTCTAATAGATCCTTTCACACCACCTAATAACCCTGTCCCCATTGTGAGGGCAATACAGGTCTGTAACAATCTCTCTGATGAATCCGTATTTGGCACAGCACCAGCAGCAGCGTCTGCCCATTGGGACTCCTCCCAAAGCTTGTTTAGCCAGGACCACTACATGCAATCTCCTACTCTTGTCCGTCCGGGCTATGCAGCAGGCCATTCTTATGACCAGCATGTCCCTGTTAACTACAGTGGACATTTCAGTGGACCTTCAACTGGCCATTCTTTTAGTGCAACCTCCACCGTGCTGGCATTTACTCTGGCAGGGCCATCATCTGGCCCTGTATTCACGTAAGCTACGCCATCATCTGGCTTATCCAGCACTTTCATTAACCTTTTGAGCCAGGACACGAATGATGGAGGTCCCTCACAAAGCCGGCTTAATGTATAATGTTAAATTGATAAAAAAATTATATTTCTTTATTGCACCATGTTGGCGCATTTGCACTTTCGTTTTTGTTAGTGTATTTATTCAATTTTTTTTATCTAACTTAAACTTCGTCAGTGATTTTTAACTTAAAGTTTCATGGGAGTGTGAGATTATTTTCTTTACATAGAGGAATTTGGAGAACATACTCTCAAAATTACTCTGTGTCAAGAAAACCTAGTAGTAGCCAACCCACTCACAACATGTTTGAATTTAAAAAAATTGATTGTGATCATTGTGTGTTACTTGTAAAGTATTTGTAGCCAGAAGGACTCCTCAAAATCCTTTACATATATAAATTATTATTTATGCTTGCACAGAAGTTTAGACAGAGGATTTTGAGGCAATCCTCTGGCTGAATATCCTGCAAATCCCTGTGTGCGACCATAAAACATAGAATGTGGCTATGTAATAATTGACAGACTTTGGGACACACAGTTTAGTTGTTAAGGAAACACACACAGACACTTTAATAATTTTATTGGCCAAATTTTAGATATTAATAATGTCAGAAAATAAAAAATGTGAATCAAAATGTAGTCCACTATGGATTGCAATTCTAATATTTATTAAATATAAAAATACAGTAACAAAATTTGGGCAAAAATAATAAAGCTCACAAGCCCACGTCAAGGGTCCTTAAACAAGCTAATAACGTTAAACTAACTAAACATATAGCAGAAAAGGTAATGCCCCAAACATTACACAACTCAATCAGATGTGTTCCTGCTGCCAGGGAACAGAACCCTCCGGGGTCAAGAAATATTCGGCAAACAAGTCCCAGGCCAGACGATTTATGTCTTCTATGAGGTGTGTGGTCCAAAGGTACATTAGAAGGGGGAAACTGATGCTCCACATCTATGTCAAAGGTGGCATCGTGAATGCGGACAAAGTTGTGGAGCGTGACACAGGCTTGGATAATCAAGTCCACATTCTCGGGATTTATCTGAATAGGAGAAAGAAACACCCTCCACTTGTTGGCAAGGATCCCAAAAGCGCATTCCACATACTGACGGGCCCTGGTGAGACGGTAATTGAAGATACTCCTCCAGGTGTCCGATCCTCGTCTGGGAAAAGGAAGCATCACATGCCGTGTAAGTCCAAATCCCTCGTCTTCCACAATGGCAAAGGGGGCAGATGGTCCAGGAGACCCGGTAAGGGTGCGGGCTTCAGTTAGGGATAACTGGTTGTTAATAAGCCGCTGACCCATTCCGGAAGCCCTGAAGACGCAAGCATCCGCAGTGCTCCCATAGGCTCCAATATCCACAATCACAAACCGGTAATTGCTGTCAGCCAAGGCCAACAACACCACTGAGAAAAACGTTATAATTGTAGAAACGGTAGCCAGAGTTAGACAGTTTCTTAATACGGATGTCTTTTCCATCCAGCGCCCCTATGCAGTTAGGAAACTGCACGACTTACTGAAAACCATCAGCGATCCGTAGCCAGTCTACTAGGGTGGGTGCAGGCATCACAATGTCCTTGAGGGTAATCCAGATGAGCCGGCAGATGGAACGGATTATCCCTGTGATGGTGGAAATCCCCAAAAGGAATTCAAAGTGCAGGGAAGCAAAAGTGTTGCCGGTTGCAAGGAATCTGTGAATTTTTTTTTAAAATAAAACAATAGTACCTGTATATAATCCATTACAAAATACACTATGCTTTCCTCTGTACTGTCCGCTCTGTGGGGGCACTTGGGGGACATTATACTGTGTGTGGGGCACTAAAGGGGCCATTATACTGCAGGGTGTGCACTAAAGGAGATAATATACTGTGTGGGGGGCACATTATACTGTGAGGGGGCAGTAAAGGTGGCATTATACTGTGGGGGACATTATAGTGCGTGGTGGCACTAACCGAGGTATTATGTGGGGCTTACTAAAGGGGACATTATATTGTGGAGGGGGGAACTAAGTGACATTATACTGTGTGGGAGCAGTGAAGGGGCATTAAAGTGTGTGGGGGCACTAAAAAGGGCATTATAAAGGGCACCATTTGTCTTAAAGCCGGGACTGAAAGGACCAAACGGGCAACCATCAACTGACTCATTGATTGGCGCTCGTTTGTACGACCCATATCGGCCAGTGTGGACCCTTTTAGTGCAAGAATAGTGTAATTTGCTTACCTCAAAGTCACGATGAGCTGCTCTTCTGAAGAAATAGAACACCTCATGTTGGTCTGCTTGAGGGTGAGACCAGCCTGTAGCAACTCCAGTAGCCTGTCAAACGTAGGGATGGACATCCAGCAGAATGCATGAAATTTCTCTGGGTGCTGTTGCAGGTCCTGGTATAGAGTGTGGAATTTCCCTTCCAGGAACGCTGAGACACAATGGGGTTTACCTAGTACCGCCGACGCTTCCACCTCGGTTCTTCAGCCAAAGCTGCAGCACACGGTTCAAAGTTTGTGAGGACATGTTAGCAAATACCAGAGAAAAGGCAAGAAACTAATGCAAGGAAGCTGAGGGATCAGATAAAGCTCTATATACTCTGAAAGCAAGAGAAAATGATGACTGGCGATTATGTGACCTTCCTATGGGTGTTTTTAGTGGGCTGGCAACAAAAAAAATTGACAAATGAAATTCATTAGTTTTTAAAACGGACAGGGAGTAGTAACAACGGATGTAAAACGGATCAAAATCGGCCGTTAAAAACGGAAACACGGCATGGAACGGAAACAGAACGGATGCAAAATGGATGCAAAACGGAAAACAGACCAAAATAGCCATTTTTATCGGCCGACACTCAGACCCTGTCGTGTGAATAGAGCCTAACATCTATTTCAAGTTTTATCTGTTTGGAGATAATGGCTACCATTGTGGTTTGTCGGAGTGACAGAGCCATATGAAAGGATTTGTAAGCCTTTTCAGACTGATATATTTTAACACCTTTTTTTATTATAAGGTTAATTTTATAGTGAAGTTTAGATCTTTAATACATACCCGTTGCTTATATAGTGCCAACGTATTCCACAGTCCTGTACAGAGATGTCATCACTTATATCAGATTTGATGTGAATGACTGCTATCAAGCTATAGGAAATATTTGTTGGTGCCCACTTTAGTTCATTCAAAAACTCCTTTAATAGGAAGAGCAAAATGTTTCCAATTACCGATGCAGATCATGTGACCTACCTACACTTGCTATTTGCAGGATAATGACCAATCACATGTTATTTGTCATGTGATTTGCTAAAACCCAGGCTAGGGGAAAACAAGTTGGGAGTCCTTTGCACCCAGGATTCCTGGTTGTTACGCAAAATGAGATGATTTCCAGCATCCTAAAAAAAGTCTTAGGTGAAGAAAACGTGACAGATCTTTTTTAAAGAGGCTCTGTCACCAGATTTTGCAACCCCTATCTGCTATTGCAGCAGATAGGCGCTGCAATGTAGATTACAGTAACGTTTTTATTTTTAAAAAACGAGCATTTTTGGCCAAGTTATGACCATTTTCGTATTTATGCAAATGAGGCTTGCAAAAGTACAACTGGGCGTGTTGAAAAGTAAAAGTACAACTGGGCGTGTATTATGTGCGTACATCGGGGCATGTTTACTACTTTTACGAGCTGGGCGTTGTGTATAGAAGTATCATCCACCTCTCTTCACAACGCCCAGCTTCTGGCAGTGCAGACACAGCGTGTTCTCCAGAGATCACGCTGTGACGTCACTCACAGGTCCTGCATCGTGTCAGGACACATCGGCACCAGAGGCTACAGATGATTCTGCAGCAGCATCGGCGTTTGCAGGTAAGTCGATGTAGCTACTTACCTGCAAATGCTGATGCTGCTGCAGAATCAACTGTAGCCTCTGGTGCCGACACGATGCAGGACCTGTGAGTGACGTCACAGATCTGCACTGCCAGAAGCTGGGCGTTCTGAAGAGAAGTGGATGATACTTCTCATCAGAAAGCCCAGCTAGTAAAAGTAGTAAACACGCCCCGATGTACGCACATAATACACGCCCAGTTGTACTTTTACTTTTCAACACGCCCAGTTGTACTTTTGCAAGCCTCATTTGCATAAATACGAAAATGGTCATAACTTGGCCAAAAATGCTCGTTTTTAAAAAATAAAAACGTTACTGTAATCTACATTGCAGCGCCGATCTGCTGCAATAGCAGATAGGGGTTGCAAAATCTGGTGACAGAGCCTCTTTAAGGATGAAATGTGGCATAAAACGGTGGCAATCCTATAATTTTTTTGTCATTCTTTTCCATTATACACATTAAGTTGTTATTGTGTAAAATATTTTTTAATATGGCTTTATCTATATTACAGGAACATGCTGGAATACTTTAGAATACTTTAATTCAGTGGGATAACAAGCATAACCGTCACGACTCAAGAACTGTGATCAGAAGAACTGAAAAGAGTTCCCGGCAATTCTTCCACTTTGTTTGCCTGAAGGAAAAATCTCTTTATGTTTAGTGAAAATTTAAATAGGGAAATTTGCTGTCTTTCCCTAAACACAATACAGAATAGAAGCAGTTTTAGGTTTTCACTTGGTTTTTAACATAAGAAACATATCTGCTTGGTAGATTGGTTTAAGACTTCGATATAATAAGGGATAATATTTATTTTGGAGGCTGTTCCTTTTAGATCACTAAGAACATTCTCTACTGATAATACACAATACACATTGAGCTTCTATCATTCTTGAGTCTCAATGTAAATAATAACATGATATTCCGAAAATCTTTAACAAGATTTCGTGATCAATTTGTTCCTGTTCTTAGAGAAAATCTGTCAGCTGCCTACACAATATTTCTAAGAAAATGCGTAAGCAACACATGGGTAAAATGACACAATTATAACAGGCAAAGTGTTCATAATAAATCATACCGGTAAAGTCAGAGGAAACATTATCAAAAATTTTTACAGCAGCATTCATAAAGATAAAAACCTTATTAACACTTTCATAACTGGGGTGTTTTGGACCTTGAAGCCCAGAGCAAGTATTACCTTTTGGAACATGGCACCCTAAAGATATGTTGTTTTTTTACTCAGACTACCCAAATATTTATTTTTTCACCGGGCACATAGGACTTTCTTATTGGATACTTTTTTGTATCTTTTATCATATTCTCCTATAACATAGTTGTTTCAATAAATAATATTTACCTAAAAAATCAATCCACTAATTCACTTAAAGAGAACCTTTCACCTCCCCAAACATGTGCAGCTGAGTTCAGCATGTTATAGGAAAGGCTTCACAAACCCTGTCTCACGTAAAATTATTTTTCTAACTCCCTCCGTTATTTACATATCGGTGCCGTTATATTTGGCGCCCGATATGTAAATAAGCCCCTGAACAGTCAATGGGGCGTTTCTAACTAACTAAAATGCAAGGGGGCATGATGTCTTCACTCTGACACTGTCCAATCAGATGCGGACAGTGTCAGGGCGGCTTGCGCTGTGTTCTCTCCCAAGAGAACACACACAGACTTGGTGGTTGTGCTGCAGATAGCGTGGGCGCGCCGTGCACGACCGTTCGCGCGCACATCATCGGATGTAAGTAGATCTCCTCGTCTCTGCTAATCCTCCTCGTCTCTTCTCGTTCCATGGCGGCGGGAGTGGTGACGTCGATGTGCGTGCGAACGGCCGTGCGCGCATGCTATCTGCAGCACAAACACCAAGTCTGTGTTTGTTCTCGCGGGAGGGAACACAGCGCAAGCCGCCCTGACACTGTCCACAGCTGATTGGACAGTGTCAGATCGAAGACATCACGCCCCCCTGCCTTTTAGTTCATTAGAAACACCCTCTGGCACCACTTTATGCTGTCCTTAGATAGGGCAGCATAAAACTGTTGACAGATTCTCTTTATCCTGTACATTTTGGGCCTTTTACTTCTGCTTTTGTTTTGGAAAAGTAATTTTTTTAATGATTGTGCTGAGTGGGTAGAGTCTGCTTGGTGTGGAGGCCAAGAAGTGAACTGTGAGCATAACATAACTATTAAGAGGTCTCCCTCTGCTTTTCTCTATTCCCTGTCACAGCATGAGTCTCAAACCCAGGATGAGGGCGGAGAGATAATAACATGATTCTCTCCTCCTCCTCCCCTCTCACAGCATAAGTTTCACACAGATACTTAGGGAAAGATACTGCGGCAGCTGCGCCCTCTTCTCCGTCTAGTATTTATGGTTTTACACAAGAGGGAAATAGCTAACCTAATGAGGTTTCATGACATTTACAGGAAGCCTGCAGGCAGGAAAAAAACCTAAAAGCTACTGAAGGATGAGTAAGATGCCAATTTTCCTAAACTTCTTGTTGTAAATAGTGCAGCCAGAGAGGGTTACAGAGCTCCATCTTTTAGTGTTATATTTTAGTAAAAGCTGTATAATCATCTCTTCTTCCACATAATAAATTAGATTTATATTTTTGGAGTTTTCCATGTCTTGAGGGAACTGGGTGGTGGAGGTCCCTAGGCAAGATTTCCTTTTGCCCTCACTATAACTTTCCCTGCCTGTATGTTTTACTTAGTTGGAAACAAGTGTCTCAGATCTTCACCACTGTTAGCATTTAATCAATTAAATACCAGTTTCATCAGTTTTAAATACTTCAGGATAAATAAATGGGATGTGGCCACTCTGTTCACTGTTGTGTCCAAGGTCCTTCTCTTCGTGAGTGTGTAACCTGCTTAAAGGGCCAGCACACACCTGGTGATAGGCGCTCAGCCAATGGCTATTTAAGCCTGCTGAGAACATTCTTTTCTTGTCTGAGCAACAATGTTCTTTTGTTACCGAGGTGTATTGGAAAGGTGTTTTTATTGGCGATTTTGGTTTGGCTATTCCTGACTACGCTTATTAATCGCTGCCTGTTCTGACCTATGCCTGTTTTTCCATATTACATGAGCTCTGCCAGCCTAAACCTTGGATGTGTATGACTACTTTTCTGCCTATTGATTTTGGTGCCAAGCTTTGGAAATACCTATCCGCTAGCAGTCAGCTGTTGCTATTGGTGATTACTCTGAGAATGCGACCTGGGGATTTCCTCCAAGAAAGTAAATACCCCTTTGGGGGTGTTTTAAGGTGAAGAATAACAATCAATTTCAGATTACCATTTATCATTGTCAAATAAGGTATGGTACAATACTTGGAAGGGGTTCCTCAAAGGCTATCCAAGAACAGAGAGTGCACAGACACAGCAGAAGTGGTAACCAGGACGGACGAGATGCTGGCTGTTAGAAAAATATATTCCCCACAACAGCCAGCATCTCTTGTCCCTCCTCCTTACCACTCCAACTGTGGTGTGTCGGCTGTGATATGTATATAGCCTGTAGGTCGTTCTCTTTTGTCAGGCTGACCACTTGCTCGTTCACTGAGAGCCAAAACGGGAAGGAAGGCTTTCACTGGTCTTAAGCTCTGTGTCCTGACGCAACCCATCCGGCAGTGTGTGGTTTGCACTATAGGACAGGTTTTGTATTTACTAGCGTGACAGCGACCAATTTTATTAATTTAATTATTACCCCTTAGACAAAACAAATAGAATATTTATAGATAATTTAAATTATTTAGAAATGTATTTATAGAAGTGTATTTTTTAATTATTACCTTTTTTTTTCTTCCCAGGGAACCTCTTTAACAAAGGTTCTACATAGTTGTACACATTTAAGATTAACATCTTTTTATATAATGATCATTTTTAAATACATAAGTTTTCTACTTGCTTGGAGAATTAAAATAAGAGTTTTTAGTTTTATATTCCATGCTGTACATACACAAAGTATAATTATATGTTTTCTATGACAAGGTATGACAAGTTAACCGTAGAAAACAAAGCACTCTCAACGGGATACAACTCTGTGACTACAATTTTTATGATAATCATTTGAAGATTTAATACTTTGTGATGCTTAAATTGTTCCTTTCTCAAATAAACGAAATTTAAAATAATAGATTTCCTATCCAAAATGACAGATTTAGTCTCTAAATAATAAAATTCTTGATAAACATTTCTGCCAAGAACAATTGAAGCATTCCCCTCGTTTCATTTTCCTCTTTGAGAATTATTTAAAGGAGAAATTATTAAATGTTGACTTTTAGAAATGAATTATAAACTAGTTTCAAGCTGAGTAAGGTATTATTTTATATTTTTGTAAGTGTTATCATTGAACAGGCAAAATATGTAATTAGTTGTTAACTAAATTGCTTGTATTTTTTATATTTCTGTTAACATTGTAATTTTATTGTAAATTTACCTTTTTACCTATACTTGCCACATGGGAGGTTACTCGTTCTTTTCACTCTGGGTGGTATAATGTTTTCTGTATGACGCTGGTCAATCAACGTCATACAGTTCTCCTCTTCTCAGCCCAGAAACACCAGCGTGATCATATAGTATACAGCTTCCATTCCCGACTGTGTTTTCAGATGGTAATACAATCGGTTGTTTCACAGCTAGAACTGTGATTCTGGCATATGAAAGATTAGAAACTCATCTTTCATATGCCACCAAAACCACTGTTCTAGGTGATCCACAGCCCAAGATATGGCTGTTTTAAGTGATCCCCTTCCCTCCAGCCTCAGTCTCTCACACTGTGTGAAGCAGCTTGATGCTGATAGGACAGTGTCACAGCCTGTGAGGTAGCTCCATCTCAGGAGAATCGCTGCTGTTGACACCCATTTGTCTAGTATAGCCTCATTTGCATATTTAGATAAAAGCTTATAACTTTTAAAATAATAAATGTTTTGGGACACAATTTTCACTAGCATTATCAGTGTGGCAGTGCCTATTCGATTAGCTAGGAGATTGGGCATTACCAAACTAGTGATAGATCCTCTTTAAATCAGGTTATCTATGAGATTTCTAAATTAAGATTTGATAAACAATTAACACTTTTACTTCCTTAGACCCCCAATAATGTAAACCCTTGACAACCCTAGACCACCAGGGATCTAATTTTTAATACCTGCACTGCCATAAATCACAAGGGATTTTACCATTAATCACCTTACTACCCTAGACTGCCATTACTGTAGGGACAATTAGGATAACAGCAAAAGTTATCATTATTCCTTGTAATATGAGGTAGGTATGCTGGTGGAAAGCGTTCCACATGCTGATTTTGCACAAGGGCCTTCAGTTGTCTGTGTCCGCCCCTGGCAGGCTACACTATTTGGGGCAAGGTGTGTTTTACTCTCTTAATCTGTACTTTAGGTAGACTGTTTAGTGGGTGGACCAAACTTCTTACAGGGGCCACCATATTAAGGAGAATGTCCTAATCATCCAATCATTTTAGCAACTGGTACTTACTTCAGTTTTGGCTGCCTTATCTTGCTGGTTGTTATCCCACACAATATATGAAGTGGTGTCAGACTGAAGCGTAGCTGGGGAGGGGGATGGCAGTGTTGTCTAAAAAGCACTTAGATCTGTAACCACCAGCAGGTTTGTGGACCCACTGGGCTACTCTAACAAACTGGCTTAGGGCCACCTCTAAGTGCATTGTCTAAGCAGCCTCGCCGGTAATCCCCTATACAGAGATCTGGTGTTCACTGCGGCGAGACTGCCAGGTCGCTACCTCTAGGTGGTTCCGGCAGAGTAGCTGCTGGCCAGACAGATGCAAGACAGGCAAAGGTAGATGGCACCTTGATGGATCGAGGCTTGACTGATGATCATGGATGACAGGTAGATATCAGACAGCTGGACACAGGCTGGTAGCAGATTACTGGACCCTGGCTGGTAGCAGATTACTGGAACCAGACTGGTAGCAGATTCCAGGATACAGACTGGTAACGGATTAACGGACACAGGCTAGATACAGGCTGATAACTGGTAGCAATAGCAGACAGGATCAGGTGCATATAGAAATCTTCGTAGGATAACGCTATATATTTCCAATATCGCTCAGGCACCTGGGATATGGTAAAAGTTCCTTAAATAGTACTGGGGAGCAGCAGGGATGATTGGGCGATTTTTGAATTTCGCACGTACTAGCCCTTAAAGTAATGACCAGGGCGCGTGCGTGCGCACTAGGAACACAGCGGCCGCGAGCAGGACAACTCAGAAGACTACGACGGCCTCATGGGAGGAGAGGTTGCCGAGGAAGGTACAGGACCCAGTGGTGGGAACCGCTGGCAGGAGCAGTACCCGCTGCCAGCGTTACAAGATACAAGTCTAGGGCACCACTACTAATCTCCTTGCCTTGTGTAAAGGAAAACCTGGCTTCAACTCTGGTGTCAGGGCTAGGATCAGTTGTATGTGGGTGCATAGCTGACAGAGTCAGTTGGCCAGTTGTCAATTTAACAATTGGCTTAAAAACCTTACGTGTTTACCTAAAAAGAGCATGTTTACCTAAATCACCATGGGCCTGGTGCTTACAATGGGCCTGGTGCTTACCATGAACCTGGTGCTTACCATGGACCTGCTGCTTACCGTAGACCTGCTGCTTACCATGGGCTTGCTGCTTACAATGGGCCTGGTACTTACAATGGGCCTGGTGCTTACAATGGGCCTGGTGCTTACAATGGGCTTGCTGCTTACAATGAGCCTGGTGCTTACAATGGGCCTGGTGCTTACAATGAACTTGCTGCTTACAATGGGCCTGGTGCTTACCATGGGCCTGGTGCTTACCATGGGCCTGCTGCTTGCCATGGGCCTGCTGCTTACCATGGGCCTGCTGCTTACAATGGGCCTGGTGCTTACAATGAGCCTGGTGCTTCCAAAGGCCCTGAGGGGTGTATTTCATGTAGTTTTGATATGGTGTGCAAAACTGATATAAAGCAGGAATAAATAATGATGCATTATATTACAACTACTATAGTCTTGTTGTGTAACTATGTATACTGTACATGTATACCAATGTGTTTGAACTTTCCTCCAAGCACAGAGCAGGTCAGTTTTATTATATATTACAGATATGACTCTTTTGTTCTGCTCTATAGAGTTTCATACAAAACTTATAGAGACAATTCTGGAAGAAGATAAAATTAAGTTGACATCAAAAAGCCTTGCGGATTTCTAAAACCTATAATATTGGGTATTTGTATATAATATAGGCATAAAAACTGACACTTTTTTTCTACCCTCCTCTGCAGCTTATTTGTTGGGGAGGCAATATAAACATCTTGTTCAAAATCTATTAATACAAATATGTCATAGCTACTGTATGTATTCCAATATATGTTCTAGTTTTCAGTATTCTGAATCTCCAGGGTTTTCAGCGACTTGCAGATGATAATTTGCTGCAACATAAATACAGCTTTAGCTTTTTAAGTTTATAAACACTTTTTTTTTTCTAGATATCAGACAGCAATTCGTTGAAGTCCATCATTCCACTGCATCATTTATTTATTTTTTACAAATATTGCAGTACATACTTTTCCTATATTAACTGAACTGTAATTAATTGCCTTACTTAGTAAAATTAATTGGCTTAGGATTGTGTTTCCACAGTAATTGAATTTGGTTCTATTCCAGATTGCACTTATTCATTTGTGATCCTTTCCTCTTGCAATATCATTATCCTTCATTAACGCGGATTAGATGTTAAGGACACATTTATTTTATTTTTAACTGAAATGTATTTAATACATAACCTGACTTTAAAAATTAAAAAATGTTGTCTGCACATTATACTCTAAAAAATATGGAGATTTTATCCAATTTTATGAAGTCAGGGAAGAAAAAAAACACCCACGGGAAGAATATAATTATATGTTGTGGAAGTGATGTGAGCATGTTTCAGATGTATAATTTTGCTAATTAATGTTTAAATAAGACACTCCAAAGAGAAAAGCCTTGTGGATAATGTCAATTATAGAGCAACCACTTGATGCAGTATTTTACCCACTGGATTTCCATGACATACTCCTGTGTTGACATAAAGCATTTACCCATGAAAAGCCTGTTCTGCTCTAGTTTGGACTCATTTGAGCAAACTAGGATGCTCTTCAAGGGTACCTGTCATTTGACTTTTCAGGATAAGCTACCATGTGTGTGTACATGAGGAGCAGCACTATTTCTGGCCATTATATGATTTTGCAATTTTTAGCCGTTTTCCCCTTCGCATGCTATATCTGTAGTTTACATTTCTCTCTGAGATGAGGGGTTGAGACTGGCAGCCATACACTACACACAGTAAAAAGAGGAGAATCTGCTCCGTAACCTTCTCTCTCACTTAGAAACAGCCCCAGGATCATGCAGGGCATATATAGAGAAGTACTGACCTGTACTGATGTGAATAAAGTGCTTTGGTTGTGATAGAAAGTTCATATACCTGTCGTTCTGCTCTTATCTCCTGCACTTCCTGCTCACTCTTCCCCCTCCCCTCTCCATAGATTCCATAGACGTGTAATCGTGTAATCTGATACATGTGAGCTGCAGTTCGACTCAAGAGGGATATAGCTGAATTTTCATAGTGAAAGTTAGTTTAACAGAGAGAGGGGGAGCAGAAAAACAGCCAGATAAGAGCAGAAATAGGCTTGTTACTCTAATAAAGTATATTACAAAGATTCTTATAATTGCCTGTACTATTAATTTATGCAAAGTTTGTTGAAATGACAGTGCCCATTTAAAGAAAAAATAGTTGACATTAAAGTAGTAGTCTTATTATGAGAACCCCTTTCAATATGCCCTGTTAAGGTATATGAACGTCATACAGGAGGTCCCTGCTCAGGCCACTCTCTATAAGCCAGAGCAGAAAGCCACTAACAAAGAGAGATTTGCACTCCAACGGACCCAGCCCATCCATGTTTCGTATGGTTACGCATAAATTTTAATAGCCGTCAGCAGCCACTAAAGGGAAAATGGATGTCCACCTTAAACTGCTATCCACCAAGGATGGAAAACACCACCTTTAAAGAACATCATATATGTCTTTAACCCGTTGGGAAGATATGAAAAAGCTATGCCCGCACGATCACCGCGTTAGCCCGGCTGTGACTGTTAGGATTGGAGAAGCCGTCTAACACCTTAAATGCCACGGTCAATAGCGACCGCAACATTTAAGTTGTTTGACAGAGGGAAGGAGCTCCCTCTGTCACTGATCGGCGGCCCGCGAATGCAATCGCTGACCGCCGACGGGTTGCCATGGCAGACGGGGGCCTATCAAAGGCCCCCAGGCCTTCCCTGGCTGTATGCATGGTCGAATAGATTGCCTGTCAGTTTTAGCCTGACAGACAGCAATGCTTTGGTATACTAAGTATACCAAAGCATTATATAAGCGATCAGAAGATCACATGGTAAAGTCCCCTAGTGGGACTAAAAAAAAATATTAAAACAGTTAAATAAAATGTATTAAAAAAAATATAAAAAACGACAGTAAAAATTTAAATAAAACCACTAGCAGTGCAAAAAAAACCCCACAAAACACACATATATGGTATCACCGCGATCGTAACGACCCGAGTAATAATGTTAACTCATTAATTTAACTGCCGGGTGAACGCGGTACAAAAGAAACCACAAAAACAATGGCAAAAATGTATATTTTTTTTCCATTCCCCCCACCAAAAAATTAAATAAAAGTTAATCAATAAGACCCATGTACCCCAAAATGATACCAATTAATACTACATCTCGTCCCGCAAAAAAAAAGTCCTCATATGGCGACATTGACATGCAAGATAAAAAGTTACGTCTCTTGAAATGTGGCGATGAAAAAACAGATATTTTTTGTTTAAAAGTGTTTTAAAAGTAGTAAAACGTAAACAAAACTTTACATATTTGGTATCGCTATAATCGTACTGACCCATAGAATAAAGTTACCATGTTATTTACACTGCACAATAAACGGCGTAAATTTGAAATGCAAAAAACAATGCTGGAAGTTTGTTTTTTAGATTCCTTCCCTAAAAAAATGAATGGCTGGTGGGACGGAATACTGGGCATGTGTGTCCACCTGTCTTAGACGCATTAGGTAGACATTCGGAGAAGGAATCAAAGAACACCTGGAGGCGCCATAACAAACATGTGACATCTAGACACAGGAGCATTTTTTTTATTTTTTTTACATTATTCCAATTGAAAATATTTGAGACAATTATTTTAATTAGATGATTCTGGTTTAGCTAAATGTTGACTTTTGGAGGTCAAAGTAGTTACCCCCCACCCCCACCAAAAAAGAAAAATGTTTAGTCATATTAATCAGAAATGTCATTGATGTAATATTTATGAAGGACAAAAGGACCCAGCCAGGTCTCCTATTTCACTTGAGAGGTAGCCATACATATTTATTTACCCTCTACTAAAATGAATGGGTTTCCATATCCATTCAACTCAGTGGTGAGGAATGGGCTTCTATTGCTACCTATCCAATGAAAATGGGAACAGGTCCTGCTTCTAGAGATCTAGCCTTTCAGATCTGAATTTTATGACAAGCTAGATTCCTGTTTCTTCGGATGAAGAGAAAAGTCAGATGAATGGGACTGAGCTGCAATACCGGACACAACACATGGACATAAGTGGCGCTATTTCTTGAAAAAAAAGCAGCTTTTTATAAATCACTAGCCTCTTGTGAACTTACTGGAATATATGACATATACTAGCCACTATTTAACCTGGTTGGATAGACAATAATTATTTTTTTTTATGACATTACTCTTTGTGGTCTCTATTTTACATCCCATAGGTAAATTGTTTTCAGTCCATACGTACATAGTTTGATAGTTTGCTTTTGACTTTTGCTCAATGTACATATAATATCTTAGGCCTAGTTCACACAGAGTTTTTTTAACGCGGTTTTTGATGTGGAAACTGCGCCAAAAAATGGCCAAAATTGACTCGCATTGTTTTTAATGGGAGCCAGAGCCTTTTTTCTACCTGCGAGCAGAAAAAAAAACGACATGTTCTTTCTTTGGGCGTTTCCGTCTCTGACCTCCCATTGTATCAATGGGAGGCAGAGAATCAATTCTCTCGTTTTATGCCTGCGGCGCTCAATGGCTGCGGACGAAAAACGCCACAAAAAAACGCAGAAAAGAGAGTGCAGGCAGGAAAAAATCTGCCTCAAAATTCTTGAAAGAATTCTGGGGCAGATTTTTCTGCCTGCAAAAAACTCTATGTGAACAGGGCCTTAGGTTACTTGCAATTCCACAAATTTTACAATTAGGGTATGTTCACACGCAGTGTTTTCAGACGTAATTCGGGCGTTTTACGCCTCGAATTACGCCTGAAAAAACTGCTCCATTACACCTGCAAACATCTGCCCATTGCTTGCAATAGGTTTTACGGTGTTCTGTTCCCAGGTGTAATTTTACACGTCACTGTCAAAATGCGGCGCATAAAAAGACGCCCGCGAAAAAGAAGTACATGTCAAGTCTTGGGACGTTTTTGGAGCCGTTTTTCATTGATTCCATTGAAAAACAGCTCCAGTAACGTCCGTAACATACGCCGCGAAAAACGCGAGTTGCTACAAAAACGTCTGAAAATCAGGAGCAGTTTTCGGCTGAAAACAGCTCCGTATTTTCAGACGTTTTTGTCACTGCGTGTGAACATACCCTAAAAGTTTCACTTTCATAACATTTGCAGCTGCAGCAGATAATGTTAATTGTAATGTAGTGTTTTTGTCCACTGGAGCAAATCTTACATAATATTCCTTTCCATATTTTTCCTAATATCCTTTGGCAAAAATGTACCATTCAACGTCCCCATCTGTGTGACATTCTACTATAACTGTCCATTCATGTCCTATGGCTATACTCCATGCTGACTGTTTATTGAATGTCCCGCTTTAGTTGTCACTAGTGGACCATATATCTTCTCCAGCTGTCTTCATCCAGCTGTCGTCTTCCCTTTCTGCAGATTGGGTTATATATTTTTAAGACATTGGTTATTTTATTCCAGTAGAGTTTGTTTTTTTATGAAACAGATGCCAGGGCTTTCATTTCCATTTTATTCGTTTTTTAATCTGCTGAACTTCATTCTGGTGTCATTTCAGAGTAAAAACATGGTGCAACTGATCTGGTGTAATAAGTCAGCCAAGAATAACACAATGCACCAAGACTTATTCACTACTCCTTTTAAGCTGTGCAGCCTTTGCGGAGCTTTAAAAAGTGATGGGGGGAGAAATGTGGAGGTTGATGAAGAAAAGACTAAGGCCTCATGCACATGATCGTGTTTGGTCCGTTATATACGGACCACATGTCAGTCGCGTTTCCTGGACCGAACACAGTTCAAAGAGCTGGGCTCCTAGCATTATAGTTATGTATGACGCTGTGACTCACTGCCTCCCCGCGGGACTACTGTCCCATACTAAAAACATGTTTCAGTACGGGACAGTATTCCCGCGGGGAGCTAGGGACACCTAGCGTCATACATAACTATGATGCTAGGAGCCCTGCTCCCTGAACTGTGTTCGGTCCGGGAAATTCGGCTGACATGTGGTCCGTATATAACGGACCGAACACGGTCGTGTGCATGAGGACTTATATATGAAACATTTTTTTCGCCTCTGTATTCAGAGGAGAATGAAATAACAGGTGAAATGCAGAGGAATAAATAAATTCTCCATCAAATGTCACCTGTCTAACCCGGAAAGAAGTGCAGAGCCGCCTTAAAAAGATTCAAATAGACCAATCATCGGGTCCGGATATCATACACCCCTGAGTTCTAAGGGAATTAAGTACAGTGATAGACAGACTAGAGGAAATATTGAACCTATCATGTACTACTGGTGAAAAAGAAGTACTCGATATTGCATCATATTGCAACTATGCAATCCTTCCGTATCCATCACTAGTGTCTCTGGCACAGGATGAGTTAAAGAACTGGTAGATGTATCACCAAGCATAGGTGTTGTGAAAACAGCTAAAAAGAAAAGTAATCACAGCACCGGAGATTCAAAGTGAAGTGCAATATAATGGGTGCAAGCCTCAAAGGAACCTGATCGAAAATCCCATGAATGGAATCCACAAATATCAAGAGACAAGGCAGCACATCCAAAATAATGGGAATTTATTCACCCACAGGTGCTAAAAGCCAACAGCATTACGGATTCCCAGACAGTCTCCCACGCTGGTACTTACAAGGCCTTAAGCTCTGTAACTTCTGCGATCTTACGAGAGCTGTCACATTCAGCTTAGAATGGCCGCTGACCATGATGAGTTAAAGAACTGGTAGATGTATCACCAAGCATAGGTGTTGTGAAAACAGCTAAGGCCCTATTCAGATAACAGGGATAATCGGCCGTGTGATGGACGTTGTTTTAATGGCTGTCACACGGCTGCATTAAAATCAATGTATGTCTATAGGGCTATTCACACGGAGGTTTTTTTAAAGGACAGTGTAAACGGCTCGGGAAAAAATAGGACATGTTCTATTGCCTGTTTTCCCAGATCCCTCAATAGACTCAAGTCTATGAGGGACCTGTGAAAACGCGTCCCGCGCGGGTGCAAGTTGGCCATGAAAAAAATGTTTTTCACTGCCGATATGACACCCGGTCGTGTGAATGCCCATCCTTGAAAATATACATACTTTTTAGTAATCTAAATAGGTAAAAAGTTTTGTTCTGATAGCTTCTTAAACTATAAATTCATAGTGGTCAGAGATTTGTGTTTCTAACACGGAGCTCCAAATCCTCTGCATAGACATATATCTAAAGCATAACACTGGCTTTCTTCAGCAGCCGCTAGAGGAAGCATGGGTGCTTACTGTATACTGTTATACATTGATCTCAAGGTCCTGTTCACACTTGCGCCATGATTCCCCTCTTTACAGGAGCCATGATGGATCCGCTGTGTATAGAATAAAGGCAGCGGTAGCTGAACATGGCTAAATGGTGTCTGGCCCTGGAGGCTCAAAATAGCCTGGACCTGAAACCATTAAAATATGCACATATATATATATATATATATATATATATATATATATATATACACACATAGTGAAGGAAATAAGTATTTGATCCCTTGCTCATTTTGTAAGTTTGCCCACTGTCAAAGACATGACCAGTCTAGAATTTTTAGGCTAGGTTAATTTTACCAGTGAGAGATAGATTATATAAAAAAAAAAAAAGAAAATCACATTGTCAAAATTATATATATTTATTTGCATTGTGCACAGAGAAATAAGTATTTGATCCCTTTGGCAAACAAGACTTAATACTTGGTGGCAAAACCCTTGTTGGCAAGCACAGCAGTCAGACGTTTTTTGTAGTTGATGATGAGGTTTGCACACATGTTAGATGGAATTTTGGCCCACTCCTCTTTGCAGATCATCTGTAAATCATTAAGATTTCGAGACTGTCGCTTGGCAACTCGGATCTTCAGCTCCCTCCATAAGTTTTTGATGGGATTAAGGTCTGGAGACTGGCTAGGCCACTCCATGACCTTAATGTGCTTATTTTTGAGCCACTCCTTTGTTGCCTTGGCTGTATGTTTCGGGTCATTGTCGTGCTGGAAGACCCAGCCACGAGCCATTTTTAATGTCCTGGTGGAGGGAAGGAGGTTGTCACTCAGGATTTGACGGTACATGGCTCCATCAATTCTCCCATTGATGCGGTGAAGTAGTCCTGTGCCCTTAGCAGAGAAACACCCCCAAAACATAATGTTTCCACCTCCATGCTTGACAGTGGGGATGGTGTTCTTTGGGTCATAGGCAGCATTTCTCTTCCTCCAAACACGGCGAGTTGAGTTAATGCCAAATAGCTCAATTTTAGTCTCATCTGACCACAGCACCTTCTCCCAATCACTCTCAGAATCATCCAGATGTTCATTTGCAAACTTCAGACGGGCCTGTACATGTGCCTTCTTGAGCAGGGGGACCTTGCGGGCACTGCAGGATTTTAATCCATTACGGCGTAATGTGTTACCAATGGTTTTCTTGGTGACTGTGGTCCCAGCTGCCTTGAGATCATTAACAAGTTCCCCCCGTGTAGTTTTCGGCTGAGCTCTCACCTTCCTCAGGATCAAGGATACCCCACGAGGTGAGATTTTGCATGGAGCCCCAGATCGATGTCGATTGACAGTCATTTTGTATGTCTTCCATTTTCTTACTATTGCACCAACAGTTGTCTCCTTCTCACCCAGCATCTTACTTATGGTTTTGTAGCCCATTCCAGCCTTGTGCAGGTCTATGATCTTGTCCCTGACATCCTTAGAAAGCTCTTTGGTCTTGCCCATGTTGTAGAGGTTAGAGTCAGACTGATTAATTGAGTCTGTGGACAGGAGTCTTTTATACAGGTGACCATGCAAGACAGCTGTCTTTAATGCAGGCACCAAGTTGATGTGGAGCGTGTAACTGGTCTGGAGGAGGCTGAACTCTTAATGGTTGGTAGGGGATCAAATACTTATTTCTCTGTGCACAATGCAAATAAATATATATAATTTTGACAATGTGATTTTCTGATTTTTTTTAAAATATAATCTATCTCTCACTGGTAAAATTAACCTAGCCTAAAAATTGTAGACTGTTCATGTCTTTGACAGTGGGCAAACTTACAAAATCAGCAAGGGATCAAATACTTATTTCCTTCACTGTATATATATATATATATATATATATATATATATATATATATATATATATATATATATATATATATTTGTATAATCTAAAAATTATACAGATAAAAGGATGACGCTTATGTTTTTTTCTTTGATGTCCAGCACTGAACGCATTTCTTATCTTCTAGTTTTGCTTCCTTGCTATGAAACAATCAACATTCATTCTTCACAACACTATTTCTGTAAGGGATTTTGTCTATTAATCACACATTTCTGCAAAACCTGCTGATATATGTGAAAAAAACATAATATTAATATGTTTACATAATCTAACCTTTATACTACGATGAAACCTGTAACCTTTAAATGAATTTCCATAATGACAAGTACAGTGTGTGTCTCGTATAACCTTGCAATAGAACAGAACAAAGAGTTTGAAATGTAATAAAGCAGAAAATGGACAAAGTCAGCACCGTGGCAGCAAAAAAATCAAGGACACATTAAAGTAAGTAAACTGTGTTCCCCTGGACTGTATATAATCTTTGAAAGTTAATCAATTTTATTTCTGAATCTTCCTTCCCACACTTTGTAAAAATCAATAGTTCAGTCTTATGTCTAGTTTAAAAAAAACACATTGAAAGGCTCTCAGCTCGGCACAAAGGGATAGTGAAGTAAAGGTTTCCTAGCAATTTTTGTTTGTCTCTGAAAGCTCCTTTTAAAAACATAGTGACGGCAACTGAGCAATGCTTTTTTCTCACCCTGTTAGACTTCGCCAGGCTTTGTCACATGTAAGGTTATTGAAAAGCACAATCAGTAAAGCCAAAGTATATATTAAACGCTACATTTTGTAGAAATCTTTGTAATAGGGCTATTAAATATAAATATAGCACAGAAAAAAGTGTCTTACTGGAAAAAGACAATTGACGTCTCTGCATTGAGCACAATTCTGATCGTTTGCTGCACAATTACGGAGTCCGTTCACACAGAGTTTTTTGGCGCTGATTTTGACGCGGAAACCGGGTCGGAATCAGCGCCAGAAATAAGCCCAAATTTGCCCCCCATTGATTTCAATGGGAAGCAGAGTCGTTTCTTTAACCAGGCGGCATGTCAAATAAGACCGAATTCGTCCCCCATTGAATCAGTGGGAGGCAGAAAAAACCTGCGGCACACTTTTTCGAGCTTTTCTCACTGCGTTTTTTGCACAAGGTCCTTGCATTAGCTTTAATGGTCGCTGGCGAAGAACGCTGCGAAAAATGCGGGAAAAAAGTGCAGGCAGTTCAAAATCTGCCTCAAAATTCATGAATTCTGAGATAGATTTTTTTCTGCCTGCCAATGTGTAAACAGGGCCTAAGATATTCATCTTAGGTGTCATCTGTGAATAAATCAGAACTGGAAATGCAGTCGCTACAGTTTCAGATCCTACAGTATCTATTTTTTCAGTGTCTGTGCGTGACTCTTGCTGTGAGAGGGGAGAACAAGCAGCAGGAGGGAGACATATGATTAGCTCAGAACATAAAGCACAACCCTAAAATTATACCAAAAAGAGCCTCTAATATATATCTACAGTATCCTTTGCTTTGTATTGGAGATTGTATTGGAGATTGATGCCCTGTAAGGGTATGTTCACACGAGGGCGTCCGTAACGGCTGAAATTACGGGGATGTTTCAGCCTGAAAACATCCCCGTAATTTCAGCCGTAACGGCATGTGCAGGCGCTTGAACGCCGCGTCCATTACGGACGTAATTGGCGCTGCTATTCATTGGAGTCAATGAATAACGGCTCCAATTACGGCCAAAGAAGTGACAGGTCACTTCTTTGACGCGGGCGTCTATTTACGTGCCGTCATTTGATAGCGGCGCGTAAATATACGCCTCGTGTGAATAGACAAACGTCTGCCCATTGCTTTCAATGGGCAGATGTTTGTCAGCGCTATTGAGGCGCTATTTTCGGACGTAATTCGGGGCAAAAACGCCCGAATTACGTCCGTAAATAGGCTGTGTGAACATACCCTTATTCTTCATTGCCTAGCAATGCTAAGCATTATATCCTCCTACAAATATTTGTATTCCCTTGAAATGTCCCGACAGACATGTAAATAATAGATTTTGAAACACGCAAGAGTTTAG
This sequence comes from Rhinoderma darwinii, assembly GCF_050947455.1. Lineage (NCBI taxonomy): Eukaryota > Metazoa > Chordata > Amphibia > Anura > Rhinodermatidae > Rhinoderma > Rhinoderma darwinii. The sequence continues at coordinate 366,061,004 of NC_134690.1, read as the reverse complement.
GACCCATGCACACGAGCGTATTTTTGCGGCCGCAATCCACCCGCAAATCTGCGGGTGTATTGCGGCCCCATTCATTTCAATGGGCCCATTCACACGACCGTGGTTTCCAAGGTCCGTGCATTGCCTGGGAGCCTGGACCGCAAAAAGATAGGACATGTCTTATTACGGCCGCATTTTGCGGTCCAGGCTCATTGAAATTAATGCACACAGCAATGTGCATGGTTCGTGATGTGCGCGCGGCCGACGCTTTTACCAGGGATTCCTCTGCTGGAGGAGCCCCTGACGTCACTGTCCATACAGGGTGATGTCAGGGGATCCTCCTGGACCGGAATGTGCTGTCAGGGGCAACCCCAGACCCTGAGTCCCAGAGCGGAGCACTAGTATAGGTTCTGCTCCGGAACTCTGGGGAAGCCCCTGATATCAGTGTCCATATATGGAGTGCCGGAGCAGAGACTCTTCTATCGCTCTGCTTGGGACTCCTGCTCTGCTCCTGACATCACTGTTCATATATGGACAGAGATGTCAGGGGCAACCCCAGAGCTGGAGTCCCAGGCAGAGTGCTAGTAGCGCTCCTACTGGGACTCCAGCTGTGCTGCTGACATCCCTGTCCAGCAATTGGGAAGCCCTAGACATCGCTGTCCATATGTGGACAGCTATGTCAGGGGATTCCACAGAGTCCCGGAGCAGAGTGTATACTAGCGCTCTGTTCGCGGATTTGACAGAACTGCTCACATGACCATCTCTGGGCAATCTGAGAACAGTGGGAGTGTCTCTGAATCGTAGTCTAGGCCTCATTCAGACGAGCGTGAATCACGTCCATGTGCTGTGCATTGAAACAACGCACAGCACACAGACCCATTGATTTCAATGGGGATATTCACACATGCATGAATTTTCACGCAGCGAGAGTCCGTTGCGTGAAACTCACTGCATGTCCTATATTGGTGCGTGTTTGCGCATCGCAGTCGCCCATTGAAGTCTATGGGTGCGTGAAAACAATGCACTGAACACTTGTATCATCTGTGTCCTGCGCGTTATTCACGCAGAGTTGCAAAGCACATTGGGACTTTAATCCAAAAACCAAGAAGTGTTTGTTTGCAGCGTGGGCAGAGGAAGAACAAATCAGTCCTATGCGCAGCAAACTCTCAAGCAAGGAGTGATGCCTCGGCCAATTGACGTTGAGAGGTTAATTACTTTGGTCCAGGAGAGGCCTGAGTTGTGGGACACCAGGTCTGATTTGTACAATGATCGTCATAAGAAAGACAAGGTATGGGAGGCCATTTCAAAAACCATGTTTACTCAGTGGACTAGTGGTAGTCCTGCTGAAAGAAACAACTTTGGTAAGTAGAAGCAAATAGTGTATGTAGCTGTCCTATTTAAAATATAATTTTGTTATTTTTTCAAAGCCATGTTGTCCTGATAGAAACGGTGTCTTCTTGCTTCTTTTCTCATGTGTCGCTGTTGATCACGGTTTTGGGCAATAATTTAATTTAATAAATGTGTGCAACATGTGGCCCTGATAGAGACGGAGTCAAATGTTAAAAGTAATGTAATGTGGGCCTCATAGTACATCTGCATTTACCATATTTTTCGGACTATAAGACGCAGTTTTTATCAAGAATAAATCTTGCTAAAAAGTCACTGCGTCTTATAGTCGGCAGCCCAGGTCCCCTGATCGCTCCTTACTTTACCCCTTCCCGACCCATGATGCGCCGGCACATCATGGAGCGGAGAGGGGATGATGTTTGGAGCGGGATCTTGCGCTGAGCCCGCTCCATACACTGCAAGTGTCAACTTCTGACACGTTGCTCTAATGGCCAGGAACAGCCATGAACTGTTCCATAGCCGTTTAACTAGTTAAATGCCGCAGTCAATAGCGACCTCTGCATTTATAGTGGTTTTTCTATGAATGACATTTATGACATTATCCACAGGATATGTCATAAATGTCAGATAGATGCAGGTCCCACCTCTGCGACCCGCATCTATCTCTAGAACAAGGCCCCCTAAACCCAGTTTTATCTTACCTGGCTCCGCTGTCTTCCGACCACTTCACTTCCTGGTTACATGGTCGAGTTACGCAAACAGCGTAATTCGCTGAGCTACACAGTTTCTGTAAGTCCCATACAACTGAATAATAGTTCCGGAAACAGCGTAGCATGCATTATATATTTATTTTACATTCCTAACAGTGGATGATAGTAAGGTCAGGTGGAGAAGCACCGGGGACCAATACCGTCGTGAAATGAACAAAAAAGGGAAGAGTGGTTCCACTCCGAGGCCATATCAGTTTTCTCGCCAGTTAGACCTCTCAACCCCGTTTTGGAACTTTGTGCGTAAGTATCCATTAAAAACTATAGAAGAAAAAAGTGGCAGTAAAAGTTTTACCCCCATCTACAGAAAATAGACATATCGCATGAAATATGTATTAAATGTCTGAGAAATTTGTTTCCCACTAATACCACCTGCACCAATGTCTTTACGGGGTTCCCTAAACACCAAATTTCCAATTTTGATCCTGATGGAAAAAGACCTGTAATATTGATAATTGTAATTTCTCATTAAAAATTAGATCAGAGGACAACCCAGTGGGGGATCAGGACGAAGACAAGTGTACAGAGACGGTGGAGAGGAGAGATGTGGAAGATACCACAAGTCCAGAACAGGAAAAACTGGATTGTGAGATTCCTGTGACGTCACCTGGCCCAAGTCTTTAGAGCCCTACCACTCCTGAGAATACTTCCCGCTCCAGAGCGGCACAACAAAAAAAAGAGTGGAACCATCCACATTCGACCCAGGTGGACACAAGGGTTTTAAGAGTATTTATCACGACATCAGCCTGAGGATCAGGTGGACATATTTGTTCGGACCATGGCTCCCTTCTGCGCCGTATCCCTATGGAGCGTCGACCTGAGAACTCAATTCGCGGTTATGATCATATTCGAAGCAGCAACCCCCCCGAATGACCCCATTGAGTGCTTTACTGCATTGGAGAACTGGCGGCTATTTGGGTACACTACCCCTCAGGCACATGTGCCTCAGAGCTATACTTGACCACCTCCTCTTATTCCTCAGCATCGCCCATATTCGTAAGGCCAGATAGCTCTGGAATCTCAAAATGTTTATCATGGTGGTTACTACCATCCACACGATCCTTATGCCAATCCACCTCCTTGGCAATCTGCTGCAAGCATCCTCAGAGCTAATGGAGGCAAGTCCATCAACTGTTTCACCATCCTCTCCCGACTTGTATCATTTGTAAATTTTTTACTAATTTCAAAACATTTTAAGTAATTTTTTATTTATTAATTTTTTCTGTTATTTTGGTCTGTTTTATATTTATGGATACAGTATTGTGTTGAAATCCAATTATATTGTATTTGTGTTTTTACTTGTTTATTGGAAGGCTCACTTTTACTTTCACATGTTTTGAATTTTGACATAATTATGTTTTTAATCACACTAAACAACAACTACTATTTGTTTTTTTTTTATTAACATACAGTATATATACAAATATACTTCCTTACAGGATAAATATGAGGTATTAGTTGATATTCAGGTCAAAAAATACATATTTGTAAAGGGTCATCAATTTCAAAAATGTATATTGTAAACCTTGCAATTTATATTTTGACCTAAATATGAAGGCCCGCAACCCACGTAAAGGGTCCTCATTGTCTTGCGAGTCCCTACACTAACCAATCAAAACTAAAACTAACAATGTACCTAAACTAAAACAATGTACATAAGGAATAACAATAGTAAACTTCACACACGGCATCACTAGCGAAAAGCGTCCTGCTGCAAGGGCACTGCACCCTCGGGGCTCATGAAATAATCCGCAAAGAATTCCTGGATTCTAAGGCCAGATGTTCCAGGTCTTCCTTGTGTTGTATGGTCCAAAGTCAATGATCCAGGGGACATGAGATATTCCACGTCACCATCGCCTGTTGTGTCGTCCATCCGTGTGTAGATGTGCAGGATGACACACGCTTTGATGACGTGATTGACATTGTCCGCATCCATTTGTATCGTCGACATGAGCACTCTCCATTTATTTGACATAATACCAAAGCGACATACCGTCGAGCCCTGGTAAGCCTGTAATTGAATATGCGCCTTCGGTCATCCAAAGCATGCCTAGGACAGGGCTGCATAAGATGGGTGGATAGTCCAAAGGCCTCATCTGCCACTATCACAAATGGTGCGGGAAGTACAGAAGATACAGGCAGTAGATGAGGTTCAGGGAGGACTAGCTGGTTGCTTTGAAGCCGCTGACCCATTCTGGAGGCCCTGAATATACCAGCATCTGCAGTGCTACCATAGGAACCGATGTCTACAATTACAAACCGGTATTGACTGTCAGCCAATGCCAAAAGCAGTACCGAGAAATACTGTTTGTAATTGTAGAAACGGGACTCTGAGTGTGGCGGCTTCTTCACCTGCATATGTTTTCCATCCAGCGCCCCAATGCAGTTGGGGAATTGTGCGTTTGTCATAAACCCATCAGCTGTACTCATCCACTGTTCTGTTGTGGGTTCATGCATCACGGTATTTTTTACTTTACGTCAGATTAGATCAGAGGTGGACCTGATAATTCCAGAAATGGTCGACGGCCCCACTAGGAATTTGAAATGAAGGGACGCAAAGGAATTTCCAGTGGCAAGGAATCTGAAGATAAAAGAACGAATATAAAATTAATTCCACCCAAAAAATAATTTCTAATTTCTAATTTGAAGGCATTTTATCATAGTTCTACACTAGGACAGGGAAGATTATTTATAAACACAGACAGTATGTCTTCTTACCTCAGGGTGATGATTAGACGTTCCTCAGGTGAAATGCTGCGTCACATGTTCGTATTCTTTAAGGTTAGTCCGGAATGCAGCTCCTCCAGCAGCCGATCAAATTTTGCTACTGACATCTGACAGAAGGAATGAAATTTTGTCGAATGCAGCTGCGGGTCCTCATAAAGGGTATGGAAGTGCCCTTTGTAATTACATTGGGAGACAATGGGATGACCCCAAATCCTCCTCCTCCTAGGTTCTTCCTCCACCATCTGGTGTCGCTCTCCATATGTGTGAGAGATCAGCCACATCATAAAAACATGGTCCATAGCTTTGGATGTCATGTTCACGCAAAAAAAGTAGTCTAAAATCCAAGCTCAGCAAGCACAGGAATCTGACAAAGCTCTCTCTATGCTGTACAGCAATAGAAAATGGTGATTACCGACCATGTGACCTTCCTGTGGGTGTTCCCAGAGGGTTGGGACCAAAATGTAGAGAAAAAGTTCCTCCTTCCGTTTTTTACGCACGTATAAAACGTGTGCTATACGCGCGTCATACGCAGGCACACGGAAACCCAACGGATGCACACACACACACGCGTATAACTTTCCGCTATTTGCGCGCCCAAATCGGACAAGCTCGTGTGAATGAGGCCTAAAGAAGCGCTGCAGCCATTTTGGGACAGCACAGAGGGGACCCATAAACGGCTGATCTACAGCTGGGGGGCACAATTGGAAGGCACCAGGTAACACCATCATAATATATTTATATATGCACCATCATATTTAAAATGTTGTTCTGGTATTGGAGGGTCACTTTAGTTCCGTATGTAATATGTAAAATGGTGTTTAAAGGGACATATGCTTTAATGAAAGGCAATGGAACAGATTTATGATTCAAATTGAGCCATAATTCTGGCATACATGCTGTTCGCCACATTTATTAACTGTTTTCATCACGCTCGACAAGGGGGCATGGTATACATATAATATATGCATAAATAATGTCTCATACTGTACCACATTTTACATGTTCAAGTGAATATAAAATAACTTGTTTGCGCCGTGTAAAGGACACGTAAAATTTTTGTACTGCTAATTAACAATCTGAATGTGTTCTCCAGCTTCTTTTTATCTTTAAATCAGAGGATATATAAAGTATGCGGAAGGACACATCATCAGTAACATTTAATTAGGAGACTATGGAGATTCACACTGGAGCTGGAAGTAGGGTAAAAGAGAACAGGAGGTCGTGTGAACTGCACGGAGAGCTTACAGCATCTCACAGTGGTCTCATTTTTACAAGTGCTGTCATTTTAGAAAATACTGAGTGACATCAGGACGTCAAATGTAATAAAATGAATATAAAGTGGGGGAAGAGTAGTTTACTCCACGATTAATTGTATGAAATGGATCAAATGTAGTTTATCGTTATACATTACAATACATCTGTTTTATCCATGTGGAAATAATTCCCCACATCTCACATTTACAAGAGTCCGAGTTGTATTACCTAGTTTATGCTTGTTGTTTGTCACTGCTGAAGGAATATTTCATTTAGGCCTCATTCACACGGCAGGGTTTCCCGGCCGGGTGCCGGCCGTTCATAAATCGTCCGGCACCCGGCTGCATTAGGAATAATAGACCCCTAATGGGGCTATTCACACGACCGATTTTTTGACGGCCGGGAAAACCGCCCGTCAAAAAATAGGACATGCTCTATTTTCGCCCGGGTACCCGGCCGCCCGGCTCCCATAGAAGTCTATGGGGCCGGGTAATACACGGCCATCACCGGGATGTGTCCCGAGTGACGGCCGGGTTTTCCGGCTCTTGCGCTCTATCTCCTCCTCCTCACAGCGCAGAGTGCATGTGAGGAGGAGGAGGAGTTGATGCCATTCTGACGAATGGCATCGCTGTACACGGTGTGGCAGGGCCGGGGTGTACAGCAGGTGGAAGGGAGCGCTGCGCTGGCTCCCTTCTCCTGCTTGTTTTAAAAGCGCCCTGGCCCGGCGACACATTTGATGGCGCCGCTAGCAGCTGCAGCAGCTGCTGCTGCTGCTACTACTGCAGCGACGCCACTATAGCAGAGCAGGGAGGTATCTCCCCGCTCTGCTATGTGCTAGCCGCACTTTAGCTCCTTGAAGGAGCGGAATCCCCGTGTATTCGGGGATTCCGCTCCTGGACAGAGCGCTTGATGTCTCTGTCCATATCTGGGCAGTGACATCAGGGGAAACTCCTGAAGCGGAATCCCCGAACACATGGGGATTCCCCTTCAGGAGTTGCCGCTGATGTCACTGTCCGGATCTGCCCGGCCCGGCACGGATGCATAACTTTATGCAAACCGGCCGGGCAGAATGGCCGATTTTACCGGCCGGCACTCGGGCTCGGACGCGACCCGGTCGTGTGAATCCCGCCTTACTCGCTGGGGCTAGTACAATTTTTGAACTTAATGAAAAATAAAATAAAATGTTCCGCTGAATTAAGACTTTGGTGCATATGCTGAGCCATGTCTTAAATATATAGAAGCAGATTTATTAAGACTGGCGTTTCGTACGTTAGTCTTAGGGTATGTTCACACGTACAAAAAGAAGCGGCTGACAATTACGCAGAAAACAGCCTCTGATTTCAAGGCGTTTTTCATAGTGTCATTGGAAAATCAGCTCCAAAAACGCCTCAAGCAGTGAAATGCTGCTAAACGCTTACAAACATCTGCCCATTGAATTCAATGAGAAAAACGGCTTTTCGTTCAGACGGGGAATTGTTTTACGCCATCGTTAAAAAAATAAAATAAATGTTAGTAAAAAAAAGCTTCGTTAAAGGAGCATGTGACTTCTTGAGTTGTTTTTGGAGCTCTTTTCATTGTGTCAATGGAAAAACAGCTCCAAAAATGTGTAGAAAAAAACGCTCAAAGAAAAGTTAGCAGCTTCAAAAACGGCTCACAATCAGAGGCTGTATTCTGTATTTTGGAGAGTAAAACGAGGCGTTTACGCTCCAAAATCAGCCTGAAAATAAGCCGTGTGAACATACCCTTAATATAAAAAACACTAGAATAAAATGCACCTTATTTAGTCTGCAGCGCATACTTCTTAATAAACCAGGCACATTTCTGTCTGTTCATGCGACAGGGAATGGTAAATCTGCGGCAGCTATGAACTCATTTATGCCAGTTTCTTATAAACTATAGGAATTAAATTGTCAGGTCACGAGTGGTTTGACTAAGCCCCGTCCATTTTCTTTAAAAAGTGGCGGAGATGCAAATTTTTGGTGCAATTGAAATGATTAGAAACAGGACTAGTTTTCATTGGTTTCTTCCCAGAAGTACAATATCGGCTGTCATACAGGTGTTTCAAACCTCAGTGCCTTCCCTTTGTGTAACATTCCTTGCAAACACAAGAGACTTAGGATTGCAAGGGACCAGAGTCGGGGCCAGGGGTGGACACTAAGGGCACCATTATAGTGTTATTCCACAATTAAATATTATATTATTCTTTTAAATAACAAAAAACATAATTCTTTATTTGGAATCACTTAAAAAAATGCTCCTGTGTCTAGATATTGGTGTTACCTGATTGTTATGGCGTCCCCTGGTGATCTTTAGAATCCCTCTCAGAAAGGCAACCTTATACGTATGTCTAGTGCCAGTGGACACACATGCCCAGGAGCTCAGTTCCACCACTTGAAACCTCCTGTATACTGGTGGCAGAATGATTCCTGGCAGGCCAGCTAATAAAATCTTCTACTCACCAGCACTGAACACTTTAGATCGATGTTCTGAGAGAGAATTCATAGAACGACAGGGATCGCCACAAAAAGTATGTAACAGCAATATAGGGGCATTTTTCCTTATTATATCAATTTAATAAATTATGTCTTGGGTGATATAATGGAAAATGTAACATTTAATATTGGGACGAACCCTTTAAAAGTATAATTTATAGATTTTTTTTTATTTTTTTTAAATCTGCCTTTAAATTTTTTTGTTTAGCCATTCTGTGCCTGAGTGACTGATAATGCTGTAGGTACCAGGAGCCAATGAGCGAAGCGCTGCACTAAGTGTAACCAAATAGAAGCGTTGGTGTATGAATGCCACTTGTCACACAGAAATAGACTTTAGCTGTGACAGGGGACCACTGTAAATGATTTGCGCTTCCCTGTAAAGGGAGTTGACTGATAAAAATGAGCAAGTAAGGGCATCAGGGGCGCATTCTGAAACTGCTGACTTGGGCAACACGAGAGCTTGTCCTACCCCTGCAAGGGACTGACATATTCAGAATGGGCAGGCATGGAGTGAGAAGGTAGTAGAGAGTCTGGTAGTGTATACATATACTTGCATATATCCTGGGTGGCTAGAAGATCTTGTTTCTTTTCTCCAATATAGCTAACAAATGTTCGAGTTTCCCGTGCCTAGTTACAGTAGGAAAAACAGCTCTGGCTCCCAAACTGCTGCCCTAATTATTCAAATACTATTAGGAAAACGTATTTACGTTTTATAAAACATTTTTGTCTTTTTGCATGCAATTTCCATTCAGTTTTAAGACAACTTCCACATTTTACCATTTTATGGTAAAGTTTACCTATAATACAATTTCCAAAAAATGTTGAAAAGTTTCAAATTCTGTGCTGATTAATGTAATAATATATCTTTATAATGGAGGGGTTTTTGAAGCAAGGCTACCATTATTTAAAAAATGGGTTTCCTTAAAGGGATTGTCCAGTTTCAGTAAATTAAAGTAATTTTTCCTATTATTAAAAGATATACAATTTTGCAATATACATCCGTATTAATTCCTTACGGTTTTCAAGATCTCTGCTTTTTGTTATTCAGTAGGAACATTTATTGTTTACTTTCAGTGGCTAAAAATCGGTGCTGGTCATGTGATTATCCACTGGAAGTAAATAATGAATGTTCCTACTGAAGCCGAGATCGTGAGAAATTAATACAGAAAGTATATTGGACAAATGTATCACTTTTCATTATACAAAAAAACCCAAAAAACATTTATGTTAAAATATGGAGCTCCAACCTCTATAAAAATATATTATAAGAATTCATCAGCACAGAATTTTGTATCTTTTTAGATACAAACCAAACAAAATAAAGAAACAAACAATAGGTATTTCTGTTTTTTAACATGCTAAATTCAATGGCACATTTATCTTTACTCACAGAACAGCGGATCGTCTGCCATTAACAAGACCATTGATCTATGCTAAAAGTGTGTTCTGTACTCACATAAATGCTAAATGATCCTAACATAGTTCCCTCTGCATGAAGTGTGCTTTGCTCTTCAGAGAATGCAGGAGACTAATTTAACACTGAGATTAGCAATCTGTGTAATGAATGGTCTCTGCCTGCTTTTCTGGGCTTTGAACATACTGCAGGTAACTAATACGCAGTTAAAAAGTGTCTGTCTTTTTCTCTAAGGCTACATTCAGACGAGCGTCGGCAACCTCAAACGTGAAGAACTGAAGTTATTCACGTCCGAGGTGCTCCCATGCGGGACGCGTTGTCATGGATCCCCCATAGACTAGAGTCTATGGAGGGATGCGTGACATGCAGTAAAATACGACATGTACTATTTTATCACAGACCCTTCACATGGTCCGTTGAAATGAGTCCGTGTGACGGCTGTTGTTTTAACGGCTGTCACACGGACGTATACACGCTTGTCTAAATGAGCCCTAAGCGCCGTTGGAGCGGCAGCTAGTCTAGTCTTGCTCTGTGTTGTCCATGCTGTCTACGCTGTCTGTCCATATTTTTTGTTGTATGTCAGGTGTGAAGATACACTGGTGTCCTGGCCAGGGCCCTAGCTGCGCTCCAGCGTGCTGTTCGGGACGCTGACCATGTCCCTATTACTCGGGGTACCTGTGATCCGTCTTGGGGCAGTGTGGCTGCTTGTCTGCTGAGTTGCTGCGCACTTGTGTGGGTCGTTGCCCTTTGCCTGAGCGGAGGAGGTGGAGTGAGCAGGGACGTGCTCGGCTGGTGCGGTGAGCAGGGATCCAGCGTGCGAAGGCCAGGAGGAGGAGTGCCGACGTCGATGGACGTAGGTTATGCAAGGCTGGGCTGGTACCGTGGAGATGTAGGAGGCACGGGAGCTTGTGGAGCTGGTGGATTGAAGTGTTTGGCCGAAGTAAGGGACAATATGCCTTCAGACAGCGTCGCTGGACGGACTCTTGAGGACAAAGCCTGGATTTTGCTTTGGGCTGATGGTCAGTATAGGCTGTAACGTACGTTGATGTCGATTGACCTAACAGAGGTGAAATGTGATTGGGTCCCAGGACACCAGGTGCCCAGTGAAAGTGGGACAATGTGGGGTAAACATATTCTGATTGCTCGGGCAGGCATTACATTTTGTCCCTGGGGCATTAGCTTATTAAAATATCCCCTTCTCAGCCATACCGCTATTGTTCCTATGTGAAATGTGGGAGTACCAATTATGGTAAATGCACTATTACATGGTGGGTTAGTTTTCTTGCTGCCCCTTCTGAGACTGAATGGGTGGAGTGGCTCTTCTGGTAGGGCTAATGGGAATTGGCCTTTGCTGGGGAGTTTGGCCAGGGTCCCCGATGTCGATAATGGTCATTATGGGCCTTCGTCAAATTGTGATACTATGTTAAGCTTGATACAAGAATATGAAAGTTTGATAGTGAGAAAAAGAGTTTGGTATTCCCAAGATCACAATTATTGGCTGTAAAACGTTGTATGCCACATTCTGTCATAAAAGAGTATAGGGTGCCTAGTTGTGTGAGAAGACTTTTGGTTTTGCTGCGCCCGGCATGTAAACCTGTGGTATTAAGATTGAAAGTTAAATCTAAAAGTCTTCAAATGTGGTGCAAGGAAGTGGAGGATGAATTACAGGCGTGCTTTGAAACAACTTATTGGGACGTACTGTACGGCCCTGCGGGTGGGAACATTGAAGAGGCGGTGGATGTGGTTTCATAGTACATTACATTTTGCACAGATAATATAGTCCCTATTAAGCAGGTGAAGTGCTACCTGAATAATAAACCATGGATCCGTAAAGAATTGAAAGGTGTTCTAAATAGGAAAAAGCAGGCATTTAGGTTACATGATGAAATCATGATTAAGAATGTGCAGAAGGAGTTGAAGTGTAAAGTCAGAGAAGGGAGAGAATCGTACAGGAAAAAATTATGGAATTAGCTATCAAATAACGACAGAGGAGAAGCATGGGCGGATATGAAAAAGATTACAGGATTAAAATCAAAGTGTGCGAATGTGGATGGTAATATGGATAGAGCTAATGAGTTTAATGTATTTTTTAACAGATTTAATGATGACTGCGGACAGATGCTGTGTATGGTACAGGGTGATGTCTCTAGTAGATCTGAGTGGAATCCGCAACCAATGGCTGAACCCTTGGATGACGGTATGGTACTGCCATTAGTTGTTGCTCCGGGGAAGTTTATCAGAGAAGTATGTAGGCTGTGTGTGAAGAAAGGCGGCCGGACCAGATGGTATCTGCTGTAGAGTATTAAAAGGGTGTGCGGGACAGTTGGGGAAGGTTTTGGCTAAACTGTACAATATGAGTATATCTACTCAGTGTGTTCCAGTTTTGTGGAAAACTTCTTGGATCATCCCGGTACCAAAAAAATGGTAGTCCAGGAGAGTTGAATGATAACTGTCCTGTAGCCCTTACGTCGCATATAATGAAAGTATTTGAGCGGTTGGTGTTGTCTTACTTGGCTACAGTGGTGAACCAGTTTCTTGACCCCCTGCAATTTGCATATCGCCCAGGTGTGGGGGTTGAGGATGCAGTTTTCTATCTATTGAAGAGGGTGTACTCAAACTTAGAAGTGCAGGGAAATTCGGTTAGAATCACGGTCTTCGATTTCTCCAGTGCATTTAATACTATCCGACCGTGTTTGTTGAGAGATAAGCTAATGACTTGGGGGCGTTGATTACCGGATTGTGAAGTGAGTGTTGAATTATCTGACTTCTAGGCCACAATGTGTTCGACTTGGGTAATGTATGTCAGAGTCATTACTGAGTAATGTTGGTACCCACAAAGTACACTTTTGGCACCATTCCTTTTTGCTATATACACCTCTGACTTTCAATACAACTCTGCCACTTGTCAAATGCAAAAGTATTCGGATGACTCAGTGATGGTGGGGTGTATTGTTAATGGCGATGATCTGGAGCATAGGGAGCAAGTGGAAACGTTTTGTGCCTGGTTGAAGAAAAATTGTTTAGTGTTAAATGTTAGTAAAACGCAAGAGATGGTAATTGACTTTGGTAGGAGGAGGCAAGAACTAGTGAGTTGAGTATTAATGGGCAGAAGGTGTCAATTGTGGACAATTATAAATACCTGGGAGTGTACCTTGAAAATAAACTAGACTGGAAGTTGAATTGTGATATGTTGTATAGAAAGGGTTCTAGTCACCTTTATTTTTTGCGCCAATTAAGGTCTTTTAACGTCTGTACAAAGATGTTACAGATGTTCTATAATTCTGTGGTGGGGAGTGCAATATTGTTTGCTGTGGTGTGCTGGTAGGGCAATGAGAGGGTTATGGATATTAATAGGTTAAACAAGTTGATTAGGAATGTGAGTAGTGTTGTTGGACGTGCGTTTGACCCCATCAGTGTTGTGGCTGACAAAAGGATTTTAAGATAGTTCAATCGAATTGTTGCGTGTCCACAGCATCCCCTTTTTAATTATGTGAACTCACAACAAAGTTTGTTTAGTAGACACTATATTCAATTAAAGTGTTCTAAAGTTAGGTATAGGAGGTTGTTTCCGCCAACAGCTATCCATTTAATAGTCATGGCTTAAATTATTTATCTATTGTACTGCATTTTATTTATTCTATTGTATTTCACAGTATATGTATATTTATAATGTATTTTTATTTCTTAATATAACAGAATGTCATGTGTATGTAACAATTTGTTTGTTAAGATTGTCCTGTCTACGTGTTGTTGGTTTTTATGGAGCATACTGTATGACTATTATTAATTTCCCTTCGGGGATCAATAAAGTCTTTCTCATCTTATGATGAAATTACCTAATGTGTATGAGCCTGAATGTGGATCAGATCTTTAACCGCCACCGGCCCAGCTACGATTTTCTCTTCCGATTCAGACTTGACCCCAAACCAACATTGACAACCAGATGACTTTGATTATGTCCCATTAATACAGGCAACCACTTATACTGGTTAGCATTTTTTCCTACCATGGCGCAGATTCCAGGCAAGGGCTAGTAGAGAGCGGGCACGGCCTAATAGGCATACAGTCATGGCAATCAATCTGTGGCCCGCGGTTGCATTTGCTGGCCACAATTGGGTGACAGAGGCTGCTGTGGTCGCTATTGACAGTGGCATCTAAGAGGTCAAATGACCGAGATCGGAAGTTTCTCTGATCCTGGCCATTTTAGCAGGAGCTCGAGCTCACAGCCAAGCACCTGCACCAGCCCGCGCAGGACACCTGTGCAGAATTTAGACTAGGCAGCCATAAAAAGGCAGCGACCTAGCCTAAGACCCATTAGTGACATAAAAAAGAGTTAAAGAAATTGTCTCATCAGGGATAACCCGTTTTTTATATTGCAGCCTCTTTCAGTTGTGGCTCTTTGCACCCTCGGCAAACAGTTGTTTTCTCCAGACGAATCCTTCTTTGGACAGACATTTACGGAATATTTTTATTTACATGGCGGCCATTCAGATGAATACATGGATGGCTCAAATTTGCCACAATGGGAGCCCCTCTCTAAAACATCCATGTGCCATAATACGGCATAGGGACAAGGGTGGTCTTCATGAGGCAACCCCTTTAAAAGCTGAAGAATATCCATTAGAATTGAGTCACACTTTGAGACACTTATCATAAATTATTTTTCAAGCACATCACTAGGTGCATCACATTTATCAGTCATATTATCAGTTGTGGCAATTCACCAGCTTAAACATAACTTTCCACATTAATATTATAAATCATTCATGTCCGTCAGAAGTCCATTGTGGTCTAGAATACAGTAAAGCATTAGTTCTGTATTCAGTATAGTTTCTAAAAGCACTTACTAGAAAACATGCAAAACATCTCTTATTTACCAGTAATAGATGAGAGGCATGTTCTAGTTTTTGGAGAGATACAGTGATAGCTGAAGGATGTGTTCACTCTCTAGATCCCAAATCAGAGATAACATTGTTCCCCCGATTCACAGTATTCACATATGCACCCCCATACAGAAATACCTGTCAGCCAGTGTGTGGGGCGGGGGAAGCCAGACTCATAGGCTTTCTACATGAGTCCAGCTAGCGTTTATAGGTATTGGTTTAATAATTTGCTGTTGTCAGTGATGCACCCTCTTTCTTATATTACCCTCAGAGAGTATCATAGGACAGATGAGTGAACCTCTATAAGTGGGGCACAGACCTAATGATTATTGTTTATTATGAAGCTGAGCAATTTTCGGATGGTTAATGATAGCTGTTATGTCAATGTTACAAAAACAATTGGTTCTGGCCAATTGAAATATGCCCCATTGGTCAAAAAAGGTACTGTTCATGCAATATAACGTAATGTAATGGCATATTTCCCACATTACAAGCCATTTTCCTCTACAGTTCAGGGGAAATATCTATTTCCCTTTCTCAATGAGTAATCCCATTGAGGTGTTTCCCTCTTCTGTTTTTGTTGGGCAACCCTTCAGTAGATGCTTGATCTAAAGTGTTCAGCATCCGTACAACCCAAAAACACCAGGGATCCTTTAAAGTGAGAGCTGATTCTTCCGGTGGTTTTCTTCTGTAACTAACAAATAGAAGTTTCAAACAGGGTTTCTCTTGTTTACCCTTATGCCCCTACGGCATATGAAAATAAGTTGTCCAAAGCAGACACACTTTTAAATTTTTTGTATATTATTTGCTTTTTTTCCCCATTTCATTAAAGTGTAACTAACTTTTCAGGGGACTTTTCAGAATCATCTGTCATATGTGTGTACATGAGGAATAACACTATCTCTGGCCATTATATAACTTGTATATGACATTTATTAACAGTTTTTTCCTCTGTAGGCTCTATCTCTAATTCTCAGTTTTCTCTGAGCTAGTGGGTGGAGCCTAACTGCTATCATGTCTCCTATACACTGCACACAGAGAAGAGGTGAATCCTGCTCTCCTATATCTATCACATATATAGAGAAGCAGCAGCAGAATGAAAGAGATTATATAGCAGTGAAGCTGAGAATCCAGCACTATGGTGACATATAACAAAAAATAGAAAGAGAAACACCTCCAGCTCACCTTCGTTGCAAATGTAGTTTGAGATGATCGTGCACGGATCCTCGTGTCGGCACACGGTAGGTAGACGAGACTAGAAAAATAGGTTTGGATCCAGCACACAAGATTAGATAAAATGGAAAGAAAATTTCCGAGTTTAATGGGCCAGTACGTTTGGCTAGTTAAAATCAGGAATGAGAAGCACAGCGTGACATCCTGATAGTGTAAGGAAGCAGGTGATAGTGGTGAATGAGAAGCCTACGCGTTTCAGACGCTGCGAGCGTCCTTAATCATGGCTGAAGCTAGCTGACTGAGATAGATGGCTGCCATATATACTCCAGTCCGCATGTGTTTATCGTTGACCCTAATTATAATTTGCATGTGTTCACCCCGTAATACTTTCAGTATGTTGCCCTTATTCTCAAGTGTGTATACATTATCGACAATATGTATTAGGAGGAGTTCAAATATAGTACGGGCGGATTGGGTGTTTGTATATTAGAATATTGGTTTGGAAATGATTTATTATATAACAGTCGTATTCATTGAAACTGTCATGTTGGAACACCTCCGGTTCAATGGTTCATTCGTTGTTGTGCTTGCGTTCCACAGAGTATGGTAACGCTGGACCGCACAACCGGAAGTGGTATCCCTGACGCTGGAGATTAAAAAGGAACAGTGCAATCCGATCGTAAGTATGAGACCTATATGTTTTTTGCGAACTGTAAATGTATTATGGACTATGTTAGGTTTGTACCTGGAAAATTAACTTAATTATATGGATACGAAGGATCGAGTTCTCTATTTGTTCTGAGGGACGTCCTTTTAAATGTTATATTTGTATATTTAAGTAAGAACTTGACGGCAGAAATCACTTAAATTAAGCATGAAGATTATCTGGGTAGATGAAATCTTAAAGATATAAATAGGAACTTGCTTATTACAAACAGTCAGCTTCTAGGTATAGTTAGTCGGATAAGAAGGTAAAAGCAACACTAATATATGGAAATGGATGAGAACGAAAGAAATTGTTTGAGTGACAGAAATCATATGAATAGTCTTGTATTAAACTATTTGACTTTAAAAGATGTGTTGTGTAATAAGCATATGACATACACGCAACATCATTAAAAACGTGTGTAGACCTTGACGAAGAAAGAAATAGCTTACAATTATTTAAATGCTCAGTAAAGTTCACCCAATTGTAGCTAGTTATTGCATAGGAATGATTCATAGGTACCAGTTAATTATTTGTTTGATAACTCAAGGAGGTATGTATATGTATTTTAATATTTTTTAGAGGCAGAGCATATACTTATAATGTGGCCTTGTTCCGTGAACCTGGAATGTTATGATGTTTAACTTCATAATATAGGTGTTGTAAGATTTTGGCATGAGACAATTACAGGTGTTTTAGTAATGGAGATTTAAACTTCATAGTATAGGTGTTGTAAGACTTTGACATGAGACAGTTATATGTGTTTTAGTAATGGAGATTTAAATCATGTCTTATGTTCAGGCCATTGGGAAACCGTGTGTTCAATTTGAAAATCCAGTGGGCTTCACGTTGGTAGATTTTGTATTGTAAGTCCCCCCCTCTTTTAGGTAGGTGAACTTTTTCGATAGCTTGACATTGAAAGAAATTAGTTGTTCTGTTGTGTTGGTAAATAAAATGTTTAGCTGCGTTGGACACATTCACGATGTTAGAGTTACGGATATAACTTAAGTGTTCCAGTATTCTAATTTTAAATTTTCTGCTGGTGCAGCCTACATATTTTAGTTTGCATTCCGTGCACTCAATAATGTAGATAACTGCATTTGAGTTGCAATTGATGTAATTTTGTACCACAAATGTGTGTGTTATCAGCATTAGAAAAGTTTTTGCTTGGATACGCATATGTACAGGTTTTGCATGGGTGTTGCCCGCATTTAAAGAAACCCTTACTTTCTAGCCACGTGGATTTGGTGTTATTGGGTGAAAATAATGAGGGAGAAAGTGAGGTACCAAGAGATGGGGCCTTGCGAGCAACAATTCTGACCCCTTCTTTGAGAATGGAGCGTAGACTATCGTCTTCAAATAGAACTGGTAAGTATCTATGTATTATGCTTTTGATTTCAGGAAATTGATTACTTTGTTGTAATATTAGTGTAGGTACCTGATGTTCAGGTTTATTGCTCTTCTTATTATCTTTGTAATCATTAAGAAGATTGTTTCTTGCTAATTTGGTTGTAATGTTGGTAGCCCTATTGAGAGACCAATTGGGATAGCCTCGTTTCTGCAACCTGGAGCATATTTGTTTCTGTTCTATATTGAATTGTTTATTGGAACTGCAATTTCTTCTTGCCCGGTACATTTCCCCTATTGGAATATTCATGGTGGTTTTTTTAGCATGATTACTCTCTGCGTGTAAGATGGTATTTGCCGAGGTGGGTTTACGGTGAGTACTTGATTCAATTATTTTTCCTTCTATGCCTTTTAATTCCAGATCTAGGAAGACGATGTCAGATTTGTTGTGGCTGTAGGTAAATCTGAGATTATGAGAATTGTCGTTTATATGTTTCAGGAATTTGAGAATTGATTGAGCATCTCCTTTCCAAATAATCAACAGATCATCAATATATCTCTTATACCATTCGATATGGTGTCCAAATGGGTTATTGATTGAAAAAATAGTATGTTCCTCCCACCAGGCCATGACTAAATTGGCTATAGAGGGGGAGAATTTGGCTCCCATGGAGACCCCCTTCAGTTGTAGGTAAAATACACCGTTAAATAGAAAGTAGTTATGAGTCATGAGAAAAGTTAGGACTTCAAGGATGTACAGTTGGAACTTTCTCGTATATGTGCTATTGGTCGCTAGATGGTACTCTAAGGCAATGTGTGCCGTTTGGTGAGGGATCGAGGTATAAAACGATATTACGTCACATGTGAGCCATGAGTATTCATTTTTCCATACTTTGTGTTGAAATGAACGCAACACATCCCGTGTATCTCTTAGGAATGCTGGGGTTTGCTGGACTAGTGGCTGTAATAGTGTGTCCAGCCATTCAGATAGTCTTTCCAAGATGGAACCAATGCCAGACACAATTGGACGCATAGGCGGGGGTTTTGTTTGTTTGTGAATTTTAGGGAGAGCGTGGAATATTGGTGTAATTGGCTGTTCTATGTAAATGTATTTAAGTTGTTTCTGGCTGATATGCCCATTGTTAAGACCTTCATTGAGGAGCTGTTTCATTTTCTTTTGGATGGTCTCCGTGGGATTGTTTTCCAGCCTTCTATAAGTTTGGTCGTCTGATAAAAGATTAAGTATAGATGTTTTATATTCGGATTTATCCATTACAGCTACTCCTCCCCCTTTATCTGCCATTTTAATTATAATTTCTTTGTTATTTTCAAGAGATTTTTTTGCGTCTTTGAGTCTTTTGGACAAGTTAGATTTGTACGTAGTCTGGTTGGTTTTGTTCAATAAAGCCTGAAGTTCTTTTTCTACTAAATTTTGGAAGGTGTCCATGGAGTCAGTCCTTGATTTAGTTGGATAATAACGGATGTTAGTTGTAGAGAAATTGGATAGTTGGTTAATGGTATTATTCTCCTGGTTGATGTTGTCTATCCTAAGACTATCCAAACACGAGATGGTTTGTAGTTCCTGGAATGAGAGAGCCAATATAGATTGGTCTTTATTGCTTAACCGTGATGTGACTGGATCTGTGTTTTCCATTGGAATATAGATAGGAGCCACCATGTCTGGACCCAGATTAATTTGTTCAGTGGTTGAGAAGGGTAATGTAGAGATGAAGTTCTCTTGTGAGCTTCCATCGTTACTGGGTATAGGGTCTGGCAGTGTCCCGATGTTCCTATCCTGAGAGTCAGACATAAGAAAATGACGTTTTACAGTAAGATTTCTTATGAATTTGTTGATATCAAGGATCGTGTGAAAGCTGAAGCTTCAGCCATGATTAAGGACGCTCGCAGCGTCTGAAACGCGTAGGCTTCTCATTCACCGCTATCACTTGCTTCCTTACACTATCAGGATGTCACGCTGTGCTTCTCATTCCTGATTTTAACTAGCCAAACGTACTGGCCCATTAAACTCGGAAATTTTCTTTCCATTTTATCTAATCTTGTGTGCTGGATCCAAACCTATTTTTCTAGTCTCGTCTACCTACCGTGTGCCGACACGAGGATCCGTGCATGATCATCTCAAACTACATTTGCAACGAAGGTGAGCTGGAGGTGTTTCTCTTTCTATTTTTTGTGTACCCCATTATCGGCTTGTGCCTCACGTGCCCACCGCACTCTATGTATAACCAAAGAAATCTTAGAGGTCTAGATTTGCTTATACAGGAACATTGAATAACGCACTAAATAACGCATCTGAACGCAGTGTGAATTAGTGTCATAAGGAAAAATAATTTTCGTGCTTAGTGTTGAATACTAACTGCAAGTAAAAACCAACGTGATAAACTATATTCTGTAACAATCATATGAATTCAGTGGCGAAAAAATTTCTTCTTGTGTCCATGTTTTTATTGCACTTAAACAAGAACCTTTGACTTTGAAAGAATATTCTGGGCCTCGCTACCCAGCGAAGCATAATCTATGATACACTGATTATTGGGACTATATTCCTTCACTATGACAAGTAATCCACAAATATCCAGGGCACAGATGGCAGCCAAAGTGTTTGGCAACCATGAAAATACAACCATATACAACCAGGATTCAGAAAATTTATTTAGTGACATGGAAAAATGCATGATCCAACAAGCCAAAGTTTGGTGGGATCTGACCACGCTCAAAACGTACATAGAAAAAGATATGATCCCAAGAGGCCTCAGAATAAAAAAATTACCCACATTCAATTACTCAGACACCTTTAATAAGGAATGGGACCAGACTTTAACAGAATGTTCTATTAAATTGATGAAACTCATAACTAAAGAAGAAGAAGCCAAATTGACAGAACTAGAGGTCACAAGAAGTGAAATAAGAACAAAAATAGATGACCTTCCCAGCTCACCTGAACTTGTATTCCTAGATACCAGAACTTCAACGTACATAGATAAACTTGATCGGTCTCTAGCAGAATCCAAGAAAACAAAATTCCTAAGAGACACGAGAGATTATCAAAATAACCAAGTGTACAATTGGAATAGAAGGGACCAAAACCGAACAAGACCCAAACCCATCTTGAAAAAACAAAGCTACCAAAGACAAAACAGATTGTAACGGCAGGGGGTAGGGAGACGGACAAGTGAGCCCTAATCTACCCGCCACTCTGTCCCTGCCTACTTGCAACGACCCGCCCTAGGCGACGGGGTACAACTGGGCGGCGGTCCCTGCGCTCAGTAAGTGCACGACAAACACGACAAACATACAAGGAACACAAGCAAGGAAAAGGGGCCGTTGCCCACGGCAACACCGTGAGCAACCAGAGTGGTGAACGAGCCGAGTCAAGCCAGGAGTGTGCGAGGTACAAAACGAAAAGCAGAAGAGTAGTCGGTAAGCCAGGGTCGGTATGGAGCAGGATCAAAAATAGCAGGAGCTGTAGCTGGGCCAGGAACCACAAGGAAGGAAACCAAAGCAATAACAAGCACCGAGGGACAGGAAGTGCAGGCTTAAATAGACCGAGGGCGGGAGCTAGCTGAGTCTGGCCAGGTTACGATAGGCTCTCCCACTCCTAAGCCTGCCAGCCTGAATGGTGGAAGCAGGAGTCAGTCTCAGGGATGTATTCTCAGGTGCTGACTGATTAGTTCTGGGAGTTAACCCCGCAGTGCCTGGCAGATCCTTTACAGTACCCCCCCTTTTATGAGGGGCCACCGGACCCTTTCTAAGTGGACCTGGCTTACTGGGGAAACGCAGGTGGAACCTCCTGACCAATACCCCAGCGTGAACATCCCGGGCGGGTACCCAAGTCCTCTCCTCGGGCCCGTATCCTCTCCAATGGACCAGGTACTGGAGGGAGCCTTGGACCATCTTGCTGTCCACAATCCTGGCCACCTCGAATTCCACCCCCTCCGGGGTGAGGATGGGAACAGGAGGTCTCCTCGAGGGAGCCAAGGACGGGGAGCAGCGTTTGAGGAGGGAGGCATGAAACACGTCGTGTATCCGAAAAGACGGGGGTAACTCCAGCCGGAAGGAGACAGGATTGAGGACCTCAATGACCTTATACGGCCCAATAAACCGGGGAGCAAACTTCTTGGACGGAACCTTGAGACGCAAGTTCCTAGACGACAACCACACCAGATCCCCGACCATAAACAGGGGGTTAGCAGAACGTTTTTTATCAGCCTGAGTTTTTTGTACGCTCTGGGACACCTCTAGGTTTTTCTGAACCTGGGCCCAGACTGTGCACAGTTCCCGATGAACGTCCTCTACCTCAGGATTGTTGGAACTACCAGGTGAAACGGAGGAGAACCGTGGATTAAACCCAAAATTACAAAAAAAAGGAGAGACCCCAGACGAGTTACTGACCCGGTTATTAAGGGAAAATTCGGCGAGGGGAATGAAAGAGACCCAATCAAATTGACAGTCAGAGACAAAACACCTTAAGTATTGTTCTAGAGACTGATTAGTCCTCTCCGTTTGGCCATTGGTTTCAGGATGGAAGGCAGAGGAGAAGGACAGATCAATCCCCAACTTCATACAGAAGGCTCTCCAAAACAATGAAACAAATTGTACCCCTCTGTCCGAAACAATATTGACAGGGACCCCATGGAGACGCAGGATGTGTTTGACAAACAAGGTAGCCAACGTTTTGGCGTTGGGTAGTTTCTTGAGGGGCACAAAGTGGCACATCTTACTGAAGCGGTCCACCACCACCCACACCACCGACTTGCCTTGGGATGGAGGCAAATCGGTGATAAAATCCATGGAGATATGTGTCCAAGGTCTCTGGGGAATGGGCAACGAACGCAGTAAGCCCGCTGGTCGGGACCTGGGAGTCTTGGACCTAGCACAAACCTCACAAGCGGCGACGTAGGCCTTAACGTCTTTAGGCAACCCAGGCCACCAATAATTTCTGGTAATGAGGTGTTTGGTACCCAGGATGCCTGGATGGCCAGATAGTGCGGAGTCATGATTTTCCCTAAGTACCCTTAGCCGGAATTGCAGGGGAACAAACAGCTTGTTCTCAGGAAGGTTCCCGGGAGCTGCACCTTGATCAGCAGCAATTTCAGAGACTAAATCAGAATCGATCGAGGAAATGATTATACCTGGAGGCAAAATACAAGCAGGATCTTCCTCCGAAGGAGGGCTGTCCATGAAGCTACGCGACAGTGCATCAGCCTTAATATTTTTAGACCCAGCCCTATAGGTAACCAAAAAATTGAATCTGGTAAAAAATAACGCCCATCGAGCTTGTCTCGGGTTTAGCCTCCGGGCAGATTCTAGGAACACCAGATTCTTGTGGTCGGTAAGGACCGTTACCTGGTGCCTAGCCCCCTCCAGGAAGTGGCGCCACTCTTCAAATGCCCATTTAATGGCTAAGAGTTCGCGGTTGCCAATATCATAGTTACTTTCAGTTGGCGAAAACTTCCTGGAGAAGTAGGCACAGGGGCGGAGATGGGTGAGGGACCTGGTACCAATTCGATAGCGCAATCGTATTCTCTATGAGGAGGTAACACTTCGGAGGCCTCCCTAGAGAAAACATCAGCGAAGTCCTGAACAAACTCGGGTAGCGTATTCGCCTCCTTAGGGGGAGAAATAGAATTAACAGAAAAACATGACGTACAACATTCATTACCCCATTTGGTTAGCTCCCCAGTATTCCAGTCAAACGTAGGATTATGCAACTGCAACCAGGGAAGACCTAGCACCAAATCGTACGATAATCCCTGCATCAACAGTACAGAGCATTGCTCCAAATGCATGGAGCCAACAAGGAGTTCAAAAACAGGGGTATGCTGTGTAAAATAACCATTAGCAAGAGGAGTGGCGTCGATACCCACTACCGGGACAGGTTTAGGCAAATCAATAAGAGGCATAGCAAGGGACATAGCAAATTCCACAGACATGATATTAGTAGAGGACCCTGAATCCACGAAAGCACTGCTGGTAGCAGACCTACCACCAAAAGAGACCTGAAAGGGAAGCAAGATCTTAGTACGTTTCATATTTACGGGAAATACCTGTGCGCCCAAGTGACCTCCCCGATGATCACTTAGACGCGGAAGTTCTCTGGCTGCAACCTTACGCTTAGGACAGTTGTTCACTTGATGCTTGTCGTCCCCACAGTAGAAGCAGAGACCATTCTTCCTGCGGAATTCTCTACGTTGTTGGGGGGACACGGAGGCCCCGAGTTGCATAGCTATCTCTGAATCTTTCGGGGAGGAACGAAGCAACGGAGCTTCGGGAGGCATCATGGGGGAGTCGGAGGAGAAAACACATAAACGTTCACGTTGTCGTTCCCTGAGACGTCGGTCAAGTCGTATCGCTAAAGCCATAACCTGGTCTAGGGAGTCACAAGAGGGATAGCTAACTAGCAGGTCTTTCAGGGCATTCGACAGACCCAACCTAAACTGGCACCTTAAGGCAGGGTCATTCCACCGAGAAGCTACGCACCACTTCCGAAAGTCAGAGCAATACTCCTCAACAGGTCTCTTACCCTGACTTAAGGTCACCAGCTGACTCTCGGCAAAGGCAGTCCTGTCAGTCTCGTCATAAATAAGTCCGAGAGCAGAAAAGAAACAATCAACGGAGGAAAGTTCAGGGGCGTCAGGAGCCAAGGAGAAGGCCCACTCTTGGGGCCCTTCCTGGAGCCGGGACATAATTATACCCACCCGCTGGCTCTCAGAACCTGAGGAATGAGGCTTTAAACGAAAATAAAGCCTACAACTCTCCCGAAAGGAGAGAAAAGTCCTCCGGACCCCTGAGAACCGGTCGGGCAACTTGAGGTGGGGTTCAAGAGGTGCGGTGCGGGGAACTACCAGGGTAGCATCAGGCTGGTTGACCCTCTGAGCCAGGGCCTGGACCTGTAGGGAGAGACCCTGCATTTGCTGAGCCAGGGTCTCACGGGGATCCATATTGGTGTCAGGGACCAGGGGTAGACTAGGTATGGGCTTGTTATTATGTAACGGCAGGGGGTAGGGAGACGGACAAGTGAGCCCTAATCTACCCGCCACTCTGTCCCTGCCTACTTGCAACGACCCGCCCTAGGCGACGGGGTACAACTGGGCGGCGGTCCCTGCGCTCAGTAAGTGCACGACAAACACGACAAACATACAAGGAACACAAGCAAGGAAAAGGGGCCGTTGCCCACGGCAACACCGTGAGCAACCAGAGTGGTGAACGAGCCGAGTCAAGCCAGGAGTGTGCGAGGTACAAAACGAAAAGCAGAAGAGTAGTCGGTAAGCCAGGGTCGGTATGGAGCAGGATCAAAAATAGCAGGAGCTGTAGCTGGGCCAGGAACCACAAGGAAGGAAACCAAAGCAATAACAAGCACCGAGGGACAGGAAGTGCAGGCTTAAATAGACCGAGGGCGGGAGCTAGCTGAGTCTGGCCAGGTTACGATAGGCTCTCCCACTCCTAAGCCTGCCAGCCTGAATGGTGGAAGCAGGAGTCAGTCTCAGGGATGTATTCTCAGGTGCTGACTGATTAGTTCTGGGAGTTAACCCCGCAGTGCCTGGCAGATCCTTTACACAGATACAGAGCTACATCGAACAGAGTGAGTTTTAGTTCTACTGAGCCGGAATCAACAGAGGGATTCTCGGAAGACGAGAACTATGGAGCTCGTCCAAAGTACCCACAGAGATCCGACGTTAACCAGTACACGTTATCAAAAAACGAGGAAGATGGGGCGGCAGGAAACATAGGAAGGCTGGAACTAAACCAGAGTCGTCACCTCCGGTCACGGAAATACCAACTATAAATCCGAACGTGGTCAACTTATCATCGACCGTACTCACGCCGGCACAAAATGAAGTTCTATCTTTGGGTCTGAATTTTGCACCAACTAATAAATTTGACATCTTTCACACGATCCTTGATATCAACAAATTCATAAGAAATCTTACTGTAAAACGTCATTTTCTTATGTCTGACTCTCAGGATAGGAACATCGGGACACTGCCAGACCCTATACCCAGTAACGATGGAAGCTCACAAGAGAACTTCATCTCTACATTACCCTTCTCAACCACTGAACAAATTAATCTGGGTCCAGACATGGTGGCTCCTATCTATATTCCAATGGAAAACACAGATCCAGTCACATCACGGTTAAGCAATAAAGACCAATCTATATTGGCTCTCTCATTCCAGGAACTACAAACCATCTCGTGTTTGGATAGTCTTAGGATAGACAACATCAACCAGGAGAATAATACCATTAACCAACTATCCAATTTCTCTACAACTAACATCCGTTATTATCCAACTAAATCAAGGACTGACTCCATGGACACCTTCCAAAATTTAGTAGAAAAAGAACTTCAGGCTTTATTGAACAAAACCAACCAGACTACGTACAAATCTAACTTGTCCAAAAGACTCAAAGACGCAAAAAAATCTCTTGAAAATAACAAAGAAATTATAATTAAAATGGCAGATAAAGGGGGAGGAGTAGCTGTAATGGATAAATCCGAATATAAAACATCTATACTTAATCTTTTATCAGACGACCAAACTTATAGAAGGCTGGAAAACAATCCCACGGAGACCATCCAAAAGAAAATGAAACAGCTCCTCAATGAAGGTCTTAACAATGGGCATATCAGCCAGAAACAACTTAAATACATTTACATAGAACAGCCAATTACACCAATATTCCACGCTCTCCCTAAAATTCACAAACAAACAAAACCCCCGCCTATGCGTCCAATTGTGTCTGGCATTGGTTCCATCTTGGAAAGACTATCTGAATGGCTGGACACACTATTACAGCCACTAGTCCAGCAAACCCCAGCATTCCTAAGAGATACACGGGATGTGTTGCGTTCATTTCAACACAAAGTATGGAAAAATGAATACTCATGGCTCACATGTGACGTAATATCGCTTTATACCTCGATCCCTCACCAAACGGCACACATTGCCTTAGAGTACCATCTAGCGACCAATAGCACATATACGAGAAAGTTCCAACTGTACATCCTTGAAGTCCTAACTTTTCTCATGACTCATAACTACTTTCTATTTAACGGTGTATTTTACCTACAACTGAAGGGGGTCTCCATGGGAGCCAAATTCTCCCCCTCTATAGCCAATTTAGTCATGGCCTGGTGGGAGGAACATACTATTTTTTCAATCAATAACCCATTTGGACACCATATCGAATGGTATAAGAGATATATTGATGATCTGTTGATTATTTGGAAAGGAGATGCTCAATCAATTCTCAAATTCCTGAAACATATAAACGACAATTCTCATAATCTCAGATTTACCTACAGCCACAACAAATCTGACATCGTCTTCCTAGATCTGGAATTAAAAGGCATAGAAGGAAAAATAATTGAATCAAGTACTCACCGTAAACCCACCTCGGCAAATACCATCTTACACGCAGAGAGTAATGATGCTAAAAAAACCACCATGAATATTCCAATAGGGGAAATGTACCGGGCAAGAAGAAATTGCAGTTCCAATAAACAATTCAATATAGAACAGAAACAAATATGCTCCAGGTTGCAGAAACGAGGCTATCCCAATTGGTCTCTCAATAGGGCTACCAACATTACAACCAAATTAGCAAGAAACAATCTTCTTAATGATTACAAAGATAATAAGAAGAGCAATAAACCTGAACATCAGGTACCTACACTAATATTACAACAAAGTAATCAATTTCCTGAAATCAAAAGCATAATACATAGATACTTACCAGTTCTATTTGAAGACGATAGTCTACGCTCCATTCTCAAAGAAGGGGTCAGAATTGTTGCTCGCAAGGCCCCATCTCTTGGTACCTCACTTTCTCCCTCATTATTTTCACCCAATAACACCAAATCCACGTGGCTAGAAAGTAAGGGTTTCTTTAAATGCGGGCAACACCCATGCAAAACCTGTACATATGCGTATCCAAGCAAAAACTTTTCTAATGCTGATAACACACTCACATTTGTGGTACAAAATTACATCAATTGCAACTCAAATGCAGTTATCTACATTATTGAGTGCACGGAATGCAAACTAAAATATGTAGGCTGCACCAGCAGAAAATTTAAAATTAGAATACTGGAACACTTAAGTTATATCCGTAACTCTAACATCGTGAATGTGTCCAACGCAGCTAAACATTTTATTTACCAACACAACAGAACAACTAATTTCTTTAAATGTCAAGCTATCGAAAAAGTTCACATACCTAAAAGAGGGGGGGACTTACAATACAAAATCTACCAACGTGAAGCCCGCTGGATTTTCAAATTGAACACACGGTTTCCCAATGGCCTGAACATAAGACATGATTTAAATCTCCATTACTAAAACACATATAACTGTCTCATGTCAAAGTCTTACAACACCTATACTATGAAGTTTAAATCTCCATTACTAAAACACCTGTAATTGTCTCATGCCAAAATCTTACAACACCTATATTATGAAGTTAAACATCATAACATTCCAGGTTCACGGAACAAGGCCACATTATAAGTATATGCTCTGCCTCTAAAAAATATTAAAATACATATACATACCTCCTTGAGTTATCAAACAAATAATTAACTGGTACCTATGAATCATTCCTATGCAATAACTAGCTACAATTGGGTGAACTTTACTGAGCATTTACATAATTGTAAGCTATTTCTTTCTTCGTCAAGGTCTACACACGTTTTTAATGATGTTGCGTGTATGTCATATGCTTATTGCACAACACATCTTTTAAAGTCACATAGTTTAATACAAGACTATCCATATGATTTCTGTCACTCAAACAATTTCTTTCGTTCTCATCCATTTCCATATATTAGTGTTGCTTTTACCTTCTTATCCGACTAACTATACCTAGAAGCTGACTGTTTGTAATAAGCAAGTTCCTATTTATATCTTTAAGATTTCATCTACCCAGATAATCTTCATGCTTAATTTAAGTGATTTCTGCCGTCAAGTTCTTACTTAAATATACAAATATAACATTTAAAAGGACGTCCCTCAGAACAAATAGAGAACTCGATCCTTCGTATCCATATAATTAAGTTAATTTTCCAGGTACAAACCTAACATAGTCCATAATACATTTACAGTTCGCAAAAAACATATAGGTCTCATACTTACGATCGGATTGCACTGTTCCTTTTTAATCTCCAGCGTCAGGGATACCACTTCCGGTTGTGCGGTCCAGCGTTACCATACTCTGTGGAACGCAAGCACAACAACGAATGAACCATTGAACCGGAGGTGTTCCAACATGACAGTTTCAATGAATACGACTGTTATATAATAAATCATTTCCAAACCAATATTCTAATATACAAACAGCCAATCCGCCCGTACTATATTTGAACTCCTCCTAATACATATTGTCGATAATGTATACACACTTGAGAATAAGGGCAACATACTGAAAGTATTACGGGGTGAACACATGCAAATTATAATTAGGGTCAACGATAAACACATGCGGACTGGAGTATATATGGCAGCCATCTATCTCAGTCAGCTAGCTTCAGCCATGATTAAGGACGCTCGCAGCGTCTGAAACGCGTAGGCTTCTCATTCACCACTATCACTTGCTTCCTTACACTATCAGGATGTCACGCTGTGCTTCTCATTCCTGATTTTAACTAGCCAAACGTACTGGCCCATTAAACTCGGAAATTTTCTTTCCATTTTATCTAATCTTGTGTGCTGGATCCAAACCTATTTTTCTAGTGACATATAACACTTACCAGGAAGCTGCTGCAGGGTCTGTCTGTGGCTTTCTCACACTGCTCCTGCTCCCCCTCCTCTCTCTATAGACTTGTTTGGGCAGCATGTCTGTGTCTGACTCACTCTCACTCTCTCTCTCTCTCTCTCTCTCTCTCTCTCTCTCTCTCTGCTTCCTCCTCCTGCTCTTTCCTCCCCCCTCATAGACTTGTATGGACAGGCAGTGAAGAGACACCCTCACCTTCTTCAATCTGTCAATTCTGCTTTATAACCAGCGATGAATTTTGCTTGACAACAGGGGGTGGACAGCAGATTACAGGAAGAGAGACACCTAGTGACAGTAAATTTACACAGAAATTACATGGATAAAACAACTAGTTATTTGAAAAGTTAGTGTCCATTTAAGGCACCAAGACAAACAATTGTCACAAATAGACCAGAAGCACATGATAGAGCCATGTGCAGGCGTCTGTATGGAGGCACAAGAAGTCACTGCTGCTCCTATAGTGCCATATTATGGAGATATTCTCCTCTATAAGCAATGCCTCTATGGGAGAATAGCTCTTTAATACAGCATTCAATGGAGCATGCCTCCATTTCTGTATATAACAGAAAAGCCTCCATGTGTCTCTGTAAGAAGTTTACGGGTCCCTATCACGGTTTTGTATAAACTAGAGGTTGTAAAGTGCTATAATATGTTCTCAAGCATGATACTGATTTGATACTGGTACTGATTTAGAATAGTTTCATATGTATCCAGATGCTTATTCTGAACATGCAGGTGATCACTATTAGGGTATGTTCAAACGCTAGCTGTCATTTACGTGTGAAAAGACAGACTGTTTTCAGGAGAAAACAGCTGCCTCGTTTCACACGTAAATGCTCCTCCTCGCATTTTGCGAGGCTTCTGAGACGCTCGTAAATCTTGAGCTGCTCTTCATTGAGTTCAATGAAGAACAGCTCAAATTACGTGGCAAAGAAGTGTCCTGCACTTCTTTGCCGAGGCAGTCAATTTACGCGTCGTCGTTTGACAGCTGTCAAACGACGACGCGTAAATTACAGGTCGTCTGCACAGTACGTCGGCAAACATCTGCCCATTCATTTGAATAGGTAGCCCTATTTTCAGGCGTATAACGAGGCATAATACGCCTCGTTTACGCCTGAAAATAGGTCGTGTGAACCCAGCCTTACTAAGTATTCATCAACAGAAGCAAAAGAGTCAGATCTTATGCATGCGTGTGATTGACATTGCCATAATTATCTACATCTCTACACTAAGCAGGTGCTGCAGGAATTGTCTTGTTTGGGTTCTGATTATTACTCCATCTAAATTTAGACTTCTCTGCTATGCATTCCTAATCTGTTACCATCTAAATTCCACAATTTTCAGCTGCTATTTGCTTCTTTGATTTCCAAGCAAAATGTCTCACCGGTGTTTTCTCAATTTTTGAAGATAAACCCATTATCAATTTATGTCTTTTCTGATGCTTTTGAACAGCCTATAAAGTAGTCTGGAGTCCATATTGTTCCTATTCCTTAAAGGAACAGTGTCATCACAAATTATTTTTTTATATGTTAAAGATGTTAGTGCTTTATTAAAAACGTTTATATTCATTTGTGTGTTTGTGTTTTACTTTTTCTTATTTTTACACTTTTTCTTCCCTATGGGGGCTGCCATTTTTTGTTCCATTTCTGTGTGTGTCGATTAACGACACATACAGACATGGAATACGGCAGCCACAGTCCCATAGGGACTGCGAACGGCTCCCGTCCCATTGACTGCAGTGTACGGCGTCTGTGTGGGAACTGCGCATGCGCCGCTCCCACACAGTCCTATTCGAAATTGGCGCCGTCCGGCGCCATTTTCCTGTGGACCGGAAGTCGCGGCCGGACAGTAATATTACTACTTCCGGTCGCGGCTTCCGGACTTGTGCACTTGCACCAGCGGCAGCAAACGGAGCGGACGGGCCGGAGGGAGCCGCGGCGGCAGGAGCAGATAAGAGATTTCAATGTATGTTCGTGTTTGTGTGTGTTTACTACTGTATGTAAACCTACTACACTGTGGGTTAGCTCAAAAAATGGTGACACACAGTGTAGGAGGTTACATCGTTCAAACCCCTCGTTTATCCCGGCACTAGCCAGGATAAAGGAGGGGGGGGATGCTGAGAGCTCACTAGAGCGAGGGCTTTTAACCCAATGTTGCAATGCTGCAATTTTGGGAACAGCTCCAGCTAGTGACCAAAAATGGGTAGTATTATAAATTAGAAATAATTTATAATATTTCCTGGACTCGTGCAAAAAAATAAAAAAAATTTGAACAATGTTTAATCACCCACACACTAAATGTTTAATTTTTAAAAAAAAAACATGTTTTTCTGGCAACACATTGCCTTTAAAGTTACATTCTGTAGAAAGTATCTAATGGTCTGTAGCAGTATTGTTGTGGTTTGTTGAACAATATTTTTCCTGGATGATTTAACATTACTACAAATCTACATTTCAGTAACTATGTTAAATAAATTAGCTATAAAATTGATGGGACACATTTATATCAAGTGATATTTTGTTACCAGTATTGTCTTGTTGAGAATGGTGTCGATTTTATTAGTGTGCCATTTTTCACAAAAGCCATGCAAACACCGAAAATTAATCAGTGAGGTTTAAGGCATAGGACACTAGAGTAAAAGACTGTATTAGCAAGCAAATCTATCAGATAAATGTTCATTCATGGTCTATAAATCAATCAGGGGAGTGTGCTTGCAAAGTGAGGAACATGACAAAAAGAAAATAGACTCTCAAATTCATCTGCACTTTTTAAATGACTTATAACAAGACTTATTATGAAAGATCTTTGGCTGTGTATACATGTAGAAAAAAACTCTAAGGCCCCATGCACATGACCATAAAAATTGCCCGTAATTGCGGACCATAATTACGGTCCGCAATTATGGACTCATTCAATTCTATTGTCCATATATTTATGGGAAGGTGTCCGTGCCATGGAAACCTTCTGCAAAAGGTAGGACATGTCCTATTTTTTGCTTTTTACGGACCGTGCTGTTATACTTTATAATGGGAGCACGGCCGGCAAATGCGGACAACTCTCTGCGGCCGGCCGTGCCCGTAATTACGGACCGTGATTATGGGCACGGTCGTGTGCATTGGGGCCTAAAGTAGATCGTTCTGTTAATTTAAAATGTAATATTTCTCTTTTGTTCACATTATTTGTTCAATTTCTTCATTTAGCATACTTTACAACTAAAACAAGAAAAGTCAAGAGTAGGTGTATGTTTCTGAAGGAGAAATCCACTTCCTCTATCTTCTACAACACTCATTCTTTAAAGGAGATTTCCAACCAATAACATTTATCAACTAACCATAGGACCACTTTTTTCTTGTTATTAAAAGCGGGATAATATGGTTTTTGGGTATTAGTGCCTCCGTTCAGCAAGAAACTACCTGGGTCTAAGTTGCTAGCATGCCACTATCATTCAGTCATTTGGACTGAATGAGTGCTATCATACGTTAGGCCTCTGCTATTTTGCAACACCTCTATCAAAAATACTGGCCTCTGATTCAAATAACTCAAAATGATGTAAAAAAAAATACATTATTTAACCCCTTAACCCCTTAAGGACGCAGCCTAGTTTGGGCCTTAAGGCTCAGAGCCCATTTTTCAAATCTGACATATTTCACTTTATGTGGTAATAACGTCGGAATGCTTAAACCTATCCAAGCGATTCCGAGATTGTTTTCTCGTGACACTTTGGGCTTCATGTTCGTGGTAAAATTTGGTCGATATATTCAGTCTTTATTTGAGAAAAATTGCAAAATTTAGAGAAAATTTAGAAAAAATAGCATTTTTCAGAATTTAAATGCATCTGCTTGAAAAACAGACGGTTATACCACCCACAATGGTCAATAGTTCACATTTCCCATATGTCTACTTTAGATTGGCATCGTTTTTTGAACATTATTTTATTTTTCTTGGACGTTACAAGGCTTAGAACATAAACAGCAATTTCTCATATTTTTAAGAAAATTTCAAAAGCCTTTTTTTTAAGGTACCTGTTCAGTTCTGAAGTGGCTTTGAGGGGCCTATGTATTAGAAACCCCCATAAAGCACCCCATTTTAAAAACTAGACCCCTCAAAGTATTCAAAACAGCATTTAGAAAGTTTTTTAACCCTTCAGGCATTTCACAGGAATTAAAGCAAAGTGGAGGTGAAATTTGCAAATTTCGTTTTTATTTCTGAATTTCAATTTTATTCTATTTTTTTTCTGTAACACAGAAGGTTTTACCAGAGAAACACTACTAAATATGTATTGTCCAGATTCTGCAGTTTTTAGAAATGTCCCACATGTGGCCCTACTGCGCTCGTGGACTAAAACACAAGCCCCAGAAGCAAAGAAGCACCTAGTGCATTTTGGTGGTGCTTTTTTATTAGCATATATTTTAGGCAGCATGCCAGGTTTGGAGAGGTGTTGAGGTGCCAAAACAGTAGGAATCCCCCAAAACTGACCCCATTTTGGAAACTGCACCCCTCAAGGAATTAATTTATGGTTATTGTTACCATTTTGACCCCGTAGTTTTTTCACAGCGTGTATTTGAATTTGGCTGTGAAATTAAAAGAATGACAATTTTTCCAATAAGATGTCATTTTTGATCAGAATTTCTTATTTTCACAGGGAACAAAATGCCCCATTTTGTTGCCCAATTTGTCCTGAGTGCGGCAATACCCCATTTGTGGTGATAAACTGCTGTTTGGGCCCATGGGAGGCCTCAGAAGGAAAGGAGCGCTATGTGTTTGTTGGAGTCCAGATTTTGCTGGATTGGTTTTCGGGTGCCATGTCGCATTTGCAGAGCCTCAGAGGTATCAAAGCAATGGAAACCCACCAAAAGTGACCCCATTTTGGAAACAAAACCCCTCAAGGAATTTATTTATGGGTGTTGTGACCATTTAGACCCCACAGTTTTTTCACAGAACTTATTTGAATTGGGCTGTGAATTTTAAAAAAAAAACTTTTTTCCAATAAGATGTAGTTTTGGCTCAAAATGTCTTATTTTCACAACGAATAAAATACCCCATTTTGTTGCCAAATTTGTCCTGAGTGCGGCAATAGCCTATTTGTGGCAATAAACTGCCATTTGGGCCCATGGGAGGTATTAGAAGGAAAGGAGCGCTATGTGTTCTTTGGAGCACAGATTTTGCTGGATTGGTTTTCGGGTGCCATGTCGCATTTGCAGAGCTCCAAAGGTATCAAAGCAATGGAAACCCACCAGAAGTGACCCCATTTTGGAAACTACACCCCTCAAGGAATTCATTTATGGGTGTTGTGACCATTTAGACTCCACAGTTTTTTCACAGAATTTATTTGAATTGGGCTGTGAATTCAAAAAAATGTAATTTTTTCCAATAAGAGGTAGTTTTGGCTCAAAATTTCTTATTTTCACAAGGAATAAAATACCGCATTTCGTTGCCCAATTTGTCCTGAGTGCGGCAATACCCTATTTGTGGTGATAAACTGCCGTTTGGGCCCATGGGAGGGCTCAGAAGGAAAGGACCACCATGTGGCCTACTGGGAATTTTCTGGTGCTAAGTCGTGTGTGCAGAAGCCCCTGAGGTATCAGTACAGTTGAAACCCCCGAGAAGTGACCCCGTTTTAAAAACGACACCCCTTAAGGAATTCATCTAGAGGTGTAGTGAGCATTTTGACCCCACAGGTATTGTGTAAAAGATAATGTGCAGCAGTTGGTGCAGAGTGAAATTTGCAATTTTCTATACATATATGCCAATTCAGTGTCCGATATATTGTGCCCAGCATGCGCCACCGGAGATATACACCTCATAAACTGTAATGTTGGCTCTCCCGGGTACGGCAAT
Source organism: Rhinoderma darwinii (assembly GCF_050947455.1). Classification (NCBI taxonomy): domain Eukaryota; kingdom Metazoa; phylum Chordata; class Amphibia; order Anura; family Rhinodermatidae; genus Rhinoderma; species Rhinoderma darwinii. Next base: position 366,025,286 of record NC_134690.1, on the reverse strand, counting down.
ACCCTACATGTGGCTGTTATCAGCTGCCTGGGCACACAGCAGGGCTCAGAGGGGAAAGATGAGGAGGGGTAAGCTGTGCGAAGTGGATCAGAGCGAGTAAAACTGGGGTAAATTAAAAATAAAGGGATGGATGATAAATTTGAAAACACTCTTTCATACAGAGCTCTAGTTTTTCGGGACACGCGTCACATTGATATATTGTGTCCTTCCTTATCCCCCTCTTATAGCAGACTCTGCACCTCTTTTGACTTTTTCCCTTCTTGCCAGTTTGGGGAACTTCTCCTAAAAAGTGTTGCCCTGGTACGATGCCTGTGGCCCCGCTTCCAGAAGTACTGTAAGGCTTCAGGACTTGATCTGACAAGTCCACCCCTCCCATGTACCTATTGTAGTCCAGGATGCAGTCTAGTTTGGGGGTCCCTGTACTGGTACCTCGTACAGGTACATGGGTACTGGTGTGGCATCTCCCTGGTCTTGTACTTGACACACAATATGTTGCTGCTAGATTGTGCCCTGCTCTCACCCCTTCTGAGTGTTTGCCCAAGCAGAGTCGTAGGGAGGCCTCTCAGGTTTCTTCTAGCAGTGCCGCATGCCGCAGGACTTCTGGAAGCGAGGCAGTTGAAGAGTGGGATGCTGGTATAAAAATTATCCAGGTAGAGGTGGTGACCCTGGTCCAGCAGTGGGTGCACCAAATCCCACACAATTTTTGTATTAACTCCCAGTAAGGGGGTGCATTCTGGGGGCTGAGTACTGGTGTCCTTCCCTTTTATATATCCTAAATTTGTAGGTATACCCGGATGCACTCTCGCACAGCTTATACATCTTCACGCCATACCTTGCCCTCTTACCCGGCAGGTACTCGCGGAATTGAAGCCTCCCTTTCAAATGTACCAGGGATTCATCTATAGAAATACACTTCTCGGGGGTGTATGCTTGGGAAAACCGGGCACTGAAATGGGCTAATAGGGGTCTCCGTTTATACAAACGGTCAAAACTGGGGTCATCTCGGGGTGGGCACGGCTCATTATGAGTATAATGTAAGAAGCGAAGTATTGCCTCATTTTTATTTTATTTTTTAGTTTCCAGCTCAGTTCTGAAGTTGCTTTGAGGGGCCCATATATTAGACACGCCTATCAAACACCCCATTTCAGAAACTAGACCCCTCAAAGTATTCACAACAGCATTTAAAAAGTTTATTAACCCTTTAGGCGTTTCACAGGAATTTAGAGCAAAGTAGAGGTGACATTTAATTAATTTAATTTAATTTATTAGGCACCATGTCCGGTTTGAAGAGGTCTTGTGGTGCTAAAACAGTGGAAACCCCCCAAAAGTGACCCCTTTTTGGAAACTAGACCCCTTGAGGAATCCATTGTAGTTGTCTTGGGATGCATGCGACTTTTTGATCAGTTTTTATTCTAATTTTAGGTGGCGTGGTGACTAAAAAAACAGCAATTTTACTATTGTTTTTTATTCAATTTTTTTTACAGCGTTCACCGTGCGCTATAAATGTCATATTCACTTTATTCTGCGGGGCGATACGATTACGGCGATACCAGATGTTTATAGTTTTATTTTATGTCTTATGGCGTTTGCACAATAAAATACATTTTGTAAAATATAATTTATTTTTTGTGTTACCTTATTCTAAGAGCCATAACGGTTTTATTTTTCCATCAGGAAAGTCGTGCGAGGACTTATTTTTTGCGTAACGAACTGTAGTTTCGATCAGGACCATTTTTAGGTACATGCGACTTTTTGATCTCTTTTTATTCCATTTTTTGGGAGGTGAAGTGACCAAACAATTGTGATTGTGGTACGGTTTATTATTATTTTCTCTTACGGCGTTCACCGCGCAGGATAAATAACGACATAGTTTTGTAGTTCAGGACGTTACGGACGCGGCGATACCAATTATGTATAGTTTATTTGTTTATTTATATATTTTTATTAATAATAAAGAACTGATAAGGGAAAAAGGGGGACTTTTACTTTTATTACTTTTAAATCTTTTATTTTCTTATTTTTACACAACTTTTTTTTACTTTTTTACACTTTTTTTACTTTGTCCCACTAGGGGACATGAGGGCAGGAGGCTCTGATCGCTATTCTAATACACTGCACTACATGCGTAGTGCAGTGTATTAGAGCTGTCAGCTGTTCGCTGACAGCAAGCATAGTGGGTCCTGATTTTGTCGGGACCCACTAGGCTTCCGTCGATGGCGTAGCCAGAGTCCATTGTTAGGATTCTGGTTGCCATAGTAGCCATCACGGCCCGCTATCGTGTAGCAGGCCGGCGATGGCAGCTTAACCCCTAAGAAGCCGCGATCGCTATTGAACGCGGCTTCTAAGGGGTTAATCGGCGGGGACCATCGCAATCGGTCCCTGCACACTAAGCTGTGATAGCCTGCTGTCGGAAACAGCAGGTATCACAGCTCAGACACGCGCCGGGATTAAATGGCGCCGTGTTTACTCAGGTCAGTAATAGTACTGACCTGAGCGCGAACGTTCTACTTAGCAGGACGTACTATTACTGACCTGAGCGCGAAGGGGTTAAGGACACGGCCAATTTTAGCCTTGAGGACAGAGCAATTTTTTTTAAATTTCCCTCTTTGCATCCCGACGCTCATAACGCTTTTATTTTTTGTACGACGTAGTTTTATGAGACTTTGTTTTTTGCGGGACGAGTTGTACTTTATGTACGTACCATTTTTTAGTACAAATACATTATCGTTTAATTTCTATAAATTTTTAATTAGATTAAAATGCAGAAAAAAAGCAGTTGCGCAGCAGTTTTAATATTATTTTTTTTACACCATACACCGATCATCATAAATAATGTAATACATTTGTTGTACAAATATGTCTGTATTATTTGATATTGATACCAAATATGTCTGTATTATTTAATGTTTTGGGACTTATATTTGAAAAAGTTTATTTATTATAAAAAAATGTGTGTTTCTGTGTATTTTATTTACTTTTTATTTATTTATTTACCATTATTTTTTTTTCCATTCATTTAACTTTTTTTTTTTAATCCCATAAAGGGATTTATCATTTTGATTTTTATTTTGTAACTGTAATGTACTGGCATAGATCTATATATGCCAGTACATTAGCCTGTTACTGATCGTACACAGGCAGTTGTTAGGGCATACCTCAGTATGCCCTAACAACAGGAAATATGTTCAGACAGCCCTGGGGTCCTTCACTGGACCCTGGGCTGTCTGGCCATACGAGTTGTGGGCTTTGATCGCGTCACAGTTATTTTCTGTGACGCGATCAATGTGTAGTCCCCTCTCTTTGAACGCCGCGATCAGCTGTCATCGCGGCGTTCAAAGGGTTAACAACGGAGAGAAGATGTTTCTCTTTCTCTCCGCTGTCAGAGCGGGGCCGTGGCTGTGTATTACAGCCGTTGCCCCGCTCTCGATCGCGCGCACAGACGCGCGCAGGGACGGCTGTCACACAGGACGAGTATGCTCGTCCTAATGCGCGAAGTACTCGCCGCTCAGGACGAGCATACTCGTCCTGTGTCGGCAACCAGTTAAACATCAAAAATAATAATATTTATATTATGTTTTCTTTCATGTCTGAACGATATTGTGAAATCTGAGGCCAAAACCAGAGTCTCAGGCAAATAAAAGCCTAAAACAAAACTAAGACAGTGGTCTATGTAAATGTCTGTCTTTTTTTCTACCATTACATTTTGCTTAGTAGGTAGTGCCTGGCATAACATTTTCTATTTCCATTTTATATATTGCCCTAAGCCATTATTAAACAGTACTATATCATCCATTGAGGAGATGTATTATGCACCTGCAATACTATCCCTCACATCTGCTTGTACTAGTAAACCCAGGCAGAACACAGCACATGCATGTAGGGACAGGACTATGTTTATGCCTTTAGTGAAGCAGCTGGTTTTACTCAGATAACAGATTGCAGTCTGCTACTTCAAGGTGCTTCTCATGAATACTGTATGAATGTTTTTTTTTATCTGACAAAGCTCATTTGTACTATAAATACTATGTAGAAAGATTTCAATGCCAAAATGAGAAGTTTAATTTAAAGATTTTCTGTATTAGTACTTTTTGTGCCCTTTTAGGCTATGTTCACACGGAGTATTTTGGGGGAGGAATATCTGCCTCAAAGCTCCAAACGGAATTTTGAGGCAGATATTCCTCCCCCAAAATACTCCGTGTGAATAGCAATGATCGCGCCGTTTTTCGCCCGCGGCCATTGAGCGCCGCGGGCAGAAAACACGCTTTCTCCTGCCTCCCATTGAAGTCAATGGGAGGTCGGAGGCGGAAGCGCCCGAAGATAGGGCATGTCGCTTCTTTTTCCCGCGAGGCAGTTTTACTGCTCGCGGGAAAAAGACGCCGACGCCTCCCATTGAAATCAATGGGAGGCGTTCTCGGGCCGTTTCTGCCGAGTTTTGCGACGCGGTTTCCGCGTCAAAAAACTCGGCAAAAGACCCCGTGTGAACATAGCCTTAAAGTAGATAGTTCGAGGCTTAAATGCTACAATATCTGTGGGCATCATGTTAGGGTATGTTCACACGAGGGCGTCCGTTACGGCTGAAATTACGGGGATGTTTCAGCCTGAAAACATCCCCGTAATTTCAGCCGTACCGGCATGTGCAGGCGCTTGAACGCCGCGTCCATTACGGCCGTAATTAGCGCTGCTATTCATTGGAGTCAATGAATAACGGCTCCAATTACGGCCAAAGAAGTGACAGGTCACTTCTTTGACGCGGGCGTCTATTTACGCGCCGTCATTTGACAGCGGCGCGTAAATATACGCCTCGTGTGAACAGACAAACGTCTGCCCATTGCTTTCAATGGGCAGATGTTTGTCAGCGCTATGGAGGCGCTATTTTCGGGCGTAATTCGGGGCAAAAACGCCCGATTTACGTCGTAAATAGGCCGTGTGAACATACCCTTATAGTGGAGCCTATCCTTAGTCAGCAATATGTGTTTTTTGTGTGTGCTTTTTTAGAGCATCAGAGCTATGAATTCTTGCCACTAGCTAAATCAATGTTCATCAAGCTCCAAGTTAAGCTTATTCATGAGCAGAACACCTTCATTCACTCACTTATGGGCAGGAGAAGGTGTCAAGCTCATGAATAAGTAGATTCAGGAATTGCAGCTTTCTGGTTTGCATAGCCCAATGCATGTATTAGGGTAAGGCCACACGGAGAGACCCTGACACGGTCGCAACGTGGCCAAGAATCGCGCTGGCACTATGTAAGAGCGGCTGTCAAATACCTCGTTAAGTAATATTCCAGTTACATGCGCATGCGCACTTCCGCTCCATTCATTCTCTATGGGTGCGCCGGAGATAGCCGAGTGCAGTGTTCGGCTGTTTGACAGCCATGCACCGAACATGGTGCCGGTGTGATTGTTAGCCGCGTTGCGACAGTGTCATGGCCACTCCATCTGGCCTTACCCTTAAGAGCTATTGCTGCATAGTTAAATACGTGCTTAAAGCGACTCTCTAGGCCTTCCCTTACTTAGGCCTGATTCAGACGAACAGTAAATTATGTCCGTGTGCTGTTCGTTGAAATAACTGAGCACAGGGATCCATGCAAATTAATGGGGCTAGTCACACATGTGAATCATGCAAGTCAATGGGGCATTCACACATGTGACATTTTTCACACAGTGTGTCCCTGTTGCCTGAAACTCACTGCATGTCCTATTTCGGTCTGTTTTTGCAGACCACGTCGCCCCTTGAAGTCAATAGGTGCGTGAAAAACACAGACAGTACACAGACGAAATCTATGTGCTGTCCGTGTTTTTCACGCACCAGTTGCTACAGAAATGATGAAGAAAAAAAAAACAGGAACACTGATGCCACACTGAAAGCACACTGATACCACATGGAACTGAAATGCATACAATACGGGCTGGTTTTTGTGGAAACAAAACGGATACATTCGTCTGAATCAGGCCTAAGGCTCATTTACCTCAGTTTATGTGTGGTAATTACTTGATAATAATCTTTTTTTCACTGGTGGTTTGTAAGGGCTCATGCACACTTCCGTCGGCCGTTGTACAGCCGTTATTGAGACACACGGGCTGCACACGGATGGCTTCCGTGTGCAGCCCTTTGTTTCACGGACCAAATTCAATGAGAAGGCCGAGACTGTTCCGTCAAAAACGGACAGGAGTAGGACCTGCCCTACTTTTGACGGAACGGCCGCACAGTTCCGTTAAAACAACGGAAGTGTGCATGGCCCCATTGAAATGAATGGGTTCAGGGTGCTACCCGTGACAACAACGGATAGCACCCTGAAGGAAAAAACTAAAGTTGGCATGGGGCCTTAGACTGTGTTGTATAATCAATCTGTCCTTGATGTAATAGAAATCAGCTCTTCATGCCATGAAGGTGAGCCTGTGTTTATGCAAAGCAGCCAATCTGAGGAGACTGCATGAACCAATAATGAGACATGAGGTGTCTCTCAGACTACCTCAGACTCCCTATAGCCATTGTAGCTAAACAGTAGTCACAGATCACAACTCTGTACTAAAAGAGCTAAAAAGCAGCTAAGTAGAAACCATCAAGTAAAATAAATAGCAGAATTATTTGGAGAGTGACACAATCTTAAAGGGGTTGTCCGAGATATATTTTTTAAGTACATTTAGAAATACATTACACATATTAAAAATTTCATAATATACTTACCCGTGCAATCTTGCTTCTGTTCTCCGCTCTGGCTGCTTCTTCCTTCTGGTCACATGAGCTCTGACGTCACCTTTTCAGCCGCCTCCACTGTCGTGTCGTATCCCGATCACATGGTCTCGCACCAGAGAGACCTCGGATGGTATACGACACGTCACTTGTCAAGTGGTGTAGATCGGCTTCTTCTGCTTCACATCCAGTAACGCGCATGCGCTGTCACTGCTGTTCTCGCAGTCCCTGCTGTTCTTGAGATAACAGCAGGGGCCGCGCATGCGTGTTACAACAGAACAAGCCAATATACACCACGTCACAAGTTACGTGTCGTATACCCGGCAAGAATTCAAGATCAACAACGCGGCAGAGCCGGAGCAGAGAGAGACGTCAACAATCAAGTTCCCGACGGCAGGATCTGGAAACGGGGCCACTTTGAAAAACTTAAGTATATTACAAATGTATTTATTTTTATAACTTAAATGATTTAATGGTGTTATTTAAAATATTATGTTATCTCGGACAACCCCTTTAATGATTTGGGCTCTGCATGCCACCACATTGGATTTGAAATGAAACAACTGAGATGCAATTGAAGTCTAGACTTTCAGGTTTAATTCAAGGGGTTGAACAAAAATATCCTGTGAAACGTTTAGGAAATGCAACCATTTTTCTACACAGCCTCCTCATTTTAGGGGCTGTAAAGTAATTGTACAAATTAGTATTACCATAAATAAAATGTTTTTGTTTATTACTTTGTAGAGAATCCTTTGCAGGCAATGACTGTCTGAAGTCTGGAACCCATGGACATCACCAAATGCTGGGTTTTCTCCTTTGTGATGCTTTGCCAGGCCTTTACTGCAGCTGTCTTCAGTTGTTGCTTGTTTGTGGGTCGTTCTGCGTTAAGTTTTGTCTTAAGCAAGTGAAATGCATGTTCGATCGGGTTGAGATCTGGTGATTGACTTGGCCGTTGCAGAATATTCAATTTCTTTGCCTTAAAAAACTCCTGGGTTGCTTTCGTAGTATGTTTTGGGTCATTGTGCATCTGTACTGTGAAGCGACATCCAGTCAACCTTGCTGTATTTGGTTGAATCTGAGCAGAAATTATATCCCTGAACACTTCAGAATTCATCAGGCTCCTTCCGTCTTCAGTCACATCATCAATAAACACTAGTGACCCAGTGCCTTTGGCATCCGTGCATACCCATGCCATTACGCTGCCTTCCTCCTTCCATCATTCTGGTACAGGTTGATCTTAGTTTCATCTGTCCAAAGAATGCTGTTCCAGAACTGGGCTGGCTTCGTTAGATGTTGTTTCGCAAAGTCTAATCTGGCCTTTCTATTTTTGAGGATGATTAATGGTTTGCACCTTGTGGTGAACCCTCTGTATTTGCTCTCATGAAGTCTTCTCTTTATGGTATACTTAGATACTGATACACCTACTTCCGGGAGAGTGTTCTTCACTTGGGTAGATGTTGTGAAGGGGTTTTTCTTTACCATGGAAAGGATTCTGCGATCATCCACCACTGCTATCTTCCGTGGACGTCAAGGCCTTTTGGAGTTCACGAGATCACCAGTGCGCTTCTTTTTTTCTTTCAAGAATCTACCAAAATGTTGATTTGGCCACTCCTAACATTTGTGCTATCTCTCTGATGGATTTCTTTATTTTTTACAATGCCTAATGATGGTCTTTTTCAGTTGCATTGAGAGCTCCTTTGACCTCATGTTGTGGGTTCACAGCAATAGCTTCCAAATGCAAATGCCGCACCTGGAATCAACTCCAGACATTTTTACCTGCTTAATTGATGATGGATTCATGAGGGAATAGCCCATGCAGACCATTAAATAGCTTTTGAGATAATTGTCCAATTACCTTTGGTCCCTTGAAAAAGAGGCAGCTACATATTAAAGAGCTGTAATTCCTAAACCCTTCCTCAAATTAGGATGTGAATACCCTCAAATTAAAGCTGAGAGTCTGCACTTTAAGCCCATATTGATTATATAACTGTATATTAAATATGTTTTGGTAAACAGCTAAAATGACAAAACTTCTGTCACTGTCCAAATAATTCTGGACCTAACTGTATAGGTACTGAGCTACATATCATTTTTAAGTTCACAACCGGATAGTCACTCTAAATGTCAGCTTTTATGGGTTTTCCCAAGACTTAACTATCATGTCCGGAGCCGCTTTCCCTTGTTCCCAACTCTTACTTATCTGTCCTCATCATCTCCTCTGTCTTGGCCAACAATGCTCCGTTCATCCAGGCCGCCCTGCCGGTGGTTTTTTACTGCCGTCTACTATTTGCGTGATTGTGCGCGCTGATGCATCCTGCCTTAGAGGCCTTTGTCCACCAAACCACATAGCTTTCCCAGGGTAATTAAGGTATCTTCCTCTGGGCCTGAGTAATTAGGTTCTTTGTTAGTAAACTTGTTTTCTGCTGGATTACCTTACTGGACTTACGAATAATGGATGCTGCCTTAACATCTGACCACGTCTAGTTTGCCACTTTCCCTGACATCTGCTCATCTTCTGTTATAACTGAACTCTGCCTGCCTTGACCTCCGTCTCATCTTACCATGAGTGCCCATCTCACGCCTGCCCTGACATCTGCTAGTATTAACCATGTATCTTGCCTACTATTTTGTTACTCTGTCGGTTCTTGTCACCCGTTGCCAACATAACTACTCTGGGGGTAGTGACCTGGGGATTCTTAGCAGCTAAGTCCACATCTCCATACGAAGTTAAATGGTGAAAACCTAGTAATCCCTTAGAGTCTGCTCACTGTATTAGCCCCACGCCGAATCTGTTGGCAACACCATCTTCCATTGGCCTCATGACATTAACATTGATGTAGTCGACACAGACCCTTCACTGCAGTTCTAATACAGCACTAATGTTGTCAATGTGGCTGTACCTGGTTTACAGCTTAGCCCCATCACCTTCTTTCTGCTTATAGTCATAGTACCTTGGCTTGGACCCACTGATTGCACATTTCGGACATATCCTTTTGGAAAATGCAGCTGTTCATTTTGGTTGTCTCAACCATGATATTTTGTGCAAATGTTGCACACAAGAACAACACAATAGTAATTCTAAAATTATGGATCACTTAGGAATGCAATGCCACTAAAGTCTTATTCTAGCATGCCATTTGTAGTCATGTAGCCACTGCCTCAATCACGAATATAGTTATACAGCTTATAATATCTACATAGGAACATTCTTTCAAAAGCTTGAATGCCTTTTTGTGATGAGTCGCTATGAACATCTTATAGATTCTCAATAGGGATAAGGACTTAAGCCGCTGCCAGACTCCTCTCACTTATCTCCTTACGAACAAAACAATCGGGCAGGTTGGAATCCAACCTGCCTGACCCTTCTGTCCTCCGACATCTGCCGTCAAGAAAGAGGTGGGACACCTCTATACACATTAGATGGTGTAACGGTCCTGCAGAAATCGGCGGGTCGGGCCGACATACATCTAATGTGAATGGCCACCTTAATGTCTGTGACTCAAGAAAACACAGCCAAAAAGTGAAGCAAGTATAACATTAGCCCCTGTTGTTCACAGCTACATACTAAATACATTTTTCAACACCTTCCCTGTTGTCTTTTACTTGTTTTTACAGGCTGAATGTCAAGAAGAAGCAGGGCAAATTTTAGTAAATTAACTTAGATTTATTGCATTGAACTGTGTACATGGCATCTGACGTGTTTGTTCTTTTGTTCGGTCCTCACTTAACTATCACATTCATAATGTCTGTCACCTGTTCCTGTATTTGTTGTGTCTTCCAAACTTAGCTGACAGACATTTCATTATGAAGCAGCAATCATTTACACTTGAGATGCTCACTTCTCTACATCGTATGTCCTGTTGTGTTTTTACTCTAATCTTATTCCCAGGTCATTAAGCTGTTCTTGTCTTCAGTAAACAATGTTGTTTCCCTCCTAATGCCTAATTTTTGTCTTATACTAATTTTCTCATTTGTCCATGTGCTCAGCTTTGGCCCTGTTCACAACAAGTTTGTGATGTCCGTTTAGCGTGTACTCCAGGAAAGCTTCCAAAATAAATGTAAAACCTGTTCATGGGGTTACATTAGCATACCTCCCAACTTTCAAGTATCACAAAGAGGGACTACCGATGCCAATTTTTTCTTTTAAGCCACGCGTCTAAAACCACCCAATCCCCGCCCATACACACCCGATTCAACCCACACAGTATCATGCTCCCATAGTGTCTCCCACACAGTATAATACCAAATAGCTTCCCCCACACAGTATAATGCCCTCTAGCTGCCACCATAGAGTATAATGCCCCCATAGCTGTCACCATACAGTATACTGCCCCATAGATGCACCCATACAGTATAAAGCCAACACAGATGCCCTCATACAGTATAAAGCCCACACATATTCTCCCATGCAGTATAATGCCCATACAGATGCCCCCATGCAGTATAATGCCCAAACAAATTCCCCCATACAGCATAATGCCCCAATAGCTGCCCCCATACAGTATAATGCCCCCTTAGCTGCTCCTAGTGCCAGTGCCCTTGTAGATAGTGACACAATGCCCCTGTAGATAGTGCCCCTATATAGTGCCACAGTGTCCATGTAGATAGTGCCACATCCCCATGAAGATAGCGCCACCCCCCTGTAGATAGCGCCATTGAAACTCCCTCTAAGAGCAGAATCCCCAGCCAGAGCATAGACAGTATATGGACAGTGACTTCAATTGCTACTCCTTGAGCGGAATCCCCGTTGCCGACTCTGGCTGGGGATTACGCTCCAGGAGGAGTCACTGACGTCAATGTCCATATATGGACAGTGACCTCAGGGGTTTCCTCTAGGAGTGGAATCCTCGGCCAGATAATCGGCAACGGGGATTCCGCTCAAGGAGTAGCCACTAATTCTGATGCAAGGAATCATCAGCTCCCTGCTTCAGAATTAGTTCAGAGCGGAGGGGCAGAGGGAGCTCCTCCGCTCCCTGAGGACTACACTCCTTGAGTGGAATCCCCGTTGCAGACTCTGGTCGGTGATACCGCTCAAGAAGTAGCCACTGACGTCACTGTCCATATATGGACAGTATCGTCAAGGGCTTCCCCGAGCACAGCGCTTAAAGTAGCTCAGTGGCCGGGGAGTCCTCAGCGAGCGGAGGAGCTCCCTCTGCTCCTCCGCTATAAACTAATTCTGAAGCAGGGAGCTGATGGTTCCCTGCTTCAGAATTAGTTTGACAGCGGGACATATCACCTGCCACCCGGGACAGCGGGACACCGCCCAGAATCCGGTAACGGTTGGGAGGTATGCATTAGCCCGATGGAGGCCAAAAGACATACACAAAAAAAAACCAGTATGGAATAGTGATATACAGTTTTTTTTTTTACCATGGCAGCCCGTGGGGGATAAATGCCACTGTATGACACACTGTATGACATCCGTCACAGGCCTTTGTTAAACTTTTAGGTGGGGTAACTCTGTAGCTGTCCATATATGGTCAGTTATCCCTGGTGTTTCCACAGGCAGAGATAAAGCAGTCGGAGTCCCCTGTAAGATTACAGTTTGTTACATACTGATTCCACGTCATCCTGCTGACACCAGGAGCCCTAGGATGAGCTATATTTCTGTCACCCAGCTCTTCAGGGGGCTCACAATCTGTACCTGCTTCCTCCCGGCACTCTGTACAGCAGGGGAGGAAGGAGAACAAAGCAGAAGCAGAAAATGGTACAAACTGCAAACGGGATCTGGTAGTGCTGCAGGATGGCTGGTAGCAGTGGCGGAGTGTTCCGGAAGGAGGAGTCGACCCCACTGTTGCTGGACTCCTCTTGTGACTGGTTATTGGAAACCCTCACACAGCATCTTCCAGGCGCCGGCTGTATAATTGGGAGGCCTCTTCTCCTTCTGCCTTCTCCTACCCTTGTAATGTACTGATCTCTTTCTTGCCCCAATTTCTCATCTCAATGCATTAATAAACCTGCATTGTTGAGCCTGCAGTGGAGTGTGCAGAGCAAGGTATACCCATGGCCATCAGGCAGTTCCCGGCTGCTTGTTTACCATTTGGCTTGGCATCGGGTCGTGGCATTGATGCCTGGTACAAGAAGCTGTGGGCTGTGTGTGTGAGGTTTTACCATCAAATCAGCTGGAGTCCCCAGATAGAACATCGAAATTCAGAGAGGGAAAGCTCTCTCCTGATGCCGTGTCTGGCAAGGCTGCTTTGCTAGGATGGCAGGCAGCAGATTAAATCCGTGACACATGCTTTGTGGGGGCTTTTGTGCAAGGTTCCCTAACAATTACAGAGGAGGAGTACAGGGAAGGAACAGAACTGATTGTACAGTGTTGTAGAGAGAAGGAGGGGCTGTATAAGTGACGTATGCCTTTACAGTGGGATATGTTGCAGCCTTAAATCGGGAGGATCAGAGCCTTGTATAACCCGTTTCCTGGGAAAAGGGACATGAAAATTTCTGATATATGTGTTCAAATGCTGATAATTTACAATATTTTTGTGGCTCTACTTTTAACTGATTAACCTCTGAAATGGGTATTCCTATCATAGACTTTTATGGCTATGTCCATAACTCCCATAGAATTTGTCAAAATATAGTCCTTATATGTCTTTTTTTTTTTTCCTTGAATTTTTGAATATTGGATATTTGTAATCTGGTGAAATTATAATGCTGGAGATTATGTTTTATGCTGCAAAATGATTTCAATACCCTGGTTACATTATTAATTACCGGTATTATAATTTTGTTTTCTTTTGTATCCAGGGCGTCTGGAATGTACACATACAGTGCAGGAAATAAGTATTTGATCCCTTGCTGATTTTGTAAGTTTGCCCACTGTCAAAGTCATGAACAGTCTAGAATTTTTAGGCTAGGTTAATTTTACCAGTGAGAGATAGATTATATAAAAAAAAGAAAAAGAAAATCACATTGTCAAAATTATATATATTTATTTGCATTGTGCACAGAGAAATAAGTATTTGATCCCCTACCAACCATTAAGAGTTCAGCCTCCTCCAGACCAGTTACACGCTCCAAATCAACTTGGTGCCTGCATTAAAGACAGCTGTCTTAAATGGTCACCTGTATAAAAGACTCCTGTCCACAGACTCAATTAATCAGTCTGACTCTAACCTCTACAACATGGGCAAGACCAAAGAGCTTTCTAAGGATGTCAGGGACAAGATCATAGACCTGCACAAGGCTGGAATGGGCTACAAAACCATAAGTAAGATGCTAGGTGAGAAGGAGACAACTGTTGGTGTAATAGTAAGAAAATGGAAGACATACAAAATGACTGTCAATCGACATCGATCTGGGGCTCCATGCAAAATCTCACCTCGTGGGGTATCCTTGATCCTGAGGAAGGTGAGAGCTCAGCCGAAAACTACACGGGGGGAACTTGTTAATGATCTCAAGGCAGCTGGGACCACAGTCACCAAGAAAACCATTGGTAACACATTACGCAGTAATGGATTAAAATCCTGCAGTGCCCGCAAGGTCCCCCTGCTCAAGAAGGCACATGTACAGGCCCATCTGAAGTTTGCAAATGAACATCTGGATGATTCTGAGAGTGATTAGGAGAAGGTGCTGTTGTCAGATGAGACTAAAATTGAGCTCTTTGGCATTAACTCAACTCACCGTTTTTGGAGGAAGAGAAATGCTGCCTATGACCCAAACAACAACGTCCCCACTGTCAAGCATGGAGGTGGAAACATTATGTTTTGGGGGTGCTTCTCTGCTAAGGGCACAGGACTACTTCACCGCATCAATGGGAGAATGGATGGAGCCATGTACCGTCAAATCCTGAGTGACAACCTCCTTCCCTCCACCAGGACATTAAAAATGGCTCGTGGCTGGGTCTTCCAGCGCGACAATTACCCGAAACATACAGCCAAGGCAACAAAGGAGTGGCTCAAAAAGTAGCACATTAAGGTCATGGAGTGGCCTAGCCAGTCTCCAGACCTTAATCCCATCGAAAACTTATGGAGGGAGCTGAAGATCCGAGTTGCCAAGCGACAGCCTCTAAATCTTAATGATTTACAGATGATCTGCAAAGAGGAGTGGGCCAAAATTCCATCTAACGTGTGCAAACCTCATCATCAACTACTAAAAATGTCTGACTGCTGTGCTTGCCAACAAGGGTTTTGCCACCAAGTATTAAGTCTTGTTTGCCAAAGGGATCAAATACTTATTTCTCTGTGCACAATGCAAATAAATATCTATAATTTTGACAATGTGTTTTTTTTTTTTGTTTTTTTTATATATAATCTATCTCTCACTGGTAAAATTAACCTAGCCTAAAATTTCTAGACTGTTCATGTCTTTGACAGTGGGCAAACTTACAAAATCAGCAAGGGATCAAATACTTATTTCCTTCACTGTATGTGTATTGACTTTGCAACAAAAAAAAAAATTCTCTGCATTTGTGATTGCCTATCTTTGAAAAAAATTAAATAAATAAATTCAAGAATTCTGTTTATTTCTGTTTATTTTATGTATCATTTTGAAAACCCTACAATAAAAAATTTGTCGAAAAAAAAAAAAAGAATGGAGAGAGAGGTACACATGCGCAACCACCTCTCAATTCATTCTCCGCCTACATGTGGCGGCCACCTCACTGGAGATAGGTGCTGGTCCCAGAGATGGAACATGCACCTTTCAGACATTTGTGGCATATTCTGTGGAATCTTTTTGTTTTTCATCGCTTCATACTAAGAACCATTACTGTTTATTCCTCGTTGAAGTTTCTTTATGGGGATGTATATTTTGCAAGACGATTTCTACTTTTCAATGGTACCATTTTGGGGCACATATACTTTATTAACTTAAAGGAGCCCTCCCACAACATTTTTTTATTCTCTGGCCCATTAGAAAGGCACATTATGTAAATTGTGGTGAAGGTAATGTTCTTACCGGTGGTTGTATTTGTGAGTTATGCCCTCCCTTCTGGTCCTCAGCCGTGTCATGTGACCAGTAATAGAATTCTCCAACTGCCACAGCGTCTCATGTGTGGACAGGAAGTCAGTTTCTCTATTCATTACTATCACAGCCTCGATGTGAGGAATTAATGGAGAAACTGACTTCCTGTCCACACATGAGACGCTGTGGCAGTTGGAGAATTCTATTGCTGGTCACATGACACAGCTGAGGACCAGAAGGGAGTGGGCAACTCACAAATACAACCACCGGTAAAAAACATACCTTAACCACAATTTATATAATGTGCCTTTCCAACGGGCCAGAGAATAAAAATTTGTGTGGGAGTTCTGTAAATACATTTTTTTTTTGGGGGGAAAAAGAAACCCAAAAATGTCCCAATTTTTTTACACTGTTTACCATGTTGTATAAATAACGTTATCTTTATTCTAAATATCAAATATATATAGGTTTTTTTATGTTTTAGTACTTTTGTGCAATAAAAGCATTTTTATGGGAAAAAAAAAATTTTGTCTCAGCATTCCAAGATCCTTTTTTTTTTTATTTTTTATTGATATAGCTTCATGAGGGCTTGTTTTTTTTTATTCGAGATGAGTTGTAATTTTTATTGGCACCATTTTGGGGTACAAAAAAAACATTGATTAATCTTCATTACATTTGTTTAGGGAGGAATAGGAAAATGTTTTAAATCCACCATAATTTTTTGGGAATATTTTTACTATTCACTATGTTTGGTATAAATAATATGTCTTATATATAAATTATTTATTCTAAGGGTCGTTACAAATGATAACCTTAAAAAAAATACATATAAAGGTATCAGTTTTTACTAAATAAAATAATTTTTCATAAATAAAAGGGTTTATTTTATTTTTTATTTTGGGCAATTTTTAGTTATTAAAGTTTATTTAAAGAGGCTCTGTCACCAGATTTTGCAACCCATATATGCTATTGCAGCAGATCGGCGCTGCAATGTAGATAAGAGTAACGTTTTTATTTTTAAAAAACGAGCATTTTTGGCCAAGTTATGACCATTTTTGTATTTATGTAAATGAGGCTTGCAAAAGTACAACTGGGCGTGTTTAAAGTAAAAGTCCAACTGGGCGTGTATTATGTGCGTACATCGGGGCGTGTTTACTACTTTTACTAGCTGGGCTTTCTGATGAGAAGTATCATCCACTACTCTTCAGAACGCCCAGCTTCTGGCAGTGCACAGACACAGCGTGTTCTCGAGAGATCACGCTGTGTCGTCACTCACTTCCTGCCCCAGGTCCTGCATCGTGTCGGACGAGCGAGGACACATCGGCACCAGAGGCTACAGTTGATTCTGCAGCAGCATCGGCGTTTGCAGGTAAGTCGATGTAGCTACTTACCTGCAAACGCTGATGCTGCTGTAGAATCAACTGCAGCCTCTGGTGCCGATGTGGCCGACACGATGCAGGACCTGGGGCAGGAAGTGAGTGACGTCACAGCGTGATCTCTCGAGAACACGCTGTGTGTCTGCACTGCCAGAAGCTGGGTGTTAACGAACAGAAGTGGATGATGCTCATTCGTCAGCATCATACACTCCCATTCCTAATGCCCAGCTAGTAAAAGAAGTAAAAACGCCCCGATGTACACACATAATACACGCCCAGTTGTACTTTTACTGTAAACACGCCCAGTTGTACTTTTGCAAGCCTCATTTCCAAATCCAAAAATGGTCATAACTTGGCCAAAAATGCTCGTTTTTTAAAAATAAAAACGTTACTGTAATCGACATTGCAGCGCCTATCTGCTACAATAGCAGATAGGGGTTGCAAAATCTGGTGACAGAGCCTCTTTAAGATTTTTTAATAGTCTCACTAGTAGTTTGATCACTTACATAATGCTTTGAAATACTTAGAATTGCAAAACATTATTGTCTGTGAGTGTTATTCCGACAAGCAATCTATTAGGCCATGCCTCTGGCAACTCCCCAATGGGGGAGCTGGGGGACTTCGTTATACATTGGCATCCCCAATTACGTCACAAGGGCGCTCTGTCAAACTACTATTTAGGTGCTTTGGTCGTTATTGACCATTGCATCTAAGGGGGTTAAATGGCGGTGATCTCCAATCCTGACTACTAAAGTAGGGATGTCAGCTGTATAATACAGCCGTCAGCTGCAAGTGATAGCAAATTGTACAGTAATTAGCAGGAACGATCAATGAACCACAATGTACTATTTTGGCACAGGTTGGGAAGAGGATAGGACTACTTTTCATAAATATACGATGGGCAGTCCTGGCCCCTGGCTCTACGCCTTTGCATGTATACCGCATGGGTTTAAGCCGGGCAGCTAAATATGGAGTACACATCTTTCTGAGATTTCCAGGCACAGAAGAGAAGACAGAAGACATAGGGCTGATTTGTGCAGCCCCAGATACAGTGGAAGACTATAGTCATCATACCTTCCAACCATCTCAGAATGTCCCATGAAATGAATCACAAGAGTGTCTTAAAATAGACATTTCTTACTTTTTGTAAGTTGTTAGTTGTCCCTGAGCAGTTTAGGGGCACAGCTTAAAATGGCCTGTGAATGTGGATACAAATATTGGGAGGTATACTATATTGTAAACCAAAAATTCTTAAATAATACTTCATTTTAACCCCTTCCCGTCGTAAACAACTTTCAGATTTAAATTTGCGTTTTTTCCTCCGCACCTTCCAAAAGCCATAACTTTTTTATTTTTCCATCTATATAGTCCTCTGAGGGTTTGATTTTTGAGGGACGAGTTTTAGTTTTTCGTAGCGCCATTTATTGTGCCATATAATGTATTAGGAAACGGGAAAAAAATGATTTGTGGGGTAGAAAGTGAAAAAAAAACGATTCCTCCATTGTTTTTTGCGCTTTGTTTTTACGGCATTCACTGTGCAATTAAAACAACATGTTAACTTTATTCTGTGGGTCAATACGATTACGGCGATACCAAATATATATATATTTTTTCTATATTTTACTACTTTTACAAGCAAAAAACTAAGAATAAAATTCTGAGAGCCATAACTTTTTAATTTTCCGTCGATTAAGTGGTATGAAGGCTTATTTTTTGAGGGATAAGCTGTCGTTTTTAATGATACTATTTTGGGGTACATGCAACGTTTTGATCACTTTTTATTCCATTTTCTGTGGGAGATGAGGTGACCAAAAAATAGCGATTCTGGCGTTTACATTTCTTTTTTACGGTGTTTACCGTGCAGGTTAAATAATGATATATTGTAATAGGTCAGACTTTTACGAATGCGGCGATACCAATTATGTTTTTTATAAAAAAAAATTACTATGCTCTAGGGGGAAAATTGGAAAAGGGTTTTTTTTTAACTTTGAATTTTAATTCTATTTTTTACATAAAAAAAACCTTTATTTTACTAATTTGAACTTTTTTTTCAAGGGGACTTCAACCAGCGATCGTTGGATCGCTTGCACGACATACTGCAATACTAATGTATTCCAGTATATCGTCTTCCTGACAGGCTCACACTCCTTCTCTTCATGTCCGTCATATACGGATACTGGCTGGTGACCGGCTCATGCAGCTTTATGTTACCACCGCATGTGTATAAAAATGGCCGGACCATTGTACAGAACAAACACTATTACACTTTGTGTCTCCCTTATGTCCTCATAGATTGTAAGCTCTTGCGAGCAGGGTCCTCACTCCCCAGGTTTGAATTGTAAATGAACTTTGTCACTATGTAATGTCTGATATTGTTTTCATGTTCCCTCTACATTGTAAAGTGCTGCGTAATATGTTGGCGCTATATAAATAAAGATTATTATTATTATTATTATTAAGCCCTTAATAGAAGCCCTTAATAATAACGCAAAAACAAAACCCAAAAACAATGGAAGAATTGCAGTTTATTTTCTATTCCACCCCACAATAATAAAAAAAAAAATCAGTACATTATTTAGTACAATAAATGGTGCTGATAAAAACTACAGCTCATCTTGCAAAAAAACAAGCCGACTATAATGGAAAAATAAAAAAGTTATGTCTTTTGAAAGGCAGGGAGCAAAAACGAAAATAAAAGAGCGAAAAATGGATGTGGTGGCAAGTGGTTCATTTTCTAGTGCAGGTTTATTTATTGATTTGCCCACAAACACAAACACATAAAAGTGACACGTGAAATGAAGAGCGTCCCAATTTATGATCACTCTCACAAGTCTTTATTGCATTCAATATAGCTGTTATTAGATCTTACCAGTTAATGGCCAACAGGTTTTCTTACAGGACTCAAGACAAAATTTGTCCACATAACAATGTGAAAATGCTTTAATTTTGTGATTGTAAAGGGAAAACAGGGAACAGAGGTCAGTAACATAGGGATGATCTGATCGTGGGATAGTCACTTAGGATGTGTGATCAGATACCTAATATAAATTATATCTTAAAATGTTTTATTATTCTTCTTTAGAATAATGTTGTTATTTTAAAAGGCTTGTCCAGTTAAGAAAACCAATTTCATATACCCTATTAGGGAATTCTGAGCTTAGTCCCTTGCAGTAAATTGAACACTTATTGCCAGGTTGCCTCATAGAATATAACTGATCGCAGGAGGACACTTTACGATCAGCTTATTGTCAATGGACCCTTCTAGCAAGTAGGGATTTTCCAATGCGGAGAACCCTTTTAATACTATTCCCCTGATTATTTTGATATAATTTTGTACCTGACTGCGAGTAAATTGGCTAGTGGCCACAATGGAACTATTTTAACTAATATCAAAGTCGAAGGAGAATCATTGGTTGGCTCGACCAATCAGTGTTATGCTCAATTTGACTGCTCCGCTCTCCAGGTTATCCACGCAGAGTGCACTTGGTCTCCAATTCTCCATGCAATGTAATAATGCTGCTTTAAATTACATGCATAATGCAAGGTAACTCAAGTGTGCTCTGCGTGGATAACACTGAGAGCAATGCAGACAGTCATTAAATAGAATAAAGCATCTGCCAGGCTGGACAAATCCGGTGGCCTATGCATTTTTTTTCCACTAAGTAGCAACCATTGCATCACTGCCTGGGCCCACAGGTGGATCTGCTAGTCCTCTGGTGGGCCAGTTCAACGCTGTGAGGTTTAGATAGGAAACAAATATGATTAAATGACTTCTTGCAGCGGTTGTCCCAATCTTCTCTGATAAATCTCAACTGATTGTCGTGGGTCTAGGTTCTCTAACTCCCAGCGATCGACTTGCTGGCAGAAGCTGCATCTGACCACTCTACTCCCGTGCAGCGGCCAAGTGAGTGGGCGATAATGTAATAAATGATCCTTCGAAGTCTGACAGAGCTGGCTTAAAGCGAACCTGCCAGGTGATTTATGCAGCCCTCCCTGAAGGCAGCATATAACAGAGGGATAGAAGCTGAGCCCTGAACCCAATCACATAAACATATATAATACAGGACTCAGCTTCTTCCCCTCTATCATACACTATATGGAAAAAAATATTGTGATACTCCTCTTAATCATTAAATTCAGGTGTAATCATTCAGTCCAATTGCCTCAGGTGTATAAAATCCAGCACCTCACCATACAGTCACCTTTATAAACATTTGTGAAAGAATGGGTCGTCTAAAGAGATCACTAAATTCCAGCGTGGTACCGTAATAGGATGCCACCGTTGTAACAAATCATGAAATGTCTTCCTTACTTCAATGGTGAGTGGTATTATTGCAAAGTGGAAGCGTTTAGGAAACACAGCAACTGAAGGGACAGACAACATAAAGTTACAGAGCAGGGTTGCCAAGTGCTTAGACACAAAGTGCATAAAAGTCTCCAACGCTCTGCTGACTCAATAACTGAAAAGTTCCAAACCTCCTCTTTCATTAACATCCGCACAAAAATGGTGCCCCGGGAGCTTCATGGCATGGGTTTTCATGTACGAGCAGCTGCATGCAAGCCTTACATCACCAAGCATAATGCCAAGCGTCGGATGGAGTGGTGTAAAGCCGCCACCACTGGACTCTGGAGCAGTGGAAACGTGTTTTGCGGAGTAATGAATCACACTTCTCTATCTGGCAGTCTGATGGACGAGTCTGGGTTTGGTGAATGCCAGGAGAACGTTACCTGCCTGACTGCATTGTGCCAACTGTAATGTTTGGTGGAGAAAGGATAAAGCTATGGGGTTGTTTTTCAGGGTTTGGCCTTCACCCCTTAGTTCCAGTAAAGTGAAATCTTAAAATTTCAGCATACCAAGACATTTTGGACAATTGTATCTTCCAACTTTGTGGGAACAGTTTGGGGAAGGCCCTTTCCTGTTCCAGCACGACTGTGCCCCAGTGCACAAGGTCCATAAAGACATGGTTGGGTGAGTTTGGTGTGGAAGTACTTCACTGTCCGCACAGAGCCCTGACCTCAACCCCATCGAACACATTTGGGATGAACTAAAACGGAGATTGCGAGCCAGGTCCTCTAATCCAACATCAGTGTCTGACCTCACAAATGCTCTCCTGGATGAAAGGGAAAAAAAATCCCACAGACACTCCAAAATCTTGTAGAAAGCCTCTCCAAAAGAGTCGAAACTGTTTTAGCTGCAAAGGGGGAAACAACTCCATATTAATATCTATTGATTCAGAATGGGATATCATAAAAGCTCCTGTAGGTGTAATGTGTAGGTGTCCCAATACTTTTCTCCATATAGTCTATGTTGCCTTCAGATAAGGCAGCGGAAATCACCTGACAGGTTTGTTTTAAAGAATGAAGTACCACCCCTGTGATATTGACAGGGGTTGTCCTAATATTTGTCCTGATATTTCATTTTATTTTATTTTTCCTGTATTATTTATTTAAAACCAAAAATCCTGGTATTTTTCGTGAGTAACATCAGAGGATTTTATGGTGGAAGAATCATGACATAAATAACATGCATGAATCAGCATGGCTCCACACAAGTAGTCTTGTCCTGACAGTAATTGACTTTGAATTCTTTAATAAGTTTAATATTCTCTCTGATCAAAAAATGATCTAATCATCAAACAGACAGATGCTCCATTACTATCATTTCAGAAAAACAGATGTAGCACAAACAAATGCAAGAAAATGTCAAAGCATCAGGTCTATAGCGGAATATGTGCAAACCATACGCCTGACTTCTTGTACTTAACATTGGGTCTGACATTATAAAAACATTTTTGTGTCAAATTGAACTTGAATATTATCTGATCTATTGTAAAGACTTCAAAGTGTTAAGTTTACAGTTATGATAATGTCATTGTTGCCTTAATGGTTCAGAAAAAAAGTCAAGCTCTATTTCTAAAAGAATATTAGATATAGCAAACAATGTAGCCAACTAGACTACTGTACAGTATTTATGTGACATTACGTGAAACTTTTAGGACACATTTTATCTACAAATATGCTGGGTCAACCAATTGCCCATAACATCCAGACCAGTCCAACAATTTCTTCACTGTAAATGTAGCTATTTTTATAGAATCACCCATAGATTGCGTTCTACGTTGGTGGGGAAGGGTGGGGTTTATGGGCAATTAAATTTTTTCTGAATCCCGACACTACAGCACAGGAAGCGTAATCTCGCGAGATTACGCTGTAAATTGTCATTTCAAACGAGATTACGTTTGCTGTGCTGTAGTGTCGGGATTGTATTAGCGAAGTGTCAGGATTCTGAATACACATCATGTCCAGGCTGGAGGTAATGTATATTCATTGTCAGGACACTGCAGTAACGTTATAGTGTGTTTATGTGGCTGCACATTGCGATATAGCTATATCGCTATCTGCAGTGTAAATGAATGGGGAGAAGTGTATGACACTGATTGGTCAGCGTCATACACTCCTCTGTACAACGCCCACTTGGCCAAAAAGTAAAACACGCCCAGTTGTTCATTAAGAAACTCATTAGCATAAAGCTAATATAGGTCATAATGCCGTCAAAAATGATTGTTTTTCTAAATAAAAAACACTGCTGTAATCTACATTACAGCGCCGATCACATCATGTACAAGATAGGCCACTTATAATGTGGTGACAGAGCCTCTTTAAGAAGACAATATGAAAACATGTTAGAAATTTCATTTTAATAAAAAATAGTTGGGCTCGTCATTACTTTTATAATTTCCTTACTTCCATCTTTGTACATACGTTTGAAAAAAGACACATGTCCATTAAGTTCAACCAGACAGTGGGTAAAAGTAATGGGTAGTAGTGAATTTTAGAAATTTGCTTCTCCCTCTTGACCCAGAGGAAGGCAAAAAGAAACCCATAAGGCATGAGACAATCTGCCCTAAATGATGATGTTACTTTGTCCTAAGACATTATCTAAGCCTTTCTTAATGGCTATGTACACCTTTGAAAGGCAATATATATATATATATATATATATATATATATATATATATATATATATATATATATATATATATATATCAGTGTGTTTGGTGCAACTTTACAAATACTTTTTTATTGAAAATTAGTTTTACTATTTAGATACAGCTGCTCTGTCTTCTCTATACAAAGAAGCTCTATCTAGCGCTATTCACTGAATCTGTCAGTCCCGTGGACCTGACGGGTTCAGTCACAGCGGGTCCTGCATGTCTCTGACACGCAGGATCCACCTGTTATCTATCACATCTAAGTCATGAATCTGATAAAAAAAAGTTGCTGAAGTGACTATTCACTAAATCTAGGCCCCATGCACACGACCGTGTTTTTGCGTCCGCAATTCCCCCGCAAATCCACGGGAGAATTGTGGACCCATTCATTTCTATGGGCCCATACACACTATCCGTGTTTTCACGGGTCTCCGCATGTCCGCACATCCGTGCCGCAGAAACTAAGGACATGTCTTATTACGGGCCGCAAATTCGATGCGGACATGGCAATAGAAGTCAATGGGCCCGTGGAAATTGCGGATACACCGCCGTGTGTCATTCGCAGTTTGCGGATTTGCGGAAGTGTTGCTAGGCGACGACCGGGAATGACTTCTGTCGTCGTGAAGGCTGGAGACAGTGCAGGAATGCAGCAGAGAGCAGCAGAGAGCAGCAGAGAGCAGCATGGCTTCAATTATAAGCGTGGAGAAGCTAATCATCCTGGTCCAGCACAAGCCCTGTCTATGGAATAAGCGCCTGGAAGAATATGCTGACAGGAATCTGAAAGATCTTGCCTGGCAGGAGGTCTGCAGTGAGGTGCATCTTACAGAGTGGGAGGAAACAAAAGTGCAAAAGAAACGCATGGGTAAGTTTCACACCTTGATGCGGTTTCTGAGTACTCCTGTCATGTCATAATGACATGCCTGAAGTTTTGATTGGTGGGGGTTGGATCACTGAAACACCCACCAATCGCTGAAATGAAGCTGCAGAAGTGCACGTGAGATTGTGGGGGTCTCATGGCTTGGACCACCACCGTTTAAAACGTGACATGTCACTATGAGGGTATGTTCACACACACCAATTACGGACGTAATTCGGGGGTTTTTGCCCTGAATTACGTCCGCTAAATACGCCACAATAGCGTGGACAAACATCTGCCCATTGAAAGCAATGGGCTGACGTTTGTGTGTTCAAGCGCGGTGTATATTTACACGCCGCTGTCAAATTACGGCGCGTAAATAGACGCCCGCGTCAAAGAAGTGACCTGTCACTTCTTGTGCCGTAATTGGAGCCGTTATTCATTGACTCCAATGAAAAGCAGCGCCAATTACGCCCGTAATGGACGCGGCGTTCAAGCGCCTGCACATGCCTTTACGGCTGAAATTACGGGGATGTTTTCTCCTGAAAACATCAACGTAATTTCAGCCGTTACGGACGCTGTCGTGTGGGCACGGGCAGACGTGGTGGAATTGATGTTGAATTCAATGAGAAAACAGAAAACTGTGGCAAGTACGCAGTCGTTTCTGCAACGTCTGAATTACCTGTCAAATATGCAAATGTTGGTGCAGATTTGTTGCGTAAACACCAAAAATCTGCAGCAACATTTTCATCGAAAAAACAACATTTCCTTATCTAGTAATGTACACTTCAAATATGTTGATCTGTGATTGTTTTATTTTATATCATAGTTGAAAACGTGAAAACACGCTGGAACACGTGCCGTGACCAATTCAAGCGTGAGCTGAATGACAAGGGGAAGAGCGGAGACGGACGGCAGAAAAAAAGACCATACATGTACACCAAACAGCTGTCGTTCCTTCTGGATGTCATGCAGGTTGGCCCGTAAGTATTGCTTATATACTTTGCTCATTGTAGTCTGGCCATGTAGTCAGTGGCGTAACTACCGCCGTAGCAGCCGTAGCAACTGCTACGGGGACCGCGGCATGAGGGGGCTCCACCATGTCCGGAGGCTCCGCTAGCAGCCGCTATGACTGCTACAGCGGGATGCAACTGAACACTACGGCTAAGCAGGGAGGTATCTCCCCGCTCTGCCATTAAACAACAGACATGTATCCCCTATCCACAGGATAGGGGATACATGTGTTATCGCTGGCATTGACAGGGAGAACGGGGGACTGAAAGTACCCTGAACTTCTCCATCACAAACCTCGTACTTCCGCCAGGTCCGTAGAAATGAATGGAGCGAAGGTCGCGCTTGTGCGCATGCGTAACCAGCGCTCCTTTCTCTTTTATTGAGCTGCGCAGACGCCGGAACTCAGAGGTTAGTCATGTAGAACTTCAGGGGACTTTCAGTCCCCCGTTCTCCCTATCGCTGCCAGTGATCACACATGTATTTGTAGGACACACTATAGGTGGCATTTTTTAGGGGGGGGAGGGGGGCCTGTATGGCGTTAGCGCCATACAGCCCCCTCTGTAGATAACGCCATACAGTCCCCCTATAGATAACGCCATACAGTCCTCCGGTAGATAATGCCATACAGTGTACAGTGGGGCGCTGTATGGCGTTATCTACAGGGGTGGGGGGCCTGTAAAAAAGGCACTATCTACAAGGGGGGGGGGTTGTGTGACACCCAGTGGAGGGTGGGCCCCAGTCAAAAGTTTGCTATGCGGCCCAGTCTTTCCTAGTTACGCCCCTGCATGTAGTGATGCATGTGAGTATGTTCAAAGAGTACGTATTGGTGTGGCCAATTATACGGTCTATTCAAGCACCTAATTCCCTCTAGGCAGCCCATCGGATAAGCTGCATATGTTTACATAGTGTATTTGCCCTGCTGTAGACATGACGTTAAATTACTACTAAAATTCCCTAACATTATGTTTTCATTTTCCAACAGAACCAAGGATAATCTTGAGGCAGAAGACGACTCTGATGCCACTCAAATAGAAGAGGCTGACGTAGGTTTGGGGATTGCTAGGTCCACTTCCACTCCTGTGCCTGCGGAACATACACCAGTGGATAATCCATTCTGTGCCACGGAACCGGAAGACGAAATTATACCCCGAGGTAAACGCCGACGTTCTGCCAATAAAGGTCCAACAGGTACAGAGCCAAGGCAGGAGGTCGACTTGCGTGTTTTAGAACACCTGGAAAAAAGAGCGACAGAAACCGAAGAGGGCACCTTCTGTCGCGATCTTTCAAATATTCTAAAAAGAGTGCCAATTGAGAGGCAGATAAGGTGCCAAACAGCACTAATGGAAGTTGTCGACATTTTTGCAACACATCCTGACCCACGTGAAATCCATCATGCCATAGAGTTTCATAGGCGGGGGTGTGATGGAAGCACCTTCCGCTCTGTCCCTCCAGCAGCTGCAGCAACCGCTCAAACCAGCCAGCAGCCACCATATCAAGCCTCAATGCCACTATTCAGTGAAGATCGTCCAGGGTATGGCATGCCAGGACCTTCTCAACAGCAGTATCGCCACACGCAGCAGGGGGAGGCTGTTCCACGACCCCATCATGACCCTGCACCTTCTCAATCATTTTACAATTTATAATTTTGTAATATTATATAGTTTTGTTTTTGTTTGATGACACTGTTTTGTGCAAAGAATAAAAGAAGTTTATAGTTAATTATGTGTTTGTATTTATTATTATTGAAAAACATAATGAGGTATTGGTTTGCATTTCTGCCGAATGCAAAGAATCAAATATTTTTTTTTTTAAATTAATAAATAATTTAAAAAAAAACCGACAGAAATACATTAGCTCGCAACCCGCGTCAAGGGTCCTCATTCTCTTGCGAGTCCCTACTCTACTACTGCAACTTTAACTACTAACATTTGTAACATAAACAGGAAATACAACAGTCCCTATTAAATTTTAATTTGGCAGACGAAGCACATCCCTTTGCCAATGAACTGCTCCCTCAGGTGATACAAAATAGTCTGTATACAAATTACGGACTGCCAGTCCAGACACTCCAGGTCTTCCATGTTGTGTGTAGTCCAAAGCGATGGAATTAGTTGAGAAATGGTTCAGCTCTGCGTCCACTGCCGACTCATGAATCCTCAGAAAATTGTGGAGGACAACACACGCTTGGATAACCTTTGTCACATTTTCAGGATTCATCTGAATGGAGCTCTGGAACACACGCCACTTGCTGCTTAGAATTCCTAAGGCGCACTCCACATACCGTCTTGCACGGGTAAGGCGGTAGTTAAAAATGCGCCTCCGTTCATCTAAGCCACGCCTACGGAATGGACGCATCAGGTGAGGGGAAA
This sequence comes from Rhinoderma darwinii, assembly GCF_050947455.1. Taxonomy (NCBI): domain Eukaryota; kingdom Metazoa; phylum Chordata; class Amphibia; order Anura; family Rhinodermatidae; genus Rhinoderma; species Rhinoderma darwinii. Next base: position 365,997,082 of record NC_134690.1, on the reverse strand, counting down.
GTCCGAAACCTTCATCACCCACAATGACAAAGGGTGCTGGTGGTCCTGTAGATCCTGGAAGCTGTCTAGGTTCCGCAAGGTCGAGCTGGTTAGATGCTAGCCGTTCACCCATTCTGGAAGCCCTGAAGATGCCAGCATCCGCAGAGCTTCCATAGGCCCCAATATCGACAATTATAAAGCGATAGTCACTGTCAGCCAAGGCCAACAGCACCACCGAGAAAAACTGTTTATAATTGAAATACTGAGACCCTGAGTGAGCAGGCTTTTTTACGCGGATGTGCTTACCATCCAGCGCACCAACACAGTTGGGAAACTGTGCTGATTGTAAGAAGCCATCGGCAATCCGAATCCAGTCCTCAGGCTTGGGCTTTGGCATCACTGCTGCTTGAAGTTGCTGCCAGATGACTTCGCAGGTAAGCTTGACAATCTTCGAAATAGTGGAGCACCCCAGCAGAAAATGGAAATGGAGCAATGCAAAGGAGTTGCCGGTTGCAAGAAATCTGTAAAAAAATATATATATATATATAAAAATATGCACATACAGGAAAAATATCTGCAGCACGGTGACATGGCGGCAATATGCACAGGGGACAAGTATACTAATATTGTTTGCAGGGTAGAGACATGTCGTAGAAGGGGATTTAGGTTTTCTTACCTCAGAGTGACGATCAGGCGTTCCTCTGGAGAAATGCAACGCCTCATGGTGGTGTCCTGGAAGATGAGTCCAGGACGAAGGTCCGCCAGCAGACAGTCAAAAGTTTGAACGGACATACGGCAGTAGCTGAGGAACTTGTCCGGGTGCTACCGCAGGTCTGAGTACAGCATGTTAAAATGCCCCTTCCTAAGCCGTTGGGAGACAATGGGGTGAACCCAATATCTCCTCCTCCTCCTCGGTTCTTCGTCCAGCATTGGTGGTTGCTGTCCAAATCGCCTGGAGAGGAGCCAGTACAGGAGTACATCGTCCACATCATCAGAAGACATCTTCGCAGTGAGGAACTCACAAAAACCACAGCTATATCAGCAGTGCAATGTGACCGAACTCGCACAAAGCAAAGATCTGGAAAAATTCACAAGGAAATGGCTCCTGAGCGATCATGTGACCTTCTAAAGGGGTTGGAGCAAGCTTTTGACATCCTGTTTAAATTTTCCTTTTTTTTTTTCATCCGCATTTTGCGGATTACCTACGGATGAACTGTGGATTACATACGGATGAACTGCGGATGACATTTCACGGAACACGGTCCTGGAATTTGCGGACCAGAAAACACTACGGTCGTGTGCATGAGGCCTTACAGTTCTTACAGTAAAGAAGGTTTGTCGCTTGTGGAGACTGAGCCTTTTTTCTCCCTAGATGGAGGGAGTGCTTCTTGTCTTTTGAGGGGATTTTACACCAAACAAAACTAAAATGCTTATACACACGTATAAACATTAATATTTTATAGGTTTCATGAAATGATTATCATATGTAGAGAATCTACAGATTTGTTAGAGCTTTAGCATATTTAAATTAATTAATTTAGGATTTTTGCTGTGAGATATATGAGTTGAAAATAGATAGGTTCAACGATTACCAAGCAGCACTGAGAGCAGGTCACATTAAGGCATCAAGCACACCTCAGTGATATTCTTCAGTGTGCTATCCGTTCTTTTAAAGGATAGCACACTAACCAATTCATTTCTATGGGGCCATTGACACATCCGTTTTTTGTGCGGATCCGTGTGTCCGTTCCGCAAACTTTAGCACAGGTCCTACTCCTGTCCGTTTTTGCGGATCAGTCTCGGCCATTCTATTCATTGCTATGGATCGCACACAGAAGCCATCTGTGCGCGGTCCGTGTTTTGACGGACATTTTTGATAACTGTAGGCCAAACACTCGTTCAGCCAATAGCTATTCTTCCCAACTCCCCCATACACATGCACGCTTGGCCAAGCGTGCATGTGTGATCAGTGAGAAAGCCACTGCCAAACTCTTCTGGCAGCACCTTATCTAATTACCAGCAAAAGGATCAGGCATGTTGAAATTCCACATACCTCACCGCTCTCTCCCCCGGCATCTGCCGTCTGTTGAGAGTCGGCACGTAGCCAAACACATTAGATGGTTGACTGGTCCCGCTGAAACTGACAGGTTCAGCTAACATCCATCTAATATGTATGGCCAGCTTTACGTTCAAGTATCATAGCTTTCAGGGTGAGCATTTTATCTCAAATGCACTGGTGAGGTGTATCAGCTGGAACTTAAAGACAGTTGAAGCAGAGCTCAGGGACAAGAGCAAGTTCTGGATCAAGCTGAGTCAGTAACAGGGAATCCATTCCAGAAATGCCTGAAACAGAATTCTATGGGATTGCAGAACCGAGCAAGGAATTTTTTCACATGGTTACATTGCACATTGAAATGTTATGCTATTGTCTACTTTTAAAAAGACAACGCACCCACTACTTGCACTATACACAGAAGAGATTACCTGCACCAGTTCTTTGTTTAGATCTACACAGTACAACATTCCTCTATGGGAGCTAGAAGGTCAAAAAAAAGCTGAATCCACGGGGGATTACCACTCAACATAATTGGTTTGGCTGAATTGCATTCTCAAAATATCATTCTCCGCCACAATCCCTAATAAAATACTGAAATGATCATTGCTGGAGAAAACCCAAGCTAGGTTTTCTTTCACATCTGAAGGAGTGGAACAAATAAAATTAACTCAGGTACATGCTGTGTAAATGTCCAAGCATAATTCCACTGTGTCACAATGTGATCATACTTATTTACACACTTCTGCTGATCTTACATTGTTTGGATTGTGAAGTAAAAATAAATTGAACAGAAACATTTTAGTAGTAACCGTGAAATATATTGTTACATTATATCCACTATATCTTGCTGTACTAAAAAAGATTTCACTCGCATTGCAGCTAACCACAAGTATTTTGAGATAACAGAAAATAACTACACGTCCCCCTGGGAAGCGATTATTTTAGGCAGGAAACCACTTACCAGACACAGTCAAGTAAAATAGATTTGAGGTTGGTTTCACGATCTTGTGTCCATATTTATATTCAAACTGAAATTACTATTCTTTTTTTTTTTTTTGCACCCTCCAGGTCTACAAATTGAATGCCTGAAGGTGCTCCAGAAATGCAGTCAAGTGAGTGAACTAATAAGGCTGTGAACCTGTCATTCTAACACAATACATGGCTTATTCCAATAATTTCACACCCACAGTTTTACTATTTTCATCAAACACTGTCATTTTTCTTGTTCCCTTTTGTTCAGAAATTCTCAGGTGTCTGAAAATATCTTTCCATTAAATGCAAGGAAAGACATAAGGAAGAGAACGCTTGTATTATGATATAACAGTAGGAATTTTCATAAATTACTTTCAATGGTGTACAGATGTAGCAGAATTGAGTTTGTGAAAGCAGCAGTGAAAGCATTAAAGGGGTTTTCCAACGAGGGACATTTATGACATATGCGCAGGATTTGTCATAAATGTCAGATAGATGTGGGTCACACCTCTGGGACCCACACCGATCTCTAGAACGAGGCCCCTAAACCCCGTTCTACCTCTTTGAGTTTCGGCTGATTTCCGACCATGAAGGAGAAAATAGCGTAGCTCGCTGAGCTAAGCTGTTTCCGTAAGCCCCATAGAACTGGATGGTAGTTACGGAAACAGTGTAGCTTGCATGCTACACTGCTTCCGTAGCTGACATTCACTACTATGGGAGTTAAGGAAACAGAGTAGCTCAGCGAGTTACGTTGTTTACGTAACTCCCGACCATGTAATCAGAAAGTGGCTGGGAGGCAGCGTGAGCACAAAAGCTAGAAGGGGGTTTAGGGGGTCCCGTTCTAGAGATAGGTGTGGGACCCAGACAGTGGCGTAACTACCGCCGTAGCAGCAGTAGCGGCTGCTACGGGGCCCGCGGCATGGGGGGGCCCGTGTCGCCCGCCGGCACGGCCCCCACCATGGCCGGAGGCTCCGCTAGCTGCCGCTATGGTTGCTACAGCGGGACGCCACTGAACACTATGGCAGAGCAGGGAGGTATCTCCCCGCTCTGCCATTAAACAAAAGACATGTATCCCCTCTCCACAGGATATCCACAGGATAGGGGATACATGTGTGATCGCTGGCAGCGATAGGGAGAACGGGGGACTGAAAGTCCCCTGAAGTTCTCCATCACAAACCTCGGACTTCCGGGGTCTGTGTCGGCAGCTCCGTAGAAATGAATGGAGCGCCGGTCGCGCTTGTGCGAATGCGTGACCAGCGCTCCTTTCATTTTTAGTGAGCTGCGCAGACGCCGGAAGTCAGAGGTTAGTCATGGAGAACTTGGGGGAGTTTCGGTCCCCCGTTCTCCCTATCGCTGCCAGCGATCACACATGTCTTTTGTCGGACACGCTGTAGGTCGCATTTCTTTGGGAGGGGGGACCCTGTATGGCGTTCCCTACAGGGGGGGCTGTTTGGCGTTCCCTACAGGGGGGGGGCACTGTATGGCGTTCCCTACAGGGGGGCTGTATGGCATTCCCTGGAGGGGGGGCTGTATGGCGTTCCCTACAGGGGGGGCGCTGTATGGCGTTCCCTACAAGGGGGGGGGGCGCTGTATGGCGTTCCCTACGGGGGGGCTCTGTATGGCGTTCTCTACAGAGGGGGGGCTGTAGGGAACGCCATACAGCCCCCCCTGTAGGGAACGCCATACAGCCCCCCTGTAGGGAACGCTATACAGCACCCCCTGTAGGGAACGCCTTACAGCTCCCCCTGTAGGGAACGCCATACAGCCCCCCATTCTAGGGAATGCCATACAGCCCCCCCTCTAGGGAACGCCATACAGACCCCCCCTGTAGATAACGCCATACAGACCCCCCTGTAGATAATGCCATACAGTCCCTCCTGTAGATAACGCCATACAGCCCCCCTGTAGATAACGCCATACAGCCCCCCCTGTAGATAACGCCATACAGACCCCCCCTGTAGATAATGCCATACAGTCCCACCTGTAGATAACGCCATACAGCCCCCCTGTAGATAACGCCATACAGCCCCCTGTAGATAACGCCATACAGAACCCCTTGTAGATAACGCCATACAGTCCCACCTGTAGATAACGCCATACAGCCCCCTGTAGATAACGCCATACAGCCCCCTGTAGATAACGCCATACAGCCCCCTGTAGATAACGCCATACAGACCCCCTTGTAGATTACACCATACAGCCCCCTCTGTAGATAACGCCATACAGCCCCCTGTAGATAACGCCATACAGACCCCCTTGTAGATAACACCATACAGCATAGTATGGCGTTATCTACAGGGGGGACTGTATGGCGTTATCTACAGAGGGGGCTGTATGGCATTATCTACAGGGGGGGTTGTATGGCGTTATCTACAGGGGGGGCTGTAAAAAAGGCACTATCTACAAAGGGGGGGTTGTGATACCCAGCGGAGGGGGGGGGGGCCCAGTCAAAAGTTTGCTATGGGGCCCAGTATTTCCTAGTTATGCCCCTGGTCCCAGAGCTGGGACCCGCATCTATCTTACATTTATGACATATCCTGTGGATATGTCATAAATGTCCCTCATGGGAAAACCCCTTTAAGTGTTATCTATGGTGATATAATAAGCTATTTATCATACAATAAAATGTGAAGAACATATTTTAATATAAGTATTTATTACTTCTATGTTGAGATATGAATATTTGAACTTACGGCCCGATAACCTGAGACTACTAAGAGTTGCTGATGACAACATGTACTAAACTTTTCTGATTACTGTCATATGTTGTAATGGAGACCCTGTACGGATTCAAATCACCATTCACATCAATATCTACAAATAATGGAAAATACAAAAAGGGGAGGGGGCACCAGGACCTCCTGTCATAGGCAGTTAAGAGTGCGGTGGTGTCAAGCAGCAGCTGAAAGGAGCCTAATTTTTATTTTAGCTACAGAACCTCTTGTCTACTATGTCTAAGAACATCTATCTAGATGTTGAGCTAGATGTGTGAAATCCACTTCATGACACCACTGTAGCTAACAGTAACCGTAAGGCAAAATTTTGTTATGAGAACTGGGCAGTAGTGTATTATCAGTCTTTGGGCTTCAAAGTTTACATTATATTTCAGTATACAGGATATTTACAAAAGAGATTTCATGTTTTTAATGTACACTGTATGTTTTTTTATACAGTAAATGTCATCAATGTATATGTCTATGGTGGTAAATGACAGCTCTATCCATGGTTTCTACATGGGAAATCAGAACATAAGACTGGACCTTTATGTCCTTCAGTCACTATGTTCTTATGGGAACCTTGAGGTTAATGTACTAACAGTTTAAGAAGCTTTGGAAAAAAAATACTAATAATGGCTGACTCCCTGTGCTTAGAATTAATTGGTGTCTATGCAGAACATTTGTAGCACTTACTGCAGAAGCCTCTGCGTGATGCCACCAGAAGGAGCATTCCAGATTTAAGATTATTTTTTTACATGTTTAGATATATGCTATGTAACGTAGCTTGGATGGATTAAATGTATGCTAAAAATAAATGCTGCAAGGAAATATTTTTGTCCCTAACCATAAAAGTCTTTATTTGCATTTGCTCGTGCACATAAAAAAAATGTAGCAAGAACTTAGTTTGACTTATTATTTAAAGGGGTTGTACCATTGGGACTTATTAGGGCATATGGACATCACAGAGGGAGGTCCAACTCTTGGGTCCTCCCTCGATTAGCCAGAGGAAGACTCAGAGGAGAACAATACTCCTCAGTACAACACACAGCCGCTCATAAGGACAAGGCTCTGTGCCTGTATAAACAATGAAAGGGTCCATCGCCGATCAGCACAATAAAGGGGATGCTGCACTGGCATGAACACCACGATCTCTTCATTGTGCCGATCACTGGGAAACTCAGAGGTTGGAGCTCTGTGGGGCAATTAGGTTTAATGTGGTTGGATTTTACCTCCATCTTAACAGTCATGTTTGGCTCGTGGCAAGAGATCCTATAAGTTAAATATGCTTTTGAAAAAGACTTAACAAGTAATTTAATTTTATCCTTTATCCATTTTTCTTGCAACTATCACACAGTTGTTACTGAGGCATCGCAAGATTTTGATACGTCAAATTTGTATAGCCGATCATTAAAGAACCAACTGGTTATCAGATTTGGAGACTGATGAAGGCATATTACTATTATTACATTGTCGTTTATGCAGGAAACAAATCTAAATATGACACATTCCTGCAATTTTTATAAACCAGTACGGCTTCGCAAAAAATATTATAGTGGCAAAACAATAAACATGAAATTTGGCACGTACAAAACTTTGCGCATCATGCCAGATAATACTTAATAACAACCTCTTTGGCTGTACCAAAACATTTCTTGTAGCCAGCTAACAGTCTTCATATTCTTTATTTAGGATTTTCCTCACCCTTTAGGCCAAAGGGGATCATATAATTTCATAGTTAACTTCTGGCAAACAGGGAGCTGGTCACGTAATCTCTCTTAGCTAATCTGCTCAAAGGGATGCACATGTTTTTCGGGTGGGTTCAATAGTTTTCAATAATTTACTATTAGGGTATGTGCACATGATAACTGGCTTTTACGTCTGAAATTACAGACTGTTTTCAGGAGAAAACAGCTCTGTAGTTTCAGACATAAATGCTCCTCCTCGCGAGGCGTCATTGATGCCCGTAATCTTGAGCTGTTCTTCATTGAATTCAATGAAAAACGGCTCAAATTACGTTTCAAAGAAGTGCCCTGCACTTCTTTGACGAGGCAGTCATTTTACGCGTCGTCGTTTGAAAGCTGTCAAACGACGACGCGTAAATGACAGGTCGTCGGCACAGTACGTCGGCAAACCCATTCAAATGAATGGGCAGATGTTTGCCGACGTATTGGAGCCATATTTTCAGACGTAAAACGAGGCATAATACACTTCGTTTACGTCTGAAACTAGGTCGTGTGAACCCAGGTTGAGTTTCTATACTAATGTAAAAACAGACCTCTTATATCTGCTTAGTAAGAAGATAGTAACTTTTCGATTTGTAAATCAATGACAACTGAAATCCACCATTGAAAGGGGCTACCGATAATCTCCTGGAACATCACTGATGGCTCTACTGTTTAGTAAACTACGCCAGCGTATATGGCAAGCAGCAATAATGTTAACAGCACCGTTGCCTAAAATCAAAATTTTTGTATGAATATCTTTTAACAATTCACATTAGACTCACTATTATATGTATTTATATCAGTAGAGTCCTACATTTCCTCAGAATCTCTCTATATATTTCAATTTGTTTCTACTTTTTACATGTAGAACTGGATATTATATAATGTTCATATTTTATTCTTACTGACAGTATGAGGTTTATTTTCTTTTTCTTATTATCAAAGCCATTTCACAAGCTGACTTGCTTACATGTGCTAAAAAAAATAAAAGGAATTTTAATGGTCTGTGCTTTGCCTCCTACCTTCTCGGCAGGATTCCTGATGCCTGAGCTGTTCACCTGACTTCCTACTGAGATAGTTGATTCTGTTTGTCACAAAAAAAAAAAAGGTTTTCCAACATTTTATTTGCTTTCTTGCTTGTTTTTCTTTATCCCACTTTTATTGAAAAAACATATTTCAGTACAAATTTAACTACTAAGAGTCCTGGGGTGTACTGTTCTAGATAAGTTTGTCCGCACTAGACTAATATTGGCATATATAGCCCCCAAAAAAAAATATAAAAATCTGTGACTGCTGTGTAAAATCAATTCAAGATTACATGGATCCTTTCTCCAATATTGATAAATGTGTTGTATGTGTGTTTGCGCCAACCATAATACCCAAGAAATAGCAGCCATAGTGCCTATATATACCGATTATAATGTATGTAGGGCACCAGCATTGTGACCATATATGACCAAAAGAGAAAAGATGCCACAAGACTAGAAAATATGGAAAAATAGAAAAATACTTTATTGAAAATGACACATTAATATACAATGATTAAAAAAGAATCCATTAACCAACAGGTTAAAAAAGACATACAAGCCATGCAATATACAAGGTAGGTAACGTCTAAAGTAGAAGAAAAATAATAGAAGCCAAGTGACGTAAACTGGTACTGAAGTACGTCGGCAGATAATATTGAATATTTGAATGAGTACAAGTAACTGAAGGTATATGCCATATAAAATGGTCTAAGAGAAGGTACTCAACAAATATGAAGATAGTGCCATAAAACAATGAGCAATGTCAATATATGAAAAGTGTTCACAACGACTGATGGTAATACACATACCCATTTTAGAACCAGGTAAACTGCACAGCAATATGTCTGCCCCAACGTGCGTTTCGGCGCAACTGCCTTCGTCTGGGGGTATGTGTATTACCATCAGTCGTTGTGAACACTTTTCATATATTGACATTGCTCATTGTTTTATGGCACTATCTTCATATTTTGTTGAGTACCTTCTCTTAGACCATTTTATATGGCATATACCTTCAGTTACTTGTACTCATTCAAATATTCAATATTATCTGCCGACGTACTTCAGTACCAGGTTATGCCACTTGGCTTCTATTATTTTTCTTCTACTTTAGACGTTACCTACCTTGTATATTGCATGGCTTGTATGTCTTTTTTAACCTGTTGGTTAATGGATTCTTTTTTAATCATTGTATATTAATGTGTCATTTTCAATAAAGTATTTTTCTATTTTTCCATATTTTCTAGTCTTGTGGCATCTTTTCTCTTTTAGTCATATATATTCATGCTTTGGATGCTTTATGGGTATACGCCCTAGGATCTGGTTCACACTTGAACATATGCTTGCCGACGGCTGCATTTTACCCCATTTGAACCATTCTAGATCCATGCTGTGTTTTTCGGTTATAGCATTGTGACCATGTAAGGTCAACAAAAATGTCATAATGCCGGCATGTTGGCCATTGTGTCCATATCATGGCACTTATACTGCCGATTTGGACAGTTTAGATAGGCAAGGATAAATAGGAGTAGAAGTGTAGTTACTGTCATCACTACTACTCTACTGTACTTTTACAGGGTGAATCATTTTGATTTAAATTATTTACAAGGAGTTTGTCAGTTTTAGGGCTAGTTCACCCAGAGTATTTTGGAGCTGTTTTTGACATGGAAGCGGACATTGGAAACAGCGGCAAAAAATGGCCGAAATCGCATTCCATTGACTTCAATGGGAGGCGGAGTGGGTTTTTTCCCGTGAGCTTTTTTTCCGCTACATGCCCTTTCTATGGGCCTTTCCGTCTCTGACCTCCCATTCACATCAAAGGGTGGCAGAGATCGCGTTCTTCGTGGCTGTTTTTGGCTGTTGGCAGTAAACGGACGGAATAACGCAGCAAATGTTCTGCCGGCAGGTCAAAATCTGGCTCAAAATTCCTGAAGGAATGCCACAAATTCAAGCAGAGAGTGAGACCAACAGGTTCCATAGGGTTGCTCGCTTTTCAGGGTGGCTACCATAAGAGTGGCCACAACTAAAAGGAAAAGCCTTAGAGTGGGGGAAAATCTGGGTGAAACATAACTAAAAATCCAATAAACTGATGGCACTAGCAGTGTACAGTTGTATATTAACTTTTGCTAGTAATAGATTCACAGAGGAGCAGAAATGGTGATGGCACTTAGAGCTTGGCCCCAAAGTCCATAACAATGACCATACCTACTCTTTGTCATGTCACCAGAAGCTAAAAACCACATGAAATGATCCCCTGCAGAGACCGGTGGATTTTCTTGGGACACATAATATATCTATTCCTGATTCTAAATAAGCAGGAAAGTCGTGTCCATCTACTGCCGGGAAAATAATGTTCATTCAAATAATACCTTCGATGATATCTATATGCCCTAATAGGAAATATGGATAGAGGTTGCCCTGTTGTCAGACGGGTTAGTATACTTTTATGACATCATTAACTTTCCATAAATGATGAAACCTCAATGGATCAACAAACAATATAAACTATACCATGCTTGGAATATCTTGAGACGGTCTCACGGAGAATTACACATTCTAAATACTTATTAGGCTTTATAGGAGTGTTTAACATTTCTAATCTTGATAATGAATTGTATACAAATTATAGTCCACAAATAATATCATTCATTCATAGATTGTTTGCTGCAGTGATTTACAATGGGGATTAAATCACAAATACAAATGTAATGATGTATGGATGCAGAAAAAAATCTAACGTTTTAGCGAATCATTCAAAACACATTATTACCAAAAGTGTTCTTTTCCCTGGGCGAGTCTGGTGATCTATTTGCTGGTATAATGCTCTTATTCTGTTCATATGACACCTCTGTATTCCTAATATTTATTACTTAACGTTTGATGCATTTATAATGAAACATCATTCAGGCAAAGATCCACTGGTGTTTCGCTCTTGAAATACATTGTCCCGTCCATCAAACTTACCATTTACAATGAACTATGTCATGACTCTGAATAATATGTACGAGGATATGCTGAATAATATGTACAAGGCTTTCTCTGTAATTTCCCTATTCATTTTACCGAAAGCCTTTGACTTGACTTAATTTATGATTTTCCAGGCAAAATGTCACCATGTTAAAAGTTGATAGCTTTAACATTTCTCACAGGTTAACCCCATTAAACCACATCATTTTTTTTTTTTGCCTTGTATGTTTTTGTAGATTAGTTTTTATTTCATGAGATGTCACAGTAGCTTACAATGCATATAGAATATTAAATATGTATACTACATGAGAATATTACATAAAATATAGAGTAACCTTTTGGATCATTTTAAAAGAAATTAAACCTTCATCTTCGTCTCAAGCACAAAACGGTATGAACAATATGGTATCATGCAGTATTAGCACCACTGAAGTTCTGTGCGGTATCTTATTTTTCTCTTTTCCGTATGAGTATGGTATGAAAACAGACAGAAAACGAATTTACTTTTAATCTTTTTTTTGTTTTCTTTTTAAGGCACCTGTGATTTAGAAACAAATATACAGAACTAATACAATGCTCGTACAAACCACATACACAAGTCCAATTTTTCTGTCTCCATTTACTTCTATGGAGGAAAATTGGTGTCCATAGTGCATCTGAAGGAACATGCCACAGTATTTTTTTTTTCGTACGGCCGCACAAGGATTGCAGGTAAAAAACTTAAAACAGTCATAGAAAGGTACAGTACAGAAACCTCCATATAATAAAAGTTAGCAAAGTATTATAGATTCATAACACATGGAACTGGTATGGATCCATAAAACAGTTGTGTGCAAGAAGCTAAGAGTTTATTGTACAATGTATAAAATAATTCAGATTTATCATATTTTTTTTGCCCATTTTGCATGAACCCTTGTAATAATGCCAATACACAATAGTAAGGAATGGTCTGGCACACGATCCAGATAGAATCAATACAGTTTTATTGTGTCAGATTAAAAGAACAACAAATAAAATTCCCAGGGAAGAATGCTTACGCGTTTCGAACCATCAGGCTCATAGCTATGAGTAAGACTCTGATGGTTTAAAATGAGTAAGTGTTCATCCATGGGAATTTTATTTTTATTAATTTTGTCTGGATCGTATGCCTGTCCACTCCTTACTGTTGTGGATTACTATCTACCTCCGATGTAGAACCCCTGTCCGAAGCACCAATGTAATTTCAGCGTGGTGTCCTGGATCATGTGGATGGTGAGGGACCAATACTTTCTTGAATATATCCAATAATGCCAATGGCTGCAGGTACCCTGTTGTATGCAGCTTTATTGCTTCAGTTGAAGACTGTCCATCAATAGACTGGTGGCTGCAACTCATGAATCTCTGCCATCTTCTTATGTTTTTAGACTTGGTCTGTTCATATAAAATATATGTCTAATGAATACCGCTGAGTCTCTATTGGGCATGGGCAATTTTATGACACTTTACTGACTCCCAGAGAACTGCAAATTTACTAACTACATAGCAGACTGTGGCTTGGGCTTATGAGCATGACATTTGGAGTTTTCAAATTGAAAAGGAAAAAAAATTGTATAAGCATTTAATCCCAGTAGATCAGCCATTCCCCCTCCTCCTACTCACAATCCTGTGAGTCGCTGTAAGGAAACTGCCTGCAGAAGGGGCTCTCCGTCATTGCACTGCCTGTAATAAGAAACCTGGATCAATAAGCCCTGCCCTTTGCCTAAGCCCCACCCCTCAGTCATCTGTCAGATGAAAATAGAAGGAATCAGAGGGAAATTGTTTTCTTTGCAAGATTTCTGTGGATTTCAGGAGTTTTTCTTTGGCATACTTTTTATTTTTTGTATTAATTTTTTTTTCAAATTAGTTTTTATTAAAGTTTACACAACATATATGCAGTGTGACAGCATATGTTGATAAATCTGTCCTAATGCTTTTACTTGAGTGTGTGCAAAGGCGTAGCTAGGTTCTCCTGCACCCGGTGCAAAGATTCAGATTGGCGCCTGTTAAAGGGGGTGGGGTAATAGCGGGATTCACTGGTTAGTGGCACCCACTATTACTACCGCCTTTATAATTAGGGTCACTAGGGTTATGCCTAGTTCCCCTACCTTTTCCTTATACTAACGTTGATCGAATTGCTTTAGCGGCTACTCAAGGGAATAAGACCGTATAGTAAATAAAGGTAATATTTATTAACATACAGTAATCACTCTCATATGTATAATACAGTAACTAATCACCGTACAGTATAAACACGGTATCAAGATATTATACCGCCACCCACTTACATAAACATACACAGAATACAGTTACGTTACAACACAATAAACATAAGTTACTTGTGATTCTCACACGCTCTCTATCTCTATCCCACTCCCTCCTAATATAACTTTCCCTATACACTAAGGGTTAATACGGGATAAGGAGGAACAAGGGGAATGGGTTACTGTGTAAAACAGACAGCAAGGGTTAACTCAGGGACTCTGGGACAGCAAGGGTTAACTCAGGGACAGTAATCAGGGAGATCAAGGGGTTAACTCAGGGAAGCAAGGGTTAACTCTGGGACAGTAGGGAAGCAAGGGTTAACTCTGGGACAGTAGGGACTCAGGAAGAGCAAGGGGTTAACTCAGGGAAGCAAGGGTTAACTCAGGGACAGTACTCAGGGAGATCAAGGGGTTAACTCAGGGAAGCAAGGGTTAACTCTGGGACTCTGGGACAGCAAGGGTTAACTCAGGGACAGTAGGGACAGTATCAAGGGGTTAACTCAGGGAAGCAAGGGTTACAGCAGGAGAGACAGGGTTAAGTGTAGCTGCTGCTACACTTGATACTTAGCGTGACTTTGTGGAGCAGCAGAGACAGCAGCAGGAACCCAGGTCTTTGGAGGAGAGAGAGAGAGTTGAGCCGTCGTGATGTGTGTGTGAGGCAGGCAGGCAGGCAGCTCTCAGCTGATCTTCTTCAGCTTCGGCTCCTGAGCTCGGCTCCTGAGCGTACCGATGCAGGGCTATTTAACCCTGTCGGTACGCTTGCAGCGGGGAGTGTGGCGCTTGCCCCAGGCTAGCATGGGTCGGCATGGTGATAATGTATCACCAGCCGACTCATGAGAGCCCGCACGAGACAGTCCGTGCGCGCGGGAGACTTGAAATGGAGACAGGGGATAACTATCCCTTGTCTCCATGGTTTCCTAACAAAGCAGGGACATGCTAATTGTCCTGCTTTGCTTCCAACCGTATTAATGACTAGGGCTGTTGTAGTTACAGCCCTGGCTCATGATACAGTATATGTACTATACATACACATATATATTATATATATATACATATATGTATACATACATATATACACACATACTGTATACATACATACTAATATATATATATATACATACATACACATATATACATACATATATATATATATATATATATATACATATACACACATATATGGACACTTCCCTTTACAATCCCCCTGTTGTCGGGGACTCGACAATGCAATTTGGGGAAGTGTTTGTGGGGTTCTATTTACCCCCTCAACCTCCCCGGTTACTGGTAATGGTCTGAGATGGAAGGAAGTATACTATTAGACCTAGATATTCGACATCAGCTATCTCCTCAAGGACACCTTCCCGCCAGTCCTCTGACTCTGGAGTCTAGTGTCCAAAGAAACGAAACCTCAAAGTTCACAGAATGAAGATGAAATTAAATCTCCTAGTCCATAGAACGAAGTTGAGATAAAACTCACAGTCCATAGAACGAAGCCTCGAAGCTCATCAGACGAAGTTGAAATGAAACCTTCATAGTCTATAGAACGAAGAAACCTTCATAGTCCATAGAACGAAGCCTCGAAGCTCATCAGTCGAAGTTGAAATGAAACCTTCATAGTCCATAGAACGAAGCCTCGAAGCTCATCAGACGAAGTTGAAAATAAACTCACAGTCCATAGAACGAAGCCTCAAAGCTCATCAAACGAACAAAGCTCATTTGAAAATCTCAAAGTCCATGAACCGCAGATTTCTTGTTCTTTCTTGCTTGGAGTTTCTTCCTCTTAAGTGGCGTCAGCAGGTCTTTCCAGTGGCCGATCCAATTTTAGCATGCCGACCCGTGTAAGGCTACTTGTGCCCTCATATGGTCAGCCTTGGAATGGCTTAGCCCGCCTTTCAACAACCTTTTGTACGTGATCCATTACTTTTCCAACTTTTCCCAGCATCTTGATTGAAGACGAAACAATCTTTGTGGGCCGATATCCAGGTCTTCATCATGGCAGGTTATCATCCCCGAGGAGGAGGTGAGGTCTTGGTACCCAGGAATCTACTGTGGGGTGGAGTATCGCCTTCCATTTCCCCTCTGACATTCAATCCATCATCATATTGACCATACCAGTTCTCAGGTTGAGGTGGCAAATACCTACAAGGGTGTGTGAATACCTTACCTGTCCCTAAGGGTACCTACACACTACCCAATCATACAAACAAAGTGAAAAATAACCAAACATACAAAAATATTCCCCCACCAACCATAGGTATATGTACATATAGAGATCCATGCTTAAACAGCATCTCACACTACTCCTCCATAAACACGTGCAAGGTACACATGCAAATGGGGTGACAACAGGCTGTAAATATATACCCGCCTACACGTACACACACTCGCTGTGGGACGGGCGCGTCCTCACTGAGTATGCCTATGTTGCAGACACATATCAACACCTAGAATGTCTATATGTACACCTTGAAAATTTTGTACGACCCATTGATTAAGATTTACACTTTACAAATATATATATACACATACAATAATAAACAATTCTGGGTCGCAGGACTGTATCACTATGTCCTTAGACCCCGTCTACGAATGTATTCGTGGCTTTCTGCTTGACCTCGTTGTATTTGGTCAACCAGTCCTTTCATTCGTCGGTAGACGCAGAACAGTCCAACGTACATAATCGCCACAAGAGTGAGAAGGATTATCACTGGGTGGATGAGCAAGTTGAAGAAGGAAGTGGCCTTGGGACTATATCCAAACAAGCTCTCCCACCAAGACACTTCCGCGTCAAGGTTGTTCACAATTCCTGTGATCTTTTTAGTGTCATGTTCCAACTGAATAGTGGCTTGGTGTTGGGAATCTTTCAGTTTCTCCACGATATCCTCTTCCTCATTGAAGTCTAGCAGGAGATTTCTTAGTTCGATGCCAAACCCAAGAGGAATCGTCTGGAGTCTCACAGGGGTGTCTGGACGGATGTCGAGCCTTTTTTCAGGTGTCACCGGAGTTCTTCCCTTTTGATCCGCCACATCAACGCCTAATACGGGATTAAGGGTACAGTATGCTCCGGGGAGGAGTATGCCTCTTTCGGAGCAGTTAGTCGCGTGGCATTCTGCATTAGATACCAGCACCAATATCCTTGACCCATGTCTTGAGGAGGGCATTGGATTAGTCTTCATATCACATGACCCCTCGGTATCCCAACACTGGTGTAGGTCAGGATATCCGAGGGGAGCTGTGGATGAAGCACTGTTTTTGTGGTTCCTCACAATTCTCAGGTTTGTGAAACTATATCCCTGTCTTACCAAACCCATTATCTTAAAATCAAGATATGGGTGTAATGCCAGGGTTACCTCCCCCTGTCCAAAGTTTCCTAACTCCAGTTAAACACAAAAGAATCAGCCATACTGTTATTCGCTGTATTTAATTGCACTCGCATTAGGCCTCAGATGAAGTTGTGTTACCTGTCTGAACCCCCCATGTCTAGGTGCACAGAATAACATAAAACACTACACCGTGAACTTATGTTACCTGTTCGCACCGCCCAACCTGAGTTCACAGTATAATAACAACTTCAACGTTATCCTAATAGAGAGCAATTAAAACATTGGGCGCAAATACACCACTATCCAATGGTTGATTCTCCAGTTGTTTTCCTGGAGTGGTTTTCTAATTATGCATTATAAATACAGGCAACAGCCATATAGTATAAATACATATTACTGATAACCAGGGATATACCACAAAAGAATATGTGAAAGAACCACAAAATAAAAACACAAATGAAAACAAACGGACAACTGGGGACAAACACAACAGACCATAAACAACCATTACAGACATAACACCAGACTGAACATGCAATTTATGGCCAACTTCCTAAACTCCTCCCTAGTTGTGGTTGGTCATTTAGACCCTTAAGTACGTGGCGGAGCACATAAGGCTGTAAGGAGACTCTTGTGCAGCCATTTTGTCTAAATCCACGTTTTGTTCTGACGTGGCCATTTTCTATTGCCATTTCACTGGGCTTTCCATGGTTGCTTATGCCGTGGCAGTTCCTTGCAATATGTCCCATCTGACCACATTTAAAGCATTTAACAGGACCACATTTCTTAGTACTCAAAGACTCGCAGTACTTCGCAATGTGGCCTGATCTGGCACATGCAAAACATTTAACAGTACATGCTCTGCTGGACTTAGGGCAGTCAGCAGTGCATGATCTCTTAAAGTTCTGCATGGCCAGGGATACACTTCTAAATATCGTACGCTTACATCTGCGTAACACTTTCGTAACAATGTTACCTTCAGGTTTCTGGATGGGATCATGATTTGTGACATCTGATCCATCACTCTTACTACTCCCCCCTTTTTGCCCTGTAGAGGGCAAACTTACAGCGGAATCAGGCCTTGAAAAAGACAAGGCCGGTAACATTTTTGAGAAATCTTTTATGATGTTTTGCATACTGGCA
Organism: Rhinoderma darwinii; assembly: GCF_050947455.1. Lineage (NCBI taxonomy): Eukaryota > Metazoa > Chordata > Amphibia > Anura > Rhinodermatidae > Rhinoderma > Rhinoderma darwinii. Next base: position 365,978,897 of record NC_134690.1, on the reverse strand, counting down.
ACCAATTGTGACCTAGCAGCAAGCTCATCATTCAACTTGGCAATGATCGCATCCGTAGATGCTGCCTTAACCTTAAACGCATTGATCACAGCATAAGACCCAGTCAGCCGTGCATCAATATCATCACCACGATTTCTCAAATCTATCACCTGCGATTCCAGCATGCAAATTTGCTGATCTCTACATTGGGCATTCTCTGCCAGTTGTGTCTGCAAATCACAAACCTGCTTCACATTGTTGACACAACAATGGCAGTGAAGATTTGGGGAATCTCTCTTCATTTCTGAGTGATCAGGTTTCCACGTCTCCTCATACACACAGATAAGTTTAGCGAGCATGTGGAGACGTTTGGAGGTTTTGTTAAGAACACTCCTCTTGCTAATACACAACTTATCATGAGCATAAGCCTCGTCCAGCAGAGTGGACCACAGCATTCCTGCTGACTTGTATGTCGTGGGTGTTACTGGATTAAATTTACTGTGTTTGGCGAGGTGTTTAAGTGTGGAGAAGTCCATACTCACTGTTGCAGAAGTCATCTCCGTCTGCGTTGTCCTCCTTGTCACCCGCTGTTTTGAAAAAGGTCCTTTTCTTCCGGAACGCCTTTTCCCGATCAGCTGGACTTCACCGGAAGAACACCGACGTTGATACTTCTGCAAACTCTTTTGTATAAGTTGCTCACTCGCCCGACGATTCGTCGCCGTAGAGCAGCATGCCGCAAAGCAAAATAAAAGACGTTAATACCTCAGAAAATAAAACAAAAAACAATAGGTTCGCTGATCAATTATATCCTGTATCAAGCCTTAAATAAAATTGTGTTACTCGTCTGAACTTCAAAAAGGTCTAGGCGCACAGTATAACCCAACACTACACCGTGTATGTACGTTACCTGTCCACGCCTCGCCGCCTATCTGCAGTTCACGTTTTAACACAACTTTATTGTACAAAAGACAGAAACAATTGAAAGCAGTATGGGCTGGCTCGCCAATGTTAAAGGGGGTGGGGTAATAGCGGGATTCACTGGTTAGTGGCACCCACTATTACTACCGCCTTTATAATTAGGGTCACTAGGGTTATGCCTAGTTCCCCTACCTTTTCCTTATACTAACGTTGATCGAATTGCTTTAGCGGCTACTCAAGGGAATAAGACCGTATAGTAAATAAAGGTAATATTTATTAACATACAGTAATCACTCTCATATGTATAATACAGTAACTAATCACCGTACAGTATAAACACGGTATCAAGATATTATACCGCCACCCACTTACATAAACATACACAGAATACAGTTACGTTACAACACAATAAACATAAGTTACTTGTGATTCTCACACGCTCTCTATCTCTATCCCACTCCCTCCTAATATAACTTTCCCTATACACTAAGGGTTAATACGGGATAAGGAGGAACAAGGGGAATGGGTTACTGTGTAAAACAGACAGCAAGGGTTAACTCAGGGACTCTGGGACAGCAAGGGTTAACTCAGGGACAGTAATCAGGGAGATCAAGGGGTTAACTCAGGGAAGCAAGGGTTAACTCTGGGACAGTAGGGAAGCAAGGGTTAACTCTGGGACAGTAGGGACTCAGGAAGAGCAAGGGGTTAACTCAGGGAAGCAAGGGTTAACTCAGGGACAGTACTCAGGGAGATCAAGGGGTTAACTCAGGGAAGCAAGGGTTAACTCTGGGACTCTGGGACAGCAAGGGTTAACTCAGGGACAGTAGGGACAGTATCAAGGGGTTAACTCAGGGAAGCAAGGGTTACAGCAGGAGAGACAGGGTTAAGTGTAGCTGCTGCTACACTTGATACTTAGCGTGACTTTGTGGAGCAGCAGAGACAGCAGCAGGAACCCAGGTCTTTGGAGGAGAGAGAGAGAGTTGAGCCGTCGTGATGTGTGTGTGAGGCAGGCAGGCAGGCAGCTCTCAGCTGATCTTCTTCAGCTTCGGCTCCTGAGCTCGGCTCCTGAGCGTACCGATGCAGGGCTATTTAACCCTGTCGGTACGCTTGCAGCGGGGAGTGTGGCGCTTGCCCCAGGCTAGCATGGGTCGGCATGGTGATAATGTATCACCAGCCGACTCATGAGAGCCCGCACGAGACAGTCCGTGCGCGCGGGAGACTTGAAATGGAGACAGGGGATAACTATCCCTTGTCTCCATGGTTTCCTAACAAAGCAGGGACATGCTAATTGTCCTGCTTTGCTTCCAACCGTATTAATGACTAGGGCTGTTGTAGTTACAGCCCTGGCTCATGATACAGTATATGTACTATACATACACATATATATTATATATATATACATATATGTATACATACATATATACACACATACTGTATACATACATACTAATATATATATATATACATACATACACATATATACATACATATATATATATATATATATATATACATATACACACATATATGGACACTTCCCTTTACAATCCCCCTGTGACTCCAGAGTCAGAGGACTGGCGGGAAGGTGTCCTTGAGGAGATAGCTGATGTCGAATATCTAGGTCTAATAGTATACTTCCTTCCATCTCAGACCATTACCAGTAACCGGGGAGGTTGAGGGGGTAAATAGAACCCCACAAACACTTCCCCAAATTGCATTGTCGAGTCCCCGACAACAGGGGGATTGTAAAGGGAAGTGTCCATATATGTGTGTATATGTATATATATATATATATATATATATATGTATGTATATATGTGTATGTATGTATATATATATATATTAGTATGTATGTATACAGTATGTGTGTATATATGTATGTATACATATATGTATATATATATAATATATATGTGTATGTATAGTACATATACTGTATCATGAGCCAGGGCTGTAACTACAACAGCCCTAGTCATTAATACGGTTGGAAGCAAAGCAGGACAATTAGCATGTCCCTGCTTTGTTAGGAAACCATGGAGACAAGGGATAGTTATCCCCTGTCTCCATTTCAAGTCTCCCGCGCGCACGGACTGTCTCGTGCGGGCTCTCATGAGTCGGCTGGTGATACATTATCACCATGCCGACCCATGCTAGCCTGGGGCAAGCGCCACACTCCCCGCTGCAAGCGTACCGACAGGGTTAAATAGCCCTGCATCGGTACGCTCAGGAGCCGAGCTCAGGAGCCGAAGCTGAAGAAGATCAGCTGAGAGCTGCCTGCCTGCCTGCCTCACACACACATCACGACGGCTCAACTCTCTCTCTCTCCTCCAAAGACCTGGGTTCCTGCTGCTGTCTCTGCTGCTCCACAAAGTCACGCTAAGTATCAAGTGTAGCAGCAGCTACACTTAACCCTGTCTCTCCTGCTGTAACCCTTGCTTCCCTGAGTTAACCCCTTGATACTGTCCCTACTGTCCCTGAGTTAACCCTTGAGTCCCTGAGTTAACCCTTGCTTCCCTGAGTTAACCCCTTGCTTCCCTGAGTCCCTGAGTTAACCCCTTGCTGTCCCAGAGTCTGTCCCAGAGTCCCTGAGTTAACCCTTGAGTCCCTGAGTTAACCCTTGCTTCCCTGAGTTAACCCTTGCTTCCCTGAGTTAACCCCTTGCTCTCCCTGAGTAAGTTAACCCCTTGCTCCCCCCAAGTTAACCCTTGCTGTCCCAGAGTCCCAGAGTTAACCCTTGCTGTCCCAGAGTCCCTGAGTTAACCCTTGCTGTCCCAGAGTCCCTGAGTTAACCCTTGCTGTCCCAGAGTTAACCCTTGCTGTCCCAGAGTCCCTGAGTTAACCCTTGCTTCCCTGAGTTAACCCCTTGCTCTTCCTGAGTCCCTACTGTCCCAGAGTTAACCCTTGCTTCCCTACTGTCCCAGAGTTAACCCTTGCTTCCCTGAGTTAACCCCTTGATCTCCCTGAGTACTGTCCCTGAGTTAACCCTTGCTTCCCTGAGTTAACCCCTTGCTCTTCCTGAGTCCCTACTGTCCCAGAGTTAACCCTTGCTTCCCTACTGTCCCAGAGTTAACCCTTGCTTCCCTGAGTTAACCCCTTGATCTCCCTGATTACTGTCCCTGAGTTAACCCTTGCTGTCCCAGAGTCCCTGAGTTAACCCTTGCTGTCTGTTTTACACAGTAACCCATTCCCCTTGTTCCTCCTTATCCCGTATTAACCCTTAGTGTATAGGGAAAGTTATATTAGGAGGGAGTGGGATAGAGATAGAGAGCGTGTGAGAATCACAAGTAACTTATGTTTATTGTGTTGTAACGTAACTGTATTCTGTGTATGTTTATGTAAGTGGGTGGCGGTATAATATCTTGATACCGTGTTTATACTGTACGGTGATTAGTTACTGTATTATACATATGAGAGTGATTACTGTATGTTAATAAATATTACCTTTATTTACTATACGGTCTTATTCCCTTGAGTAGCCGCTAAAGCAATTCGATCAACGTTAGTATAAGGAAAAGGTAGGGGAACTAGGCATAACCCTAGTGACCCTAATTATAAAGGCGGTAGTAATAGTGGGTGCCACTAACCAGTGAATCCCGCTATTACCCCACCCCCTTTAACAGCGCCCCCCCCACTTATTTCCCAACATTTCCTTCCCCCTCGCCATGTTTGCTTTCTCTACCAATCAATGTGGTGTCACACACAGCCCCTTGTTGATAGTGTGACATACAGCCCCTCTCTTGTAGATAGTGCCACACACAGCCACACCTTGTAAATAGCGCCACACAGCCCCCCTTGTAGATAGTGCCGCACAAAGTCTGCTTCCCCCCTTGTAGATAGCGGCACACTCTCCCCCTTGTAGATAGTGCCACACACAGCCCGCTGCCCCTTTGTAAGTAGCGCCACACTCCCCCCTTGTACTTAGCGCCACACTATAAACAGAGCGGTGAGTGGTAGCCTACCACTACCACTCTCCGCTCTGCCTGACTGTAGCGTCCATGGCCGCGGGTCGTCGGGTTTACTCACCTCCCGACGCCCGCAGCCATGGATCCGTGAGCGCTGGCCCCCATCTCCTTCCTTGGAGACGCCAGTGCTCACTTCCGCTCTGGTCTGCTGGGTCCTGTAGGGTGCGTGCGCACGCTCGTGCCCGGCCTTAAAGGGCCAGCGCGCACACAAAGGAAGTCGTCATCATTATCAACTGCCACGATTTCCTGGTCTATAAGATGGCCCCAGGCCTTCTCATCCTTGCCTGAGCATTGTTCGTTTTCCCAGTCTGTCTTGCAAATGGTCCCTTAGTGTTTACCGTTCCAGTTGTTACCCATGCCTTGTTACCAGTTCCTTTTTCCCGTGCTGTGCCTTTAGTGTTGAGCCTGCCATGTCCAGAGGAATCCACCATGTCCTGTGTCATCTGCTACATCCGGAGAAATCCGCCACGTCCTGTGTCATCTGCCACGTCCGGAGGAATCCGCCACGTCTGGCGCAACCTGCGGCTCCTCTGTCATCCGCCACGTTTGGCGTTATCTGCTGCACCCATCTCCATCAGTGCCAGAGCTGCGGCCACCGTCTGGACTATCCAGGTACCCTTGTGTGGGACATTGTATTACTGGGTTTTCCTGTTGTTTGGCCAGCTGCCTCCCCGCTACGGCGGTACGGCCTAGTGGGTCCACTAACCCGCTCCGTGACACTGACATGACATACCGGAGGAGCCAAGGAGGTCATGCGGCGCAAGCAGCGGCGGAATTCCTTTTGACTAGGGTTGGTGACAGCCAGGGCCGGCCTTAGGTTGGATGGCACCCTGTGCGGAACTCTCTATTGCCGACCCCTACAAAAAACTAAAATTAACCACATATATAGACACGCACATACTGGAACATATATACTGTACATACCTAAAGACAGATATTTAGACATACACGCAAATATTCATACACACATCTGGAATATATACATACAGGTAAATATATAGACATACAGACACACACACACACACACACACACACACACACACACACACACACACACCGGCAGATATATACACAGACAGGAACATATACAAATACATAAAAGGCACATATATACAAGCACAAAGACACATTCACAAACAGACCCATATATACCCAGTACAGATATTATTGTAGATTTCACGTGCTGCCCTATGTAACACCTCTGATAACACAGGGTACAGGGTACAGAGTTTCCCAACCTTTTCGGACTCGAGGCAGCACAGGAAAAAAAAAATTTCCTCTGGGCACCAATACCAAAAATTGTTTTGAGAAAGACAGAAAACGGCTAAAAAAAAAAAAGCACTACACTCGTAGGGTATGTCGTGGAAGTCAATGGCTCAAAATATATTAGACTGAAATTTAGAAGAGTCTAACAGACTCTCAGGCCAGGCACTTTATCCAGCATCCTAATCAGGATATTTCATACCGATATATATCGAGAGAGGAGAAGAAAACACACAGACGCTGCTGATATGCTCAAAATACTCTGGAGGTTTGTTTCCAAACTCAAACTATAATACTATCATTCAGAAGGGGTGTAGGCTTCAGGTTAACCAATCAGAGACAATATGACAATATTTGTTATTCAGCCAATAGCAGACCATAAGATACATCCCAGATACATCATTATAATTCTTCACACATCAGGTTTGCAGGTGGCCTTATCTCTTTTGGGCAGAATGTTCCCGTAAGATGGGGGAGGCATTCCCACAAGCATATTTGCCACCCTCCCTTCTCACTCCCTGTGCCTTCACTGCAAGCTTCGTATGGGAGCCAAGGTCAAAGATAAAACATACGAAATCAACATAACTTGTGTTAAAGGAACAATGTCTTTCTTATTCACTACAAAAGAACCAAGATGGGAACTCCAGACAAGATGGCTGCTGCACGAAACTAAATCATTTAAAGAGGCTCTGTCACCAGATTCTCAAATCCTTATCGCCTATTGCATGTGATCGGCGCTGCAATGTAGATAACAGTAACTTTTTTTGTTAAAAACGTTCATTTTTGGTCAAGTTATGAGCTATTTTATATATATGCAAATTAGCTTTGAAATGGACAACTGGGCGTGTTTTTTTTCGTATGTCCAACTGGGCGTGTATTGTGTTTTTAACTGGGCGTGTTTACTAGTTTTACTAACTGGGCGTTGTGAATAGAAGTGTATGATGCTGACGAATCAGTGACCAGTCAGCATCATGCACTCCTCTCCATTCATTTACACAGCACATAGTTTTCTTACTAGAACAATGTGCAGCCACATACACAAGTGTCCTGATAATGAATACACATGACCTCCATCCTGGACGTCATGTGTATTCAGAATCCTGACACTTCTGAATCTTTTCTGTGAGATTTCCAGCAAGGGAAACGAAATCTCGTTTACCTCGTAATCTCGCGAGATTACGCGCGGCTTGCTGGAATCTCACAGAAAACATTCAGAAGTGTCAGGATTCTGAATACACATGACGTCCAGGCTGGAGGTCATGTGTATTCATTATCAGGACACTTGTGTATGTGGCTGCACATCGTTCTAGTAAAAACACTATGTGCTGTGTAAATGAATGGAGAGGAGTGCATGATGCTGACTGGTCACTGATTCGTCAGCATCATACACTTCTATTCACAACGCCCAGTTAGTAAAACTAGTAAACACGCCCAGTTAAAAACACAATACACTCCCAGTTGGACATACGAAAAAAAACACGCCCAGTTGTCCATTTCAAAGCTCATTTGCATATATAAAAAATAGCTCATAACTTGGCCAAAAATGAACGTTTAAAAAAACAAAAAACGTTACTGCTCTCTACATTGCAGCGCCGATCACATGCAATAGGAGATAGGGATTTGAGAATCTGGTGACAGAGCCTCTTTAAACATTATTATAATCACTTTCACATAATACATATCTTAGTAATTCGGCATCCTGCTTGATAATTCATAATGTAATTTCATACAGAGAATATAAGCAAATAAACCATCCTTCACAGGTATGTTTACACATGTTTTTTGTAAGGCAAAAAAAATCTGCCTCAAAATGTGTTTTTGCTTAAAGGCAATGTGTTGCCAGAAAAACATGTTGTTTTTTTTTAAATTAAACATTTAGTGTGTGGGTGATTAAACATTGTTCAAATTTTTTTTATTTTTTTCACGAGTCAGGAAATATTATAAATTGGATTCAATTGGATTCAAATTTATAGTATTTACCATTTCTGGTCACTAGATGGAGCCATTCCCAAAAGCATGTGGTAAAGCAACCACATAGCTTTTCTGCTGCAAAATTGGGTAAAAAGCCCTCGCTCTAGTGAGCTCTCAGCATCCCCCCTCCTTTATCCTGGCTAGTGCCGGGATAAACGAGGGGTTTGAACGGTGTAACCTCCTACACTGTGTGTCGCCATTTTTTGAGCTAACACACAGTGTAGTAGGTTTACATACAGTAGTAAACACACACAAACACGAACATACATTGAAATCTCTTACCTGCTCCTGCCGCCGCGGCTCCCTCCGGCCCGTCCGCTCCGTCTGCTGCCGCTGGTCCAAGTGCACAAGTCCGGAAGCCGCGACCGGAAGTAGTAATATTACTGTCCGGCCGCGACTTCCGGTCCACAGGAAAATGGCGCCGGACGGCGCCAATTTCAAATTGGACTGTGTGGGAGCGGCGCATGCGCAGTTCCCACACAGACGCCGTGCACACAAGTGAATGGGACGGGAGCCGTTCGCAGTCCCTATGGGACTGTGGCTGCCGTATTCCATGTCTGTATGTGTCGTTAATCGACACACACAGAAATGGAACAAAAAATGTCAGCCCCCATAGGGAAGAAAAAGTGTAAAAATAAGAAAAAGTAAAACACAAACACACAAATTAATCCAAACGTTTTTAATAAAGCACTAACATCTAATGCAAAAGACACAGGCATAAAAGCTCCAAACGGGCGCCACATGTATTTTTTGCCTGCTATTAATTTCAATTGGAGGTCAGAGGCAGAAACCACTTGAAGACCATCAGCCCGTCACTCACAGTAAAATGACCATCAGCCCCCCACTCACAGTAAAATGAGCATCAGCTCCCCACTCACAGTAAAATGTCCATCAGCCCACCACTCACAATAAAATGACCATCAGCCCACCACTCACAGATTCCCCCTGTAGGTAGCGCCACACAGCCCCTTGTAGGTAGCACCAAACAGCCCCTTGTGGGTAGTGCCACACAGCCCCCTTGTAGGTAGCGCAACACAGCCCCCTTGTAGGTAGTGCCACACAGCCCTCTTGTAGGTAGCGCCACACAGCCCCCTTGTAGGTAGTGCCACACAGCCCCCTTGTAAGAAGCGCCACACAGCCACCTTGTAGATAGCGCCACACAGCCCCCTTGTATGTAGTGCCACACAGCCCCCTTGTAGATAGCGCCACACAGACCCCCTGGTAGGGAGTGCCCCTGGTAGGGAGTGCCCCTGGTAGGGAGCGCAGATCCCCTTCCACCTGCTTGAGTGATGCAACCTGTGCGAATGCACAGGTCGCACGCCCCTAAGGCCGGCCCTGGTTAAATGTTGATTTTAATGGTGAAATGTTGATTAATACATGGATGCATGCTATGCCTACAACATATTTTGCTGACTATTTTTTTTACACTCATGCACACAGCTATATGATAGATCCAATATTGTAACTTTGCGTGCATCATATTTCATACAGAGACACAAGTAAATCAGGGCATGAACACCACATCCACATGTATTATACTGTAAATCACCACGGATTTAAGGTGTGGTGATTCTGCAACATTTTAACGTACCCTAAGAGGGCACCAGTACTTAAAATGATTGTCCACTTTGGACAATCCCTTTTTATTAACCCCTTAAGAACACGGCCAATTTTGGCCTTGAGGACAGAACAATTTTTTTATATTTCCCTCTTTGCATCCCGACGCTCATAACTTTTATTTTTTGTACGACATAGTTGTATGAGACTTTTTTTATTGCGGGACGAGTTGTACTTTATGTAGGCACCATTTTTTGGTACAAATACATTATCGTTTAATTTCTATAAATTTTTATTTTGGCGAAAATACTGAAAAAAGCAGTTCCGCAGCAGTTTTAATATTTTTTTTTGTACACCATACACCGATCATCACAAATAATGTTATACATTTGTTGTACAGGTTGTAACGGTCGTGGCGATACCAAATATGTCTATATTATTTCATGTTTTGGGACTTATATTTTAAAAAGTTTATTTATTATAAAAATATGTGTGTTTCTTTCATTTTTTTTACTTTTTATTTATTTATCATTATTTTTTTACATTCATTTAACTTTTCTTTTTTAATCCCATAAAGGGATTTATCATTTTAATTTTGATTTTGAACTGTAATGTACTGGCATAGATCTATATGCCAGTACATTAACCTGTGTACTGGTTGTATACAGGCAGTTGTTAGGGCATACCTCAGTATGCCCTAACAACAGGAAATATGTTCAGGCAGCCCTGGGGTCCTTCAATGGACCCTGGGCTGTCTGGCCATACAAGTTATGGGCTTTGATCACGGCACAGTTATCTTCTGTGACGTGATCAAAGTGCAGTCCCCTCTCCTTGAACGATGAGATCAGCTTTCATCGCGGCATTCAGGGTTAACGGCGGAGAGAGGATGTTTCTCTTCTCTCCGCTGTCAAAGCTGGGCCGTAGCTGTGTATTACAGCCGTTGCCCCGCTCTCGATTTCACGCACAGACGGCTGTCACACAGGACGAGACTGCTCGTCCTAATGCGCCAAGTACTCGCCGCTCAGGACGAGCATTCTCGTCCTGTGTCGGCAATGTTTCCTCAAGGATAACTCTGGGACACCACAAATATAATTTATATGTTCTTATTTTATTATTATTATTATTATTATTATTATTACTATTATTATCATTTTTATTATTATTACTATTATTATTACTATTATTATTATTATTATTACTATTACTATTATTAGCATTTTTATTATTATTATTACTATTATTATTATTATGACTATTATTTGTATAACTACTAAAGGACAATTATGTTTGCAATGCATAATTGACCTTTAGTAAAATAATTGTAATTATTTTGGTAGTGCTTCAATTTGTCATATTTCATTTTTTGTGAGAAGTTGAGGATTAAATGCCTTTTCAGGTACCTATTACTGTGTTTCTCTTTGTTTAAAAACCCATACCCAATGCTCAGCTCACCCACGTGTAGGTAATGGTGAATAGACAGCAGCCGGGACACGCAGAGGCCCAGATTAAAATCCATAATGACATATATAAACGCAGCTACAAGAGTTTTGCACTGCGGATTTTAATCTGGACCAAAAAAATATTGTGGTTTTATTAATCTAATTGAGTAATGGAAATTCTCTTTTTTTTTATAGTTGTGCTTCCTTTTGAAGCCATCCTTGGTTCTACAGAAGGGAAATAGGATTTTAAAGGTTCTTTGAACAGCATTGTAGTATGTGAGGGTACCATGTCAACTTTGATAACTGACTTGCAAAATGAAGGGAAACACCTTCTTATAAAAAGTAGCTTGATAATAGTAACCCCACAGTTCTATATATTATACTATAGCAGAGCCAGCCATGGTGACCCCATAATAGACCCAGTCTAGTGTTGTCTGTGGTTGATTTAACCCCTATTAATATGCATAGGGAGAAAGCTGTCAATTAACGGAAAGCTGTGAATACGACAGACTCCAGTCTCACAGCATGCACAGAAATGCTGTGCGCTGCATCTATTAATATGTAAGTTTACTGAAACCAGAACGTCTTTACATAAAGCTCAGCGGGATGGCCACTACTTCATGCTGTTCTCAGAAAGGGCAGCAAGAACTAGGTGACAGTTTTAAAACAGTGGAAAGAATACCATTGACAAAAAGTGGAGTAGTTGCCCAAAGACGTGATTTAATTGTCCGCTGTGGAGAAATACTGCAATTTCTATCTAAACTTGTTATTATACATGAGACCCACCGGGGCACATTAACCAATGTGTTTTAAGAAAGGACAATTTACAAAGCAAGAACAAATTATCTATTTTTACAAAAATTTGCACCACATTTATCAAAATGGCACACACCACATTTCTGACGCCCATTACCCAACTTTTCTGGTACATTTCTTTTGCACCCCAATAGATATAGTAGAACATATTATTTGCTACATGGTTTGGATACATTAAAATATGTAACCAATTTCATTGCAGTTTATATATTATGTTATATTAAATTATCTATGGTCCTGTATTGTCTCTGAGCTTTGCTTTAAGTACAATATTAGGACTGCCAAGATGGGCACGAATAAAACCTCCAGCAGACGCAAGGTCATTAGTCATTTGGGCTTTTCTTTGTGGACATGCTGTGAACTTATCTCAATACACAATCAATAGTCTTCTCCGGAGATGCTAGGTGAAGATTGTCATTACTCTGTTACCAAGGTGATAGCATTTGGTCCAGAGACTCTTGTAAAAGAAATTGACTTTCAGGAAACTCTTAAATATAATTCAAATTGCACTACGGCTTATTGTACAAGATGTGGAAGTCTGGTTATTGCCCTTCATGAATACATGTATCACTAAAAATAAAAATAAATAATTATATGTGAGCCATAGTACCAAGCTAAGTGTTATGTCTCCCACTCTCCTCCATGACCACACATCAGCTCCCTATTTCGAAATGTTTTGTGCTATTATTTTCGATCGTTCACTTTTACCGTATATGAACAGGGTTGCTTTTTATATTGTATCATATTAATCCAAATAAATAAATAAAATACAATTATTTCCATACGCAGGAGATGTTCTGTTTAGAAGCTAATACATATGATAATAAAGGTACAGTATTTATTATTATTAACCCCTTAAGGTCTAGCCTATTTTGGGGCTTAAAGGCGATTTCCCATAATTGATATTTATCACCACAGGATAGGTAATAAATGTGATCAGTGGGGGTCTGACTGCTGGGACCCCTACCGATCTCAATAACCAGCTTACCTGGCCATCGTTGTGTACCCCATGGAGTGGTACTGTGTATGCTTGGCCACTGCTCCATTCACTTTCTATGGGTGGCCGAGCTTGCGCAGGGAGACAGCGCTATTCAGGTTAGATAAGGAGAAGCAGGAAAATCATATTGGGGAGGAATCACATGACCTGCAAGGAGATCGGCGAACCGTTCAGTTTCAAAACTGCAAGTACATTGAAAAGTGTATGGATTTACAAATAGGCAAATGGTGTTTGATCAAGGAAAACCTCTTTAAGGGGGTCTTTCTGCCTTTTACAGTATCTTTGATTGCAAGAAAAGTGCTGTTCTTGCAATCATTAATACCGGAATCCTGGAAAAATCCTGACGGACCCCATTTAAGTCAATAGGTACAATTAATATTCGCAGGTATCTGTTTGAAAATGAATCTGGCATAGCTGTCAAAGCTCCGTTATAAGCCAAAGCCATGATTCTAGTGCGAACAGAGCCTAAGAAATAGCAGAAGACAACCTTTTAAGGATTTGTCTATACTAGAGATTATTATTATTATTTTTTTCAAGGGATTATTTTGAACAATTTTAACTACAATCAGTCCATCTTGATCTACTACAGTACATTATCTTCTGTAAATCGATGCAGAGAGCTTGGCGTTAACGTTCTTCTCTTTATTTTGCAGTTGATGTGAATCAATGACAGCAAATGCAAGGTCACCTTAGAGCATTCCATGCTTCACAGTCTGCTGAGCTAACATTTTTGCGAATTAAAAACCTTTTTTTTTTTTAGAAAGGGGGAGGAAAGAAGGCTTTCCCAAAGTGAATTATGTACAATTCATCTTGAATCAAGTAAGCAAAAATTACAGATTGCTAAGGGCAAGCTGCCAAGCAGGATCTCTTCTCTTGCAGAAAGGAGTAGGTGGCCTGTCAAAAGGGCAATGCTGTTTTCTTTTTTTATGAATGCAGTTAAAAGCACAGTTCAATGCAAATAGCACGGTGTAAGAAAAATAACAGAGAAATTACTCCTTTAGAGGAGACCTCAATGTGATGAAATGTGTTCTCATGTGAACTGACTGGAGGATTTCAAGACCTTTTTAGTTTGAAGGGAAAATATGTCTGGAACAGTTATTGCCCTTGAATGACACAGGGTCTACTATTACTTTTCACCTTTCTAGAACCAGACTTGTATGTGCAATAGGTTGACAACTACGAATACAAATGTAATTTGCCATTTTTTTTAAATATATAATTCATTATTTTAGTCAATTACTTGCCATAGTCTAATATAAATTTTCACATGGTGGAGGGGCTAATTGGCAAGTCTCATGGCTATTAGAGTTGCATTTTTCTATGCAGAATAAAATAGCTTTATGTTTAACATTATTAAATACACTCCTCAACATTAAAATTGCAACACCAAGAAGGAACATTTTTGGAATTGTGGAACTCACAGTATCGATAGACATGTTAATGATATGCAAATGATAAAAAAATGGAAACAAAATATTCCAAACATCTTGATTTATTTAATTTCAAGCGCCACGCGCAGAAATACACGCACTTACGCGCTTTGGTATGCTATCGTTGAGGTTATTATTGGTTGTCTGAGGAATGTTATGTCCACTGAAGGCACTTGGGCATGCAAATCATCAAGATTGGCTGCTGGCAGCCCCCTTTGCAATTTCTGACCAATGACGTCCCAGATGTGCTTAATGGGAGACAAGTCTGAAGATGCTGCAGTCCATGGTAGCACATTCAGGCCATGACGTTCCCTTGTGAAGGCCCCTTCATGACGTTGCCCATTTAGTGTCCAGACCAATCTCCAGCTATCATTGTGTCCGAGACAAAAGCGGGAATCATCGCTGAACAGGATAGACCTCCATTCCAGCTTCCATTTACATCTTGCTGTGCACCATTATAATCTTTCAGAGCGGCGGTGTGTGGTCAATGGAACACCTGTAGCTGAACATCTGTTTCATAGTGAAATGTCGTGCAAATGCCTTCTGATGTTTTGTGTCAACACTGGTTGCCGCCCTAGGCTTGGATATGTCCAATTTCACTTGCAGTACAGAATGGATCACTACGCACCATTCTTCCAATCAGACAATCCGTCCTGTGCAGAGGTTCGTCTTCGTGCACATCTTGCTTTCATTCCCGTTAGTTCTTGTTGTCCCAACCAGGACACGCAACGTTGCACTGTGCTAACATCTCGGCCTCGGCCTGCCGGAGTTATAAACCAAGTTCTCCCAGATCTAGGATTTTGTCCCTTTTAGTTTACGACAAGTGGCGATAACAGGTACATTGATGAACAGGAGGAATCACACAATCATCCCACACCACATGATCTGATTTTTGAGGTTTCATGTGGCTAAAAAAATTTGCTTTCAATCTGGCTTTTATGCCCCTTCCACATAGATTGGAGCAAGGTGCTTGGAAATGTGATAATTTGCAGATGTTAGCGACACCTGCTACTTCCTCAATTTGTATAACCTTACGGGTTGTTTTTTAAAGTCCCTGATGTTTTAATTTAGCCCTTCTTCAATTCAAAATATAGGTAGCAAATTATGGTATAAAATTAAAACAGGCGGCAAAACCTGGCATTAAACGTTCCTATTTTTGCCCTTTAGTGGTTTGCAAGCTACTTGTTTGTTAAAAAAAATGTATGTCCCTTTTATAAACCAACTGCCATATAGCCCTGAAACCCATCTAAATGTATTGCTTCGAAAACATAAAAATTCACTAGATTATGTAGTGCATGCAGATTAGATTCTGACATCATTCTATCCCTTCATTACAGCTAGACAAATCCAATACTCACATTATTCCCTTGATAACAGTTCCAGCTTTTAGACCAAATTGGTAAAGAAGTTACAAAATGTGGCCCTCAACATGGAATTATGCAACTGGATGCTGAACTTTCTAGTCATCAGACACCAATCCACAATCTGACCTATTGTCACTAATCTTCCTTGTAATTTTTTTTTTTTTTTTTTATTGGATTTTTATACAGCGTTAAGGTAAGCAAACGTAAGCCAACAATAAGATATAGCAGGTAAATTACCATAATTACTCTACAGAGAGAACGTAGGACAAATTAATAATCTAGAGCATGCTATTTATAATTACTACACATAGAGAATACTCCGTATTTTCCGGACTATAAGACGCAGTTTTTAGTAAGAATAAATCTTGCTAAAAAGTCCCTGCGGCTTATAGTTGGCAGTCAAGCTGACCGCGTCCTTACTTAAGGGGATGATGTTTGGAGCGGAGCGGGCTCACGCGCTGAGCCTGCTCCATACACTGTAGGTTTCAGCTGTGTTTTACAGCTGATACTCTGCTCTAACGGCCAGGAAAAGCGATCGCGCCGTTTAACCAGTTAAATGCTGCGGTCAATAGCGACCGCGGCATTTATAGGGTTTTCCCATGAAGGACATTTATGACATATCATATAGATGTGGGTCCCACCTCTGGGTCCCACACCTATCTCTAGAAAGGGGCCCCCTAGACCCTATTCTAGCTTACTCAGCTCCGCTGTCTCCCGGCCACTTCCTGGTTAGGTGGTCGGGAGTTACGGAAACAGCCGAGTGCTCGCTGATCAATGCTGTTTCCGTAACTCCCATAGAAGTGAATAGGAGTTACGGAAACAGCGCAGCACCGCGAGCTAAGCTGTTTCCTGAACTCGGTAGATACGAAAACAGCGTACATGGTCGAGTCACGGAAACAGCATAACTCACTGAGCTATACTGTTTCCGTAACTCTCATAGAACTGAATAGTAGTTACGGAACAGCGTAGCTCGAATGCTACGCTGCTTCTGTAACTGCCATTCACTACTATGGGAGTTACGGAAACAGCGTAGCTCAGCGAGTTACGCTGTTTCTGTAACTCATCCCTGTATTGCAGTGTATTGTACCAGCAATCTAACGATCGCTGGATCAAGTCCCCTAGGGGAACTAATAAAACGTGTAAAAAAAAAGTTCGATCCATATTAAGGAGTGTAAAAAAATATTAAAAGTTCAAGAAAAAATTGGCATCGCTGCGTCCATAAAAGTCCGAACTATTACAATATAGCATTATTTGACGCACGGTGAACGGCGTCAATTTTTTCTATTTAAGACCCCAGAATCTTAGTTTTTTGGTCACCTTAGCACTAAAAAGTGATAAAAAAAATTGTATGTAACAAAAAATGGTGTCAATGAAAACTAAAGCTCGTCCCGCAAAAAATAAGCCCTCACACCGCTCAATCAATGAAAAAATATAAAAGTTATGGCTCTTAGAATGTGGGGAAACAGAACAATTTTTTTTTAACAAATAGTTTAATAGTAGTAAAATATGAAATTTTTTCCTATTTTCTGTTGTCTAAAACCTGGCTGCGTCTTATCGTCAGGTGCGTCTTATAGTCCGAAGAATATAGTAACCTACAAAAAGATGTAATGGAGTCCAAAACTGTATCAAATAAGTACAATTCTTTTTAATAAAGTATTAAAAATACATCAGAGTCTAGACTCTAGATCATCCAAGAAAACTAAAAAACAGAAATCACGGCAACACATGAAGTGATATGTAATTGCTACCTTAAAGGGTAACTAAATCTTCAACATACTTCTGACATGTCATAGTCTGAAGTTTTGATTGGTGCGGGTCCGAGCACTGTAACCCCCACCCGCTTCGTTTCTGTTTGGCTTTTTCAGAAATCAATGTAGCTGTGTATGTGCTCAAAAGAAAGTCTATGAGCACGTACTTTCCGGAAAAAGCCAAACAGAAACAAAGCGGCTCAGCACTCACACGAGCACTTCAGCTGCTTCGTTCTAGCGATTGGTGGGGGTCTCAGTCCTCGGACACCCACCAATCAAAACTTCTGACATGTCACTATGACATGTCAAAAGTTTGTTGAACATTTAGTTACCCTTTAATGCAACAGCAATTGAATCCATGCAAAACCGGAGTAACACTTATGACTATACTATTCAGGCCTAACAAAAAAGGGAGGAAAAAACCATGATAAGTAAACCATACCTTTTTAAATAACGTGCAAGATGTTGTGCTCTGTATTGCCTCAACGCATGTTTCGCTACGGCTTCATCAGCAGTAGAATCCAAGACAGTCCATAATCTTGGTTAGTTAAGTCTATAACAGTAAGACGCCTTTACAAAACCTTATGGTTTGGAGGAGGCAGATAGATAATCTCAAGTACCTTCAACAACAAGGAGAGTAATTGGAGGTGTTCCAAGTCCCAAGCAAACACTTTATAGTAGAGTTATACACTGATGATAAAAGATAAGCTCCAACTATGGATGCTACGCCTATCATCATCATCATCATCATCATTTTTCCTGCACTGCAGTTACTTCAATCCAAGTACATAATGAACACCACAATCCTTAGTCTTAGGGCTCATTCAGACGAGCATGTATGTAGTATGTGTGACGGCCGTTAAAAGAACGGCCATCACACGGACTCATGTACTTCAATGGGGCCGTTCACACGACCGTTGTTTTAACGGAGCGTGTGAAGAGTCCGTGAAAGAATAGGACATGTCCTATTTTGCTGCGTGTCACTCTAGTCTATGGTTGATCCGTGACAACGCGCCCCGCACGGGTGCACCTCAGATGTGGAAAACTGCAGTTAATCACGTCCAAGTTTAGCTACGCTCTTCTGAATGTAGCCTAAGTCTGTTCCTAAGGCCAAGAAACCACTGTTGGGTCAAGTTACGTCTCATTATTCAAGTAGAAGTGGAAGATCTATTGAGAGCCTAGCAGAAAATGTAAAACATTGAATAACACTTTAAGGTCCTGACCTCTATCAATATGACTTTAATATCGTTCATCTAAATACTCTATTCATTTACGTCATGTACAACTGGTATTAACTGAATACAAGTTAAACTATAATTATTTTTATTTGATAGTGAAGCTTCACTTTCCAGGGCTTTGTCTAAAAGAACCACAGCCTTGAGGTCACTTGCAAATTATTATTTTTTTTGTAATTTTGTATTTGATAATACAGTTACTATTTATCAAGGACCCAACCTTATTAGTATTTATTACACTTAGGATCGTAAGCGCATGGAATCCTGTAGACAAAAGACTTATAGCTTAATATAATTATTGCTGAAATGGTTAATTCCTTTTCACTATGGAAATACTGAATTCTTGTAATGTATAATAAAAGTTCAAGAATATGGTATCCTTCCAACTAAAGGTATTAAAAGTTCTAAATAAATGAAAACACCACTTGTGACTTCATATTACATAATCCACTTCTACTATTTCTTCTTCTTCTTCTTCTTCTTCTTCTTCTTCTTCTTCTTCTTCTTCTTCTTCTTTTGAACACTCAAAACTCTGAGTTATTTCAGATCATAATGGACCCTGGGCCTTATTTTTACAGATGTTGGATAATAATTTCTAGGCCATAGGATGCTAATCTACAGTGCGATCAACACAGTGGTATATGTAACATAGAGGCAGACCATGAGGCACGCCATCATTAAGTTAAACAAAATTATTTTACTCACAGTGGACCGCTGGGAGGCGCTGACTCGAAAAAGATGTATGCAGTTCTATCCCAAGTAGTTCAATGACCTAGACCCACACAGTTTTTCTAACTCCTATTAATTTCAGAAGAGACTGGGTGCATAATCTTAGCCACCTCTGTAATAAAAATAGGTATTGGGTCCACTTGTACTCATGTTTGATGACAGTCCCAGTTGCCAGACAGATCACCACATATCTCACATTTATGACATAAACGTTAATCCCTTTAAGACCAGGTCCACACGTAACGTAGATGATGCAACTGTTTTTGTGGATGACATTTGTGTATTCTCATTGCGGATTTCACCCCTTTCAATGTAGAGGGGTCAAATCCGCAGCAAAATCCTGAAAGTTAGGACCCGACCTAACTCTCAGATAGTACACATGCCACCTTTTCCTTTTTTCTTACTGATGAGTTCATGACACGGCACGCTCTTATAGCTAAGTGTTCATAATAATCGTAATCAATTCTACAGAGTCTAAATCAATTCTCTGCATAAATAATTCTGGCAGTAATAAAAAAAATGCCAGCTGAGTGTTATTCTACGCAATGAGTCAGATTAGCAAGAGTTAACAATGCTGATGAATTCCTTTAAATAATCTAAACTTCTAAACGTATAAATAGCTGCACACTATAGGAACAAGATGATTAGCTTATGTTAATCGGCTCTTAATTAAACACAATTAAATAGCTTGTTTTTCCTTTAATTAGCAATTTCAGCTCTCAAAGACTTGAGGATCATTCATAGATAAATCTTTAATAACTTTGCCTGAATTTCATGGTAAAACAATGTATTGCAGGCAGTTAAGTAGCGCACTTCCATCAATATAAGCGGTACTTGGCTTCTCCTTTGTCAGTTGTATGACATATGCTACACATTAAAATAAAATGGCCTTGTCTAGAAATGTGGACTAAATTATGACTTTTGGAGTTACTTGTCTGTCACTATTTGCTAATATATCATTAAGACAGCTTGTGTTCAAGACTACAATTTCATTACTCATGCATGAAACTGATGTAGAAGATTCAGTGACCAAGGTCAAATTTAGAAAGAAAAAAAAACCAAGTGAACTTTTACTTTTTTTATGTGTACTTTGTGAAAAGTAACTAGACTTTTATCAAACTTTTGATATGTCATAGAGAAATATCAAAAGTTTGAATCGGTGGGGGTCCAGGTACTGGGACTCCCACTGTCACTGAAGTGAAGGTGCATAAGTGCTATGTTGAGCGCCATGCATTTTTGGCTGTGAACGGCACTTCCGGTTAGGCTGAAGACGGCTCAAATAGAACATTTATGCGAGCCGTCTTCAGGCTGACTAGGAACAGCGATCACAGCTGAAGATTCACGGCGCTCAGCTGAGCACTTCTCCCTCTTTACTTTAGCGAAGAGGGGGGTCTTAGCACCAGGGACCCCACTGATCGAAACGTCTGTTATGTTACGATGACATAAAAAAAAGTTCGATTAAAGTGTAGTTACTCTTTAAACTAAACTTTCAGGAATTATTTCACAAGTTGTTAAAACCTTATTTAGGAGAATCACTAGGGTTGCCACATTATCAACAAAAAATACTGGGCAAGGTAAAAAAAATGGGTTGTGGGTTTGGGGGTTTGCTTTAACACAGAGTGCGATTTTACACATCGATCTTGGAATTTCCATTGTTTGTCAATACCATTTACAGTAACTTTACAGATTATATCATCAGTGGTGGATTGAGTAGACCATAGGCCCTGGTCTGTCCCACAAACTTGGGCCCCCCTGCCACACTGTATCTACAGTCAACACCACCTATTTGTGCTTGCAGGTTTATTTCTGGTTAAATAGTATGTACTTGCTGTGCTCGTATGAATAAATTGACAACTGACTTTTACCATTTAGCTGGCATGTTAAAACGCTTAGAAAAATGCCTCCAAATGTGCTGCAAAAATCAAAAATGCTTTGAAAATCAGCTCCTAAAATTCCCGGATTCAAAGGCTGTTTTCCCTTTAAATCAGTTTCGCATTTTTCTGCCTTAAAGATATCCCCTGTGAGCCTACCATAACCGCATTCAAGATATATTAAAAACTTCATCAGCACAGAATTTTGGATCTACGAAAGACAAGATAATAAAAAGTGGAAAATTACTTTAAGGCGACTTTTTTAAAACCTTTTTCTGGATCAACAAGATTTACAAAACAGAGTTTAGATAGTAAGCTATGAACAGTTTATTTGTAAATATACACAAGGTTGGACTTGCCAACCAGAGAATTCACCAATTAGCCCAGGTTCTGACATAGTAATAGGCCCTAAAGGTCCAGCAGAAGATAACCCCATTTAAAGGTGGGTATTTTGGAGACATTCACTTGCTCCTAGGCACAATTCTTAGGGGTTGAGTCACAAATAACCTGTTAGAATTTATTAATGATGTGACCTATGTGTACAATGATAACGGAAAAAGTTTATGATGCAGATAAAAGTGGACGTTCACCAGTTCTGTAGAGATTGATGGTCGGTTCTCAGAATAATTTTAGATAATGTGTATCCACAGTATGAATTCTTTTTCCATAGTCTGTTCTGTACTGACTATTCTTGTAAGTTTGATTGTAAGTGTTTTATACTCGGTAAATAGTAATATGCCAGCCTTTTCTCCAACAATCTAAATTAGTCAGCAGATAGTTAAATTAATTGGTCCCTACTGAAGTATTTGATGTCCTAGCGATATTAAACTTCCAGTGTACAGATGCAGCATTTATATGACAATAAAGTGAGGAAAATAAGATATTGTATTTTCAGTTGCAATATCTGGCAATCCTCAGGCAAAACGGAAATTTATGGAGTAGAAAAAATCTATAGTGATTTCTCAGTGAGCTGGAAAAACAGAGACAATATGTCATGAAAAGACCGCTTTTTCTTGTCTATGTCACTCGTGTTCCTGAGGAGATAGTAAGAGGAAAGAAAGTAAACAAGGAACAAATCTTTAAGAGACCGTGAAAATTGTCATACGAAGATACTGCTGTGCGGAAATTTGTTCAACAAGCTCTTATAAGCAGAAAAGTGTCATTTTCTTATATCTTATCAGTGACAGTCCATTGTAGAACAGTGGTTTTCATTCCAGAAAGTTAATAACATTTTGTTCAATTGGTGTCATTATAGTGTTTTTTCTTTTCTATCTATAAAGCAAAGTTGTGGGGTTGAAGGCACGCATATATCACACATGGACCAAACTTCACATTTTGTTGGCATTTAACTTTTGACCTATAATTTGTCGCTACAGAATTTAGTATGTCCATTAACATTGGACATTATCTGCATTTGTCTATGAGCTCCAAATTAGTGAATGCCCTCTCAATGGTGGATCTGAGAGAGGCCGGCCGGAGAGACCATGACACGCAGCGTCAGTGTTCAAACAGTCTCTGCCCTAGGGGGCGGATCCATCTTTATTTATAGGAAAATGAGAGTAGGCGGTGACCTCATACTTGCAAACATAAACATTCTATATATGGTAATATCCCAAAACTCCACATATGGTATAATGACAGGAAAGGTGTAGGCTTTGGTTTCAGCCAATCATCTACAATATGATAATGACTCTGATTCAGCCAATAAGAATTATATCAATGCATTATAATAATTCTTCACCCTCCAAGCCCCAGGTGGCCTGAACCTTGTCTCATGGGAAGGACACACATCTCAGATACACAAGTTAATTTGTCTCTACTTCTTATCTCACTAGAGAATGGAGACTGCAGAGAAGTTTAAAGAGGCTCTGTCACCAGATTTTGCAACCCCTATCTGCTATTGCAGCAGATAGGCGCTGCAATGTAGATTACAGTAACGTTTTTATTTTTAAAAAACGAGCATTTTTGGCCAAGTTATGACCATTTTTGTAGTTATGCAAATGAGGCTTGCAAAAGTCCAAGTGGGTGTGTTTAAAAGTAAAAGTCCAAGTGGGCGTGTATTATGTGCGTACATCGGGGCGTTTTTAATACTTTTACTAGCTGGGCGCTCTGAAGAGAAGTAACATCCTCTTCTCTTCAGAACGCCCAGCTTCTGACAGTGCAGATCTGTGACGTCACTCACAGGTCCTGCATCGTGACGGCCACATCGGCACCAGAGGCTACAGTTGATTCTGCAGCAGCATCAGCGTTTGCAGGTAAGATCGACTTACCTGCAAACGCTGATGCTGCTGCAGGAAAATGGCAGGAAAATGGCGCCGGACGGCGCCAATTTCAAATTGGACTGTGTGGGAGCGGCGCATGCGCAGTTCCCACACAGACGCCGTACACACAAGTGAATGGGACGGGAGCCGTTCGCAGTCCCTATGGGACTGTGGCTGCCGTATTCCATGTCTGTATGTGTCGTTAATCGACACATACAGAAATGGAACAAAAAATGGCAGCCCCCATAGTGAAGAAAAAGTGTAAAAATAAGAAAAAGTAAAACACAAACACACAAATAAATATAAACGTTTTTAATAAAGCACTAACATCTTTAACATATAAAAAAATAATTTGTGATGACACTGTTCCTTTAAGGACGCTGCTGATATTTACTTTTTACTTATTAACCTCAAGATGGCTCCTTCAGGCCAAAAGATAGATTCCAATGATCCAAAATGGATGCCTACCATACAAGATGGAGTCCATGCAAAATGTTATCTTTGAAACCCATTCTAATCACTTTCACAAAAGCAATATATGTTCACACATATAAAGATAATTAAAAATATTTTTGACAAATTCTAAAGGATATGTATGGATGACGACACACGATTGTCTTTTTATTATGGAAGAATTCAGAATATGTACTCTGTGTACTCTGATTTCTTCCGACACAAAAACTAGTTGCAGACTATTTCAACAGAGAATGCCAAAATTTGCAATAGTACTTCTGGAAAATGTTTATTTGATAATAGCAATATAGTGCCCCGATAAAAGTGAAACAGTGTACCCAATAACAGCGAAAGCCACAAGACTCTCAGTAAGAGTGACAGCCACAGGGCCCCAGTAACAGCAACGTCAAGTAAAAGTCACACAACCCCCAGTAAGAACCATAGTTCAGGACTACCCAGTAATAGCAGGACCCCAAGTAGCAACTAGAAATGCTCATGGACCAATCATATAGAGTAATATACAGCATAATAAAATTACTGTCGAAGTTCCTGGCTGGTCTCCAGCACTCTGGTACCATAACTAGGACACATCGGCCCTGTAGCTTTGTCATCACACCAGAGTGTGGTAGACAGGTGGCAGAGGACCAATTAGGAATTTTAAGTATAATTTAATTTGTATTTTTCTTTTTTTTTGTCAGATATGCAGGGTTTTTGTAATACAGGGCTATTCCTGAAAAAAGTAATTAATTGAAGTTAATAAAAAAAACACAACAAATAAACCACTCCTCCCTTCTATGGTGGGAGGGTAGGGTGCCCATGACCCTTATTACCTGAAGCAAAGACAATTCTAAGTCCGCTCCAGCTTACCACTTTTCTCTTTCCTGTTTCTGTACGTTTCGCCGATTGTCTTGATTGATACCATAATGACAGATGTACATAATGTTCTAATCATCCAGTTTTTGTATTTCTGTAAATATCTTATTTAAGAGGTTGTTTGTGATGAGGCAACCCCTTAAAGCAGGGATGTCAAACTCATTTTCACCGAGGGCCACATCAGCCTTCTAGTTGTCTTCAAATGGCCGATTGTAATTGTAAGACTGCATAAATGTAACCGCTTGATTAGCTTTTAAGGAGTAGTTACATTTATGTTAATCCACAGTGCCCCAGATGGTAATAATGATCCCTTCGTGCTCGACATAATAAAAGTGCCCCCTCAGTAACCGTGCCACCACACAGTAATAATGCCCCAGTTGGGCCCCCTGTAGATAGCCCAACACACACAGCCCCCTGTAGTTAGCCCAACACACACACACACACAGCCCCCTGTAGATAGCACAACACAAACACACAGCCCCTGTAGATAGCCCAACATACACACAGTCCCCTATAGATAGCCAACACACAGACAGCCCCCTGTAGATAGCCCAACACATGAGGTCAGGTGACTCAGGTCAGGTGACTGGCCTCACTTAAACTTAGGGCACATTCACACGGGACGGAATTGCTGTTGAATTCCGCTGCGGACAGTCCGCGGTGGAATTCTGCAGCAGCTGTTTTTTGACATTTGTTTCTATCAATTTTTAGGAAAGTTAGTTCAGATGTAGCAGAAAATAACTGTGCGAAAATCAGGCTACGGTGCAGAATTTTACCTCCGCAGCATGCTCATGACGTTGCGGAGAAGAAGCGGAATTTCACTGCAGATTTCAGATTTTGCAATGCAAAAACTAAAATCTGTGGCAAGTCCGCTGTGATATCTGCAACGTCTGAATTACCTGTCAAATATGCAAATGCTGGTGCAGATTCGTTGCGTAATTGCCCCATATCTGCACCAACATTTGCAGCGGAAAAATTCTGCTTCGTGTGAACATGCCCTTACTCACTTGGCCGCGGCCTGCATATTTTCAGATTGAAAATATGCCCGCGACTGCCTACTCTTCCCTTTGCACTGCGCATGTCCTTTTTGGCACATGCGCGGTGCAATGTACCGGGAGAACTAAATCCCGGACGGTGCTTCTTTTCTGCCGGATACTACGGACGGCAAAAAAAACACCTGTTTTTGCAGACTTAGAAGTCCTGCTGTTGTGGTTCTGCATGTAAAAACCTGATTAAGGTTTTTACATGCAGTGGAGCTCGTGGGCCACATGAAATGAGATGGCGGGCAGGATTCGGCTTCTATTTGACATGTGCGTCTTAAAAGAATATCTTTCCCTATGATGGATCTATTAAAAAAAAGGACCGCGATGAAACCCTAATAGAGTTATACCAATTAATAATTGCACCTACTAAACAGCCCCTCAAAGTGCAAAATGATTTGAAAAAAAATTACTTGGTAGGATTTTAATCCAGGCAAGAAACATGCTGTATGTGCTCTCTCCTAGTTAGGCAGCAATTTAAAAAAGGTTTAGAATTCCTTTAAAATGTATAAGTGGCGAACATCTGTTAAAAAGCATTAGTGCAATGAAGGCTGTGCAGCATGGTGCCATGTATGGCCCATATGGGTTGCCTCTTCGGTCACGGGGTATCGGCTGCAGCGACGTAACTACCAGATCAGCAACGTGTAGGGGTTAATATGACAATACTGGAAATTCTTAATCTGTATTCTATATTTGAATTTTTGCAGCTTTGCTTCTGAATTACGCATAACACTAACTGCACAAATCCAAAGGAACTTCTCTTCCAAATTTTAATTCATACATAAAATACTTGTTAACATGTCAGTAAGTTAGAAATGTGTTGTGAGTTACATTTCTTATTGTAAGCGTTAACAACAGTTCTTCCTTCTGTTTCTTTCTCATCCCTGCCAAGAGCCGTATCTGAACAGTAATTAGGATTTCTGCTCCCATGAACATATGGTTTGAGTTTATAAGAAACTTTACAGAGTACTTCAATATTTGGGGTAATAAAAGCTTTGACTAGGAGAATATATGTAACATGGTACTAGAAAATCCCATCTAGATGAATCCCATCTACAGACCTCCATTGAGAAATGAAACAAGGAGTCAAGTCAATAACAGTATATATTCCTATGCAGGGGCGTAGCTAAAGTCTCATGGGCCCCCGATGCAAAGATTCTTCTTGGGCCCCCCTCCCCAAACTTCTCATGGCCGACGGCCCGCAGCTTTCAGCTGCATCGCTGGATATTCTAAGTGACCCAACGATGCAGCACCAGCAGCCAGGGGCGTCACTAAGGTCTTGAAACGTCAGGGGAAACAGCCCCAATACATATACCCCCCAAAAAAATGTGTGTATGTATATGTTTGTGTATATACAGTATATGAGACAGCATATCTATAACACTACGACCCTATGGCTAGGGATAGGATTAGATACAGTGGCTCAGCAGACAGTGTCACACATGATAGGATTAGATACAGTGGCTCAGCAGACAGTATCACACATGATAGGATTGTCAGGGACCATTACCATGTATATTGTTTGAAAAATATTATCCTTACATATAAATATATATTCAGTATATTACACAAAGAGCCTGCATAACACGCCTATGGAAGACACCGCCCCCTGGAATGCAAAGAGGAGTGTGCAGAAGAATGTACAGGAAAACTTACAGCAGAGGAGCCAATGGGACTTAAGCAAGTCCCACATCTCGAGGGAGGGGCATGTGTCTCCTCTGTGTGTTTCTTTGTTCTGAATAAAGTTCAGTTCTCCTCTTTTCTGATGAGAGGGAAGCTGTATCAAACATTTCTGTGTGATGTACTTCTCTCCAGGCATGCCTTCAGCTTTCAATTTACAGAGGTGGTTATTCGGTGTGAAATACGGACCTGACAGGATTAGATACAGTGGCTCAGCAGACAGTATCACCCATGATAGGATTAGATATATGGCCCAGCACACAGTATCCCACATGAAAGGATTATATATAAGGCCCAGCAGACAGTATCACACATTATAGGATAAGATACAGTGGCTGAGAAGACAGTATAACACATGATAGGATTAGATATAGGGCACAGCTCGCTGACATTGCGGCTCCAGCGCTGGACCCAGGAAAGGTAAGAATTGTTTGGCTTTTTTATGTGTTACTAATTTATTTTTGTGTGTTTGTGTTTTTTTACAAGTTCGGTTGTTGGACTACTTCGGATTCGAGGACTACTTCGATGATGTTTTTTTTTTTATTCTCAATAAAATGAATAACTAGGGTTGTGTGGGATTTTTATTTCAATAAAATATTTTTCCTATGTCTTTGTATTTTTCTAAACTTTATTACTACCACCTTAGTAATGGCCGCTGGCTGATTGACAACATCCATTACTAAGGCGAGACATAATGTTAGACATCAAGAGGCTAACACTAAGCCCCATTATTACCCCAATACCCACAGCCACCAGGGGTACCGGGAAGAGCCGGGTACGATCCAGTACCCGACCATCTGTAGTGATGGTTGTGCACTGGCGTGGCCGTTGGCTGGTATTATTAGGCTTGGAAAGGCCAAAAATAGCAGCCCTTCCCACCCTCGTAATGCTAGCCTGCTGCTGCTATGTTGTATCTGGCTGCTTATAAAAATGGGGGAACCCCACATCGTTCTTTCCAATTATTTATTTGAAAAAAAATGACGTGGGGTCCCCCCCATTTTTCATAACCAGCCAGATACAACATAGCAGCAGCAGCCTGGCATTACCAGGGTGGGAAAGGCCACTGTTTTTGGCCTTTCCCAGCCTAATAATACCAGCCTGCGGCTGCCTCGGTGTCAAGTCATCACTACAGATGGTCAGGTACTGGATCGTACCCAGCTCTTCCCGGCACCCCTAGTGGAGGTGGGCACCGGGGTAATAACAGGGGTTAGTATTAGCCTCTGCACAGGCTAACACTAAGCCCCACCTTAGTAATGGATGCTGTCAATCAGCCAGCAGATATTAATAAGGCAGTAGTAATAAAGTTTCGGAAAAAAACAAGGACATAGAAAAAGTATTTTATTGAAATATAAAACCCTGGTTATCCATTTTATTGATTAAAAAAAAGCCGTCATCGAAGTAGTCCTCGAATCCAACGTAGTCCAACGACCGAACCGTTAAAAAAAACACACAAAACAACATAAGTTCACATTACTGCTGACCTTCTGTCCAAGGTTTCCGTCGGCTAACCCCTCAACGGAAAGGCAAACTGAAACTTCAACTTCAGTTTCCCTCACCATTGATCTCCATGGTGACGGAAACTTTGCTAAAGGTTTCCGTTTGTCACCATTCTGACAGGGTTCCGTTTTTTTAACGGAATCAATAGCGCAGTCGACTGCGCTATTGGTTGTGTCAAGAACAACGGAACCCTGTCACAACGTTGACAAACGGAAACCTTTAGCAACATTTCAGTCACCATGGAGGCACCAGTTACTATAGTAACTTTTCATTGATGTGGTGCGGGGGGCCACGGGCCCTCCTGGCTTTGGGGCCCGGTCGCAATTGCGACCGCTGCGACCCCTATAGTCACGCCACTGTTTCTATTATTTTTACTTACAGTAGTAGCGGAAGTTAATAATCTTTATGCCTGGCTTCACCACTAAGGAAAATCACAACCAACAACTTTTCACTACCCCAGATATTGGTGCCGTTGCTATTGGCGCCCAATATGTAAATTAGTCCCTGTACTCTCAGTGGGGCTTCTCGGGACAAGGAAAGGCTGGGGACAGTGTCAGAGCAGCTTCTACTGTGTGATCTCTCTCTGCTGTGTGTGTGTGTGTGTGTGCGTGTGTGCGTCCGTGCGTGTACACGCACTCTCCTCCCTCTCAGTGTTGAGGAGACTGATCTCGCGAGAGAGATCACACAGCAGAAGCCGCTCTCACACTTTAACGGCACCGATATCTCCAGAACGGGGGAGACTACACAGCTGATTCAAACTGCCCCAGGGTTTGTGCAGAAGAGCCTATAAGATGATGCACTCAGTTCCACATGCCTGGGGTAGTGAAAGGTTCTATTTAAAGCCCCTGCCACAAATCGGTTTTCCCATAAACATTTATCACCTATGCACAGTAAAGGTGATAAATATCTGATTGCTGGGGATCCAACCACTGGAAACTCCAAGTAATCAAGAGAATGTCGGTCCACGAGCAGGGCCGCCATCAGGGGGGTATTAGGGGTAGTGGTGTGAGGGGCCCGGCCAAACCTAATTGAAAGGGGGGCCCGGCAACTGCCTCGACATTCTTTTGGTAGGAAAAAACGGGCCCCTGCAATGGGGCCCGTTTTTTTCACCAAAAGAATGTCGTGAGCTGCTGCTGCTGCTGCTGCGGGCCCCCTCCCCTCGTCATGGGGGGCCGTCAAACCGTCCGCCCGCGCGCGCGCACCCGATCGCGCGCACAAGGAAACTCCCGCGCGTGCGCACTCGCGAGCGCGCATCCACGAACGCCCGCACTGGAGACCGCCCGCGCGCGCACCCGCGATCGACCGCGCGCGCAGCCGCGAACGAAGCGCGCGCACCCGCGGACACACATGGACAAAACTTACCTGGAGCCTGGCTGGAGGTGAAGGACTGGACGTCTGGACCGAAGACCTCCCCTGGAAGACATCGCCGGAAGAGGACTGGAGTGGGAGCAGCTCTTCTGACACAGTGAGTAAATTATCTCAAAGTGTTGTTTATGTATGGCCCTGTTCACACAGTATTTTGCAGGCAAAAAAAAATCTGCCTCAAAATTCCTTAAAGAATTTTGAGGCAGATTTTGACCTGCCCACACTATCTTGCCGCGTTTTTTTGCTGCGTTTTTTGCTCGCGGCGATTGAGGACAGCAGACAAAAAACGCAGCGAAAAATGCATTTTCTGCCTCCCATTGATTTAGATGGGAGGTCAGAGGCGGAACCGCGGCAAGAAAGGACGTGCTGCTTTTTCTTTTTTCCGCGACTGGCTCCCATTGATTTCAGATTAAATCAATGGGAGGCGGTTTTGGAAGTTGTTTGATGCTGATTCTGACGCAGCGTCCGAGTCAATATCAAGGCCCAAAAACTCTGTGAACTGGGCCTTATTGTTAGGGCTTATTCAGACGAACATGTAATACGTCCGTGAAACGTGTGTGATTTTCACGCGCCTTGCACAGACCTATGTTACTCTATGGTGCCGTGCAGACTGTCAGTGATTTTCACGCAGCGTGTGTCCGTGTGTCCGCTGCGTAAAACTCACGACATGTCCTATATTTGTGCATTGTTTGCGCATCACGCACCCATTGAAGTCAATGGGTGCGTGAAAATCACGCCCAGCACTTCCGCAGCCGTATAAACTATGAATGAAATTAGAAAAGCACCACGTGCTACAAACATACAAACAGAGTGTCATAATGATGGCGGCTGCGCGAAAATCACGCAGCCGCGCATCATACGCTGCTGACACACGGAGCTGTTATGGACCTTTTGCATGCGCAAAACGCCACGTTTTTTGCGCG
This sequence comes from Rhinoderma darwinii, assembly GCF_050947455.1. Classification (NCBI taxonomy): domain Eukaryota; kingdom Metazoa; phylum Chordata; class Amphibia; order Anura; family Rhinodermatidae; genus Rhinoderma; species Rhinoderma darwinii. Next base: position 365,947,526 of record NC_134690.1, on the reverse strand, counting down.
TGCAAAAAGCACACGCTTGTGTAAATCCGGCCTTAGGGTAGGAACACACTAGGCATGAACACTGCGGATTTTATGCAACACATTTTATTGTGGATAATCCGCAGCGTATTACAGTCGCAGCAGAGTGGATGAGATATGAACAAATCTCATTCACACGCTGCAAAAATAATGGACCTGCAGTGTGGCTTTGGCTTTTTAAGCCGCAGCATGTCAATTTATTCTGTGGGATCGCTGCTCCTCTGTTGCGGAAATGCTGCGGTTCTGCCGCAAAAATCACAAATGAGAAAAAAAAAAAGGTACTTTTTTAAATTGATAAAGTTTAGACTTGCCCCTGCCGTAGTCCTGGTGACGCGATCCTCTATTCTTAGCGCAGCCCGGCCTCCTGTCATGACGTTTCATCCCATGTGACTGATGCAGCGGTCACATGGTCTACAGCGTCATCCCAGGAGGCGGGGCTATGTTCAGAAGAGAGAGACGCGTCACCAGGACTACGGCAGGGGCAAGTCTAAACTTTTTTTTCCCTGCAGGATTCCCGCAGCGGACGCCTCACGAAACCTGCGCCACTATTTGGTGCGGTTTTGCTGGCAGAATTCCCTGCGGCTACCGGGGGGATAAGCTGTGGAGTTTTACTCAGCATATCCGCCTAGTGTGTCCCTTATGGTGTCGCTCCTGGAGCTGCTGCCGGTCTCTAAATAGGCAGTTGGTTCAGTAGAATTTGGAATTATTTTTTTTTGTGAACCAGCTTAAAAAAATACAAAACTTTTGTGTTAGGGCCTGTTCACATCACTGTTCGCTTCCGCTCCGGGGTTCCGTCTGACGTTTCTGTCGGGTGAACCCCGCAACGGAAAGTGAAAGTAATTCCAAATTCTACTGCACCAATTGCCTATTTAGAGAGCGGCAGCAGCTCCAGGAGCGACATCATAAGGGACACACTAGGCGGATATGCTGAGTAAAACTCCACAGCTTATCCCGGGAGCCGCAGGGAATTCTGCCAGCAAAACCGCACCAAATAGTGGCGCAGGTTTCGTGAGGCATGTCCGCTGCGGGAATCCTGCAGGGAAAAAAAAGTTTAGACTTACCCCGGCCGTAGTTTAAGTGACGCATCTCTCTCTTCTGAACGTAGCCCCGCCTCCTGGGATGACGCTGTAGACCATGTGACCGCTGCAGCAGTCACATGGGATGAAACGTCATGACAGGAGGCCGGGCTGCGCTAAGAATAGAGGATCGCGTCACCAGGACTACGGCCGGGGCAAGTCTAAACTTTTTTATAAATTTAAAAAAGTGCCTTTTTTTTTTTTTTCTCATTTGTGATTTTTGCGGCAGAACCGCAGCATTTCCGCAACAGAGGAGCAGCGATTCCACAGAATACATTGACACGCTGCGGCTTAAAAAGCCACACTGCAGGTCCATTATTTTTTCAGCGTGTGGATGACATTTGTTCATATCTCATCCACTCTGCTGCGACTGTGATACGCTGCGGATTTTCCACAATAAAATGTGTTGCATAAAATCCGCAGTGTTCATGCCTAGTGTGTTCCTACCCTAAGGCCGGATTTACACAAGCGTGTGCTTTTTTGCGTGCGCAAAAACGTGGCGTTTTGCGCATTCAAAAGGTCCATAACAGCTCCGTGTGTCAGCAGCGTATGATGCGTGGCTGCGTGATTTTCGCGCAGCCGCCATCATTATGACACTCTGTTTGTATGTTTGTAGCACGTGGTGCTTTTCTGTTTTCATTCATAGTTTATACGGCTGCGGAAGTGCTGGGCGTGATTTTCACGCACCCATTGACTTCAATGGGTGCGTGATGCGCGAACAATTCACAAATTCGGACATGTCGTGAGTTTTACGCAGCGGCCACACGCTGCGTGAAAATCACTGACAGTCCGCACGGCCCCATAGAGTAACATAGGTCCGTCCGAAGCGCGTGAAAATCACGCACGTTGCACGGACGTATTACACGTTCGTCTGAATAAGCCCTAACAATAAGGCCCAGTTCACAGAGTTTTTGGCCCTTGATATTGACTCGGACACTGCGTCAGAATCAGCACCAAAAAACTTCCAAAACCGCATCCCATTGATTTAATCTGAAATCAATGGGAGCCAGTCGCGGAAAAAAGAAAAAGCAGCACGTCCTTTCTTGCCGCGGTTCTGCCTCTGACCTCCCATCGAAATCAATGGGAGGCAGAAAATGCATTTTTCCCTGCGTTTTTTGTCTGTTGTCCTCAATCGCCGCGGGCAAAAAACGCGGCAAGATAGTGTGGGCAGGTCAAAATCTGCCTCAAAATTCGGTGCGCGGTTCCAGGCGGTCGCCGGTGCACATGCGCGGGAGTTTGCGGGTGCGCACGATCGGTCGCACGGGCGGTGGTGTTTGACGGCCCCCATGACGGCCCCCATGACGACCCCCATGCTACCCAGGGCCGCCATCAGGGGGGGTATTAGGGGTACTGATGTGAGAGGCCCGGCCAAACCTAATTGAAAGGGGGGCCCGCAGCTCATGACATTCTTTTTGTGAAAAAAACGGGCCCCATTGCAGGAGCCTGTTTTTTTTCTACCAAAGGCAAGTCGCGGTAGTTTGCCGGGCCCCCCTTTCAATTAGGTTTGGCCGGGCCTCTCACATCAGTACCCCTAATACCCCCCCTGATGGCGGCCCTGGGTACCATGATATAGTGCTGGACGGAGTACCGTTAACAGGCGGTGCCACGGTAGGGGGGCCCAGAAAATTTAGCTGTAGGGGGCCCTGAAATTCCTGATGGCGGCCCTGTCCACGAGTCCCCTGTGCGAATGGAGCGGAAGTGTGCATGCAAGACCACCACTCCAGTCGCTCTCTGTGGGATTGATAGAGATGCCAAGTACAGTGCTTGTCTAACTCTGTCAGTCCTATGGGAAAATTCCTTTAAAATGTAGACTTACTTTTATACACAATTATGAAGTTTAAATAGAGATTTAAACTAAATAAAATGTTGAATCTCTAAGTTACAGTCTTTGCATTCCTCTGTGACCTTAGCATTAAAGCAGCAAAAATATCTATCCTGTCCTGATAGTTTGCTACAATGTATCAGTGTGGATAAAATGTATTGGCCTGTAGCTCTGGCTCTTTTAGCCCAGAGAGGAATGCTAAGCCTGCATTAGATTGGTATGAATTTAAGCTCTGGATGTAGAAGGATGTTCATATTCTCTAACAGCAGATTTTGATAATGGTGAGGAATTAATTTGAAACTGCAAAACCCCATCACTGCATACTTTACAGATACATTAACTTGTTCATCAACGACTGAGCCTTTAATAATTTCTGAGGTAGAGTCAATCCTGCTCTTAACATTGCATTAGGGTTTAGGTTGATTTGTTGGGGGAAAACAGACACTCAGTGAATTTTTGTAAAATATTGGTACCTATTCTGTCATGGAGAGGCTCCATGCATACAGGCAGCAGAACCATCTTCACAGAACCTGTATGGTGACACATGGCTTCTCTATGGATCCAAGGTACGGAATCATAGTCAATCCATATGATGCCTCCATAGGGCACATTAAAACAGAGATATTCTCCCATAGAAACAATGCCCCTGTAACACCGAATTCAACAGAAAAAAAACACTATATGCCTCGGAATTGTACAGTATAGCCCAATAGACTGCTTTGAGTGCTGAATTACAACTCCATACAACTTGGGTGGGTCCATGATAGACTGGCATTCATGATCCCTTAGGCTAAAAAATATAAACATTATTGACTTTTATCAAGCAAATAAATGTAATCTGCTATAATTAGTATGATAAAATTATATGCATACTAGCCCACTTCTGATTTTGGTGAATGTCATTACCATTCTCATCCAATAGGAAATGCTAAAGCACCTAACATAAAGGGAACCTGTCACGTTGAAAATTTGGTTAAATTTGTTATAGAGAAGGAGTAGCTAAGCGGATTGAAATATAGTTTGGTGGGAAAAGATTCAGTATAACTTGCAATTTATTGATCTAAACCTATGCTCATTGTGAGTTTAGGAGTCCTGTGGGCGGTCTTACTCATTGATTGACAGCTATCTCTGTATGCTTGCTCATATAGGGAAGGCTGTCAATTGTTGATTAGGACTGCCCACTGGACTCCTAGGCATAGAAAGAATAGGGATCTATATCAATAAAATGCAAGTATACTGAATATTTTCCTACAAAACTAAATATCAATCTGCTCAGCTCCTCTGGCTCTGTAACATGCTTCCTGCAGAAAAGACACAATGTTCCACGTGACAGGTTCCCTTTAAATGAAGTTGCAAGTAATAATAATTTCTTCATTGAATCATCATACAATACAAGTGCAATAACAAAACAGGCAACATTTTGGCCATCAAGTGGTGAAACCACTTAGGAAAGTCCACTAGATGGCCGAAACATCGCCTGTCCTGTTAATGCACTTGTATGATAATGAAAAAAAAAATGCTTTTATTTGCAACTTCATTTAAGTCTGGTGTCTAGGCGTTTACTATTGAATGATACAGGAGGTTGGTGAAACCAGGAGCCAAATATTGCATGGCGGATCCACAGTTGATGCTGAGGGTTACATTGGATTTTGTCCTTACCATTCTCAACATCCTCCACTTTAACACCTACTATTAAATAAAATGTAAATTGTAAAATTTATGAGAATTTAATTCCAGAGTCTTTCACAGTTATTCTCTATTAATCATTTGAGATTTGCAGCTATTTTCTCATAACTTGCAAACAAAATTGAGATTTCGTGCCCCAAAGGCAGCACTTGCCCTGATAGATAAGCTGCGCATTATATCATTATTTATCAGGAACAGGTGTTTATCAAATGTCTGCAATACATGTATTTTACCCCAGTGTAGACAGTTAATTAGATTTTCAATTTTTTTTCAAATTGTAAATTACCCGGATAAACTAAACCAAATATCATCTCTACGAGGTATTATTTAATTTACATAATTACAAAACTTACATTTAAAATAAATGAAAATTGTTTTAACTGTTTAGTCTTACAAATTAAACTTGCAATATACTATGTATATGTATGTATATATATATATACATATATATATATATATATATATATATATATATATATATATATATATATATATATATATATATATATATATATATATATATATGTGTATATATATTTATATATAGATATATATATATATATACATATGTAGCACACAAGAAAGTGACAGCACACTGCGAACACCTGTGTCACCTAAGCCGCTAAAAATATATATAAATATGCATTACTCCTAAATCTACTTACAATAGGGAGTTTCTTAGCGCACATTTTGATCAAATTGTGTTTGCCCACCTGCCACGACAAGGCGACCTCTATAGGTGGGAACCTACTATGCACATACACCCAGAACTGGGACTAGGCCTATATATTTATAGAAAAAAGATGTGGTTATTCAAAACCATACCTAAAGATACCCAAAATTGCAATATAATATAGCACGGTGCCATTCCTGATAAAGAATATTGAAAAAGAAAAGAAAAAAATGATCCAGGAATATAACTAGGCACTCTTGGGTTGGATAAAATTTAACAAAATATTTTATTTATGAATCCAGATAATACCGGCAGTATAAATTTATACAGCAACAATTTAAAACATTTTTTCTCCTGGCCAGGAAAAGAGACATATAATAGCACCTCTATGCTTCTATAATATCACCTCATGAGTATGTATGTAAACACCATATATGCACGGAACAAATTTGAAAAGAAAACAATTTTCAAAGCAAAAACGCTGGGTTATGTTCACACTTGCGATTTTCAACCATATATGCTGTTTTTGTCACAAAGTGGCCAGAGTTCCTGTGTAGAGTGATTGGTAATGATGTTTTGAAGACATTCTTTTTATAAGAAGTATAAATCTCAAAATAGGAAAACAGTCCCATATGTTAAGGGGATATAATTTGCAGCATATCTTTTTCCCTCCTAGGCGAATCCTGATTTTTATAAATCTTATGGTGATAGAGAGTCCTTTCACAGACCTGTTAAGGTCAATATGTAGCATATAAATCTTATGGTGATAGGTAGTCTTTTCACAGACCTTTAGGGTCAATATGTAGCCCTTAATCTTGAGCCTTAGAGGTTTTTACCTTGAATAGCCAGCGAATGCCAGGAATCCTTGCATGATAGCAGTCGGTTCAATAGATGGAAGGTTAAGATCTTCACAAAAGGCAAAATTCACCTGTATGGCCATACATTTCATTTAAGCCTCCAAATCTCCATCATCATATTAGTTGAGAGTTTTCTCCTCGGTCTCCACGGGCATTCGCCACTGCACTCAGAGAGACACGGGCCCGGCAGGGCAGGATCACACGCTGGCAGCCAGGTAAGTTTAAAATTCTAACATATGTCTCCTTCCACGTGGTATCTCCAACACTGGACAGGAATTCACAGGGCAGAGTGTAGACGTCACTACCCGCCCTGTCTGATTGAGACAGCTGACGCGTTTCATCCAATACAGGATTTCTTCAGAGCCGTTTGACAGATACTGCCAAACCTGATACCTTTATAGTATCCCAAAGTTCATTCATTGGTTCCATGGTTGTACAGGTAATCTTCCATGGGAATAATCCAAAAAGCATTATAGGAGTCATATGTAGATCTTTCATAAAGTGCCATGATCAATTTTAATGGAAAATAGAGGTATTTTTTTTGGTCAAATAAACAGTACATTTGTCCATTAGTTTATATATATATATATATATATAGAGAATGTATTTTAGTGCTCTCATAGGGAGGGCAATTAATATTGCATCCCCATACAGTTTTAACAATAATATCAATTGAGTATGAGTCCTCCATAAAAATATTGATATTGTCTAGGTCTAATTATCAATATTAATTTATCCAAGAACATAATTAGCCAAAATTGCTATTATTATTAGGCCTATATATACCTGGGGATGGTAGGAACCAGCATTAAACTAATTAACTGGTTCCCGACCGCTGGCTGTATTTTTACTGCCAGCGGTCAGGGTCCTTAAAACCCGAGCCATAGACTTTTTACGGCTCGGGTTTTAACTTGCTGCCCGCGCGATCGGGCAGCTGAATGTCTGGTCTTCGGCTGTCAGTGGCTGCCGGGGACCCTGAGGAGAAGATAGAAGCAGCTTTAGCTGCTTCAGTCTTCTCCGATATCTTTTTACACAGCGCTCAATGAACGCTGTGTATAGGAATAGAGACAGCAGCAGCGGCGCTGTCTCTATTCCTCCCGGTGATCATGTGACTGGTCACATGATCGCCGGGTGCTGTTACTAACAGACTGCTGCTGGGTCTAACAATACCCAGCACAGCCCTATTAGTGACAATCGTCACTATGAGAGGGCTGATTTCCCCTGTAACTGGGGCTGCTGTGCAGCTCCAGTTACAGTGGAAAAACATGGTGTAAAAGAAAGGAAAAAAATATATAAAGTTCCCCAAAGGTCTTTTTTGACCTTTGAGGGAAAGACCATAGTAATAATAAAATAGTAAAGTGCAAAAAAAAATGAAATAATAAATACACATAAAATACCCACCCCAAAAAAAAACGTTCCCCCCCCCGCCAATCATTGTTGTAACGCTAGCGCTGACCCAATTACCCTAATATAGACATGTAATATATTAAAATTTACTGTAGACAATGATGATCACAAATAAAAGGTCTATTTTAGGGTAAAACTATATTACCAAAAAAAAATAGCTGAAACTTAAAAAAGCTTATTTTTTTACTATTATTTTCAAACTTTATGAATAAAAATGAAACCTGCATTGTCTATGGAAAAAACGTCGCAAAAATCACGTCGTTAGCCCAACAAATAAAAAAGTTATAGCCATTTAACTAACACGTGCTAAAAATGGCTAAACGGTGTCTGGTCCTGAAGGCGCAAAATAGCCCGGTCCTGAACTGGTTAAAATCACTCAGGGCAGAATGGGAGGAGTGCAAGATCAAACATGGAGTCAGTCACTAACCCCACATATATGAATCACATAAACAACACAAAAGTTTGAACAGCACATTCCAACAAAATGAAACAAAATGTGTATACAGGTGCAAGAACGCCTGTGACTGCAAATTTATACAGCAGACAAAGAAATGGCGACAACACACTGCGAACACCAATGTAACCTAAACCGCTAAATATAAATAAATATGTATTACTGCTAAATCTACTTACAATAGGGAAGTTCTACCCCAGTGTAGACAGTTAATTAGATTTTACATTTTTTTTCAAATTGTAAATTACCGGGATAAACTAAACCAAATACCATCTCTACAAGGTATAATTTAATTTACATAATTATAAAACTTACGTTTAAAATGAATGAAAATTGTTTTAACTCTTTAGTTTTACAAATGAAACTTGCAATATACTATATATATATATATGCATAATGACATTTTATTACAATTAGGCATCATGGAATTGTCCTTTTGCCAAATCAACTAAAGTTAACCAGTTAAATTACATTATCTGGCTTGAAAAACTTCCTTTTAAAATAAGGAAATATGGATGCATGTCTTATTGCTAATTATGGATACATTTATACTGCCAAAAATTACTTTAAGGCAGAGTTCATACGTCACAAATTTGATTTTGTTGCGGATTTGATGCGGATCTCACCCTTTTGCATTGCACAGGGTATAATCCATATTGAAAATCTATGACAAATCTGCCACGTGTGAATTCAGCCTAATCCTGCATCCAAATATTGCGAGGATTATTCACCTGCTGGGTCCTCTAGAATTAAATCTAACATATGTAGCAAGTAAACACCTTCACCATATAAAAAGATAGTGAGTAAACAAAGACATCACTAGGAGCCGGAAGACCCTACTACAGATACATAGTGGGGTGGCATGCCGGCCCTGCATTTAATACTGCGCATGTGTGGAGGAGATGGCGGTAGAAGGGAATGGGGGTATGTCTACTAAATAACAATACTAGGGATTGTTGGCGTAGGATGGAAGGGATGGGGAGCAATGAAACAAATTATTTTCCTTCCTAAATCTGTCATTGTTTACTCTAGGGATTGAGGGTAGTGGATTCTGAAAACCCTGCCTTGGAGCATGTCACTCCATTGTATGCAGTGGATTTGTGTTAGGGGAGAAAACTATTAATATATATACATATATATATATATCTATCTATATATATATATATATATATATATATATATATATATATATATATATATATATATATATATAAAATAACGCAAACAACTGAATAAAATGGAAATAGAATTTAAATATATAACACATTTTGAGACTCTAAGACATTAAATCAGGAACAGTCACAACTCTATGGATGTTTAATTATTTTTTCTTTTGTTTCCTCCACAGTTTTTTAGGGTTCTTTGGCTTTTTGTACCCTTTAGAGATTTTCTTGAAATTCATTCTGTTCTCATTGTGTCATTGTTATCCCTGGCATTCAATTTAATTTACTAACGCGCTTCTAAACTGATTTAAGGATTTGAAGAAGAAAATGTTTCTGAAGATTCAATTTGACCTTGTCTTTGTCTTAACAATTCCTTATGCCGAAGAAGAAAATAATAAAGGAAAGAATTTAGTATCAGAAGAAATAAAAAATAGTTATATTTTATAAATATTCATGTCTTAAGAAGTGATGGCATATTGTTAGGATCTGCAATCTTTCCATAATCAGTGCTGATCCGTCCTTTGAGACCACTGCTGATCCCAAGAACAAAGATATCATGGTCCCTTCAGTTTTTTCCCTGCACTGTGATGTTCCCCTCTACCTGTTGTACAGGTGTTGCATTTACCTGCACAGTTTGCTGGAAAAAGTGTGAAAGAGCCTTTACTCTGAGGGTCACTGGGGTTTCGGCGGTCGGACCCCCGCTGATCAAGAAGTGATAGCATATCTTAGTGATATGGCTTCCCTTACTATAGTGAGAAAACCCCTTTAAAATTCCTGATAAAATGTTAAAGAGGTTGCCAGGGCATGCGGCGGTTGTTCCAGCTGTCTCCAGGCACTGGATGTCTGTGGCGGAAGCAGATGGCTCCGGCCACAGTACAGCTGTCGTGCTGCAGTACTGCAGCTCTGCAGCCCGGCCGCTATGCAGTGTATGGATCCATCTGCTTCCAGCACCGAACACTGCAAAACATTCGGTGGATAGGTCATCAGTATGAAAAAAAAACTCCCCTTACCCGGACACCCCTTTAACCCCTTAAAGACCAGGCAAATTTGAGTTTTTTAATTTTCGTTTTTTCCTTCCCGCCTTCCATAAGACATAACTTTTCTATTTCTTCGCCGACATAGCCATATATGGGCTTGTTTTTTGCGGGACAAGTTTTAGTTTCTCATGTCACCATTTACTGTACCATATAATGTACTCGGAATCTGAAAAAAAATTATTTGTCGGGTGAAATGGGCAAAAAATAGCGATTACACAACTTTTTGGGGAATTTTGTTTTTACGGCGTTTATCAGGCAGTAAAAACTACATATTCACCTTATTGTACAGGTTGATATGATTACGGCGATACCAAATTTATATGTTTTCTTTTACCTTTTACCACTTTTACAAAAATAAAACTATTTGCTAATAAAAAATGTTTTGTGTTGCCATATTCTGAGAGCCATAATTTGATGTGAGGGCTTACATTTTGCAGGGTGAGCTGTAGTTTTCACCGATACCATTATGAGGTACATGCGACTTTTTGTTCACTTTTTATTCAATTTTTTTTTTAGACCTAAGGTGACCAAAAAATAGCAATTTGCATGTTTTATATTTTTTTTTACGTCGTTCACCAAGTGGGTTAAGCAATGCTATATTGTGATAGTTCGACGCGGCGATACCAGTTATGTTATTTTTTTTTAACATTGCTTTAGGGGAAAAATTGCTTTTTTTTATCTCTTAATATTTATTTTTTTGGAACATTATAAAAATCTTTATTTAACAGTTTTTTACTTTTTCATTAGTCTCCCTAGGGGACTTGAACCAGCGATCGCTGGATCGCTTGCATGATATACTGCAAGACAATTGGTAGATGTAGTGGAGTCTATAATCAGGAAGACAGATAGAATAATTTGTTGCCAAGACTGCCTCAACCGAATGGTTTGCTGTCTCCATGGTGCCAGGGTTCGGCATGTGGTGGAGCGGGTGGATAAATTACTGGTAGGGGCTGGTAATGATCCAGATGTCGTGGTCCATGTGGGTACCAAGGATAGAATAAATGGTAGGTGGAGGAGCCATAAGAATAATTTTAAAGAACTAGGCTACTACAAGCTGAAGGGAAGGATCTCCAAGGTTGTATTCTCAGGAATACTGCCTGTGCCATGCGCATCACATGAAAGACAGCGGGAGCTCAGGGAGTTAAATGCATGGCTTAAGTCTTGGTGTAGAGGAGAAGGCTTTGGGTTCCTAGAGCATTGGGCTGACTTTTCATTGGGGTACAAACTGTATTCTGCAGATTTGCACCTAAATGGAAAGTGGTCCGCTGTGCTGGGGGAGAGAATACTAGCTGGGGAGGGAGGTCAATGTAGAAAATAAAGGGGTAGTTAGATTAGAGAGGGGTCAGACTATATTGGGGGGGGAGAAATAGACTGTGGGGAGAGGACTAGACAACAGGATACGGAGATCCTTTCTTTACATAACAGCAATGAAAATAAAAATGCCCAAATAATGTCAAATAATCACATTTCTGATACTGAAAGTGAAAAATTGAAAGGCAAGTTAAAGTGTATGTTCACAAATGCCAGAAGTCTAGGAAGCAAAATGGGGATCTGGAGGCTTTGGTACTGGAGGAACATATTGATATAGTTGGTATTGCTGAAACATGGCTGGACTCTTCACATGACTGGGCTGTAAATTTACAGGGTTTTACACTGGGTGAGATGTGAGTGAGGGTCTGAACAATATAGTGTTGCAAATGCTCAATATAAGAGCAATCTTTTTGTCAGGAACAGATGCGTTGCTGTGCTCTAAAGGGACAACGCACCAATACCTTACAGTTTTGCCTTTGGGCGCACCACACTGCATAGATTTAGATTTGTGCATTTATCTTTCCCTCTCTATTGCCATTTAACAGTTTTTCAATATTATACCAATGCAGTATGGTGTTAAACATGGTATGATGTTAAATGGGATTTGAAATTACAATAGGGTGTTTTTAATTGAGGGACCGTTCAGCCTATCCCTGCTAGGTAACATATACCTTCTCAAGCCGGTTTTATTCATTCAATCTAGAGACCTTTTGATCCTAACGCTTCTTGCCCTTTTTTCCCCTTATTTTGCCCTTTTCCCCCTTTTGCTGTATACAGTATAAGCTTACTGTCTGCTGGGGCCATGTATCTAAGCCAACTTTGTGGTACAGGGAACATCAGACAGGATCACACATGGGCCATGTATCTAAGCCTACACACATATACTGGGATCACAACATGTGTGCAGGGGAATTGCTAGGTTCTCCAGCAACTGGGGCAAATATTCAGTTTGTTCGCACCCCCCCCCTAACCACTTTCCCAACATTTCCTTCCCCCTCGCCATGTTTGCTTTCTCTACCAATCAATGAGATGTAATTTTTTTCACCTTTTTTCTAATGCAACCCGAGCATAAAACCATTTGTACATTTTACAAGTAATATAGTTATATAAGGGAGTTATCATAACAATAAATTAAAAGAAAATAAATAAAAAGGTCAGTGCCTGACTAAGGCCCCATGCACACGAACGTAAAAACGCCCGTAATTACGGCCTGTAATTATGGGCCCATAGACTTTGGAAAATATAGAACATCTCCTATCTCAGGCCGTAATAACGGCACGGGCAGGCCCATAGAAGTCTATGGGGCTCCCGTAATTACGGGAGACTACGTGTGTACACCCGTAATTAAGGGAGCGTTGCTAGGCGACGTCAGGGGATAGTCACTGTCCAGGGTGCTGAAAGAGTTAAACGATCGGCAGTAACTCTTTCAGCACAGTGAACAATGACTACCGATCACAATATAGATCAACATGTAAAAAAAAATAGAAGTTCATACTTACTCAGAACTCCCTGCTTCTTCCTCCAGTCCGGCCTCCCGGGATGACGTTTCAGCCCATGTGACCGCTGCAGCCAATCACAGGCCAATCATAGGCTGCAGTGGTCACATGGACTGCCGCATCATCCAGGGAGGTCGGGCTGGATGTCGAAAGAAGGAAGCGACACCAAGACAACGACCGGGTAAGTATGAATTTATTTTACTTTTACTACGGAAAGGGCTGTCCCTTCTCTCTATCCTGCACTGATAGAGAGAAGGGCTGCCGATTAGTGCAGTGCAATTTTGCAGCGAAAACGTGCCCGTAAATACGGGTGGAATACTGGTGACACCGGACCCGTATTTACGGGAACGGGTCCGTAAATACTGGTGCAATACGGGTCGAATACGTGTGACCAAGGACCCGTATTTACGCCAGTATTTACGGGAGGAAAAAAGTACGTTCGTGTGCATGAGGCCTAAGGCTTTGTTCACATCCGTGTCAGGGCTCCATTCTGACGTTCCGTCAGAGTTTTCTGTCAGAACGGAGCAGGGACCATAGGTTTCCATTTGTATCACCATTGATTTCAATGGTGACCAATCCGGTGCAAATGTTTTCCATTTGTCTCCATTGTGCAAGGGCTCTGTCGCTTTGACAGAGTCAATACCGTAGTCAGCTATGGTATTGCTTCCGTCAAAACAACGGAAGCAATACCATAGCAAATATTTCCTGTTGTTAGGGCATACTGAGGTATGCCCTAACAACTGCCTTTGTAGAATCAGTACACAGCCAGTTGGCTAATGTACTGGCATATAGTTATATGCCAGTACATTACAGTTAAAAAAACAAAATGAAATATCCCTCTATAGAATTTAAAAAAAAGTAAAATTTATTAAAAAATAATAATTTATGTTAAATAAAAAAATAGTAAAAATATACACAGAAATAGTTTTTTTTTTACAATAAATAAACTTTTTAAAATATGTCACAAAACATGAAATAATATAGACATATTTGGTATCGCCACGCCCGTAACAACCTGTACAACAAATGTATAACATTATTTAAGATGATCGATGTATGGTGTAAGAAATTAAAATATTAAAACTGCAGCGGAACTGCTTTTTTTCGGCATTTTTTACAAAATCAAAATGTATATAAATTAAACGATAATGTATTTGTACCAAAAAATGGTACCTACATAAAGTACAACTCGTCCCGCAAAAAGCAAAGTCTCATACAACTACGTTGTACAAAATATAAAAAAAGTTCTGAACGTCGGGATGCAAAAAGGGAAATATAAAAACAGTGTTCTGTCCTCACGGTCAAAATTGGCCGTGTCCTTAAGGGGTTAAAGCCTTGTTCACAAATGGGTTAAATAGCATTGATTATAAAGGATTCACCATCCCTGGAATCTCCCCGCACATCATAAGACTCATTGTCCAGTTCTCTTTCACTGAGACTATAGAAATCACTGCTGACAATGTGGAGGAACTACTGATCCAATGTAACGTTATGGCCATTGTAAGACTATGCAGCGACTTCATGCAGGGCAGCTCTGTGCAGAAAACTGCATTGGAATATGGAAATTCTCTGCCCATCATCATTTGCCAGTCCTCCGCCAGGAAGCCAATATGTACTTACTGAACAACTTTGAAGACCTAGTAAACAGATCCAGCTAGAAAAAGATGAGATGAATGTAAAACAGGAGGAGGTCGTGTTTCAGGCTATTATAAAGTGGATAGCCTATAATCCAGCACAGCGGAGGCAGTATATCGCCATCCTGCTTCCTGAGGTTTGCTTGGTCCTGATGAGGGAGAAATATTTAATTAATGAAGAATGTCATAGACAATAAATATGTGAGAGATAATGACAAATGAAAGCCTATTATTACAAATGCCCTAAATGTCATCTATGGCCGCATGATAAAAGGCTCAAGGGTTAATTTCACCAACCCCATAACCAGACCATGTTATCCACTTGCTACTTTATTTGTTATCCGTGGCAGGACAGGAGCTCGACTTACTAGTAACATTGACTCTTTTAACCCCCGGGCAAAGCAGTGACTCAATGTAACATCTGTGTGGGAGAATCCCATAGCTCATCATGGAGCAGTGTACCTCAATGGCTATGTGTATGTTATTGGGGCATATGATGGAGAAGAGTTCCTAAACAGCATGAAATGTTATGATCCAGTGGAGAACACTTGACAAGAAATGGCCCCCGTGTTTTCCAGGAGAGGACGTGTCAGCGTCACTGTACTTGAGAACTACATCTATGCTATAGGGGGCTTTGACGGCAATGGTCATGTAAACACTGCTGAGCATTATGATCCTGAGACCAACAAGTGGAGTATAATCGCTCTTATGAATGTACAGAGAAGTGACGCTGGTGCCACCACCCTGGATGGAAAGATCTATATATGTGGAGGATACAGCAGCCATGAAGCCCTGTGTACTACAGAGGTCTACAGTCCTGACACCAACCACTGGAGTTACACTGCCCCAATGAGAAACCAACGGAGTAGCAATGGAGCATTTGCCTATAGAGGGAAAGCGTATGTGGCTGATGGATTTGATGGTCGTAGATGTCTAAGCAGTGTTGAGGCTTATAGCCCCAGTACCAACACTTGGCGCAGGGACTCAAATATGTCCAAGCGACGTAGAAAGCTTGGTATTGCAGTTCCGGATAATTGTCTTTATGTTGTGGGAGGCAATATTGGTTTCACCAACTCCAACAATGTAGTATATTATGATGTGTAGACTGCAGCATAGTATCCTGCCCAGAACCCGAAAGCCTCCCTTAGTGACATGAGGTGTTGTGTGGTACCCAGGCCAGTCCACATACTAGATTATACCAGCTGCCAAGCATTACACAGACGAGGTTACAGTGCTATCTCCCACCAATGCGCTGCCAGTATGACTCCTTTCTAGCTGAATATCTAGTACAACATAAGAAGCCGCCATATTGTAGACAAGCCAGGATGTAGACCCTTTTGCTGCGCAGCAAATATTGAGCAGCACCTTTACGATTACGAATTCGGATTACTGGTTAGGACTAGAGACGTTTTTACAGATTTACTCTGTGGGGTCAAATCACACATTTACTTGGATTGCAGACATTGTAAAAAAAAAACAAAGAGACAGTTAAAATCTGCAAACCCACCGAGTAATAACATTTCTTCTTGATGGCTGTTTTACAATTAACTTCCCAATCAAGAAATGTATTATCAAGAGCCCTGAAACCCTTCATGCAGCAGAGGTTGGACATCTCTGGATATTGGACATTGGGAACGTCTTACTGAACGTGGCATCGCCTCCAGTTATACTTGTTTTATATCTCGGAGCCAGGTCACAACCTGCAAATATTACACGGCCTGAAGAAGAAAATAAAGTCGTAAGACTGTGGTGTATTCACTGCGGTTTGATGGAACGTTCTATTCTTCTTATGTCTGTTTATTTGCCAATTATTGGCTCTTAATAATCACTTATTAGGATTAGATGTAGAAATATACATTATGTTATTCTGCGCTGACTGAACTGCGGAAACAATCTCAATCTCACAGATGATCTCATTATGTGGAATATGGGTTTAGTTTGGTAAACTGTAGATTTTTCCTGAAAGGGTGCATTCACATGTTGAGGATAAGGTATGGTTAGAACCGCATGAAAATCCTGTATACAAAAACCACATGTATTTTTACAGTGATTTGGTACGTTTTTCAAAGCTGCTGCGGTAATAAAAGCAAACGCATTATAAATCGCATGGAGTTTTTTGATGCGGTACTAACCGCACCTTAAACGCAACGTGTGAATGGATCCTAAAAGTTGTTCCCATCCTAGAAAGACGTCTGTGTGTAGACGTCCAGCTCAGACAAACCATTCACATAAGCAAATAGGTCTGATAGATGGGCCAAAATCTATATATGTTAAACTTCCTCTCCTCCTTACTGATGATCTGCTCAGTGTGCCAACATTACTTATGCCATGTGGTCGTGAAGTCCATTGCGGAGAATCTGCAGCTAACCCACCCAGTGTGAATATACCCTAAAAAATATATTATTGCCTGTGTTTAAAAACTATAAGCTTCATTTATCAAAACTGTCTATCTGGCCTTGTTGCCCATAGCCAATAATCGGAGCTCAGCTGTGATTTGCTGCTCTGAAAAAAAAAAAAATCTGCACTGTGATTTGTTGCTACGGGCAACAAGGCCGGTACTTCAGTTACAGGTTTGATTAATGAGGCCCATTTACTTACCTTTAAAAATCCCCACCGCTCCCATATTCTCCTGACCCCCCACTGGTCTTTGATTACACAGCTGCAGAGAAGGCACGTCATCCTGACATGTGACTGTGGCAGCATATTCCCTTTAGGCACTCTATAGAACTTCAAAAGCACCAGAATAAACACGTCACATTTTTTTATAACCAGAAACCAGAGCTATATTTCCTTTTGGTCCATACCGCAGAGGAATACAGTTATATAATGGAGACAGATCACACAGGGGCGTAGGATGTAATTGCTGCACCCCATATGGGATATCAAAAATACATGAGCGTCACAATCCCACTTTATTGTCATTGTAAAATTGTGCGGGGGGACAACAACAACTATGTGCATCATGACTCGAGAACACAGCACAAGTAGACAGCTCTAACCTGGTATGTAATGGCAGCGACACTTACCCAGAATGAGGTTACAAATTTCTGTTCTTGCCATTTTGATGTTTTGAAATGATCCCAAAATGTGGACTTTTCTATAATAAAAAAAAGAAAAATACGATTCACTGTAAAGTAAACTGGTTTCAGACAATTTCCCCAACTTCACTCCCTCAAATGCAAACAATACAATTAAAGTCAAAAGTGCGGCAACTTCCCCAGGTTTTATAAACACCCAAAGAGATAAGTGATAAATCTAGATCTGCTACATTTCTATGTAGAAAACATTAAGATCAGAGGAGAAGTTCATCCAGCGAAAGCGGGACGAATGTAGCGATAATTTCCAGCACGTATAAAGCCCCTTCTTAATAATCTATTCAGAAAAGTCGTCAGAAGACAGCAGAGAAACTTAGGAGGAGACTGTAGCCTGAAGCTTAGCCAGTGATAATATAACACATCCCAGATGAATTTCTTGTGGTGTGAAAATAACAGCTTTGGCTCTCACATGCGCTGCAGCGTGCGGCACAACACCCCTGGGTCTTCTTTCTGCGGCTTCCAGGCAGACCAGCTGCATCCCACAAAGACAAAATGTCTGTATCAGCAAGAAGTCAGCAAACCATTTTCATATTGTTCCTCGGACTAAACGGAACTGCAGAAGATGAAGCAAATGCCGTACCCCAACTTTACATCCATCCATTAGAAAAGTGTCATTAAATAAACATCATTACTCTTCTAAAATGTACATGTAATTGCAGGGAAATACTTTAAATGCACGCTCGCAAGATTGCAGTATAGTTCTATTGAAATGCAGACAATGGAAGCTAGACATAAGTGTATTGCGATATCAGGTTCTGGACTCCTTAATATGTCTGCATGACAGAAACATATATATATAGGATATAATCTCAATAGTTCAGAATGAAACATTTCACTAAGTTCCTATAGAATAGTGATATGCAGAGTTCTCTGTACTTTGTAATATTGAAAAAATTTGGAAAACAACCTTTTCTTGTGCCCAAATTCTACATATACATATAAGAAAATGAAAGAGGTTTAAGCATAACATCTTTGGTTAGGGTTAAATATCTACCAACTATTACCGGCAAACGTGGCTTTGATTTTGGCGGCATGGCTTTATGCAAAGTATTTTATTATCTAATACCCTGGGATCTAAGGTACTTAATACCACAACACTGATGGTCTAGGGCAGTGTTCTAGGAAGGGCTTAATGTGAGCATCCCTGGTGGCTTCGGGCAGGGAAGGGGTTAATTACACCATCCCTGTTGGTCTAGGGAAGTGAAAGGGTTACTTAACGCATTTCTCGTGGTCTAGAGCAGTAAGCGGTTAAAGTGACCCTTCGGTCCCCGGACAACATTTTAAATATGACGGTGTATATGGAGTAATATTACCTGGTGCCCTCCATTGTGCCCCTTTGCTGTGGATCCGCTGTTTTAGAGTCCCCTCTGTGCTTTCCCATAATGACTGCAGCGCTTCTTAGACTACGAGTCTGCGACACTCCCACTTTTCTCAGATTGGCCAGAGCTACTCATGTAGGCCAGGTTCCCACGTAGCGTAAGGGCTTGTCCACACATAGCGGAATTGCTGTGTATTTTCCATCCGGATTTGCGGACATAAAATAAGCAGCAGAATACAGTAGCAGCAAAGTGGGTGATATTTAACAAATCTCATCCACCTGCTGCGTAAAAATTCCGACCCGATATTGACCTGACCTATTTTTCATACTGCAGCATGTCTATTCCTGCTGCTGAAAGTGGACTGAATTTCTGCGTTTTTCAGAGAAGACGTCACCATTTCCCAACATTGAGAAAAACGCAGCAAAATCCGCACCATTTTCTGCAGTAAAAAACACAGGAAATGGTGTGGTTTTTCCGCAGCGGAAATCCTGCTAGTTTCTGCGGAATTGCTGCAGACATTTTCTGCAGCAATTCCGTTACATGTGGACAAGCCCTAAACGCTGCGGAATTTTCACAACAGAATTCCATGCGCAAATTCCACAGCATTTACAGGAGCAGCAAAGTGAATGAGATTTAGAAAATCTCATGCCTACGCTGCGGAAACAAAATGCAGAAAAGTCGTGCGGAAAGTGTTCTGCTGTGCGTTTTTCAATTCAATTATGCTGCCTGTTCTGTGCGGAGATGCTGCGTGTTTGGCCCATAGACTTTAATGGGGAGCAGGAATTCCGCAACAGATTTATGTTGTTGCGGTTTTTACAGCGCTTACGCAGTAAGAAACCGCTGTAAATCCGCAGGTGCACATATACTTTGCTATAACCAATGTTTAACACTAAATTTCTGATGACAGATTTCTGTGACGGATTTACCAGCGTTTTTCTAGAGTTTCTGCTGCAGATTTTCTTTTGCAGAAAACCTGCAGCGTATTCTGTGTGTGGGAACATATCCTTATGCAGGATTTCACCTTAGCCATTGATTGAATTCACAGTAACGGATTCACATTTGATAATTGTTTACAGTATTTTGAATTTAGAGGAACCATTCAGAAAAAGTCAGAGCAATATCAAGATTGCAAAAAAATACATACTAACCTATCAAGAATACAATTTTTGATTTTATAACTGAACCTTCCCTTTAAGCAAACACTTTTCCGATGGAATTTAGAAGACCGACCGCTGTGGCTCGCCAGCTGTTGCTAGGTAGCAGTTTCGAAGACAAAATAATAATGACTGCGCGATGATATTTCGAAAATCATTGATGTGTATTTAAATCGGAGATGAACATACTGCAGTCCATTCTCGGAATGTCACTTTTGTCGGTAAGCGATATTTTACAGAATAAAAAAATAAAAGTGCTGTATTCTAACTTTCCATGTGTCTATATTTTCATTCCTGGCATTGTCAAGACTGAAATGTTATTTGGATGCATCTCAACTAATTGCAAATATATAAAAAAATTACTCCCAAGAAATAGCAGATGTTGGAAGATTTTTTTTTTTCATTATGTAGGAGGATAAAAAAAAATATGAGCAGGTTTACACATATGGTGCAATTAGTCTTAAATGATGCAACAAATTTAACAGGTTGCTGTCATTAAATAATTTATGAAAAATTCTGTATGCATTCTTTTTAATTGTAGAAACTGTAACTATACAGAAGGAAGCATAGAAGTGCAGTTGCTATGAAGCTGAAGTGAGACTTTCTCCCCTCACCCACTCCGCAACTGCTGTTCAGAAAATGAATATCTAAATAATTGACACCAAAATTCCAGTGTTTTTAAAAGGATGTTCCTTAATGAGAGAAAACAAAGTGCAACTAAATAATTAGGACATTTTAAGTCAATAGCAGGGGATCCTTTGTTCAGAATCATCATCCCTTGGCCAGAGTGGAGAGCAGTCATAAAAGGTTTCTCTCGCAATGGAAGACATGTCCTGTCCTGTATTACACAGGGATCACATTGATTTAAATGGGCACTGTGTAATACTTAATTTCCCCAGTAGTAGCGC
Source organism: Rhinoderma darwinii (assembly GCF_050947455.1). Classification (NCBI taxonomy): domain Eukaryota; kingdom Metazoa; phylum Chordata; class Amphibia; order Anura; family Rhinodermatidae; genus Rhinoderma; species Rhinoderma darwinii. The sequence continues at coordinate 365,926,416 of NC_134690.1, read as the reverse complement.
TGTAGGGAAATTGAACACTAACTGCCAGGCTTTTCCACAGATTACAGTTGATTGCAGGGGGTCTCAGCAGAGAGGACACTTTGTGATAATCTTTTTGTCAAGGCACCCTTCTAATAAGTACGGATTGTCTAACGTGGAGAACCTTTTTAAGGCATATATAATAACCATATCCAGATACATCCGAAGGCAGCACAGATAAAATTATAATTATCTAGCGACAGCAACGTTACTTGCTAATTATCATTATAATTTATGCTTACATAAAATAAATTTTTTTGTGACTGGAGGAAAATAATTACGTTTTCCAGTTATACAGTAGAAAGGATTCTACACAGTTGAGCCATCATACTTTGGAAAACAATCCCTCTTCAAATTGCAGATAAACCAAGAATACGCAGTGTCATCAGATTTATTTGCCTATTTACTTCATATGCAGTTCTTGCTTTCATAATATACTAATATTTACCTGTAATAAACCAGTAATGTAGTATTATAGATAAAAATGTGAAAATATGTTTAATCTTTCTTGATGCATATGTAAGAGGTCTTTATGTATGTGTGTCTGTGACTTTGTGTGCTGAAAGTTCTGTTGGTGTGTCCGGAGGTGGCCTCTCTATTTGATGCCTCTCCCTAGTTAACTACTTAGAAAGGATTGTGTCATAAAGTGCATTCAAATGAACGTGAATAACGTCCGTGATTTCAATGGGGCCGTTCACAGATGCAGGAATTTTAACGCAGCAAGAGTCCGTTGAGTGAAACTCACTGCATGTTCTATATTGTGCGCTGTGCAGTGCATGATTAGCGCATAAATTCAATTAAAAATAATTTAAAAAAAGATGTGCTTTGCACACAAAGCACACTGATGCATAAAGCAAACCACACACGGACCAGATTCACGCGCATTTTTCACGCGAATCTGATAAGCTCGTGTGATAGTAGCCTAAGTTTCTGCCTCTTAGTGAAGAGTAGAGACCTCCCATCCTAGCTGCTTCTGCAGTGTGATCAACGCAGGGGAGAAAATGTGTGATGATCCACGGCTCGGCTATAGCTAGTGTTCCCTTCAACCAAGGCAAATTTTTCAGTGTGGCGATCCCCCGCACACCTAAAAATGAACTATATTTCTGCACCCCTCCCCATAAAATGTAAAGAAATTTCACATACTGTACATACTGTACTGACTTGTGGCAAAGGTAGCATCCTATGACAGTGCCACGTTAAACCCCTTAATGACCTCATATACGTCATGAAGTGTCCTAATGCCACAGCCCTGCCTTTTCACGGCGCTGTGTCTTAAACCTGGCACAGGCATCCTGTCCCGGCTAGAGCGGTGTTTGGGCTGTCCTCTTTAACGGCCAGGATTGGAGTTCTCTGATCCCAGTGGTTTAACACCTTTGATTCCGCGGTCAATAGCGACCATGGCATCTAAGTGGTAGATAGTGTGAGAGGTAGTGTGCTCCCTCTGTCTCCCCATCGGGTACCCCAGGGAACCAACGTGCCAATGGTTTGCATGGCAGCCAGGGGCCTAACAAAGGCCTTAGTTCTGCCATCAGGGTATGGCTAAAGGGCCCTTCCAGGGGCAGGGCCTAATAAAATGTTTGTCAGTTTTACATTGACAGGCATAAAACATTGCAATACAGAAGTCCTGCAGTGTATTATAAAATCGATCAAAAGATCGCTTAGTGACAAAAAAAAGTAAAAAATAGTTTAATAAAGTTAATAATAAATAAATGAAAAATCCCAAGTAAAAAAATGAAAACCCCACTTTTTCCCCTTACAAAATGCTTTATTATGAAAAAAGTTAACAAAAATAAGTTACATATAATTGGTATCGGCGCGTCCATAACAACCCAAACTAAAAAACTAAAAAGAACAAAGAATGTCACAATTGCTTTTGTTGTTTATCCTGCCTTCTAAAAAACGCAATCAAAAGCGATCAATAAGTGGTATGTACTAAAATAGTACCAATAAAAACGAAAAATCATCTCACAATAAATAAGCCCTCATACAGCTACATCGGCTGAATAAAAAAAAATTATGGCTCTTAGAATAGGGCGACATAAAAATAAAAAAGTGTTTTGTTTTTTTTAGGGTATGTTCACACTGAGTTCTTTGCAGGCAGAAAATTCTGCCTCAAAATTCAGTTTTTGAGGCAGATTTTGATCTGCCTGCACGCCGTTTGCCGCTTTTTTTCACCCGCGGCCATTGAGCTCCGATGCGCCAAAACGCCTCATAATACGCTTTCTCTGCCTCCCATTGATATCAATGGGAGGTCAGAGAGACGTAAACGTAAGATAAGGCATATCGAATATGTTGGCGCTATATAAATAAAGATTATTATTATTCCCACGAGATGGTTTTTCCGCTCGCGGGAAAAAACGGCTCCACCTCCCATTGAAATCAATGGGAGGCATTTTCGGACGTTTTTTGGCACATTTTCCAACGCGGTTTCAGCGTCAAAAAATGTGTCAAAAAACTGTGTGAACAGGGCCTTATTGTGCAAAAGTGGTAAAATAAAAAAGAACTATATAAATTTGGTATCACCATAACTGTAACGACCTGCAATACAAAGTTATTATGTTATTTATACCACACAGTAAATGGCGTAAATTTAAGACGCATAAATAAGAATGGCAGAATTTCTTTTTTTTTTCTATTACTTCCCAAAAAAGATAAATCAATAAAATTATATGTAACCCAAAATGGTGCCATTAAAAAAAAAAACTGTCCTGCAAAAAACAAGTCCCCAAAAGGCTATGTCTACCAAAAGTTAAAAGTTATAGCTTTTGAAATGTGGCAATCATAAAACAAAAAAATAAAATAAAATAACTCCGTCATTAAGGCCCAAAATAGGTTGGTCACGAAATGGGTTAAAGTTACTTAGCTCTTGGGTATGATCCATTCTACTAGAAATGTTTGTCTATGGAAATTGCATGGCTGTGAGCTTGATTTTATACACCAGTTTGCAATGGGTATGGCTGAAACACCTGAGCTCAATAAATAGGAATGGGGTCCACATACTTTTGGCAATATAGTGTATTTCTTTTGATGGTGAGCCTCCACATCCCTTGTGGTCTAGGTCCCAATTTGAGACCAAGTTTTGGCACAGAATTCAATACAATGTTGAACCTTTCCTCCATTCCTATATTTTGGCAAGCTTAACCCCTTAATGACCGCCGATAAGCCTTTTCACGGCGGTCATTAGTGGGCTTTATTCTGATGCAATAGCCTTTTCACGGCGCTGCATCAGAATAAATAAACAGAGCCGGGAGCCGTTAAATCTCCCTGCTCTCAGCTACCAGATGTAGCTGAGGGCTGGGGGCATCCCTGCTCGAATGTGTGAGATCGATATTAGTATCGCTCTCACCCGTTTAACCCCTCAGATGCGGCGCTCAATAGCGAGTGCCGCATCTGAGTTGTTTTGGAGAGAGGGAGGGAGCTCCCTCTCATCCCTCCGACACCCGGCGATAAAATCACCGAGTGTCTGTGTCTCCGATGGCAGCCAGGGGCCTAATAAAGGCCCCCAGGTCTGCCTGTAGTGAATGCCTGCTAGGCTATGCCAGAGGCATGTCCTAGCAGATGCCTGTCCGTTTTAAACGGACAGGCAGTAATACACTGCAATACAAAAGTATTGAGGTGTAATATGCGATCATCCGATCACTTTGATAATAAAGTCCCCTAGTGGGACTAGTAAAAAAAAAGTTTAATAAGTTAATTTAATGTTAATTTTAAAAAAATGTGAAAAAAATGAAAAACCCACTTTTTCCCCTTACAAAATGCTTTACTATTAAAAAAACCAATATAAAGCAAAAAAGTTACACATATTTGATATCACCGCGTCCATAACGACCCCGACTATAAAGCTATTACATTATTTAACCCACACGCTGAACGCCGTAAAAAATAAAATAAAAAACAATGCAAAAATTGCTGTTATCTGTGAATCCTGACTTTAAAAAAATGTGATAAAAAGTGATCAAAAAGTCGCATGTACTCCAAAATGGTACCAATAAAAACTACAAGTTGTCCAGCAAAAATAAAAGCCCTCATACAACTGCATCGGCGGAACAATAAAAAAGTTATGGCTCTTCAAATATGGAGACACAAAAACAAATAATTTAGAAAAAAATTTGTTTTTACTGTGTAAGTAGTAAAACATACAAAATCTATATAAATTTGGTAACGTTGCAATTTTAACAACTCGTTGAATAAAGTTATTGTGTTATTCATACCACACGGTAAACGGCGTAGATTTAGGATGCAAAAAAGAGTGGCAACATTTCAGACTTTTTTCTACCCCCCAAAAAAAGTTAATGAAAGTTAATCAATAAATAATATGTACCCCAAAATGGTGTTATTAAAAAATACAACTTGTCCCGCAAAAAACAAGACCTTATACAGCTATGTCGATGCAAAAATAAAAAAGTTATAGCTCTTCGAATGTGACGATGGAAAAACGTAAAAAATGGCTCAGTCATTATGGCCCAGAATGCAAGCAGGGGGAAGGGGTTAAGAAGCTAAAAGTATACATAAATATAAATATTTTTAGAGTGTCAATAATTATAGAATCAGGACAATCCAGCAGATGAACATGGATGGAGTTTATTGGTACAATACAGTTGAAAGAGTAGAAATAGTTTGCTTCAGCAGATTGCAGGAGGTGTCACGGAGTGGGATGTAGAAATTTTCATTCTGTCATTTCAGTGTTTTTGAGGATGAAAGTAAAACAGCGGTGATTTACACATCCTGGGAAATAGTCGCCTGTCAGGCGCTGAGGACAAACAAAAAATGTAATCAGAAATGCCCTTTCAACATTATTTGTAGCTCTTGTTGTCCCATTTTTATTCACTTACTATGTCACACTGAAAAAAGGACTTTGCAAACATAGACAAAATATATGAGTAGGAGGCCAGTTATGAATAACAAAACAGTTTCTCCATGCAGCAGCCTACCCTATAGTCCCCCACCATTGATGTGACGATTTGGCTGTTGTAGATTAATGTCTGCCATTGTAAAACAACGTATACAACGGAAAATAGGTTCAAGTGGCATCCAGTTGAATTGGAAAGCAATAATTGACTATGCTTTTCAACACAGTTGAAAAAAGTATACTGATGTATAGAAATCATACTGACGTACAGAACTCATTGAATAGCAAAGATGGCATCGGATAGGTTTGACGAAGTGTGAAAGATTCAAGAACACCACTGTGTCAGGGATCTGTTCACTCACTATTTGTATACTTCCGTTTTTGTTTCCTCTTATATTCAATGCCCATATAGAAGTGAATAACATTAATTATCTCATTACAATGGTGCCTGTTAAGGGAGGTGGGATATATTAGGCAGCAAGTGAAAAGTCAGGTCTTGAAGTTGACGTGTTGGAAGCAGGAAAAATGGGCAAGTGTAAGGATCTGAGCGACTTTGACAAAGGCGAAATTGTGATGGCTAGACCAGAGCATCTCCAAAACTGTAGATCTCTGGTGGTATGCAGGGGTTAGTACCTACCATAAGTAATCCAAAGAAAGACAACCAATGTCAGGGTCATTGGTGTTCAAAGCTGATTGATGTGGGTAGGGATCGAAGGCTAGCCTGTCTTGTTCGATCCCACATAAAAGCTACTGTAGCACAAATTGCTGAAAGAGTTACTGCTGGCTATGGTAGAAAGGTTTCAGAACATACAGTGCATTGCAACTCGCTATGTTTTGGGTTGGGTACTGGTCAGTGTGCCCATGCTGACCCCTGTCCATCACCGAAAGCCCCTGCAATTAGACACATGAGCAGCAGAACTAGACCATGGAGCAGTAGAAGAAGGTGACCGGGTTTGACTAATCACATTTTCTTTTACATCTTGTGAATGGCCAGGTGCATGTGTGTCGCTTATCTGGGGAAGCGATGGCACCAGGATGCACTGTGAGAAAACGGCAAGTCTGTGGAGGCAGTGTGATGCTTTGGGCAATGTTCTACTAGGAAACTTGGGTCTTGCCATTCATGTGGATCTTACCTTAACATGTATCACCTACCTTAACATTGTTGCAGACCAAGTTCACCTCTTCACGGCAATGGTTTCCCCTAACGGCAGTAGCCTCTTTCAGCAGGATAATGAGTCCTGCCACACGGCAAAAATAGTTCAGGAATAGTTTGAGGAACATGGCAAAGAGTTCAAGGTATTGAGTTGTCTCTAATTTCCCCATATCTCAATCCGATCAAGCATTTGTGGTATGTGTTGGAAAAATAAGTCTGATCCATGGAGGTCCTACATTGCAACTTACAGGACTCAAAGGATCTGCTGCTAACGTCTTGAAACCATATACAACAGGACACTTTCAGAGGTCTTGTGGAGTCCACGCCTTGAAAGGTCAGAGCTGTTTTGGTGGCATGAGGGGGGCCTACAAAATATAAGGCAGGTGGTTTTGTATCGTTGTGGCTGATTTACATTATACTGTTACTTTTTTCTTTTTTTTTTACAGTATTCCTATTAACCTGATTTTGAATTTAAAATTGAAATTAATTAATTTTCAATGGTAAAAAAACATCAGATTTTCTTCCACTAAAGTTGTTAAAAAAAAACAGTTGTGTGCCATTGGTTTTAACATTGAAATCAATGGGATGATAGATGGCAAAAATGTATACTATCCTCCACATCCCTTTTTTTTATCTATAACCTCCATCATATAATTGACCTCAAGGTTAAATAAACAGGTGGGAGTATAAAAGGGACGACGGATTGGATGAAGTACGTCATTTGTGTTGGAAAACAACCAATGCATTTTTGGTCAAAAAGGAATCACACTGAAATAAATGGAATCCATGTCTGATTTTTAAAGTATTTTGTTTGAAAAAAAATTAACTGAAAAAAAAGCAAGAAAACTTGATAGTATTAAACAGTCCCTATAGGCTGATGCACAAGGCAATATAATGGTTTTGTAGAAGCTCAGAGTTATACAGAAACTAAAACAGCACCCATAGGAGTCTATGGTCTTGTCATGTTGGGTTCGTGGACCCACTGGGCCTTACCGCCTTTACAGTATGGCAGCTGGCCAACAGGGCGCAGGTCACAGTCTATAGTTCGTATAGTGTACCTGTGGCAGCTCGGACAGTAGCAAGGCAGGCTCGACTGGGACTAGGCAGCAGGTAAACGTCAGGCGTGGAGTAGCAGGACAGGTGTGGAATACAGCACAGCACGACTTCAGCATGGCACTTGACCAGGATAGCACGGGATACAGGATACAGGTACGGGGAACACTGGGAACTGGAAAACACTAGGAGACCATTTGCATAGACAAACTTTGGATACGACAAACAATGCTCAGGCATTGCAGGGAGGGGCACAGCCTTACTTATAGCCCAGGGTGCTCTGGGAGCAATCAGCTCAATATCCCACCTGCGTGTGCTTTGGCTTCTTAAGTCTGGACTGAGCTCGCGAGCGCACCCTGGTGGTCACTGTTGAACAGGACGGCCATATGTGCAAACATCTCTGGCGAGAAGGTCGTCGACTAGATGGAAGGAGTTCGTGGTCAGCGACCACGGACATTACAGGTTTATGCTATATTTCTGTATGCCTCCAATTTTGTATAGAGGTACAGTATACAGATTTTTTTTTCTGACGGATCCATATGGAACCGAACAGAAATTAAACCATGCCATGTTCCATTGGATATATTAGAGATATTTTGCCCTAGAAGTATTGCATCAAAAGGAGAATAGCTGTATAATACATCGCCATTCATAGTGCCTATGAGCCTTAGTGAGCTGGACAGGATAAGAAGCTCATAAAATGGCTTCTACCGGATATATTTGGCTTTTACGAGACACATAGAGAATCAACCCCTCGAAATGTACTCTTCTATTACTGCTTTTACTCTGGAAGTGCATAATAAAGTCAGTAAATAAGTCTATGTTTCTTGTACTCTAAATTCTTCAGAGATTATTCTCAAGAAAAAGAAGGCTCCTTAGAAACAGTCGCATAGAAAAGATGATGAGAATGTTGGAGCACAATATATTTTGTTTTTGTTGATATAGTTGTGTAGATCAAGGTGCTGTTACAAAACAATTAGGGCTCTATTCAGTCTTCCCTGCATGAAATAAACTATAGTTATAACAACCACCTCAAGATACAAAGAAGTGGGGAATTGATTTAATCTCAGAGTCTAAAAATACTCTGTCTTTTCAGATCTGGCTCATATAGTATCTCTGTAGCCATGGAAATTCAGTCTTTAGCTATCAAACTGTTCTCTCTTTAAAATGACGTGTTTTTTTTTTTGTTTTTTTTCAATGTTGCTTTAGTGGAAATGTTGTTTGGAGGAAAATTCAAGAATTAAAACACAGCAGACATGGAGAAGAAAGTGTGAAAGATATTTTAGGGAAAATTACAAAATGACACATACAAAGACACACATGTGCACACGTTCGGCTATGTATAAGTAGTTATTAGAGATATGCAAACCTCATGTTTTGGTATTAATCCTCAACCCGGTTGTATCAGTAAGGAGTTGCACTCAGTGATAGGAAGATAGGGGTATTAGTGGTACTTCCATTTCCTGCCTATCCAAAATCTGTCCCTACGATGGCAACAATCATTTGCCCTGGCAGAGGCCATTGGGTTCTTCTGAGATACTGTGAGATACACAGTCACACAGAGGAACAGAAGGATATGAGTAGTGGTAGTACTATATGTCCCTACAACACCTAGGCTGGGTTCACACGACCTATTTTCAGACGTAAACGAGGCGTATTATGCCTCGTTTTACGTCTGAAAATAGGGCTACAATACGTTGGCAAACATCTGCCCATTCATTTGAATGGGTTTGCCGACGTACTGTGCAGACAACCTGTCATTTACGCGTCGTCGTTTGACTACTGTCAAACGACGACGCGTAAAAATACAGCCTTGTCAAAAGAAGTGCAGGACACTTCTTTCAGATGTAATTTGAGCCGTACTTCATTGAACTCAATGAAGCACAGCTCAAAATTTACGGCTGTCAGAGAAGCCTCGCAAAATGCGAGGAGGAGCAATTACGGCTGAAACGAGGCAGCTGTTTTCTCCTGAAAACAGTCTGTCATTTCAGCCGTAAAAGTCTGCTACCGTGTGCACATACCTCTACTACACTTTCTTTGACTGACAAGGGCAATTGTCACACTCAATGATAGAAGTACCACTACTTCTCCCCCTATCTTTCCATGCCTATTCAAAATCTGTATTTATGTCTTTTTTTTTGCCCTGACAAAGGGCAGTTGGGTTCTCTCGCTCAGACACACCACATTTGTCTGCAGAATGCAAAGCAGCAAAAAGAAGAGAAAGGGCACTCTGCTGTGATTGGTAATGCTGGATTTTACATTCTAAAGCCGATAGAACCAACTCCCAGTTTGGATCCAAATGTTCGTTCCTGTTGGATTAATCCGAATCTGGATCTCTCATCTCTAGTACAGTATATGTCTTCACAAATGTATATGTACATTCATACAAAATAGTATCAGCAGGAAAACACAACACGCATTGCCTTTCTTTGTCACTTGTTGTAATGACAACTCTCAGTAGTGAATGCACCCCTGACTGCTGCGATGATTTAGGCCAAGTACAGAGTGCCTATATATATATATATATATATATATATATATATATATATATGAATTTACAAGTTTGCAAAAAGGGCACAAATAGTTGCAAATTTATTTAAATAACGTGTGTCGCATGTTAAATTTGATGCAGATTGGTAGGCATGTTACATATATTTCTGTTCCTTATACCACCTCATGGCTAATAGTATCCCATAATACTCTGCGCAAAAAATGGCCCATTTTACAACTTCCGTTAACCATGCCCTTGTTTTTGGTCACTTTTTAAAACATGGTAGATATGTCTCAAAAACATGCACGCTATGTATTCCATTTTATTACTGATATATGTGAAGGAATTCTGAACCATTTTTCTTAGTTAATCTCTGCCTTATAGTGTAGGAAAATCAATCACAATCATCAAATATCCCCAATGCATATTAACAAAAAAAGAAATAAAACTTAAAATAGATTAGAATAGAAAATAGATTCATTGACTTCTATGGGGTAGTGTTGTGGGCATGCTTTGTGACATGTGCGGAGATAACAGTGCAGGGAGGAAGGGGGAGTGAAAAGAAAGTGAGATGTTCATCACCTATTGTCAATGGTGTGATCCAGTGTTATTTGCAGCTTTACAATAGAGGTGTTACCTTTCATAATAATCCCACCATGTGATCATGATGAGATGGAACAGGATGTGCCAGCCTATTGTGGGTGCTGAATTGCCAATGTGAAAACTCCAAAATTTCAGGGATTTTCGAAAATATACATTATGATATGAAATTATATATATAATATGACCTGATTGGTCAGCGTCATACACTTCTCCCCATTCATTTACACAGCACATAGTGATCTTACTAGACACTTGAGTAACGTTAATGTGTGTGTATGTGGCTGCACATAGTCATCTAGTAAGATCACTATGTATTTTAAATACAGAGACTCAACAGGTTACATAACGGGTTAGGTGCCACTATGAGGTATTTAGAGCACCTCCAATGTGTATAATAGGCAAGCGTCATATATACTGAGCAAACTTTATTAGAACCAAAAAGCCAAAGAGCCACAAGAATAATGAGAAAATATAAATAGTTTATTGGGACATACAACACAAGAATTGCAATTTAAAATACAAGGAGATCTAAAAGGAACAGTGTGGGATATGGCACCGGTAACTGGAAGGTGTCCTACAATAATGTTCTACCATAGCATGGTTGTACATGGCAAGCCAGTTTGGCGAAACGCGCGTCGGGGCGCTATCATTGCAGGCTGCAGTGTGGGAACACATACCTTCAACCTAATGGGTAAGCCTACCTTATAAACCAGTGATATCCGTAGTGGATCCCTTGTGGACCTACGTGTATCTTTAAACTTCTACTTAATTTCTTTCTCTTGGCTGGTTGTATCTTCTTATGACGGTCTCCTTTTGCACTCATTTTTCATCTGGGCAGCATAGGATTCAGAACCCTATGACCCCGGGCACTTGTCTTGTACCTATTATATTATGCAACAAATGTGCCTGTATATTACTACATTTAGTGTAATCTTGATGGACTGTTTTTTATATGCTTTTTATATTACTTAGATTCCTTTGATATAACTATGTGCATTTGCCATGTACAACCATGCTATGGTAGAACATTATTGTAGGACACCTTCCAGTTACTGGTGCCATATCCCACACTGTTCCTTTTAGATCTCCTTGTATATTAAATTGCAATTCTTGTGTTGTATGTCCCAATAAACTATTTATATTTTCTCATTATTCTTGTGGCTCTTTGGCTTTTTGGTTCTAATAAAGTTTGCTAAGATCACTATGTGCTGTGTAAATGAATTAAGAGAAGTGTATGACGCCGATTGGTCAGTGTCATACACTTCTCTCTACAACGCCCACTTGGTCAAAAAGTAAAACACACCCAGTTGGGCATTAAGAAACTCTTTATCATAAAGCTAAAATAGGTCATAACTCCGTCAAAAATGATCGTTTTTCTAAATAAAAAAACACTGCTGTAATCTACATTACCGCGCCGATCATATTATGCAGAAGATAGGCCACTTATAATGTGGTGACAGAGCCTCTTTAAGTAAACCTTAGAAGCCTTTTTTAATGAAACGTTAAACATTTTTCAAATTACTTTTATTTAAAATGTTCTTTACTTTTTGTGATGCAGCTTCTATGTATGCACTATTTATAGAAGCTGCATAGCGCCGCTGTAAGCAGAATCCGTCAATCTGCTGAACCAACGGCTTGGTTGACAGCAGCTCCTGTGTGCCTCTAACACACGGGATAATCCTAATGACGATCACATAGTGCATACACAGAAACTGCATTGCAAAAAGTAAAGAATATTTTTAACAAAAGTCAATTTGAAAAATGTTTTTAATCACATTACATAAACGTTTCATGAAAAAAAGATTACAAAGCTTTACATTGCCATTAAACAATAGGTCATTTTCTGACAATAGATTCCCTTTAAATTTGCTCCAAGGTGAGACTTCACATTTAGTTATTAATCTTAGTTATTTCGCTGGGCAAAAGCAACAGCTCATTTTCAGGAAATGAGAAGAAACAGGAAGGATTAAATTGTCGTCATTATGAATCCTCAATCAATTCTCTATCCCTAATCAGATTATCAATTCTCCTAATTTAATCAGAAGCTCTTCTAATTTATTTGACTTAATAATATGGTTTTGGACATAGGTATAATGACTTTCAATCTCTACAATGTAGTTCAAGAGTCTTCTTACCAAGATTTTATGATACAACGCAGTTTCCAACAGTAGAAAATATGTTGTGTTGACAAAAAAATATTAATCTGTTATTTAGGATCCTGATAAGTAAAATTATATGTGTAAATGGATATAAATTGGTATTTGCATATGCTGTAAATATAAATCTTAACTTTATCTGAAGAGGAAAAATGGGCTAAACCTGGCCATAAAAAATACTCTACTTTGTCCTAACAACCAGAATCAATCAATATTGCACAATAAGCTTTTCTGTCAATCATTATGTGATCTTTCTCTTTTCATGTGGAAAGGATTGAGGATTGAACCCCCAAAACAGACCTGAGAACTAAGAAATATCTCACCAAAAATACATGTATACTAGTGGGACCGCATGGTACAGAAGCCCTTCACCAATGGCAATCAGCTGATCACTGTGCCAGCTTCTTTTTAAACAGGGTGGTCTTCATGAGACAACCCCTTTAAGGAAGGAATGGCTTGGATTTTTATGTGTATGTTATGTTCTAAATTTTGTGTTATTTTAACTTTAAAAAAAATTATCGTTTTATATGTGATAGATGGTAAAGGATATGGATTGATGAAAAAAGGAGATTGATTTTAAAATTGACCTTGATTGCAATTCAGAGATGTTTATACAAATGGATATATTGCAATGCTAGTTAAATACTGGTCCACAGAAATTCTTTTCTTTTCTAGATGGCAAAAGATTGAACAAACTAGTTGAAAGGGAACGTATGGATAAATATTGTAAACTGATATAATTTAGAATACTTACTAATGTTAAGATAGTCCTGGATTAAATGTTAATGTTTGTATTATTTTATTTTTTTTATTTTTTTTTCTTGTACATTTTAACAAATTGAATATAACAAAGTCATAGTTAGTTTAATGCTCAATCTTTGAATATTCCTGAAAAATACCTTTAAGGACTTATGCGCATGGAAGTGCGACAGGTATGGACCCTGTATGACAGCACATGAGTCCCTATAGGTTTGTCATATAAGGGTGCCTCTGTGAGGCATGGTATTTTTCCCTAGAAGCAGTACTTTTAGGGGAGAATTCCTCCGTAATATTACATGTGAAGGTGCATGCCACAAATTTCTTTAGTAGATAATAATACAGAATCCATGAAAAAAAAAACCTCTGTGTGCCTCCATATAAGATCCGAGGCACAGGGAGGTACAGTTTGGGCACATAGAGCTCTATGGATGCCATATTACAGACATGTATCACAGGGATCCATAACACAATCTAAATGTAATCAACCCTTTCTTGCTCTACATTGTAAGGGGAGATTCACACGAACGTTGCGTTTTTGCGCGCGCAAACAACGCAGCGTTTTGCGAGCGCAAAAACCATTTGACAGCTGCGTGTGTCATGCGTGTCTGATGCGCGGCTGCGTGATTTTCGCGCAGCCGGCATCATAGAGATGAGGCTTGTCAACGCCCGTCACTGTCCAAGGTGCTGAAAGAGCTAAATCTTTCAGCACCCTCGACAGTGAATGCCGAACACAACAGCGAAAAACCTGTAAAAAAAAAAGATAAAGTTCCTACTTACCGAGAACTTCCCGGCCGTTGCCTTGGTGACGCGTCCTTGGTGACGCGTCCTTGGTGACGCGCCTCTCTTGACATCGGGCCCCACCTCCCTGGATGACGCAGCAGTCCAAGTGACCGCTGCAGCCTGTGATTGGCTGCAGCCTGTGCTTGGCCTGTGATTGGCTGGAGCTGTCACTTGAACTGAAGTGTCATCCCGGGAGGTCGGACTGCAGGAAGGAGACAGGAGTAATCGGTAAGTTAGAACTTCGTTTTTTTTTTACAGGTTAATGTATTTTGGGATCGCAAGTCACTGTCCATGGTGCTGAAACAGTTTAACTCTTTCAGCACCATGGACAGTGACTATCTCCTGACGTCGCGTACCGATAATTTTTTTGCCGGGATCGGTCAAAACGAGTTTGGCCGAACCCGGTGAAGTTCGGTACGCTTGTCCGGCTTCGCTCATCGCAAAGACACTCCGTTTGGATGTTCGGAAACAGAAAAGCACGTGGTGCTTTTCGGTTTTCATTCATCCTTTTCACTGCTGTTGCGCGAATCACGCTCGTCCCACGGAAGTGCTTCCGTGTGGTGCGCGTGATTTTCACGCACCCATTGACTTCAATGGGTGCGTGATGCGCGAAATACGCAGAGTTATTGAACCTGTCGCGCTTTTTGCGCAGCAGACAAACGCTGCGCAAAAAGCACGGACTGTCTGTACTGCCCCATAGACTTGTATTGGTCCATGCGTGCCGCGTGAAAACCACGCGGCCCGCACGGACCGAATACACGCTCGTGTGAATCCCCCCTAAATGTACTGCGCCAGCAGAGCCTCAATGTCCAGCACCGTTCACTTAAGATACGGTGACTGCGGTATCAACAAAGGGGAGGGAGCACACTTTGCCCCCAATTGTCAGCCGCAGTGATCACCGAGGCTTACAGTGTCAAGGGGCATCCGTGGGCATCTGTGGGCCTAACAAATCCTGAAACAATGCCTGTTGGGGAACACATCAGGCAGTAATGTATTGAATTACATGGTTATTCCATAGTATTATATATATATATATATTTTTACATTTAAGTAAAAGTCCCTTTGTGGGGCAAACAAAAATACATTTTGTATAAAATCAGTAAAAAAAAATTCACGTAAAAAAATAAACACAATTCTAAAAAAAACCTGTTCCTGTGTGAAATGCTCATGTGGGAGTCTTTTTTTAATTTTTTTATCTAATGCGGAGTGGTTTATATGTATATATGTGATTTATTTGATTAAGGAGTTAAAGGCTATGTACAACATTGAAAACTATTTTTTTTTATAAAAATGTGTATCAGTGTGTTTGTGGCAACTTTGTAATTACATTTTATTAAAAATTATTTTTACTTTTTTGAGATACAGCTGCTTTGTATCCTGTATACAGAGCAGCTGTATCTTGCACTTTGTAACTGTGACAGGTGAGTCCTGCGAGGTCCGAGGAACTGACGGATTCAGTGTAAAACTAAAGATACAGTTGCTCTAGAGAATACAGAACAGCTGTATCACCAAAAGAAAAGGAATATAAAAACAATATATATAGTAAGTTACACTAATCACACTGACTAAGTAATTTATTAAAACAAAGGAGTACATAGCCTTCAAAGGAGAATAAATGCCTTGGTAAATGTCATTTACATGGCAAGATCTCACTTGTTGAGAGTAGAGAAACACAGAACAAGGAAATCTTTTTTAGTATAGATGGATCTGTTTTGGCCAGTTGAGCTTCATTAGTGCAGTATTGACTGTTGTAGCCCTTTTCTCAAATTCAATAGAAGTGTACGAACTGAAAAGCGATCACAGTTAAATACGAAGAAGAACAAGTCTTTTTCAAAAGTAGAAGGACACTGTGCACAAATCTATAAGGCCTATCGGACTTCACCTCTCCAGAGATGAAAGCCTTGATTATAAAGGTATGTTCACACGTAGCGTATACACTGCAGATTTTCCATCCGGATTTGTGGCACAGGGATGAGATTTTAAGAAATCTCCTCCACATGCTGCAGAAAATTTCCGCACAAAATACAAGCATAAATTGACCTGCGGTCCGGATTATAAATCTACAGCATGCAATTTATGCTGCAGATTCGCTGCACATTTATTGTTCCATAACATGTGACCCCGGCAGGCAATCACAGGCTGCAGCAGTCACATGTGATGAAACGTCATCACAGCAGGTTGCCTGGACACGAGCAGCCGGAAGAGCAGGGACGCGTTGCTATGGCAACGCTAGAAGTAATGTGTATAGGCCTTTTTTTTTCTGGCGGACATTTTCTGCAGCGGTCAATCCGAATAAATATACTCACCAAATTTAAGCATCATTTGGTGCAAATACTCGGTCGGCTTTCCATGCATGTTCTGGGTTGGATTCGTTGCAGATTTTTTGGCAGGAAATTGGACCACTGTGAACATACTCTAAGGCTAAATTCACACAAACGAGTGCAAACTCGGACGTGAAAAACGGCCGTTGTTCACGTCCGAGTTGCACCCGTGCGGGACCCGTTTTCACGGATCCCCATAGACTTGAGTTTATCGAGGATCTGTGAAAACATAAGAAAATAGGACATGTTCTATTTTTCAACAGACCCTTCACAAGGTCCGTTGAAACAACGACCGTGTGAACGGCCCCATTGAAATACATTCTACGGTCGTCTGAATTTGGCCATAGTGTAATATGCAAGCAAATGCAAAATTACCATAAAAACTAATCAAATTACTCAAGAATTTTAAATTGTTCAAATTAACTAAACAGTTCAGACATGTTTTAACCCACTGAGTAGAATATATATTTTTATTTTAGGTAATTGCGTTTACATGGCTACAGTTGCAAGTAAAGCTTTTGGAATTATCTGGTTTTCTGCATTGCGTACTAATAAAAGGTGGTTCGATTGTCACAATTATAGACAAACACAATCTAGTAAAACTTACCACACACAATAGTTGTACTGTTCATGTCTTTTATTGAGCACATTGAGTAACCATCCACAGTGTAGGGAAAAAAAGTAAGTGAACCTTTGTGTTAATGACTTCTCCAAAAGCTAATTGGCAAAAGGTGTTTCAATAAAGGAGATGAGATTGGAAGTGTGCGTTTCACAGGTGCTTTGCTCATTAACTAAAGGCGCACAATGCCTGGTTACTGACAAATCTGTTCTTCTCAAGAAAGCAAACAACTTTTCAGAAGACGTGTTATAAAAGATGCATGAAGTTGGAAAAGGTTTCAAAAGCATTGCTGCAGACCTGAGTGTACATAAATCGACTGTTAGACAAATTGTCTACAAAAAGAGAAAACTCAGGACTGTTGCCATTCTCCATAGGAATGGGCATCTTGTTAAGGTCACTCCAAGAGCATAACAGGCAATCCAAACAGAGGAGAGAAAAAGCCCAAGAGTAACAGCAAAAGTCCTAATGAAGTCTCTACAAACTGTAAAAACTTCTGTTCACATGTCCACTAACAGAAAAACATTGAACAACAATGGGGTTCATGGAAGGACACTATGAAAGAAGCCACTGCTGTCCACAAGAAGTATTGCAGCCCGTCTCAATCTTGCTCGAGACCATCTGGATGTTCCACAATGCATTTGGGAAAATCGTCTATGAACAGATGAGACAAAAGTTGAACTTTTTAGAACAAATGCACAACACTATGTTTAGAGGAAAAAGAACACTGCACACCAACACCAAAACCAAAACTTCGTCCCAACTGTGAAGCATGGTGGAGGGAGAATCATGGATTGGGGCTGCTTTACTGCCTCAGGGCCTGGACACCTTGCGATCACTGAATTCAAAGGTTTATCAAAGCATTTTACAGGAGAATCTAAGGTTGAGTGATGCAACAATTCAATGACCCAATGCACACAAGGAAATCAACAAAAAAAGGGTTGAAAAGTTTTGGACTATCCAAGTCAGAGTTTTGAGCCAGATCAACATGTTGTGGCATGACCTGAAGAGGGTTCTGTATGCAAGGCATCCCAGAAGTTTTGATGAACCAAAACACATTCTAAGGGAAAAATGGTCCAAATTGTCTCCTCAACGTTGTTCAAATCTTATTTGCAGCTACAGGAAACGTTTAGTGGAGGTGATTACAGGTTATTTAATTGACTTACTTTTTCTCCCTACACTGTGGATAGTTACACATTGTGTTCAATAAAATACATGAAAAGTAGAACTGTTTGAGTGTCATTAGTTTATATTGAGAGAAGAGACCGCAGCACTCAAAGTAGAAAATGTTTTGTTTTTTTTAATTCACCAAAACATGGACATGCAAAGTTGCATGTCCATGTCCATGTTGCATGTCCATGTTTTGAGGCATTAAAGAGAAAAAAAAATTCTACTTTGAGTGCTGCAGTCTCTTCTCTCTATCTGGATTCGTGATCTCTTTTGGACCAGGGATACTTGCTTGCGTGCACTCCCAATTAGGTTGGGATACTGCTGTTCCGTCTCCATTGCTGGTTGTGCTGCTGGATATACAAGTTTTGTTATTAGTTTAGTTACATTGTATTTGTCTATAATAGTGACTTAGATAACAATCAGTCTACATTTTATAAGTAATAATTTAGAAATCCAGGTTATATGGGTTCATTTACTTTTTCTTGCAGCTGCATATAGTCAGTCCATGTTAGGCCTAAAAATGGAAGCTGTGGCCTTCATAGGTAAAAAGTCTTTCTTTGTGAATGTTTTCACATAGCAAATATTAAGCAGTGCCTATAATGCTGGGACAGAATGGCCTTATGCCTGTTTCTCAACTTTCAATGACCATTGGGCCAATTCCCCACCCCTTTGTTTGCTTAGGCCATGATCACACGGCATGGATTTGCAATAAGAAAATCCTCCGTTTTTTTTTTTTATAGAAAATTCACATAAGAAATCTGCATCTGAAACTGCATCCGCAGCATTTGGTCCGCGCAGGTACTTTCCTGAATGTGTGAATGGGGTATTAAATACTCCATTCACTTGCATTGCCAGTGATATGTTAGCAGATTCTGTTAGGATTTAGGTGCAAAATGGGCCCTGTCTCTCCAAGAGCCCCATAGTAGCCGAATAGGCTGCCTCACATATGCACTTGCTGCTAAGGTAGAATACAAGCCTTCATGGAGAGAGAATACGGAAGGCCTACGTTCCATAATACTGTATGTTATAGCTAATTTATTGGTAAGGTAATCAGCAGGAATTATAGGAGTAGGGAGATATTCTGCACTTTTCAGTCTAAGCCATTTTTATTTTCATTCATCTTGAATTTTTCTTTTGACTTTTATTTAATTTTTTGGGAATCAGGTTCAGTAAATGTAAAGTCTGTCATTCTCTTTTATATGTTTTATTTTGAAAATTCAGATATTATTTTTGTTTGTCTTAGAAGATTAAATTCTTTTTTGTACTGCTGCTTGCTGTTTCATGATCAAAAGCAAGAAATGACAGGCCAGAAATAGGCACTTTAGTATGAAAAGCTCTTCTAGTAATAAGGAAATGGAGTATATATGGTGGCCACTGAGATTCCCTTTTTCTTTCTAGCCTTCATGTCCTTCTATAAAATGTGCTTTTCAGAAACACTCTTTGTCTGTAGCGGCGGAGTAATTACTGCATGTGGAATTGTACACTCAGCTGGTGACTTCAGGAACTTGGCTCTATAAAATGTTCCTTTGCTTTCTGCGGGCACAGTGCCAGTCCTGTTTTCTCATTAATTAGCCAACAACCTCTGCTATATTTTATGTATCTATTTATGGCATTTACATTTCACACAATGGCAGTAAAACACCTATTCTGTATCTCTTGATTTTTGTTGCATTTTAAGCAAATGTGTTATTCAGCAGGAGAATGGCAAACAAAGACCTATGAAATACTGGACTATAGGGAAAAGTCAGAATAATAATTTGCTGCAGCAGCAAGCTACAATGTGTAAATACTGATGGCCAATTTTTCCAGATTTACTAAATATTCTTTAACCAGCCATAACGTATCTCTTCGCAATTATTTATGGTAGTCCAATGAATTATTTTACACCGCACAAAAACGTCACAGTATAATGTGAAAAGGTAGGAGAAAATATAAAGCTATATTTTCCCAGCAATTGATGCCTCTAACGGTATGTGCACACGGAGTGTTTTCAGGTGTATTTGGGGGCGTTTACGCCTCGAAAAATGCCTGAAAAAACGGATGCAGAATGCCTACAAACATCTGCCCATTGATTTCAATGAGAAATACGGCGTTCTGTTCCGACGGGGCGTTTATTTATACCTCATTTAAAAAAAACGTAAAAAGACGCCCGCGAAAAAGAAGTGCCTGTCACTTCTTGAGACATTTTTGGAGACGTTTTTCATTGACTCCATAGAAAAACAGGTCCAAAAATGGACGTAAATAACACCACGAAAAACGCGAGTGGCTTAAAAAACATCTGAAATTTAGGAGCTGTTTTCCCTTGAAAACAGCTCCGTATTTTCAGACGTTTTTGATTTTGTGTGTGCACATTCCTTTAGGCTTCCTTAGCCCCTTAATGATGCAGGCTAGTTTGGGCTTTAAGGTTCAGAGCCCCTTTTTCAAATCTGACATGTGTCACTTTATGTGGCAATAACTCTGGAATGCTTATAACTACCCAAGCGATTCTGAAATTGTTTTCTTGTGAGACATTGAACTTTATGTTAGTGGTAAAATTTGGACAATATAATCAGTGTTTAATTGTGAAAAACACCAAAATTTTGAGAAAATGTTGAAAAATTAGCGTTTTTCTGAATTTTAATGTATCTGCTTGTAAGACAGAGGGTTATACCACCCAAAATAGTTACTACTTCACATTTCCTATATGTCTACTTTATGTTTACATAATTTTTTTAACATTCTATTCTTTTTCTAGGACGTTACAAGGCATAAGCAGCAAGTGAATAGGAGCAGAGCTGTAGTTCTGCAGCACGGCCGCCATGCAATGTACGGAGCCAACTGCTCCTTACATTGCATACTGTTCAATGACATCCAGTGCCTGGAGGAAGCCGGAGCAGCTGATCGGTGCGGGGTCTGGGTGTTGGACCCCCACCGATCATATACTGATGACCTATCTGGTGAATAGTTCATCAGTTGTCTAGTATGGGAAAAACCCCTTTCAGTTGGGATCTATTCCTATTTTTGGTGAATAAAGGCAGCAGAAAAAAACAGATCTTTCTCATACAAGTCTGAATAGAGTTTTGAGCATGGTAAGGTGATATGTGGATACCCAGATGTTGTAGTACTGCAAGACCAAGCATGTCTCATGACTTTGGAAGGCCTATTGAAGTTAGACTCCAATAGGTCATCTGTCCCAGTAGTCATTCCTTATACGAATGACTGCAGCAGAATTATTACTATAGAGGTTTTGAAGAAAAGGTCAACCAGTCTCATGGAGCAACATGAGAATGTAAACGAAAAATTAAATGGACTCAAGGTTTCTTGTTGCATATTTTTAATGTTAATAAGCTGAGATTTCTTGATAAAAAGATGATAAATTTAAAGTGAACTTGCGCTTATAAATCTGGAAATTGCTTTGGAAGTGGGAGAGAAACAAATATAAGGGAAAAAGCCTTTGTGAATTCATATTTGCCGTTGCTTCCCCCAGTAGCCCATTACCAAATACATAATGTTAATATGACAGCCTGTATCAGATGATCCAGAGATAGAATACAGTCTACCATAAATGTTTTCTGCGTTTCCCTGTCTGTTAATTTGAGATTGATTCGACCTCCATGATTTTGTGTCTCTTTATGGATAACCTTCAGAAATTGCGTGGGGTTCTGTGTTGTTTTCTTGAAGCTCATAAGATGCAATGCAAGCAGATTTACTCTTTATTGTTTTTTTTAGTGATGCCCAGGGGGGTGTTATTTTCTAGGTAACTGTTGTGAGCTATGGTTGGTCTTTCTTCTTTTATCCATCATGTGAGAATTCTAAAAGTGTTCAAAGATGATCTGCAGATTTATCAGGTTTTTTCGCCTGACTGTAATGGCGAAACTTGTTGTCAGTCATCCCCTGTGTTGCAGTTCTTGGTGCATGTGGATGGAAAGCCCGTTATTCTTCCATTTTCCAAGTTTTTAGTGGCAGGTGTCATACATGCCAAGATCAAAATAAAGTAGATCCAAACACACTATTATTCAGCAGGCTGGCATTTGGGTCTTTAAAGTTCAAAATTTGTATGTTACAAAATGGAAAGAATGCAGTTTATTTTTTCTTTAATGTGTTAATAAGGTTTGGCTGACTCTTAAAACTACCCAATAGCTAAGTAGTCTTTTATGCGTGTGATATGCCCCTTATCCGTCTGTAACCCCACTTTTCTTGCCTTCAGAATGTAACTAAATTGTAGTTATGCTTATTTTTCAACAGTCATAAGTAATATTCATGTAAAATGTTTCTCTTTATGTTGCAGTTTCTATTCATGGGAACTGAGAATAAAACCACGGGAGGAAATTAATATTTATACTATTGTATAACTTCAGAAAATATGTAAATGTCTTTCATGAAAATGAATTAAGCTTTATAAAGATCCCTTCAACACAGCTTGCTTTTTGTGTAAATTACAAAAAATGTTGGCTGAATATATATTGAGTCTATCCTCTTGAAAAAACAGGGCCATGTAATGGACCAGAACATCCCTTATTGAAGGTAAATGCGAGGGAACAGAAACTATGAAATTTAGTGCTCATTAAAGGGGTTTCCCCATCTTGGACATTTATGGCATATCCACAGGATATGCCATAAATGTCAGATAGATGGAAGTTCTACCTGTTCTACCTTGCTCTTGCTCCTCCCCGGTCACTGTCTGATGAGGGGGTCAGAAGTTACAGAAACAGCTGAGCTCTCTGTTTCTGTCACTCCCGTAGAAGTTATTGGGAGTTATGGAAGCAGCGTAGCACAGCGAGTTAGGCTGTTTCCGAACTCCAGACCACCTTGTCAGTCAGAAGCCGGGGAGCAAGAGCAAGGTAGAACAGGGGTCAGAGGCCCCCGTTCTAGAGATAGATGTGGGTCCCACATCTGGGACCAACACCTATTGGGCATTTTATTAAATATCCTGTGGATATGCCATAAATGTCCAAGATGGGAAAACCCCTTTAAGTACAGTTATACATCAAACATCACTGTTTACACCTGATTGGAAGGAATAAGATACTTTTTGTTCTGACAGCTGAATTACCAGTTCTGTGACTGGCCCCTATTCTCATTTCTTCATCTCATATGCCTGTCAACTTCTTATTTATTCTTCAACCATGTCTCACTGTGATATCTTGACAGCTCTGTAAGCAGAAGATGCAGTCATAGTAATTTAGTGGTTTAAGTTTTATTACAGCCTCTTCTCCCAAGCTGCATTCCCCTTCATGTTATGTTTTTGCTTTTGGGGGGTAAATACCTAAAAGAAGAACTTATAGGTATTACCTATTTAATATCAAAAGGTGTTTGATTAATTTAAGTTGCTTATGGTCTTGACTACAGTAAGTATAATCCCTTACTTTTCTCCCTTGATCTGCAGCCTGCCACAAACCTCCACTAAATCACCCCCTTAAAGGACAAACATACCTATGTTACTAGATAATGTCTAGCAAACCTGTAGATATATTTCTGTTAAGTCCACACTGCTGTATAATCAGTGGAAAGATAAGCAATACTGATACATATAGGATACAACTCCATAGCACTCAAATAGACAATTTGGGATCCTAAAACACGTATCAAAGACAGACAATGTCACTTTCTCTCATTTTTCGATCCCCATACAGATCTTTCTCAAAAGTACCTGTCTGTAGTTTTTGGCCTGGGAAACTTTGGCGTGGAGTAACTGCGCTCTGTGTTGCTACATGATGTCATATACTCCTCAGGTTTCATACTACAGCATAGCTCCAGACCTACTACAGTCCATGCTTTCCATGAGCCCTCCTGTAATGTAAAATTATAACCCACAGTAACCTCTAGCACCCTTATCAGTGTCTTTTCCCCATGTTTGCCTGGAGCTTTAAAGCGTACCTAACTTTTCAGGTGACTCTTCGGATAAGCTGTAATATGTGTGTATATGAGGAATAACACTATTTCTGGCCATTATATGACTTGTATTCTGCATTATTTTTTTTAGCAGTATTCCCCACTGCATTCTCTATCTTTAATCCTCAGTTTTCTCTGAGCTAGAGGATGGAGCATAACTGCTATCATGCCTTCTATACACTGCACACATAGAAGAGGAGAATCCTGCTCTCTTATCTCTATCACATTGGGCAGCATCTCTCGCTCTCTCTTCTACTCTTTCCTCCTGCTTCCCCCTCCCCTCTCCATGGACTTCTATGGGCACCAGGAATGTGTCTCTATGTCTCTTTCACTCTGTTTCTCCCTCCTGCTCTTGCTGCTGCTCCCTCCCCATAGACTTATATGGGTAAGCAGTGAATAGACACCCCCCTCCACTTACTGGAGTCCTTGTCCTCTGCTCTGTAACTAGAGATGGATTTTTCTTGACAACACAAAATGGACAGCAGATTACAGGAATGAAGACACTGTAACAGCCACAGTCGCAGACCACAGACCCCTTTCATCCTGCCGACGTCTTCCTCCTCGGGGATGCTAGCACATGTGGCCATCCTGTCCTGCAGTGACCACTAGGGTGCGCGCGTGAGCTCATTCCTGACCTTAAAGGGCCAGCGTGCGTACATGTTAAGAATGAACTAATTACTCCCAAATCAACCTGGACTATAAAATGGGCCCAGCCCTTTCACTCCTTGCCTGAGCGTTGTTTGTATTCCTCTGTTAGTCTTGCAAATGGTTCCTTAGTTGTATCCTGTTACCTGTGTTCCCGTGCCCTGCTACCTGTATCCTGTATCCCATGCTGTATTTGTTCCTGTGCCCTCTCTAGTGTTGGAATCGTGTTGTGCCATCTGCTACTCCTGCTGTCTTACACCACGTCTGGTGTCATCTGCCACGCCTGGTATCTCCTGCCACGGTTTGCATCATCTGCCGTCAAAGTATCATCTGTGCTCAAGCCGCTGCTGCTGTCTGGACTATTACAGGTACCCTTGTGTTTGGACTTTGTATAGGCTTGGTACACTGTTGCTTGGCCAGTTGCTACCTCGCTATGGCGGTGCAGCCTAGTGGGTCCACATATCCAGAGATCGTGACAGTACGCTCAGGCCAAGGACCCTGCTGGTCAACCCAAGACCATGACGACATCACAAGTCATGCGGACGGATATGCTAGACCTCCGGTCACAACGGGACCAACTCCTCGAAGCAGTGAACATTATTGCATATCGGATGGATACGCAAGCTGCAGCCTTAACGGCACCTGCTCCTGTTCCTCCTACTATACCTCATCGCAGTACTGATCCCTGATTCTATCTGCCACTACCTCCCCGTTACGACGGAGACACAAGGACCTACAGGGGATTTCCGAACCAATGTCAGATCCACTTCACACTTTATGTCAGAACATTTTCTCCTGATGGCGCAAGGATAGCATTCATAATCTCTCTCCTTACATACAAGGCCCTGACATGGGCGAACCCCATCTGGTAACGTGGAGGAGCAGAGATCCGGACTTACAGTGTTTCCTGCAGACTTTCCGCACAGTATTTGAGGAACCTGTGCGAGTCTCTTTAGCAGCCGCATCCGTGCTGACCCATCGCCAAGGAGACACCTCCTTGTGTGAGTACTTCATTCGGTTCCATACCCTGGCGGCAGAGCTGATCTGGAAAAACGAAGCCTTAGTTGCTAGATTCTGGTAGGGTCTATTCTCCGACAGTAAAGACGAGCTTGCCGCTCGAGATCTGCCTTCTACCCTAGATGACATCATTCTTCTAGACACCCGGATTGATATGAGGATCCAGGAACAGTCTCAAGAGATTCGCCGGGTCAGGAGATTGCCTAGGCTGGCTCCTACATTCCAGCAACCCCTGCTGCACACAGCTGTTCCACCACAGGAGCCTACGCAAATAGACCTTCTCAAGTTGTCTGTCCAGAGGAAACAACGCAGAAGCACTTTGGGACTCTGTCGGTATTCCGGCCTCGGAGGCCATTTTGTGCGTTTGTTTCCCCAAATGCCAAAGAGACTCTAGCGCCTAGGATTGGTTGGTGAGACAACCTTAGGTAGAAAAGGACTAAATAATAAATTCTCTTCCAAATTGTCCATTCCCGTGACCATAGTGTCCATTTAGAAGATGCACCGAGTCTCTGCCTACCGGGACTCCAAGTCCGCGGGCAAACTTTATCCAACAGGACTTAGTGGATCAGCTCCAGTTGCCGACGGTTCCCTTGGAGACACCCCTGGCTGTTGCTTCGGTGAATGGACTACCTCTGCCCGATCCCATCGTGTCTGAGACCGAGCCACTAAATCTCCAAGTGGGAGCCCTTCATACCGAGCAGATTACTTACCTCATCTTGCCTAAAGCCGTCAATCTGGTGTTGCTGGGTCTGCCTTGGCTCCGGCTTCATGCCCTGGTCCTGGACTGGAGTTCCGGAGAATTTCTGCAATGGGGTTCCAAATATCTCCACCACTGCTTGTTACAGATTCATCCTGTTCTGCCTCCTATGTCTCAGTCGTTGACAGGATTACCCACTCATTTTGCACAGTTTGCGGACATCTTTTGCAAGAAGGAGGCTGAGATGCTTTCCCCACACCGGGTGTACAACTGCCCAATTGAACTGGTTCCTAATGCTTCAATGCCCCGTGCACGGGTATACCCCCTCTCCTTGCCAGAGACTCAGTCCATGTCGGCCTATATCAAGGAGAATATGTAGAGGGGTTTTATACGAAAATCCTCCTCGGCCGGTGCCGGGTTCTTCTTTGTAAAGAAAAAATATGGATCGCTTCGACCCTGCATTGGCTACCATTGTCTCAACCAGATCACGGTCAAAAACAAATACCCTTTGCCACTGATCTCGGAACTATTTGATCACATACGAGGAGCAAAGATCTTCCCTACTCTAGACATGCGTGGGGCCTGCAACTTAATCCGAATCTGTCAAGGTGACAAGTGGAAGACGGCATTTAACACTTGAGACAGGCACTGTTAATACCTGGTGATGCCATTCGGGCCTGTGTAACGCTCCCGCGGTCTTCCAAGAATTTGTGAATGATATCGTCCGAGATCTCCTCTAGGTCTGTGTAGTGGTCTATCTCAATGAAATTTTGATCTTCTATCCCAGATCCAAAGACACATCGGAGGCATCAAGTCCTGCTGTGATTAAGGGAGAATCGTCTGTATGCCAAGCTGGAGAAGTGCATGTTTAAAAAAAATTCTCTGCCCTTCCTGGGCTAATGCATCTCGGATCAGGGTCTCAAGATGGATCCTGAGAAAGTAAAGTACGTCCTGGAGTGGCCACGTCCTCAGGGCCTGCGGTCCATACAGTGGTTTTTTTGTGATTCGCTAACTTCTACCGGCAATTTATCCCAAACTTCTATTCTATCTATCTATCTATCTATCTATCTACCTCCATTGATTTTAATTAGTTTAATGCTGGTTCCTACAATCCCCAGGTATATGCAGGCTTAGTCTCAGTTCTGGTGGTAAGAGCAGCGTAGGGACCCACCTCATAGAGGTTGCCTTGTCGTGGCAGGTGGGCTCACACAATTTGATCAAAATGTGCGTTAAGAATCTCACTATTGTAAGTAGATTCAGCAGCAATGCATATTTATTTATTTATAGTGTTTAGGTGGCATTAGTGTTCGAAGAATGCTGTCACCATTTTTGGATAATCTATCTATCTATCTATCTATCTATCTATCTATCTATCTATCTATCTATCTATCTATCTATCTATCTATCTATCTATCTATCTATCTATCTATCTATCTATCTATCTATCTATCTATCTATCTATCTATCTATCTATCTATCGTCTGTCTATCTCATAACTAATTTCTCCTTTCTTACTTGTCAATGGTATAATATGATATGATACCACTTCAGAACTGTGTGTTTGATTTCTCCAGAAATTGTAAATTGCAGCGTAAAATAATATTTTATTTCATTAATACAAAAAAAAGCAAAATAAGTTAGATTTATAAACTTTGATACAGTACTCACAGTTAAAGAATACATGGCATGTACAATATATGGTATATACTTTATACAATGTCGTAAATGTAAATAAAACATGAAAACATTTTACACTGAGCTCTAGGGAAGCGGATGGGAGACACCATGTGGTCATATGTAAAAATACAAGCAAATATAACTGAAAACTCTGCATCACAGTAAACTTCTCTACATGCACAACACACCAAATAAATAGATAACTCTGTAAAATAAATCAATATTATACAAGGATTTGTGGAAATTAACTATACCAAAGTTACTTGGAAAATGACAAATTAACATTCTTCACTCCTACTTGTTCTTAAAAAGCTATCAGCCAAACTGTGTATTTGCGTAGAAATCATCAGACTGATATTTTTTAACTATGCTATACAAATTGAAGATGCAGAAACATGTATAATGTCATAATAAGAAGTTTCCTTCAAGGATCCTGTCCACTATTCCTGAAAGCCGCGTTCACTTGTGGCACATGAACAGCCAAACCTCTCAAAACAAGTTTGATTCAACTTGTAACAAAGTTTAAAGGGGTTCTCCAAGAATCAACAATCATCACCTACCCTCTGGATAGGTAATAATTGTATAATCACTGGGGCAATCACGAGAACGGGGGTCCTAATCCCAGTGGCGTAACTACCGCTGTAGCAGCTATAGTGGCTGCTATGGGGCCCGTGGCATGCTACAGTGGTAGCGACGCCACATTCAATAGTATCTGCATCCTTAGGACGCAGATATTATTGAATACTATGGCAGAGCAGGGAGATATCTCCGGGACACCCAGAGGGATAAACCAAGGTCTCTCAGTTCAAGGATTCTATTCCTCTCAGTTTGTGACAAGTGGCGATGACTGTTTTAACAACAGATTGCCATTGGCAAAAATCACCCATTTTTTTCAAAACTAACTCATAAACTAGAATTTGAAAGTACTGGGATTTAATTTTAAACTTAAATATACCACATATAATTTAAAATTACAATGCGTTCTGGCAGATGGAGTTTAGGCACTGTCACAACTGTGTCTAAGTGTGGCTAAATTTGTTGGACTGAAAGCGTCCAGACCAATACGGGTAGTTTGCTATAAATGTCAGCGGCTGCAGTACATTGTATTAGTCTATTATAGCTGCCAGATAGAATAGCATTGAGCTAAAATTTAGAGAAGCCCCAATGATAACTGGCACGTCGACAAATAGGAGGCATCACACAATCATCCCAAACCACTTGATCAGACACTGCTACTTCCTCAATTTGCATAACTTTACGGCTTGGCTGCAGATCATACAGTGACTACATTACTGATTAGAGCCAAAATAAACATTTACATTAAGTGACTCACTGGTGACGATCTCAGATTCTAGATGTTCTTTTTCTCTTTTTCTTCTCCATCCAGTCCAGACCTTTATGATGACTCCCGGCCACAGCCCATTTCTTCAGTTTGCCGCTCAGATGTCTTTAGCTTCTCACTTTTAAAACATTTCTGCACCTATAAATGAAGATGAAATTCTCAATGCCCCTAAATATAATAGCACCATACACTGCACCTCTAATTATAATAGCGCCATACACAGCACCTCTAATTATAATAGCATCATATACTGTGTCCCTGATTATAATAGTACCATATACTGTGTCCCTAATTATAATAGCACCATACACTGTGTCCCTGATTATAAAAGTACCATATACTGTGTCCCTGATTATAATAGCACCATACACTGTGTCCCTGATTATACTAGTAACATACACTGTGTACCTGATTATAATAGCACCATACACTGTGTCCCTGATTATAATAGTACTATACACTGTATCACACACACTATGCCTCCTGTAGATAGTGCCCCCATAGCCCCCTGGAGATAGTGACCCCCCCATAGAGCCACTGTAGATAGTGCCCTACATAGAAGCCCCTGTAGATAGTGCCATACATAGAAGCCCTTGTAGATACTGCCCTACATAGAAGTCCCTGTAGATAGTGCTCCACATACAGCCCCCTGTAGATAGTGCCCACATATGGACTCCAGCGCTGCAAGGCAATAGTGTAGTGCTAACCACTGAGTCACCGTGCTGCCCTACATATAGCTCCCCATATAGATAGAGCTCCACATATAGCCCAATTCTGTAGATAATGCCTCACATATAGCTCCCCCTGTATATAGTGTCCCCAAATAGCCAACCCCTGTAGAAAATGCGCTACATATTGCCCCCCTGTTGATAGTGCCCTACAGGTAACCCACCCCTGTATATAGTGTGCCACATATAGCCCACCCCTGTAGATAGTGCCCTACAAATAGCTCCCCTATAAATAGTGCTCAACATATAGCCCACCCCTGTAGATAGTGCCCCACCTATAGCTCCCCCTGTATATAGTGTCCCACATATAGCCCACCCCTGTAGATAGTGCCCTACATATAGCTCCCCCTGTAGATAGTGATCCACATCCCCACAGATAGAGCCCCTCTCTATATAGTGGTCGTGCCCAACCATTCAGCGTATATGCATGTAATTGTATCTGCGTCCTATCTACGCAGGTACAATTAGTGCAGGAGGGGTGGAGGCGGCTGGTTTCAGTGGCGCCACTGCCCCCTCAGTGAGGCAGCAGGCCGCCACCTGAGGCAAGAAGCACATCCCGCCTCATGGACGGTGCGGCCTTGCATATGACCCCCTTTATCACACCCCAAAATGGGCACAGACCCTTGACCCATGAACATATACAGACCCCCAAAAGTTATACCGGCCCAAAACAGAACCCCATAATACCGACTCCCTAAACTAATACAGACCCAAGACAAGACTCCTTAAAACAATATAGACCCCATTATTAATACAAAATTGAGAACAGACTTTCTAAACAAATACACACTCCAACTTAGACCCCCTAAATACAGACATTAGAGGGCCTCGGTATATATTTGTTTAGAGTGTCTGGTCTTGGGTTGGTATTTATTTTGGGGCCTGATCTCTGTATTTGTTTAGGGAGTCTGGTCCAGGGTCTTTATTTAAAGTGTCTGGTCTAGGGTCTATATTAGTTTAGTGGCTCTGGGGTCTACATTTAAGGGGACTGGTCTGAAGTGCGTAGACCACCTAAATACAGACCCTGGACCAGACACTACACAAATATTGACACCAGACACCAAAATAAATACAGACCCCAGACCGGACCTCAAACCAATGCAGACACCAGACCTCCTAAATACAGACCCTAGACCTGCCAAAATAATACAAGACCCCTTAAAGTAATATGACTCTAGAATACAGAACCAAGACTAGACCCCCTAAACACAGACACCAAAATATAGACCCTAGATCAGACCCTCTACATATACAGACCTCAGACCAGATCTTCCAAACAAATACAGCCCCCTAAATACAGACCTTACTCGCCATAAATAATTACAGACCCCCATACCAGACTCTTCACTCTCTAATATTCACCTCCCCACGTTCCTGCAGTCCTCTTCGTTCCGTACGCCACTGCAGACAATATCCTGATGGCAACCCCAGTGTCAGGACATTGTCCATAATTGCTCATATTGAGTGAGCGCATATTTTTGAACGGTTTAGTACTGCCTGTCACTACAGGAGTCAGAATTCGCCTGCTGGACTGTGACTTCCTGGTAACTTGGTTAGCTTGTTGAGTCCTCTGGGACTTGTGGTTCCACTGAATCCTAGCCCATTATTGCTTTACTGCTGGTCTTCTGTTACTCATACTGTAAACCAAATTCTATTAGCATAACACTACACACCTGGTAGTGTGTAGATTCCTTTGTCTTGTGTGTCTGAACAGGCACATATACCGCTGTGTAGTCCATATATGACATTCTATAGTTAGGCTGTTTCTTGAGAAATATCATCCGATGTAACACAAGGACTCCACGCTGTTCCTAAAATTGTCTGTGTGGAATACCTTTGAAGTGTTGATTTTTTGTTGCATGAATTTCTCAGAAACTCTCCATTTTAAATTGTTATATATTTAAAGTCTTCACTAAATTCTTCTACCAATTTTTAAAAAAATCCTCTGATGAGTCCCGTGAGGGATGAAATCCGTTGGGATAATGCATAGATTTATGTAGGTTTTGTGTAGTATAGGGTGATGGCACCCAGGGGCCACTTTCCTGTTTAGGGTCAGATACACAGGTCTAAATTTCTGCCCTGTTGTTCTCTCAGTCTTAGGCTGGGTTCACACAGAGTTTTTTACAGGCTGAAAAAAGATTTTGAAAATGCCTGCCCGCCGTTTGCCACGTATGTCGTGGCGATTTTTGTGGTCATTTTCGCCCGCAGCTGTTGATCGCCACGGGCAAAAACGCAGCGAAAAAACGCTTTCTGTACCTCCCGTTGATGTCAATGGGAGATTAGAGACGTAAACGCCCGAACATAGGGCATGTCGCTTCTTTTTTGTATGAGTTTTCACCATCAATACGCTTTGAGCACAGACAGCCAACAGTTGATTCTGGTAAGATCCACCCATTTTTCAGTAAACATTAACTCATGGTGTGCTTATTTTGGTAGATTTCATATGCATCTGATCTGCTTGCTGTGCATACTACTGTTTTACTGCTGGTGGAATTTTTAGGGGCTCTTCCAGTTATCGTGCAATGGAGGACTCTACATACCGTTTATTTTTCTTGTTTGTTCTGTGAGTTTATATACCTGATTTTAGCTGTAATTATTAAAGGTTATATTTTATAGTACATAAACTTTTTTTGACAGTGGCTCATGGGAGTTAAGAGGACTGCAGAAACGAAGAAAGGGGAGTATATTGTAAAGAGGAGGCTGAGCACCTCTTAGATTCCAGAAAAGTTGGCATTCATGAATATTCTGAGAGCTTCACTTGTTTGAAGTCAATATAATGCAAAATTACATGAAGTCTCCCTTGAGTGTAAAGTGCTGGGTCATATACATTTTATAATTCAGTTTTTATTTGTATTCTGTATGTCAATAGTATGAAAATTGCCCTTAAACCATTGG
This sequence comes from Rhinoderma darwinii, assembly GCF_050947455.1. Lineage (NCBI taxonomy): Eukaryota > Metazoa > Chordata > Amphibia > Anura > Rhinodermatidae > Rhinoderma > Rhinoderma darwinii. The sequence goes on along the minus strand of NC_134690.1, from coordinate 365,893,575 downwards.
CAGTGAAAGGGTTAAAGTCCAATCTGTGCATCCCAAAAACAAAAACCCCAAAAAACATACATAAATATAAGTTTTATTCGGTCATTTTAAAAAACAGGATGATTAAAATGATAATCCCGGGAACACACTTACGCATTTTAAACCTCTAGGGTTCTTAATCATAGCTTAGTTACCCAGTTGTGAGTTACCATTTTTATACCCCATATTCGAAGTCAAATGATTTCCTGTGGGTTGGGCTAAAAATTAACCATTTCAGTACCATACTGTGTTTGGTAACAACATTGATATTGCCTTTAATTCAAAATAGATTCAAAAGACTTTACTATTAAGAGCTTACTATTGATAATTACGAGATTTTATTAAAATATATGGTTTTCATGTTTATATTAACATTGTTATTATATATTAATAAAATCTCCTAATTTTCAATATGAAACATTAGAATTACACATACTAGATTATATTCGATAATGGTAGTAAGTATGTATAAAAAAAGCATTACTTTTGAACTCTCTCTTCGGATTGTTGCATCACAGCCTGTGCCGACTTCTTTTTCTATGTGGCATTGTAATTCAAACAAACCTGAGCTAGTCTAGAACCAATTGAGAAATTTGGCCACAAAATGCTTTCAAACTATTATCATAAAAAAACAGAACTTGGCCTAATTTGGCACACTTATTATCAATAGTAAGCTCTTAACAGTACAGTCTTTTGAATCTATTTTGAATTAAAATTAAAGGCAAGATCGATGTTGTTACCAAACACAGTATGGTACTGAAATGATTATTTTTTAGCCCAACCCACAGGAAATCATTTGACTTAGAATATGGGGTATAAAAATGTGAACTCACAACTGGGTAACTAAGCTATGATTAAGAAACCTAGAGGTTTGAAATGCGTAAGCGTGGTCCCGGGATTATCATTTTAATTGTCCTGTTTTTTTAAATGACCAAATAAAACGTATATTTTTTTAAAAGAGTGCTGGATATACTTCTTTTCTCTTTTCATTGTCCTATATACCTGCTGTCGACTCAGGATTTCTCTTGCGATATCTTCGAGTACCATCATCATTCACAACGTGGTCTAGATAAACATGGATTAACGCAGTGGAAACGCGGTTAGCGAACCCTTGTATATATTTTTTCTATTTTTCTCATATATATATATATATATATATATATATATATATATATATATATATATATATATATATAAATATAAAATATAAATATATATATTTTTATATATTTGGCTAAAGTATAAAATACAAATAAAGTATACATTCAAAATGTTTCAATACAAGGTGAGAAATTTTGCTGCGAATGTTAATACATTTAAAGGCCTTGGTCCTCAAAGGGTTAAAGGTTGCAGGTTCACCAAAGGAACATACACTCCACCCCATAAAAATAAAGGTGGTCATATAGTAGCGTGATAGTGGGTAAACACGTTGCCATATCTTAACTGGGTCAGAACCCAGTGTAAATGAAGCCCTGAGCTACAAAGCTAAGCCAAATATAATCAGCCCACAGTTTACTGTATGATCATAGTTCAATTTGGGTAGTATATTATAGTAGGTTTCTCTTTAAGGCCAACATCTATTATTATATAGCACAGTTCAGTCAATGTTTTATGTCTACATGTAAATTATTACAACTTCTTGAACAGATTACATGGGAATTGACTTGTGAAACTGTCGCTGGCTGAAAAGTTATATTTGCTGAGTTACAAGATAAAATCAAGGAAGAAGCATGGGCCTAACATGTATGTATAATATGTGAAACTTGTTTCCGGCATGTCTATTTCTGTTTATTAGGACCCAAGGGCCATGTTAAGATCCCGGACATGTCATCTAACTACGGTAAAGCTCAAGAAAAAGGAAAGATCATAAATATATATGAAGGACAAGTTATTCATTTATTCCGAAAGAAGAAAGACACTCTAAAGCCTGATAAGTATCTTACCCATCCTGTTGAGGATTACATACGGTTCTTATGCTTTAGCATCAGCTACAACTTGTCAGGGAAAGTCGGTTTATCTAAACAATCCCTTACATTTCTTTTTTGGAAAGGAAATAAGAAGCATTAGTCAGGTCTGATGCTTAGAAGAGGTTGTCTCATATAGCTAGTATTTGCCACCAATGTCCAATTGGCGGGGGTCCAAACACTGTGCTAGATCAAAGTGGCAGCAGCACTAGGAAAACAATATGCCACTTAGTCTCCTGTCAGCTCCGGTCGGGTCTTTGTTTAGGTGCAGCAGCATGTATAGTTATTGGCCCACATGTATCATGCCGTTTATGCCAGGTTTTATGATAAAAAAAATTCACAAATCACGACAAGCCACAAATTTGCTGTCAAATATTTTATTTTTCTCCTCGCCTCAAATCTCAAAAGTGTGTGTGGTATCCAAGGAGATGTAGTTTTAGTCAAATTTATTAAGTATAATGCCTGAAAATGATGTAAATTTTGTCACTGTACTCGGTTGTTTCCGTCAGCCCCATAGACATTGAATTTAGCGACAAGGCTGGTGCGTGGCCACTGCCCCATTTAAAGTCCTCCTCACTACGGTTGTGCACTGAGGAGGAAGTGGGGGCTCAGGACCTCTGTTCTTGTGATCGGTGGGAGTCGCAGCAGTGAGACTCCCAGTGATCAGACATTTATCACCTATCCTGTGGATGGGTGATAAATGTTCTTCGTGGTACAAGCCCTTTAAAACCTTGTGAGAATGATGGGCTGTTGACCAAGTCTCTTGTAATGAGAGGTCAAACCCTCTCTTACTGCGGAGGGAATGCTGAGGGTATCTGAGGGAGACAACTTGTCCTGGTGTCTCCTCTTCCCATGTAGAGCATTGGTTAGTGGAGCAGGAGCATCAGAATCACGCAAGTTGTCTGGATACCGACTGCGATGCTGCTTCTTCTTGATGGAGGATTGCCTGGGACTAGGGGGAGGTGACTAGTCAAAACTCCAATAGGAAGGCAAGGAGGTCCAGCATAAGAGGCCAGACATGTGGAGCGTGCTGTAGCACATTTTAGTGTAGAGATAGTGCCACTGCCTGAAACTGAAAGAAGAGTGCCAGTGGTATTCTAAGACGCGCTTCTACAGGCTGGTGGTGCGACTGCAGGCAAGTTGCCGTTTGTTTGGCTCCCAAATGCAGTATTCTGTGCAGTAGTGAGTGCTGTCTTTGTTACCCACAGTGGAATAAACTTGTATTCAGTTATCCTATCACATGTGGTCCTGGGCTCATGTGGGTGGTAGAACACCAGACCCACTTGGTAGGCCGCTCCCAGAAATTGTGAGGTGTAAGGCCCTGTTCACACCATGTTTTTGAATCCTTTTGAAAGATACTGTTTTCTTTTTCAAGATTAGAAAAAAAGGTATCCTTAAAACCAGATAGGCATCCTGTTGCATCCTGTTGTCATTGACTTTTATAGTACAAAAAGCCTGCATCATTTTGAGCCTTGCATTTGATTTAATAGTAAATTTGTCCAATAAAAGGAAACTGTACCTTTCAACAGGATGCAAAAACGTGTTGTGAACCCAGCCTTACTACAGCCAAAGGTCTCAATATAATGATTTAAAGGTCCTTTTACACCGACCAATAATCGGCCGGTGAAGCAAGCGCCGATCAGCGAGACATCGTTGATCGGCGCTCGTTGCTCCTGTCACGGGAGCTATAGATGGGGACAAGTGGTCTTTACTCCGATCGCTCGTCCCTATATGTTGTTATCATGTCGGCAGTGTGTCTCCCTGTTTACGCAGGGAGATGTGCTGCCGACAATGATAATATTTTACTTTTTTAAAACGATACGACCAGCAGATGATCGAGCGTTTGCTCGTTCATCTGCTGATCGCTGCCCTGTTTACATGAACGCTTGTCTGCCCGATAATCGCCTAGTGTAACCACTGGTCTACACTCTTAGGGCACATTTAGACGTGGCGGAATTGCTGTTGAATTCCGCTGCGGACAGTCCGCAATGGAATTCTGCAGCAGCCGTTTTTTACATTTGTTCCTATACATCTTTAGGAAACTTAGTTCAGACGTTGCGGAATATAACTGTGCGGAATTTAGGCTGCGGTGCAGAATTATTCCTCCGCAGCATGCACATAATGTTGCGGAGAAGCAGCGGAATTTCACTGCGGTTTTCAGCATTTGCATTGCAAAGGCTGAAATCTGCAGCAAGTCTGCTGTGATATCCACAACGGCAAAATTTTCAGCGGAAAAATTCTGCCACGTGTGAACATGGCCTTACTGTATGTGTCTTCTATGCAAAAATAGAGAGAGGTGTCTCAATAACATGACAGTATTTTGCTCAGTTATCTGCATCAGAATTTATAAAACCAGGAGTGGGTCCCAAACACGCAGAAGAGGTGCAAATCCTTCCATTATGTTTTTTCTCTGTGTAATTTCCACTATTGGTTTTGGCATAAGAATACTGATGCAAAATACAGACCAAAATACTGCCGTGTGAAACTGACCTTGGGCATCATGCACAAGGTAGAGTTAGGGTATGTTCACACGGCCTATTTACGGACGTAATTCGGGCGTTTTTGCCCCGAATTACGTCTGAAAATAGCGCCTCAATAGCGCTGACAAACATTTGCCCATTGAAAGCAATGGGCATACGTTTGTCTGTTCACACGAGGCGTATATTTACGCGCCGCTGTCAAATGACGGCGCGTAAATAGACGCCCGCGTCAAAGAAGTGACCTGTCACTTCTTTGGCCGTAATTGGAGCCGTTATTCATTGACTCCAATGAATAGCAGCGCTAATTACGGCCGTAATTGACGCGGCGTTCAAGCGCCTGCACATGCCGGTACGGCTGAAATTACGGGGATGTTTTCAGGCTGAAACATCCCCGTAATTTCAGCCGTAACGGACGCCCTCGTGTGAACATACCCTTACAGGGGGAAACATTGTGTAGAAAAAGGAAACATATCGTTGGGGGGTTACACTATAATAATTATACGAATAGAAGACAAAAATAAAAAAATCTAAGAAGTGCAATCAGGTAAGAGATTTACACCCCTCTAACCCTCAGTTAAAATAATAGGAACAAAAAGTAAAAAGGTATAATTTTCTAGTATTTTCTCCCACTAATAGTTCTAAAAATAAGTAAAGCACTGTCTGTCATTAAAAATGACATGATAATAGGGCAAATAAAAAAAGTTCCATTCTTTAAACCAGCACAAAATACCCCAGTCATTATTATTTAAAAAAATAAAATAAAAGTAACATAAAAAGATGTATTGCAGGCGAGTCTAAACATGCAAAGTAAAGCCTTTATTTCTATCAGTTTCATCTTTAATAAAACACTTCCACCTCTGTCTACCCATTGCCGGCATTAGTCTACTGCATTTCTCTAGTATGTCCTGCGCCAACCTGCTGAGTAAAAGAGAAGGGTAGATCCGTGTTAGGACTTGGTACATGTTCATGGGAAAGTTAGTTTACACGTGGTCTCAATCATTCCAGTGGATAACCTTCACATTACCCTTTCACAGGTCATCTGATAAACTTCAGCTTTAAGGCTTCCCATATAAATACAACGCCTTGAAGTGCCCCAGGCTGATAGAACCGAGCATAAGAAGGTGATTATATCTGTATAGAGTTCGTAACATTCTTCAGAAATGCTTTGTATGGTAATAACCCCAGTAAAAGATCACAGCCATTTATAATAATCATAAACAGCAAAGTGTTAATATTGTATATATATATATATATATATATATATATATATATATATATATATACACATATATATATATATACACATAATTCTGGTCTCCTGCGTCCCTGTCCATATTCTTTATTGCACTCTTTACAGGCCGATAAATTCTAGACCCACCTCACAATTCCTTTGGCAACGCATTACGATATTCCTTATGCACTTCCAGGATTAAGAGCAGTATTTCTACTTTAATGAGCAAGAAATCCAGATTTATATTCTCCATAAACTCTGCATCCTCCTTGCTGCTGTAATTTGAAGGTAAGGTAAGCATGTAAATAATTTAATGGCGAGAATTTATCAACTTTTCTACAACAGTTTATCACTCTGTTGGGCATAGAAAGGTAGATATCCTTGCCGGTCCCCGTACCTTGACCCCCCTCGATCAGACTACCCCCTTAGGACGATGAAATAAAAAAATTAAAAAATTGTTCCTCTTCTCCCCTCCCTCAGGCTCCATCAGCATGCTGCGGCTCATACAATATACAGACGCTGTGTCACATGCAGAACATTATATGTCACGGAGCACTCATGACATTGAGTGCTGTGTTGCATATAAGGCTTTGGCGCTGTTCGGCATCAGGACCTAGCATGAGCCGCACAGCATGCTGAGGAAGCCTGTGATGATACAGAGGGGAGAAGAGGAGCCGTGAGGTGAGTATATTAATATTTAATTTTACAGTATGTTTGATGGGAAGGGGGAGAATAAATAACGCACGGCAACGGTCGTTGTGCCACAATTGTGGCACGTGGTTGGCCGAGAGATGCGACACATTTATTAAGAGGTGCCCATCTCGTAATAAATGTGTTGCATCTTATTTTAACTTTCTTTCTATTAAGACTGATGTATAAAATGCCAGTCTTAATAAATTCCCCCCAATAAAATTAAGTAGCAATAGAAACATAAAATCATAGTTGGGAGAATTTATAAAGTCCTCTATGCCAGTTTTCTAGCATAAAAAAGTTGCATTTTGCATAAAATTTTGCAACATTTGTATTTTTGCGCCGATTCTGCAACTTTTTATCAAATGGGTGGGGCCTAGCAGGAGGGAGGGGCCAAAGCAGCTAGATAAATTTACTATAAATTACTTCAGAAAGCAAGAGTAATTATAGTGCAAATCTGATTTTCTGGCGCAAGGGCAGTCAGTGATGTACTGTAGCTTAACCAAGTGGTTACCACGCAAAGTGGAGATGTAGACAGTTAGCGATTAGCGTGAATACATTAATAGAAAAGAGAAATTTTGAGGCAGATTTTGACCTGCCTGCACACCGTTGGCCACGTTTTTCTGCCACGACCATTGAGCGTCGTGGGCAAAAACGCAGTGAAAAACGCTTTCGCTGCCTCCCATTGATGTCAAATTGAGATCAGAAACGCCTTAAGAAAGGACATGTCGTGTATTCTTCTCGCGGGAAAAAAACACCTTTGCCTCCTATTGAAAGCAATGGGGGGGCGTTTTCAGCCATGTTTTGCCGCTGTTTCCGTGGCAGAAAATTCAGTGTGAACAGGGCCTTAGACAGGGCACTGCCTTCCCGTATTATTAATATCATGCCATTTTCACTTGCACGTGTGCATTAAAGACTACGTACTGCTGTGGTAGTAATTGTTCTTTCAATGTGGCCTTTATACAGTTAAATCCTGTTCGGATCCTCTGTATATTTTATATCCCCGAAATTGTGTTAGTTTTAATATATGATTTGTTGGAGTTTCTATTTAGTTACTATTTTTTCAATTTTGGAGGTTTTTAACAATACATAGGAATCACCTCACCAACGACTTGTCCTGTGAGACGTATGTTTATTATTTCGTTGGCTATATCTGTATACTGTATATAAATGATGCTGTACATTATATTTAAGTAATCATCCTATCGCTTGTATTTAGAGAGTAGAACTAATCCGGTACAGTTCACAGATGGGTGGAAAATGTAGACGTTTTTGCAGCGCTTGTTTTGTATATCTGGTGATACTACCAGATTTTTTTTTTTAAATAAAGCGTGTGCTCTCTCAATATCTTAGTCTTGTTTTGAGTTGAAGTTAAATGCTGCTTGTAAGAAGAGCTTTTCTGCCTATCTCCCTATGCAGGGGCGTAGCTAGAGGCTCATGGGCCCCGATGCAAAAATTCTTACTGGGCCCCCCCCCCCCCGCAAACTTCTCATGGCCGACGGTCCGCTTTCAGCTGCATCGCTGGGTCTCCTAAGTGACCCAACAATGCAGCACTAGCAGCCGGGGGCGTCACTAAGGCTGGGTTCACACACACTATTTACGGACGTAATTCGGGCGTTTTAGCATTGAATTACGTCCGAAAATGCGGCTCAAAAGCGTCGGCAAACATCTGCCCATTCATTTGAATGGGTCTTACGATGTTCTGTGCCGACGGTCATTTTTTTTTACGCGCCGCTGTCAAAAGGCGGCGCGTAAAAAAGTGCCTGTCACTTCTTCAGACGTAAATGGAGCCGTTTTCCAAGGACTCCATGGAAAACCAGCTTCAATTACTTCCGTAATGGATGCAGCGAAAGACGCCTGCACATGCCATTACGGCTGAAATTACGGTCCTGTTTTCTCCTGAAAACAGCACCGTAATTTCAGCCGTAACAGACGCTGCCGTGTGAACATACCCTCAGGGCTTAAAATGTCAGGGAAATAGCCCCAATACATATGTGTCCGCCCAAAAAAAAGTGTGTATATGAGACAGCATAGCATATCTATAGCACTACGACCCTATAAACTATGGATAGGATTAGATACAGTGGATGAGCAGACAGTATCACACATGATAGGATTAGATACAGTGGCCCAGCAGACAGTATCACACATGATAGGATTAGATACAGTGGCTGAGCAGACAGTATCACACATGATAGGATTAGATACAGTGGCTCAGCAGACAGTACCACACATGATAGGATTAGATACAGTGGCTCAGCAGACAGTACCACACATGATAGGATTAGATACAGTGGCTCAGCAGACAGTACCACACATGATAGGATTAGATACAGTGGCTCAGCAGACAGTTCCACACATGATAGGATTAGATACAGTGGCTCAGCAGACAGTTCCACACATGATAGGATTAGATACAGTGGCTCAGCAGACAGTATCACACATGATAGGATTAGATACAGGGCCCAGCTCGCTGACATTGTGTCTCCAGCGCTGGACCCAGGATAGGTAAGCATAATAATTTTGCTTCTTTATGTTACTGATTATTTTTGTGTGTTTGTGTTTTTTTACAGGTTCGGTGGTTGGACTTCGGATTCGAGGACTTCAATGACGGCGTTTTTTTTATTCTCAATAAAATGGTTAATGAGGGTTGTGTTTTTTTATTTCAATAAAATATTTTTTCTATGTGCTTGTATCTTTTTAAACTTTATTATCACCGCCTTAGTAATGGCCGCTGGCTGATTGACAACCTCCATTACTAAGGCGAGGCTTAATGTTAGCAGGTGCAAAGGCCAACACTAACCCCCATTATTACCCCGGTACCCACCGCCACCAGGGGTACTGGGAAGAGCCGGGTACAAACCAGTACCCGACTGTGATGGATGGTCAAATTGCTTATGTTCTCTGTATTAAATTACACTATGAATTATCAAGCAGGATGCCGGATTATGAAGATATGTATTCTCCATTCAGTTATGATCTCTTTCTGTTACTGCTTGAATCACAAGGGAATAAGTTATTACTTTGTGTTCTTCTTCATGGCCTTCAATACTGGTAGATAGGAGTCTGGCAAAACGCCTAGACCTAAAATAATCATTATATTTCCAATTAATTCTTTATCTCAGTATTTCATACACATATGTGAAATCATCGCATGGCCTTGTGGAGACCTCCTACATTTCTATTGTTTGTAGGCCAGGATTTGCAGATGTTAGAAAGATCACGTGACCTCAGTGGGAAGGTCCCTATGACGTATTTTCAGTCTACGTGTAAAATGTTATGATTGGTTGTTCCATGAGAGGTAACACCCTGGTCAGAGGGGACGCCCTGAGGGTATATTAACCTATGTATCTTGATAATAAATGAGAATATTGATTGAGACGACAGATTGCTATTGTCTTTATTGATCTCCCGGTGCACTGCTGATACTTCAATTACCATATTTGAATACCACCTGACAAAGCAGAGGGAGCCCATTAGAGCACCCATCCCAAAAGGTGCTACCTGGAAGGGGTTTCTTCGACAGTTATGGTGCCGAAACCCGGGACCTCCTAATGAGAATTTTGTGCAAAGTCCACTAATCTGGAAGGACCTGGGGAGTCACTGAAACCAAAACCGCGCGGTAAGTAACAGACTTTATGTTACACCATTTGTTTCAGCCACTCTGTTAAGTCCCTGGAAACGTACTTTGTATATGTAAGTCTCTACAAAGGGGTCCCGTAATAATCAGGTCCTTTGTCAGGATGGTAGTGTGGTTAAATGGATTTACATGGGGGTGTATGTGACAAGTGTGATGAATGTGTGTGTAGTGTGATGTTGAATACATCTGTGAGAAGACATACATATCAAATTGTTGAAACTGTATGGCTCCCAGCCCAGAAGTGATATCCACTTCATAGAAGACGATATACACTCAGTGCAAGGAGGAGCAATTGTGTCTATATTGAATTTGCACTCAATACCATTACCCAGTGCAATAGGGAAAACTTTGAATACTGTATTAGAAAATCATTTATATTTTCCTAAATTCATTGCCAGACAGTGATATTGTGTGTAAGGGTCCATAAACCAGTTGTATGCATTGCCAGACTGGTATAAGGTGGGAATCAGTACAGACTGATTTCTAGCACATGATAATCCGGCATATACACTTTGATGTAAAATAACATCCAAGTAATTAAGTCTGTAGTAGTATAACATCAGACCGCTGGATTGAATACCGTTGTAATATAACATCCTGTATTCATTGAATGACCCTGACACTTACCCCAGGTGCCACCTGTGTCGTAGTAATATAACTACCCAAACTAATTACAGTGAAGAACATCGGTATTGGCTCAGACACAGAGCCCCTAAAGAAATCATCACCAACATAGATAACAGGCCCCTAAACTACAACCCACAGAGAGAACGGCTAAGGGGGGAGGATTACATATATGTTACCAAATATAATTTGCATGTGAAACCATTGCAAAGTGCTAGAGGAAAGCGTTTGGGATATATGCTACATCACAGGCTGTATGAACTGAAAGACACACCCCGGCAGCAAGTGTTCTGCATAAGTGAAAGAGACGAAGGGTTTGTAGAAGTTTGAAATGAATGTGACCAACTCCTGCTTGAATCAATGGAAGTTCATGAATGTAGATTGTGTTGAAGGATTTGCTCTTGCAATTTGTGGATTGGCAGCATTTTGTCTGTTCTTGATGTTCAAAACAGTGAGGGATCAGAGAAAAGGATATCCCACTGCTAGAATAGTCTGAAGGAACGACTTTTGATATTGATAGTCTTTCTGAAACTGTAAGATAGATTGTCTGAGATATCTGTCAACAGACTAAGGCCTGTCTGTTTGGAGCTGGGGAGTTTTCCGGAGACTACCCTACGCCCTCTGACCATGGGGTCAGAAAATAGTAAGACAAAAATGCGGGACAGCCCTGAGACGTGGGTCTCTGCCATCAAAATAGTAGAAAGAGCAAAAGGATCTGAGGCTGTGAAGGATTGTAAAAGAATGTTTAAAATGATGGGAGTTGGGTCCTATGGCACATTAGCAGAATGTGATTGGAAAAGATTTATGACAAATTGTGTTGGATGGTTGAAAGACAATAACATGGTGGAAAAAGCCCAAATGTGGTATGAGGTAGCACAGAGAGTGAGTAACACAGAACATAAGAGTATGGAAGCAAATCATGGAATAATGTATGATTTATATGACCCTTTAAGTGAAAAGCTCCTCACTAATGTGTTAACCCCTTTACAACTGCCAAACAGCCCCGCAGCAGCAACTGCGCCATCTCCTTATCCTGAAAATAGCAAGAAAGGCAGCTGCTGGACATGTCCACACTGTGGGCAGCAGAACCCCCTCACTGCAGGATATTGTGTCAGTTGTGGTACGCAGCGCCCCACTAGATTGTTTCCGTTAGTATCAAGTATCCATACACACAGGGGACCAAAACCAGTAGATGTAGACGGGCAACCAGTACCTGGGGCAGTAGGGGAAATCCAGTCACATGAAGCCACTGTGTATCGCCCCTGGAGCCCGGCTGATTTACTAGCTGTATGTAACACACTCCCAGACCCACGTAAAACACCAAGCGCTTTCCATAGAAAGCTGCGAGCAGTACATCTAGCTTACCGTGCTACATGGTCAGATATGGAGAGCCTGGTAGAAACAAAGGGAGGGGAAGTGCTCAAAAATCAAATTCAAGCTGCTATTACAAATCCCGTACCAGCAAATAAAACCAATGAGCAATCAGGACTAGAATACCTGAACGCTATGCAGCCCTGGGTAGATGCTACTCAACAGGATCGAACTGATAGTTTTATGTCATTTTCCCAAGATGTTAAACAGTCAGTCCCTGATTATGCCACAACTTTACAGCAGCAGTGGTTAGATCACGGGTATGAAGAAGGTGATGCAAAAGACTTGCGCCTACTAAAAATAACTTTTATGTCCGGTCTTAAGCCGGCAGTACAAGAAGCTGTTAAAAGATCCCGCCCCGACTGGCGTACATGCCAGTTTAATGATTTAGTGAGCATTGCAAAAGGTGCAGAGTTAGATTTAGCTCCTAAAAGAACTCGTCTCGCCCCGATGCAACAAAAGGGGGGCTATGGAGGAAGAGGCAGGGAACAAAAAGACACTTTGAGAACCCAGAGAAGGGATCTTAGCCAGATTACATGCTGGAACTGTGATAAGAAGGGTCATTATTCAGCCCGATGTCCCTCCCGTCCAGTTGAGCCTCCCAATTCTTTGATTGCTGCATAGGAAACTGGCAACCCTGATGTCTCCCTCTGCCCAGTGCTCCCCCCGACAGGTCCATCATTGATGGTGCCTGTTACTTTACCCACAGGGGAAAATACCTCTTTTCTAGTAGACACAGGGGCAGCCAGAACTGTATTACAAACCAAATATGTACCGGCAGAGTTGTTATCACCAGACTATATAGATTGTGAAGGGGTGGAGGGAACATCATTTCAGTTACAGTTAACAAAACCAATGCGACTGAATATACATGACACACAATCAATTGTCTCCCGTGTGTTAGTGTCACCACACACTCCCTACAATTTATTGGGGACAGATGTACTCAGTGCCCTGGGAGCAGCATTGGACTTTTCTTCTGGCACACCTACATTAACCTCTGCCATTCCAGAGTCCCTGCTATGCAAACTCCTTAGTATGGCAAGTATGCCGGACACTGAAAAAGCCCCCAGTACCCCTCCCCTTTGGTTGGCAGACATCCCAGAAAAACTATGGGCACAAGATAAGATGGATGTAGGAGTTTTAAATGTGCCGCCTGTACAAGTAAATTTAAAACCAGACATGCAGAACCGTCCTGTATGTATAAAGCAATATCCTCTGAGTCCACAGCAAGACGCTGCTATAGAAAAGGATATTAACTCCTTACTGGAAAACAATCTTATAGTGCCCATAATCTCGCCTTTCAACACTCCTCTTTACCCAGTAAAGAAAAAGACACTGCCCGGTCAACCTGTACAGTACCGGATGGTACATGACCTACGGGCTGTGAATGCTGTGACAATAATTAATACACCACAAGTGCCTAACCCACATACATTGCTCAACCAGGTCCCCGGCACTGCAGTCTATTTCACCGTTATAGACTTAGCCAATGCTTTCTTCTCCATCCCGCTGGATAAAGAGTGCCAGCAGTATTTTGCATTTACACATAGGGGAAGACAGTATGCTTGGGTAGTGCTGCCACAGGGTGCCGCAAACTCCCCTGATATCTTCTCACGTACCATGAAAGATATTCTGGACACCTGGCAGCCCCCCAATCAGTCCTCAGTTCTACTACAATATGTAGATGATTTGTTACTTTGTAGTGAGAGTCTGGAGAACAGTGAAACAGATTCTAAATCACTATTAATGTTCCTAGAAGAAGTTGGCTGTAAAGCGAGCAAGCACAAGCTGCAATTATGTGCCAAAACAGTTGTTTTCCTTGGCCACTGTATTTCCCAAGGTATGAAACACTTAACCCCTGACAGGCTGGAAATCATACAGAAACACCCAGTCCCTAGAAACCCTAAACAATTGAGGACTTTCCTGGGTTTAATAGGGTACTGCAGAGCCTGGATCAGGGATGCCTCTGCTATGATGCAACCATTATATGACTGTCTCACCTCTGACCCATTTGTACTGTCACCTGAGGCAATTGACAATTTTCACTCCCTGAAACTGTCACTGACTACAAGGCCAGCACTGGGACTTCCTGACTACAATAAGCCATTTACTCTGTTCTGCCATGAACAGGCAGGCCATGCCTCTGGAGTATTAGCCCAAGATCATGGAGGCAAGATGCGACCACTTGCCTATTACTCCCTTGCTCTGGATCCCATTGTACTAGGATCCCCGACATGCATACGCGCTGTCTCAGCAGCAGCAGCTTTAGTTGATAAAGCAACAGACATTGTACTTCAACATGACATTATTGTGCAAGTCCCACACGCAGTGCAAGAAATGATGAACACAGTCAAGACAAAACACTTATCAGTTGCAAGACTTACTAAAATTGAACTTACCCTTCTGTCCCCTAATGTGACTATCAAACGTTGTGTTGTTCTGAATCCAGCTACACTCCTGCCCCTAGATTCTGAACAAAAGGAGGGAGGAGTGGGGGGACAGGGACATGGACACCCCCTTATTTTTCAACTATCCACTGATGATGAACTATTTAATTTTGAACATGAACATGACTGTCAAAGCCTAGTGGATATGGAATCAAACGGCATAAACAGTATATTTGATGTTGCTCTGATTAACCCTGATGCTGAGTATTTTGTAGATGGATCTCGATATTGGAGCGAAGACAAAGGACATTTCCTCACCGGGTATGCAGTGGTCCACAATGGTAAGGCCGTCATACAACAGTCCCTACCCTCCAGCAGCTCAGCTCAGGAGGCAGAACTAAAAGCACTCGCTGAGGCGTGTAAATTGGGTAAGGGACAGCGTGTCAACATATACACTGACTCCAGATATGCCTTTGGAGTTGCACATGACTTTGGGACAATATGGAGAGCCAGAGGGTTCTTGACCTCGGCAGGTAAACCTATAAAGAATGCAAAAGCAGTAGAAGAACTTTTAGAATCACTGCACATGCCAGACCAAGCAGCTATAGTCAAAGTACAGGCACACACTAATAACAGTGATCTCCTATCAAAAGGGAATGAGGCTGCGGATGCAGCGGCAAAGGACGCTGCTGCTCTCCCTCTGATGATTGTGAAGCCTGTTTTACAACCCATCACAGAGACCCTGTTGCGTGCTTTCCAGGACCAAGCACCCCCTCAAGAGCAAGCAGAATGGGAGGAGAGAGGTGCAGCAATAGGTCTAGGACAGTTGAGGCATCTTAATTCTAAGGTTTGCCTACCAAGAGCACTGTATCCAATGATGTGTGCCCTAGCCCATGGGAAAACACACTGTTCAAAGGGAGCTATGAGCCAGCTAGTGTTACAGACATGGCATGCTCCTGGTTTTCAAAATGCAGCAGCCAAATATACAGAGGGCTGCATGACATGTGCACAACACAACCCTGGTAAAAGCACCAAAACACCAGCTAAACACACTCCTAAGTCCTACTACCCCTTTCAGCGATTACAGGTGGACTACATACAACTACCTAAGGTGGGAATTTATCAATATGTACTTGTTTGCACTGATTTATTTTCAGGATGGCCAGAAGCTTTTCCAGTGGCTAAAGCAAATGCAGATACCACAGCAAAGAAACTGATAGCTGAGGTAGTGTGCCGCTATGGAGTACCAGAGACAATTGAAAGTGACAGAGGTACTCACTTTACCCAAGAACTATTGAGGAACATATTAAAAAGCCTTGGGATAGAACAAGCATTTCACACTCCCTATCACCCACAAAGCAGTGGTAAGGTAGAAAGACTAAATGGAACTTTGAAATTAAAAATCCAGAAGGCCATGAATGAAACTTCTTTACCGTGGACACAATGTCTACCCCTGGCTTTATACTCTGTAAGAACCACACCAAGAGGGAAGGATAAACTTTCTCCCTATGAAATATTGTTTGGAAATATGCCAAAGACTGGACTGTATTTTCCTCAGCAGTTACAAAAGCATTATGACAATATGACCACGTACTTGGCTGCCCTACACAAACAACTGGAGAGGACACACAAACTAATCCTTTCTTCTATTCCAGATCCAAACTTTCTTTCAGGTACCCACTCACTACAACCTGGAGACTGGGTGGTAACAAAGATACACAACAGGAGCAGTCTGGAGCCAAGGTACAGCCAACCAGTAGAAGTACAGCTGGTCACCGCCACATCAGTGAAGCTCCAAGGACGAGCCAATTGGATACATGCAAGCCATTGCAAAAAGGTTATCAGCCCAGATGACGTCGCCTCGATCGATGATGTTGCCCTTGGCAGGGTTGGTGTTGATGTTGCCCCTCGTGGGGACGATGACTCAAGTTCTCAAGGAGGAAGTGGACAATAAATTCATAAAACATCATCAAATTATAACAGCATTAACAAACTTATCTGATTGTTGGATATGTACACACAGTCCCATAAGCTCAAAATCCATGCCATACATGGCTGTGCCCCTTAGTGAGAAAGAACTTCTTAACACTACATGTTGGGATCCCTCAAAGGTAAAGGATAACACAAAAAGGTATACATGGTCTAATACCAGTGTGCCCTTACCCATAGCAGGATGGATGGAGGATCCCTGGTGGCAGGTAAATCTAACCCTGATACCTGGTAAGGCACTGATTCTCACACAAAAGGAAAATGGAAAATGGGTCCCTAAAAATGTCACTAAAACACTGACACTAGGTGAGATCCCCATAAAAGGCATAAAGATAAGCTTCAATAAAACCCAACAGACCTCAGATGTATTTAGACCAAGTCTGGTAGAACGGTACATACATAATGGTAGTTGGGAATACGGCCATTTCTTCCCTTCAGGAAGTAAGACTGATTGTAAACGTTATCCAGGGTATATGGAAGAAACAGACTTACAAGGGAATGAAACCATGTATTGTGGATGCACAGGAGTATACCATGGGTCTTTGGGAACAAATTGTCCTTGGTGTGTATTACAACAGTCTTTTCCCCTAGTTCATTTTGCTCACATGTTAACCCTAGGAAGTATGCAATGGTTTGACCTTCCCCATGATATATATATAGTGTGCGGACACAATGCATATAAATGGATCCCGCAGACTACCACAGGTACCTGTACCCTAGCTAGGTTACAGTCTGCTACCTGGACATGGGACAAGGATGCACTTCCTTATGATAAAGTACCAAAACATATGCTGTACAAAAGGGAGGGAAAGCAAAAAGCCCACCCATTGGTACACTTACCTTGGCACACCAAGTTAGGATATGCTCTATCCATCTTTGGAGGACCAATTAGAAATGCACATAACATAGAAAAACTAGCAGAGTTGTTTGACAATATTACCGAATTAATATTTGATGCTTTAAATGTATCTTCAGTACTTACCCGACAGCTTATTACTGTTACTAACCAACATACACTTGTACTAGATTACTTAACTGCAAGTCAAGGGGGTATGTGCCAGATAGTGGGTCCTGCATGCTGTCATTATATAGATCCCCAAGGGACAGTACAGATTAAACATGATATTGAACAAGCAAAGCAATTAAAGGAGGAATTTAGGAAAGCTAATTCTGAAGAGGATTGGAACCTAGATTGGCCAGACTGGTTGTCATGGCTGAACCCGGCCTCATGGTTCAAAGGCATTGGAGGATGGGCTGCAGGACTTATGCAAGGCGCTTTACATATATTACTCATAATATTGATTATATACGTTTTTGTTAAATTAGTAGCATGTCTGATACCTATGCTATGTAAGAAGGCTAAGAAAATTGTCTATCATAAGCCGAAACCTTTTAATCAACAATACCCTATGTCACAGGGATTTTATGCACAAGGCCAGAACCTGGTGAATGGGTGAACACCCCACCATGTAACACTAAGTGTGTGTTCATTTATTAAAGCTTTGCCATTTATATCTTATATACATGTTAGGACTTTTATACAGGGCATGTTGTTATTGTTATCACCATAAAAAATATTGACAAAGGTAGAGTCCAACAAATCCAAGCAGCCGTGCAGACAAGCAACTACGGGACTTGTCAACGCACTGACGGGACCCTTTACCCAAACCTGAACTCGGTGATCGCATTATATTATTGGTAGTGGCCCTATTTCACTATTTTGTTTGAAGTTTATAATCAGATAATTCTTAATCTCTGTATTTTAATATGAGAAAAAGGGGGGTTTGTGATGGATGGTCAAATTGCTTATGTTCTCTGTATTAAATTACACTATGAATTATCAAGCAGGATGCCGGATTATGAAGATATGTATTCTCCATTCAGTTATGATCTCTTTCTGTTACTGCTTGAATCACAAGGGAATAAGTTATTACTTTGTGTTCTTCTTCATGGCCTTCAATACTGGTAGATAGGAGTCTGGCAAAACGCCTAGACCTAAAATAATCATTATATTTCCAATTAATTCTTTATCTCAGTATTTCATACACATATGTGAAATCATCGCATGGCCTTGTGGAGACCTCCTACATTTCTATTGTTTGTAGGCCAGGATTTGCAGATGTTAGAAAGATCACGTGACCTCAGTGGGAAGGTCCCTATGACGTATTTTCAGTCTACGTGTAAAATGTTATGATTGGTTGTTCCATGAGAGGTAACACCCTGGTCAGAGGGGACGCCCTGAGGGTATATTAACCTATGTATCTTGATAATAAATGAGAATATTGATTGAGACGACAGATTGCTATTGTCTTTATTGATCTCCCGGTGCACTGCTGATACTTCAATTACCATATTTGAATACCACCTGACAAAGCAGAGGGAGCCCATTAGAGCACCCATCCCAAAAGGTGCTACCTGGAAGGGGTTTCTTCGACACGACCATCTGTAGTGACGGGCAGGCACCGGGGCGGCCGCAGGCTGGTAGTATTAGGCTGGGGAAGGCCAAAAACAGTGGCCCTTCCCACCCTTGTAATGCTGCCTGCTGCTGCTGTGTTGTATCTGGCTGGTTATGAAAATTGGGGGGGACCCCACATCGTTCTTTCCAATAATTTTTTTTTTTTTTTAAATGACGTGGGGTCCCCCCCATTTTCATAACCAGCCAGATACAATAAAGCAGCAGCAGGCAGCATTACCAGGATGGGAAGGGCCACTGTTTTGGCCTTTCCCCTCCTGATATAACACCAACCTGCGGCCACCCCAGTGGCCGACCATCACTACAGATGGTCAGGTACTGGATCGTACCCGGCTCTTCCCAGCACCCCTGGTGGCGGTGGGTACCGGGGTAATAAAGGGGGTTAGTGTTAGCCTCTGCACCGGCTAACACTAAGCCCCGCCTTAGCAATGGATGCTGTCAATCAGCCGGCGGCCATTACTAAGGCGGTAGTAATATAGTTTAAAAAAAAAAACACAAAGACATAGAAAAAATATTTTATTGAAATAAAAAAAAAACCCGCACAGCCCTCATTAACCATTTTATTGATAATAAAAAAAAAAGCTGTCATCGAAGTAGTCCTGGAATCCGCCGTAGTCCAACGACCGAACCTGTAAGAAAACACACAAAAAACGATTAGTAACACATGTGTTAGGGTATGTGCACACACACTAATTACGTCCGTAATGAAAACATGATTACAGTACGGGACAGATGTCCTGCAGCGAGGCAGGGACTCCTAGCATCATACATAACTATGATGCTAGGAGCCCGGCTCCCTGCACGGTGTTCGGTCCGGTACTTGCGGCCGAAATACGTCCGTCAATTACGGACGTAATTAGTGTCTGTGCACATACCCTAAGGCTTAGATACAGGGCCCATGTGTGATACTGTCTGTGGGACCCTGTATCTAAGCCTACCACAAGGTAGGCTTAGATACAGGGTCCAGCAGACAGTAATCTTATACAGTATAAGATTACTGTGTGCTGGGGCCCTGTATCTAAACCTACAGTGTGGTAGGCTTAGATACAGGGCCCAGCAGACAGGATCACGCATGGGCCATGTATCTAAGCCTACCATGTGATTGGCTTAGATACAGGGCCCAGCAGACAGGATCACACAATCTGTGATCCTGTCTCATGGGCCCCCTAAGCCTGCTACATCGTAGGCTTAGGGGTTGTGCAGTCCCTAAACATTGATGGCCTATCCTCAGGATAGGCCATCAATAGCTGATGTGTCTCCCGGGACCCGCAAATCAGCTGTTTTGAAGGGGCCGCAGCACTCGTACGAGAGCTGCTTCCCCTTCATTTCACTACTCACACTGTGAATCGCCGACACGGATTCACAGTGTGACCGGAATGAAGTGACCGGAATGAAGGGGAGCAGCTCTCGTACGAGTGCTGCGGCCCCTTCAAAACAGCTGATTGGCGGGTCCCGGGAGTCAGACCCCGCCAGTCAGGGATAACCTTACCTTCCTCTTCGGCCGCGGCGGGAGTTCTGTAGTCTCGATGCTGTGCGCGGCGGCATAGCGCTGAGACGTCATGCGCTGCGCACAGCGCTTGACGTCAGGACCTCCGCTGCGATCCGGAACCAGGAAGGTAAGTAAAGTATGTTACTATAGTAACAGGGGCCCGCGGCCCGAGTTACTATAGTAACTTTTTATTGATGTGGTGCGGGGGGCCGTGGGCCCCCCTGGCTTCGGGGCCCGGTCGCAATTGCGACCGCTGCGACCCCTATAGCTACGCCAGTGTCCCTATGACAACACTTCATGTTCCTGTACTGTAGACCTGATATAGCAATCAGTCAGTTATCTTCAACTCTATGCACTTGAAGAGTCCACTAAAAATATGGACAGTACATATGTATTTTAGACATGTGGAGGTAAGTAATGGAAAGGCATTTACTCATATTTACTAATAATGGCGTATTTAATGCCAGTCAAATTGAAGAGGGTAGTTGGCGAGTTTTGTCAAAGATGCATGCCCCTTATTAAACTTTTTGCATTTTGAACTCTTCGACAGGCAACAAAAATTAGCTACGAGCAAACATAAATTTGTGCCATTTCTCCTTTCTCAAATAAATACATTTTGCCTAGACTACATCTACCAGGAGAAAAGTCACAAAAATGTGCACAAGATTGGCTTTAAAAAGTTGCATTCTACACTAAAAACTGTAATAAACACATTGATGGGCACAATCAGAGGGAATCTCTGAAAGCCGGCATAACGTAACAACATTATTACCTCGCAGCACTGGAGTCCTAAATGCAAATCCTAAGTTTATATGTTCTCCCCGTGTCTGAATATCTAGAATAGCTGTAATATTCTGCTGCTGCTGCTATTTAACGTTCAGTTCAAATGTGTCTTAGGTGTCATAACTTAAAGGATATTACACTTTCAGCAAATAAAAGTTATTCATTGTATATAAATATAATTTTACAATGTACTTTTTAAATGAATTCCTCATGGTTTTTAAGATTTCTGTTTGCTGGGATTTTATAAGAACTTTTTACAGGGGTGGAAATACTTTCTGTGCGACCTGTGCAGCTGTGTAGGGGCCCAGTAAGTAAGGGGGCTCACTGATAAATTAAAGAGACTCTGTCACCACATTATAAGCGCCCTGTCTCCTACATAAGGAGATGGGCGCTGTAATGTAGGTGACAGTAATGCTTTTTATTTAAAAAACCGATCTTTTTTCACAACGTTAGGAGCGATTTTAGTTTATGCTAATGAGCTTTCTTAATGCCCAAGTGGGCGTACTTTTACTTTCGACCAAGTGGGCGTTGTACAGAGGAGTGCATGACGTTGACCAATCGGCATCATGCACTCCTCTCCATTCATTTACACTGCACTAGCGATATAGATATATCACTATGTGCAGCCACATACACAAGCCCTAACATTACTACAGTGTCCTGATAATGAATACACATGAAATCCAGCCTGGACGTCATGTGTACTCAGAATCCTGACACTTCTGACTCTTTTTTGTGAGATTTACAGCAACCAATACGAAATCTCGTTTACCTTGTAATCTCGCGAGATTTCGGATCCGTTGCTGGAATCTCACAGAAAAGATTCAGAAGTGTCAGGATTCTGAGTACACATGACGTCCAGGCTGGATGGTCATGTGTATTCATTATCAGGACACTGTAGTAATGTTGTAGTGTGTGTATGTAGCTGCACATAGTGATATTACTATATCGCTAGTGCAGTGTAAATGAATGGAGAGGAGTGCATGATGCCGATTGGTCAGCGTCATGCACTCCTCTGTACAACGCCCACTTGGTCGAAAGTAAAAGTACGCCCACTTGGGCATTAAGAAAGCTCATTAGCATAAACTAAAATCGCTCCTAACGTTGTGAAAAAGATCGGTTTTTTAAATAAAAAGCATTACTGTCACCTACATTACAGCGCCAATGTCCTTATGTAGGAGACAGGGCACTTATAATGTGGTGACAGAGTCTCTTTAAGGCTGGATTCACACGAACGTGGCATTTTTGCGCGCGTGAAAAACGCGCCGTTTTGGGTTGCGTTGAAGTTGCGTGTGGCATCCGTTTGGGCAGCGTGATAGCGTATTTAACGCGCGTATGGAATGCGTTTTTTACGCGCGTCAAAACAACAGAGGGTGGAGTAATGGAGAGGGCAGCCTACAAAAAGACACCTTCTCCAACACCTGCTTGCTGTGAGCACATGTTCGTATCCAGATTTCACGTTACCTCACACTTTGGTCCGTGTTTGTTGTATTTGGGTGGTTTTACAGGTAAAAAAACTACAATATGCCCTTGACTCCGCTGGGCCGTGTGCTGCTAGCATGGATGGTTTCTAGGAGATTTGGTGAACGCCGACCCATGCTTGAGGAGGGAACCCGTAGAAGAGGGAGGATTTGGGTTCATCCACTTGTGGCCCAGCGCAGCTCCAAAGGCCATTTTCATACTCTATATGAGGACCTTCGCAGCCACCCTGAGAAATTTCAATCGTTTTGCCGCATGTTTGTGTTGACTTTTGATCTTCTACTGGAGCAGATTCGCGCAGGCATAACCTACACGGACACCAATATGCGGCGCTGCATTTCCCCCGAGGAGCGACTCCTAGTGACGTTAAGGTATGTGTGTTTAAAACTATTGCTGCTTACAGGCTGGTGTGTGGTTGTCATGTCCTCAAGCACGCTTATTTGTGTTGTGTGTTTTTGCATCTCGCCCATGTAGATTTCTAGCTACCGGAAACAGCTATCATTCGTTACATTTCGAATTCCTTCTTGGAGTGAGCACAATTTCGGCCATTGTCACAGGCACCTGTATTGTGTTGTGGCTGCGATTGAAGGCCACAGTGATGCTGCAGCCGACGACAGACCACTGGCTTTCCATTGCATCAGACTTTCTCACCACCACCCAATTTCCTAATTGTATTGGTGCCCTAGACGGGAAGCATATTCGGGTCAAGAAGCCCCCCCACTCCGGATCCCGATTCTATAACTACAAACAGTATTTTTCAATCGTCTTGATGGCCCTGTCCGACAGCAATTATTGTTTTACCATTGTACATATAGGGTCCTATGGAAGCTCAGCTGATGCCCGCATCTTTCGTACATCCCGGATGGGCCATCGTCTGATGTGCAATCTGCTCTCGGTGCCGGTGCCGACCCACCTGCCTGGCTCGCGAGGACCACCAGTCCCTTATGTGATCGTGGCAGATGAGGGTTTCGGACTCACAAGTCAAGTCATGCGCCCATTTGCTCGAAGAGGCTTGGACGACCGCCAGCGCATATTCAATTACCGGCTTAGCAGAGCACGCCAATGTGTGGAATGTGCATTTGGCATAATGTCCTCCAAATGGCGTGTTTTCCTCACCACCATGCAACTGACGCCGCAAAATGTCACCCGGGTCATACAAGCGTGTGTCGTGCTTCATAATTTTTGTCGCATACATGATGGTGGTTGTGATGCCGAATATATTCGGCAAAATGTTTCCTCAACAACCATTCCACTGCCAATTCCACTTGGAAGGGCGCAAACATCGGGAATACGAGTACGCGACATATTTGCAAAATATTTTGACAGCCCGGATGGAGCTGTGCCATGGCAGGAGGATGTTCTGTGAGGGCTGTCCTAGTTGAGATTAGTGGGCCACAGTAGCGTTTTTGTGTGATTTTTGTTGTTCTTTGGGGAGGGGATATTTTGATTCTGCACTCGCAAGACATGAGGACCCTTGACGTGGGTTGCGAGCTTACATCTTTGGTGGTTTTCCTTTTTACGTTAAATCTCCTCTAGACGAATTAGCTTGGGAGGCCGGTTGCCTTAGCCCTTGGTCACTAATTCCATGACAAAAATCATTTGTTCCCCATTTCTCACACGACTGCAATGCAGGCGAGGGGAATATGAGGAATGGAGGTAAACCACCAAAGACAAACTAATACCTCAATCATGGCATGCTACACTCTTGCTCCACCGGCCTAATTTGGGAACATTACATAAAAGAATGTTTGGGGGAACCTGGGTTCCAACACATAAATGGAGCCAAACACATATAATCTGACTTGCAAACAGCATAACCATTTAATCTTAAAAGTAAACTGTGGCCAGCAACCAGCAGCCCTAAAAACATATACAACGCACCAACATGATGCTACATAAACATTTTACGTTCGTCTGAATAAAGCCTAAGGGTGAATTCACAGGGGGCAGATTTTTTGCAGAAATTTATGCGACTGTCTTATTTATCTGAATGAACTTGCAGAAATCCATGCACATACTGAAGAAACAACCCTATTGAATAGATTTTCAGTCTCATAAATTTCTACAATAAATCTGCAGTGTGTGAATTCACCCTGAATTTAGACGAGCGTATTATACGTTTGTGTGCTGTCTGACATTTTTGAGTTTGTGTCTGCATTTTATTACGTCCGTTTTTGGAGCTGTTTTTCTATAGAGTCAATGAAAAACGGTTCCAAAAACGTCTCAAGAAGTGACATGCACTACTTTTTATGGGGCGTCTTTTTACCCACCGTTTTTCCCATTGAAATCAATGGGCAGATGTTTGGAGGCATTCTGCTTCCGATTTTTTGGCCGTTTGCGGCCCAAAAGACTACCGAAAATAAGCTGTGTGAACATACCCTTATTGTTTACTTCCAGTGGATAAAAATATGTCCTGGTCATCTGATAATCACATAGGCAATGTAGGTAGAGAAATTCTACGGCACTCACCATTCAGTGAAACTTTTCATGTTTATTGAGGTAAAACAAGTAAAGGCAGCATGGATGTGGAGCACAAGCCTACGGCCGTTTCGCGTGTACCCACGCTTTGTCAAGGCCTAGTCTGATAATCACATAGGTGCACGGCTCGAAGCAGAGATCTTGAAAACTGTGAGCAAGTGATTCAGAAAGTATATTGGAAAATATATACAAAGAGTAACCTTTTCTGAAACTATAATTCCCCTTCATGAAACTACATAAAATATATCCGCTTTATAAATATGGTACAAGTCACCTGTGCTAGTTTCCAAGAAACCACCTGCTCGTACAAAACGCTATAAATTCCAAGCGTTTTTCACTGCGTTTTTATTAGTGTTTTGGGTGGCATTTTTTATTTTGTAACATTTTGAACCTTTTGTTTTTTTGGCGTATTTAAAGTCATAAAAAAAAGCCTGTAGTAAAGACGCCTAAAAATCTGCCAAACCCAGAGCACGTTTTGCAAAAACGCCCCAAAAAATTCCACAAACCCAAACGCTGTGTATGTACACTATAAAAAAAATCACTGTGGAAAACGCCGACGAAACCACATCAAAACGCTGTGTATGAATCTAGCCTTATGCTAATACCTCTGCCCTCTGTACTACAGAACATGTTGGGGCGATATAAATAGGGAGTAATAATAATTAATGGGAAGGAGGCCGCGCTTTATACATTTAGACCCCAGGAAATAAACTTATCTAGATAGACTTGTCTTAAGAGCCGTCATTTGGAGGTGATAAGTGGCGCTAGACGCTCTTATTTTATATGGTGTGAGAGGAAGAAGATTGTCAGATCTCTTTGGTAATTGGTATCTAGAAGGCTGGAGAGATCCTGGGAGTCTATCATTACATTATGATTCATGTCTTCACCATCTGCTTCAGTTTAACATAGGATTGTGCTGGATTGATGTATTTAATGCAGGATTCTGACACAGGATGAGACTTTGGCATCAAACATGAACCTGAAGAATAAAAAGAGCTTTGTGGTATAATACTGCACATCATGTACAATCTCTCCAGCTCTAATGGTGTCACTTTACACACAATCTCCCAGATCAAGAAGCCATTACAAGTGTCAGCAGGTAGAGGGTTTATCAAGAAGGTGAGTGGCAAAGATCCATGGTTACGGTTATAGGGATTATTGCTGCATATGCTATGAGAACAGTGTGTTTCCAATTAGTTATAGACCAAAGGATCCTATATAATATATTAAAGAGCCTAATGTGTTAATATCCGTATAGTCAGGAAGCATTCTTTTAGAAAATGTGTGTTAAAAGGGTTGTCCCATGACTCAACATAAAAGAAAGAAAAACTCCTGTGTCTAGATCAGGGGTCTCAAACTCGGCCGGGTAAGTGGGCCGCATATTGAAAAAATGTGAAGTGGCCGGGCCGCATTACTTTCAAATTTATTGTTAATCAATTAGTTATTTGAACTACTATAACACTATATTACTATAATAATGATACTACATTACTATAATAATACCGCTAGGTTTAAAATTTGAGATATTTCTCCACGTGCTTATTTCAACAATCCAGTTTTCCAGTTTAAGTGTCGCTAAATGCAGTCCCGCGGCTCATTTAGCAGCATTTGGCAGACACACATGTCAAGATTGGGCAGCCCCTTTTTAGATAGTGCCACAGAGTCCTTGGTGGATGCTGCCGCAGTGCCCTCGTTGGCTGCTGCCGCAGTGCCCTCTGTGGATGCTGCCATTGTGCCCTCTGTGGATACTGCCGCTGTGCCCCCTGTGGATGCTGCCGCTGTGCCCTCTGTGGATGCCGCAGTGCCCTCTGCGGATGCTGCTGCAGTGCCGTCTGTGGATGCTGCCGCAGTGCCCTCTGTATATGCTGCCGCAGTGCCCTCTGTAGATGCTGCCACAGAGTCCTCTTTAGATAATGCCACAGTGTCCTCTGTAGAAAATGCAACACACCCCTAGATAATGCCACAGTGCCCTCTGTAGATGATACCACAGTGCGTTCTGTAGATGCTGCCAGTGTCCTCTGTAGATGCTGCCACAGTGTCCTCTGTAGATGCTGCCACAGTGCCCTCTGTAGATGCTGCCACAGTGCCCTCTGTAGATGCTGCCACAGTGCCCTCTGTAGATGTTGCCACAGTGCCCTCTGTAGATGCTGCCACAGTGCCCTCTGTAGATGCTGCCACAGTGCCCTCCGCAGATGCTGCCACAGTGCCCTCCACAGATGCTGCTACAGTGATGTCAGGGGCTTGCCAAGAGCTAGAGTCCCGGAGCAGAGCCGCTTCTAGCACTCTGCCTGGGATTCCAGCTCTGCTCCTGACTTCAGTGTCCATATATGGACAGAGATGTCAGGGGCAACCCCAGAGCTGGAGTCCCAGGCAGAGCGCTAGTAGGCTCTTCCTGGGACTCCAGTTGTGCTCCTGACATCACTGGGACTCCTGCTCTGGGGAAGCCCCTGACATCATTGTCGATGTATGGACAGCGATATCAGAGGCTTCCCCAGAGTCCCAGAGCAGAACCTATACTAGCGCTCTGCCCGGGACTCCGCTCTGGGGAAGACCCTGACACACTGTCCATATATGGACAGTGATGTCAGGGAATTCCACAGAGTCCCGAAGCAGAGACTGTACTAGCGCTCTGCACGGGACTCCGGCTCTGGGGAAGCCCCAGACATCGCTGTTCATATGTGGACAGCGATGTCAGGGAATTCCAGAGTCTCGGAGCAGAGCCTATACTAGCAGATGACAGCCCCAGGGGCCGCATGCGGCCGGCGGGCCGCGTGCTTGAGACCCCTGGTCTAGATATTGCTGTTACATACTTGTTATGGCGCCCCCTAGTGTTCTTTTGATTTCCTCTCAGAGCGTTCACCTAGTGCCGGTGGACACACATGCCCAGTAGGACAGCCCCGGATCCTCATGTACACGGGCCGCAGAGTTTTTCCTCCTATTGTGCATGCCAGTCAATAAGAATCAGCATTTTAGAAGCAGCCTCTTACTGGCACTGAACACATTAGGCTACATGCACATGTTGCGTAATTTGATGCGGAAAATACGCACCAAAACCGTAGGTGTATCCACGTAATTCTGCAGCTAAAACCAACCTAATGGTGCGTTTTTAGTGCAGTATTACATTTTGATGAGGAAATAGGTGCGGTTTTATGTTGCGTGCTTTGGTGCGTTTTTCTGTAACTCCTTAACGACCGCCCACCGTATTTTGACGTCAGGCGGTGCAGGTGCTTCGTCTACAACAACGTCATTTTGCGTCGCAGTATAAGAGTTTTCCATCTAAAAAATAGTTATGTTTTGCATGATCTAAGGCTAAGTTCATATTTGTGTTGTATGATCCGTTACGCTGATCCATTTTTAGATCAGAATAAGGATAAAAACTGAACCCGATAAAAATCCTATTGAAATCAATGGGAATTGTAATTATATCTGTTAGCGTCCGATCGCGTCAATTGTTAGTCATCCGTTTTTATGATGGAGATAAAAGTACAGGACCTTTTTCTCCATTCAAAAGAATGGATGTCTAACGGATGGGTTATTTTTATCATTGGTGTCAATATAAAATGGATACAAATAGATTGAAATCCATTTGCATCCGTTATTTTGATTTCAATGGGATTTTTAAAGGATCCTTTTTTATCCTTATTCTGATCTAAAAACGGATCACAATAACGGATTATACAACGCCAGTGTGAACTTAGTCTTTCGGAGAAATATGAAATCTCATTGTGGGACAAATGTTTTTTAGGAGGATAGGACACGTCAATTGTAAATTATTGTGGATTTTAGAAGTATTCTTTCCTTTATATAGTACCTCGTAATTTAACTGAAAAATTAAAGGAGTTTTCTGAGAATAAGAAACACCCTCCTGAAGCTCATCCATTTTGCAAATTAATCAACATTGTTATATACTCACCTATTAAAATTTAGCTCCAGCCCCCCACCTTCCATTCGCCTATGGATACTCCAGTGTTTAGATTCTGGGGAGATCATGTTCTGTCTATATAAATATATGCCATTACTGCATACTGTGGGCACATGATGTGATGTCATTATGTACGACAGGTCAATGCTCTGTAATTTACACTCTAAAGCAATGAAGAATTATGAGAAAATCCAGGGTTGCACCTAATACCTGTAAAACCCCTGTGAGCAGTAATGAAATTAAACATCGAGTTAAATGCTAAAATTCTGTCATCTGAAGCCTGGCGGATCTCACTGTATATGAAGTTATTATTAAGTTCAATTGGAGCTGTACAAATCCCCTGCAGTGAGCTCCCTCTAGTGGTGACTGCAGGCAGATAGAATTTTGTCATGTTACACTAAGGTTTTATGAAGAGAAGAAAGAAATTTGGAGCTCAGTATCAGAAAAACAGAGCTACAACCCCATGTTATTATTAAATACGTTTAAGTGTTAAACCAATACCACTCTAAACCATAATGTCTATCAATATTAACCCCTTAGAGATGTTAGGTATTATTTGTCTGTAATTGCGGACCGTAATTACAGTCCGCAATTACGGACCCACTAATTTCTATTGACCACAGATACCTTCCCGTATATTTACGGGAAGTTGTCTGGGTCGTAGAAAGCCTCCACAAAAGATAGGACATGCTTTATACGGACCGTGCACCTATACTTTGTATGGGAGCACACGCCGAAAATGCGGTGGCTGTCGGCGGCCAGGCGTGCCTGCTATCACGGATAGGGACTACAGTCATGGCTGTGTGTATGAGGCCTAAGTCACTCTTGACCAAATGAAATATTACAGAAATACTATTCCTAATACTAATTCCTATACCTTAATATGTAAAAATATGCAATGGAATTTACGTAGAATGTTTGCAAAGTACATACAATATGGGCGATTTTGTCATCTGCGCTGTGGGCACCAGGGCACTTGGAATCCCCATTTAAAAACTCAGTTTGCACCTGAATCCAGGCATTCGTTTCTCTTTGTGGCAGAATTTAAAACCTGTGATTTACTAATATATCGTACTTTGCGCTTTTTCTGCCTAGGTGGTCTAAGTAGTAGAACTAAAAAGGAGTTTAGGGAAGTCTCCTGCTTTGAAACGCTGTGGTATGTCAAGTATTTGGTGGCCTCTATAGTAAGTAAAACGTTTGTTGACTTTTTAGGGCAGAGAGAGTTCTTCTTTTGGTATCCTTTTGCTTCTTGTTGAACTGGGGAAAGCCGCAGGTATTCAAATCAGCTGTCCACAGGGATCTGTGGGGATAGTGTCGGACTGGAGGCCCGTAAGCCCACCAGAGGAGATGATCCTGCAGCCCGTCCCAAAAATGCCATACAAAAACACAATATGCATTGATACTTGTGTTTTTTTAAAGAGGGGAAAAAAAACTATGGCGGTCTATTGTACAAAAACGCCACTAAATGATGCAAAAAAAGGCCAGACGTGCTGTCATTAATGTGTTGTATGACGTGCACACCAATAAAGTCTTGCACATAGTCATAGACATCTTTCAATATATTATTTCAAGGCTTGCATACAGAACTCACGGAGAAGAAGAGGTCCAAGGCATGACACTACATTGTTTTCTAAATGTGCTTTATTTTATATTAGAGCACAATATGATTCAATTGCATAAGAAACATTTTGGCTCACTTGATCTTTTTAAGCTTTTAAACTTAAAAAATATACTTTTCTCTTCCTTTATTACCTTTAAATGTTAATAAACATGCAATTCCACATCTAACCACTATGTGGCACTATTTCCATAGTAATATAAACTCCAAATTTCCAAACTATACAGCTAGCAGGATGCACAGGGTACATAAGGCACATGTCTGTCCTGATCACATACCTTGTACATGCTGATTTTATGCTTCACAGATTTTCCATCATATTAATTTTTTCTTTCAAAATATTTGCCTGCTTTAGGAAACCTATTTTTAAATACCCTATTAGAGAATTCTGAGCCAATAAAGGAGAGTCCCCCATTCAGAACCCTCCTCTATCAGTCAGGAGAGTGTCTCTCGTACTGGAGGACCCAACACATCCATGCATTACACAGACAGTCCTTTGATTTTAGTGGGAGCTGTGTAAGGCTGTGCTCACATCAGCGTTGCTTTCCGCTGAGGTGTTCTTCTGAGCCTTCCGGAAACTTTAGCTTCCATTTGCATCACCATTGATCTCAATGGTGATGGAAACTTTGCTAATGGTTTCCGTTTGTGATGTTGTGCAAGGGTTCCATTGTTTTGACGGAACCCTTTCACAACGGTGACAAACGTAAACCATTAGCAAAGTTTCCGTCACCACTGAGATCAATGGTGAGGCAAACGGAAGCTAAGGTTTCCGTTTGCCTTTCCATTGAGGGGTTCCCCCGATGGAAAGCTCAGATGGAACCCCTCAATGGAAAGGAAAGACAATGCTGATGTGAATAGGCCCTAATTCTTAATTTCCCCTGTGGTGGCGCAAAAGAAAAATGAAACACCAGCTTCTGGGATCCCTCGCAGATTACAGGTGATTGCTATGATTAGCTTATCATTAGATGACCCATCTAACCAGTGGCGTAACTAACGCTGTAGCGGCTGCTACTGGGCCCGCGGCATGAAAAGGGCTGTGCTGCCCGACGACACGACCCCATGCCCAGTGGCGCCACTAGCAGCCGTTATGGCTGCTACAGCGATAGCGCCGCCACTACGTGGCCCGGGCCACACAGACCCTAACATTTATGGGCCGGGCGGCCGGGCCCTGGTGCTAGCGAGAGCCACATTCACTTGTATGTCCGTCCTTATGACGTAGATACAAATGAATATTATAGGCTACTAATGAATACTATAGACTGCAGGCCACCTTAGGCCTGCAGCCTATAAGGCGCTGTGAAGACTCCCTGCACAGGCCAGCGTGATGATATCACTGCATCACGCTGCGTCCTGCCCGGAGTATGTGCAGCTCTCCGTCCGTCGTGGGAACAAGGCAAGGTAAGTTGGGGGGGGGGGGGTTGTGGTACTTTATACAAGGGGGGAAGCAGGGTGGCACTATATACAAGGAGGGGCTGTGTGGCACTATATACAAGGGGGAGCAGTATGGCACTGTATACAAGGGGGAGCAGGGTGGCACTATTTACAAAGGGGGAGCTGTGTGGCATTATCAACTAGGGGGGCTGTATGGCAATATTTGCAAGGGGGAAGTCTGTGTGGTGCAGTCTACAGGGGGATGTGTGTGGCGCTGACTGTGTGCATGCTAAACCTTATATAATCCGCTAGGTTGGATTATGACACCTTTATTTAAAATAACTTGACCAACAACCAATATATTCTTAAACATGGGTTGACACGAAGGGTCGGCCACATCTTTATTTAATTTATTATTTGCATATTTATCAATATAACCATAAACCTTTAATATACCCGTATGCCAGCCCGCCTAAGGTAGGGCATGTAGGTCATACCTTTTCATACAAATACCGCCACAAGGAGGGTGAGCATCCTTAACTGCACACACCTCTTCTCCCCCGAACCCCAGTCAACCTAAACAGAGCCTCCTCCATACCATCCTGGAGTCCAGATAAAAAGATATCCAATCCGATATCCGTGAGGTGCACCCCGTCCTGCAGAAGCAGGCACTGATTATCACCTTCAAACTGTCTGTGCCTAATTACCACACCTCCACCAGCCCTGACATACCTGGACACCCTGGTGTTAAGCAGCCGCCTACCCCTTTCAATTGCAGCCTCGTCACGGGCCCCTTGCCACACTGCCCTGGGAATGACCTCAGACCAAACTAGAACCAGTTCGTTGAAAAACAAAGTAAACCTTTCCAGGTCAGACTGGATTAGTGCTTTAAGCTCACCCAAATGAACAGAAAATAGGTCGTTCCCCCCGACATGGATCACCAGTACCGTAGGACTGACTCGTTGCCTGCTTATGACCACCACCTCGGGCAATAATCCAGCCATCTCAGGCCTCGCAAACCACGCCAATGGACGTCGGCTCCCAGTATGCCCACCGAGAGACCTCCTGGTCGTATTGCTGCTCTCCGTTCCACCCAGAAGACGTAGGAATGCCCAAGGATCCATATCACGGGGTGTGAACCTAGAAAGAACCATGCTTCGGGCCATGGGGCCGCACACCATGAAGAGCCCAGTATAGCTCCAAAGCTGGCGCTGCCCGCCGCATCTGTGAACATCTGGATCTCCTGGTTGGATACGGTAGGTGACCTCCAGCACGTGCACCCATTGTAATTGGCAATAAAATGTAACCATACATGAAAATCGCTCCTAAGGGCAGCAGTTATGCGTACATGATGGGTAGGTAACCGGGCGCCGGCCGTGGACAGGGACAAGCGGAGCGAAAAAATGCTTCCCATGGGCATAACTCTACTGGCAAATACCAACAAGCCCAAAACGGATTGGACCTGTCGGAGCTGTAATTTCTTAGCTGATATGGCCACCGCCAAGTGTGAACGCAACTTTATAACTTTTTCAGCTGGTAATCGGAACACCATTTCTGAAGAGTCAATCTCTATACCCAGGAAAGACAACACTGTATTAGGGCCTTCGATTTTCTCTTCAGAAAGGGGGACGCCAAAACGAGCAGCCAAACTGCGGAAAGAATTTAACAATATCTGGCAACGCGGCCACGAAGCGGGGCCCGCGAAAAGGAAATCATCCAAGTAGTGTGTCGTGGATGTACACCCCATAATTTCCTTCAAAACCCACTCCAAAAAGGAACTAAAAACCTCGAAGTAAAAACATGAGATAGAACAGCCCATTGGGAGGCACATGTCATAATAAAACTGGCCATCCACCTGACAACCTAGCAGGTGAAAACAGTCCGGATGGACGGGTAACAACCGAAACGCAGATATGATGTCTGATTTAGCCATAAGGGCTCCTGGACCCACCTGGCAAACTAAGTCCACCGCCCTGTCAAACGAGACGTACGAAACAGCGGACAGGTCCTTATCTATGCCATCGTTAACGGAACCACCTTTTGGGTAGGACAGGTGATGGATCAATCAGAATTTTCCCGGCACTTTCTTGGGTACCACCCCTAGGGGGAATAACCGGAGGTTAGAAAACGGTAACTCAGAAAAAGGGCTGGCCATCCGGCCAAGCTCTAGTTCTTTTGCTAATTTATCTGCAATAATCGAAGGGAATTCCCTGGCAGACTTCAAATTACCGGAAAATGTTGGTGAAAGGTTATAAACAAATGGAATAAAGAACCCGAACAAAAAACCTGTCCTAATTAGGGCGGCCTCCCCCATCTTGGGGTACCGGTCTAGCCAGGTTAGCATCTCTAGGACGCGTATTGAAGTCCTCGACCCTGCCCGTACTATTGGGACGCGGGACCTGGGCATTCCGCCGGTTAAAACGGACTGCTGGGTGGAGGCCCCTACAAGTGGAACACTCGTGTTTAAACTTGCAGGACCCGTAGAACTTGCAGTGCCCTTCATTGAAGAGCCAGCAAGTCACAGTACGCCTGTTGTTTTGAGCCCCGACCCCGGCGGAGGGACCGCCAAACGCGGGTGGGAGGGGGCTGCTGGCTGAAAGGGGCGCTGCGATATCATAAGCCTCAGCCAAACATCCGTAGCTTTTGTATCCCAACCGACCTCTGGTTTTTGCAACATACGCCTGCGGAACTCCTCATCGTAGAGCCACCAAGCTGAACCCCCATGGGACTTATAGGCGCTAAAAATAGTATCCAAATATACAAATAGTTGGAAAGACTTTTCGGGGAACCTCTGCGAAACTACGCAGCCCAGAAAAGCAAAAGCTTGTAGCCTGTTATTAAATGTTTTTGCTGCCTTTGGCTTGGCAGGGACATCCCTTTCAAAACGGCGCTCCCTATCGATTGTCGCCGAATCTACAGACACCAGGGACCAAATATTAATATATTCATTCCTTGCTATTTTTTCCCTGGTATTGTCAGACAAGTGCACACCAAGTGGGGGGATACCGTAAAAATAAGTATCCCTGAAGGCGGGCAGCGACGGGGATGCCATGTACGTGGATGCCTCCACTAGTGTTTTACCTGCCTCCACCTGCGAGGCCGGCACGGATGGAGCCGCCGGGGCTCCCGCCAACAGGGATCGCAACACATTAATAACATCAACATCAGACGTTCCCCCTGAACCCCAAGCCCGAAGGCAGTCATACTAACCGTGTCCTGATGCTGATACCGGGACCAAAGCCACCGACGGTGTCGGTAGAGGTACAGGTGCTGCGGGTGCTACTGGTACCTCACAACTATTGGTCTTGCTGAGCGACGGCGAGCAGAGGAGCGGTTGCTATGGCGACGTTGGTCATGGCTGTCCCGCGGACTGCCGTGGTGTGACGACCCAGTGCGTGAGCTCTCTGACCTTGAACTGTAACTTGACCTTGATGGCGACCTCCTATGCCATGTACGACGTCTAGTTGACCGTCGAGATGAGCGGCGCCTGGATGATCGGCGAGAACGGGAACGGCGGGTCTGGTTGGTATCCCTTGAGCTAACCGAAGAGGCCCTCTCAGTATTCTCTGCCAGGAGGTAAGCCGGACCAAAACCTGTGGGTATGACGAGCGCAGGCCGTGTAGGGGGAGGTGATGGTGGTTGCTGCATCCTGGGTAGCTCCTGTTAGCAGGGGAAGAAGTCCACTTCACTGTCCCCCACTGGGCCATCATCCCCATCGTTCAACGGTGGGGAGGGAGTTTCATGCCATCCCCCTGCTACAGTACCAGGGAGGGAATGCTGAGCGGCTATCCCCCCAGATGCGGTACCTGCTGTTCTCCTGAACGCTGGCGGGAGGGGAGCCCCCTTGGCAGATCTACTGTATGCGTTGGTTGATTGCGAGTGGTCGTGCTCCTAACACGGCCCAGGCCGGTGGGAGACGTCAGACCTGGAGATAGAGGAATGACATCCTCGTCGGGCTCCTTAGCCACCTCTCGCGATACTTGCGGCGAGAGTGCGGTATGCGCATTCGCGGCTTGTCTAGCCGACAGCGAGCGAACTCTACTGTCGCTGGTGGGGGATAGACGCGCTGGCGGCCTGTAGTGGCGGGAGGATCATCGCGCAGGTAGGGAAGACGCCAGTGCCACAGTGTCTTCCCTCCTTGCCCTTATAAACCCAGAACGAGGAGGGTGGGTAAGACCGCCCTATACCCCCCCAAAAAATGGCCTGTAGGCGGGTACCCCATACCCTATAGGCCCCACTAATATAAACACTACATGGAACAATCCCCCTATCATAACGTGGCTTAGTTAACCCCTTCATTGCCACCCAGTCATGGGCACAATGGCCAATAAGCCTGAGTGCCTTTAGATCTACAGGTAGCTGTGTGTGGCGCAATCTACAGGGGGCGGTGTCTGGCGCTATATACAAGGGGGCTGTGTGGCACTATATAGAAGAGGGGGCTGTGTGGCACTATATACAAGAGGGAGCTGTATGGCACTATATAGGGGGGGCTGTGTGGCACTATACACAAGGGGGGGTCTGTGTTGCACTATCTATTAGGGGGGCTGTGTGTGGCAGAATCCACAGGGGTCTGTATGTTGAGGTATCTACAGAGGGTTGTGTGGCACTATCTACTAATGGGGGGGGGGCTGTGTGGCACTATATACAAGAGAGAGGACTGTGTGGCACTTTATACAAGAGAGGGAACTGTGTGGCACTATATACAGGGGGAGCTGTGTGGCACTATATACAGGGGGGCTTTATGGCGATATCTACAGGGGGGCTGTATGCCACTATCTA
Source organism: Rhinoderma darwinii (assembly GCF_050947455.1). Classification (NCBI taxonomy): domain Eukaryota; kingdom Metazoa; phylum Chordata; class Amphibia; order Anura; family Rhinodermatidae; genus Rhinoderma; species Rhinoderma darwinii. The sequence goes on along the minus strand of NC_134690.1, from coordinate 365,856,786 downwards.
CAAGGGGGAGGTGGGGGGCGCTATCTACAATTGGGGTGTGACACTATCTACAAGGGGGGCTGTATAGCAATGTCTACAGGGGAGCTGTATGGCACAATCTACAGGGGGGCAGTATCTACAGGGGGCAGTATCTATAAGGAGAGCTGCGTGTGGCACATAGGGGAGGACCCAGTCAAAAGTTTGCTATGGGGCCCAGTTTTTCCTAGTTACGCCCCTGCTTCTAACAAAAAGGGATTGCCTTATGTGAACAACCCCTTTAAAATATTTTAAATAAGGCAACATCTAGGTTTGAGATTCGCAGTAAATCAGATAAATTTACTTTGTAAAACTCTACTACTATCACAGAGGAACGAATGGAGTTAAAATGTAACTTTTATTCTGTTATCTAATATCAGATAGACAGACAGACACACAAATATTTTTTTAGGTGCTGAGATATATAGGCCCTTTTATCCGGGCAATTATCGGCAAACGAGCGTTCAAGGAAAGCTTGTTCCTGATAATTGTACCGTGTAAACTTGGCAGCGATCAGCTGCTGAACGAGCAATCTGCTGATCGTATCATTTTAAGGTGAAAAATATTATCGTTGTCGACAGCACATCTCCCTGTGTAAACAGGGAGACGTGCTGCCGACATGATACAAATATATGGGGAGAAGTGATCGGAGTAACCAGCGCTTGTCCCCATACATAGTTCTCGTTGATAGGCGCTCGTTGCACTAGCCAAAGTGGGCCGGTGTAAAACTATCTTATCAAACTATACTCTCCCTCACACTTTTCCCTAGTGTAAAATGTTTGGCGATCTACTATATAGGTGTCCGTTTGTCTGGCTGATTTAAAGTTAAAAGAATAAAAGGCATGTGCTAAGCCTTTACAACAGCATACATAGTCCCTTCAGCTTCATATTACTCTGTGTGCCACTGTATAATATTTCCTAGCACTTTATTTTTGTTGCGTTTATAGCACCAACATATTTTGCAAGTTTCCGTCACACACTGTCCCAGAGGAACTCACAATCTAAATTCCCTATTAGTTGTTTTTGGAGTGTGGGAGGAAACCAGAGTACCCCAAAGAAACCCACACAAACATAGAGAACATAGATGAAGGAAAAAAAACATTGAAATCTATGAAATTATCTCATGTTCAAAACCTGAACACGTTGCAGACAATGAATCATAAAAATAATCCAGCGATAAAAAAGACCAAAAGTAAAAGAGGATAAATAATCCAATTACATTTTAAATTTTGTCTCTTTTTTTTTTTTTTCAGGGGGGGTTGTCTACGAATGACCGTTGAGAGATTTTAAATCCAACTAAATGGTGATTATTATATTTATTTTGATGATGATGATAATGATGATGATCAATATAACATTTCAGCTTACCTTTTGATGAAATTGTCTCATTGGTGTCAAGATAACTTGTAATTGTCTAATGGTTTCTTCTTTCTTCTGGATTATTCATAAATTTGCTGCATTTCACCTTCTATACTTAGGTCGGGTGGAGCAGATCCTTCAGAGTGTGTCTTGCTGCACCGATCATTCTTAGGGCGGATTTACACGAACGTGATATACGTCCGTGCAACGCGCGTGTTTTTCACGCGCCTCGCACGGACCTATATTAGTCTATGGGGCAGTGCAGACTGTCAGTGTTTTTTGTGCAGCGTGAGTCCGCTGCGTAAAACTCACGACAGGTCCTATATTTCTGCATTTTTCGCGCATCACGCACCCATTGAAGTCAATGGGTGCGTGAAAATCACGCGCACCACACGGAAGCACTTCCGTGGGACGAGCGTGATTCTCGCAACAGCAGTCAAAAGTATGTTTACAAACAGAAAAGCACCACAATCACAGTGTCACAATGATGGCGGCTGCGCGAAAATCACGCAGCCGCACATCCTATGTAATGCCACATGGAGCTGTTAAGTGCCTTTTGCGCACGCAAAAGGCAGCGTTTTTTGCGTGCGCAAAACGCACACGCTCGTGTAAATCCACCCTTATAGTCAGATAGTTGTGAAGTCATTTTCCCCTTTTAAGTACATATGCTATGATTATTTTCAAATATAGGCTTCAGTCAAGCAGTAAAAATATCATTAAGTCTTAATTATCTAATCTTATGTGTGATAATTATTTTAACAATTCTCTGCTTCTGTCAATTAACCTGAGAGATAGCATAAATAGCAAACTTAAATCCTGTATCTAAAGAAACGCAGATTGACATATAAGTTTGACAAATTAGCTTTATGAAAGATAATATGAGGCTTGGTGATAACAATGCAGCTGCGAGTACACCCAGCGTGATAAACTGGAGTTAGACTGGATTGGAAAATTATTTAAGAAAACTAATGTCAGGTAGCAGAATAATAACACCCAGCGCCAGGCCGCTGCTGCACAAACCATCAAGCCTATTTAAAAAAAAGTACACATATCCACCCTATATAGTGACTATAAACATGACTTAAAATTATTTAATTTGTCTTTTTTCTATAATTTTCAAAGTCAAAATAAGACTATTTCCATTGTTTTCATATCTGCTATCCACTACATTGAAGAGCTACTCCCCCTAACCCGACTCCCCCTACGGTAATGGAGGACTAAGCATTTAACATTAATGCCATAAATGTCTTATAGGAAAAGCCATTTAAGTCTGTTTGGATTGTGGTATTTTCAGACTATAGAAAGTTTTTCAAATCTCCAACATAAACTGTAGAGAAGATATAATAATGTAAGCTTTACTTTTCAAACTTCATTATTGATGTGGGACATAATTCTATATTTCTGATATGGAGATTCCTTCTTCTTTTGTTTTTTAATTCACCTATGATGTTTGTTTTTGGTTATTATGTATTATTTGGTTCTAGTAGTTTTCTCTACATTGAGCTTACCCGTGTTTATTTGTCCATTCCCATCATTTAGGTTTATTAATCATCAGCTTTCAAGTAGAGACTGGCGAAGCCCCAGGGCAACAGTTATGTGCACAGTCTCTCCCATTTCGGTCTTGGAATCTGATAGCTCCTTCAGACAATACATAAAGCTCTTGGTGAGGAAAAGGCAGGTATAGTATGGCCCCCTATCCTTTTATGTGTGCTGTATTACGGCTCCATACTACTCAGAGGTTCACGGAACTGTAATTCACCCATGTGCAAGAGCTTGTGGCGGATTAAGTAGACCATAGGCCCTGGGCTGTTACCTAATCTTGGGCCGCCCTTCTCCACCGCCGCCCTGCCGCGCCGTAACTATTGTTAACACTACCTTTTTGAGCAAGTATTAACAAATGGGTGTTACAATTCCCCTTGTCAAAGGGCCGTGTCCCTATATACTGACAGTATCACACTGTACATCCTCCTGACAAGGGAAATGGTAACACACATTTTTCTATCAGTCCTGAACTACACAAAGACTTTTTTTGTGAAATACAAGGATTTCCTATAATAAACATGTCAGGAGAGGTGACAGATTCTCTATAAATTTAGTGACTCACAGGTGACGACTTTTTAGATCCTAGTAGTTTTTTTTTCCTCTTTTCTTCTCCATCTGGTCCAGACTTTATGACCCATTTCTGCACAATTTGCCACTCACTTTTCTAACATTTCCACACCTATAATCGAAGATAAAATTATCATGGTGCCACACGCTGTACCCCTAAATATAATGGCACCATACACTGCACCCCTGAATAAAATAATACCAAACACTTCACCCCTGAATATAATTGTGTCACACACTGTAAAGTAAAGCACCACATACACACAGCCCCCTGTAGATAGCGCCACACACAGCCCCTTAAGATAGAGACACACACAGCCCCCTGTAGATAACGAGACACACAGCCCCTGTAGGTAGCATCACATACAGCCCCTGTAGATAGTGCCACACACACCCCCTGTAGACAGCTCCACACAAACCCCCTGTAGATAGCATCACTCACAGACCCTGTAGATAGCATCACACACAACCCTCTCTAAATTGCGCCACACACATTCTCCTGTAGACAGCATCACACACAGCCCTACCTGTAGAGAGCGCTACACACACCCCTGTGGATAGCGCCACACACAGCCCCCTGTAATTAGCGCAACACACAACCCCCTGTAGATAGTGCCACTCAGCCCTCCCTCTCTTCTAAATAGTGCCACACATCCCCCCTTATATATAGTGCCACACAGTCCCCCCTTGTATATAGTGCCACACAGCCCCCCTTGGCAGTGGCATAGCTATGGGGGTCGCAGAGGTCGCAGTTGCGACCGGGCCCCTAAGCCGGAAGGGCTCCTGTTGCCACACACCGCTGACCGCGCTGGTTGAGCTGACCGCGCTGGTCGCGCTTCTAACTGTATCTGCCCGAACCGCCCTAACGATGATCCGCCACTGGCAAGTGCTTTTAAAATAAAAAAATTTAATTAGCTCACAAATCAAGCAGTAAAAGCAAAATTGCCATCACTACACATTGGGGGCGATGCTCATTACAGAATGGTTAAGGGCCTGTTCACACTTGCATTGCTGTTTCCGTTACCTGACGGACACTATCGGTGCCCGACGGAACCCATTCTCTTTAATGGGCTCCATCGGGTTTTCTTAATGGTGTCCGTGGTTATACTAGAAACAATAGAGTAGCATGCTGCGCTATTCTTTCTGGTATTTTCGGCCAGATTTGTGGGATGTCGTATCATGAAAGAATCAATTTTAAAATTAGAAAAGAAAATAATTGACCTTACAATGTGTAAAGGGAAGTGTCCCTATTTAAAGGTATATGTATGTATGTGTATATATGTATATATATATATATATATACTGTATATATATATATATATATATATATATATATATATATATATATATATATATACACTACCGTTCGAAAGTTTAGGGTCACTCAGAAATGTCCTTATTTTTGCAAGAAAAGCACAGTTTTTTTCAATGAAGATAACATTAAATTAATCAGAAATACACTCTATACATTGTTAATGTGCTAAATGACTATTCTAGCTGCAAACGTCTGTTTTTTAATGCAATATCTACATAGGTGTATAGAGGCCCATTTCCAGCAACCATCACTCCAGTGTTCTAATGGTACATTGTGTTTAGGAGGCTAATGGATGATTAGAAAACACTTGAAAACCCTTGTGCAATTATGTTAGCACCGCTAACCAGAGTAGAAAGAGAAATGGGAGGCCCCGCTGCACAACTGAGCAACAAGACAAGTACATTAGAGGCTCTAGTTTGAGAAATAGACGCCTCAACTGGCAGCTTCATTAAATAGTACCCGCAAAACACCAGTGTCAACGTCTACATTGAAGAGGCGACTCCGGGATGCTGGCCTTCAGGGCAGAGTGGCAAAGAAAAAGCCATATCTGAGACTGGCTAATAAAAGGAAAAGATTAATATGGGCAAAAGCACACAGACATTGGATAGAGGAAGATTGGCAAAAAGTGTTATGGACAGGCGAATCGAAGTTTGAGGTGTTTGGATCACACAGAAGAACATTTGTGAGACGCAGAACAACTGAAAAGATTCTGGAAGAGTGCCTGACGCCATCTGTCAAGCATGGTGGAGGTAATGTGATGGTCTGGGGTTGCTTTGGTGCTAGTAAAGTGGGAGATTTGTACAAGGTAAAACGGATTTTGAATAAGGAAGACTATCACTCAATTTTGCAACGCCATGCCATACCCTGTGGACAGCGCTTGATTGGAGCCAATTTCATCCTACTACAGGACAATGACCCAAAGCACACCTCCAAATTATGCAAGAACTATTTAGGGAAGAAGCAGGCAGCTGGTATTCTATCTGTAATGGAGTGGCCAGCGCAGTCACCAGATCTCAACCCCATAGAGCTGTTGTGGGAGCAGCTTGACCGTATGGTACGCAAGAAGTGCCCATCAAGCCAATCCAACTTGTGGGAGGGGCTTCTGGAAGCATGGGGTGAAATTTCTCCCGATTACCTAAGCAAATTAACAGCTAGAATGCCAAAGGTCTGCTATGCTGTAATTGCTGCAAATGGAGCATTCTTTGACGAAAGCAAAGTTTGAAGGAGAAAATTATTATTTGAAATAAAAATCATTATTTCTAACCTTGTCAATGTCTTGACTATATTTTCTAATCATTTTGCAACTCATTTGATAAATATAAGTGTGAGTTTTCATGGAAAACACAAAATTGTCTGGGTGACCCCAACTTTTGAACGGTAGTGTATATATATATATATATATATATATATACATATTTATATATGTATATATATACATATATATATGTATATATATATATATATATATATATATATATAGTATGAAAAACACTAGAAACAGAAGGAGTCATGCACTATTGTAATATAGTTTGCCAATGGCATAGAAAAATAATTTTTATTGGACAATACAAAATACATAGAGTTAAAAAAGGCTACAAATCTGAAGACTGTACACCTCCCAAGTGGTGAGGATGAACCTAAAGGAACCACTCCTTATATTGGCAGTTGCAGGAAGAAAAAGCTTAACTGACAAATAGCAAATACTAACTAGGACTAAGGCAGAAAATACAATAAAGTAGTACTAGGCATAGAAGTCAGGGTATATAAATTTAAGTAAGTACCATCATACATACAGCCAGAGTCACAAAGCTAACGAAGGTAAACATTGTGAATGGATTCCAATCTGAGCAAAAAAATGCTCCCAAAGAATCCCCACAAAAAAGACACAGTCTTCCCAGAGTATTATCGCCACAAGAAAGGAGCAAGTAAATATGTGAAGCACAGCATAAAGTGTTACTAACCCATGTGGTTCCTGCAGTTCAGTATCTTCCCAAGTACGGAGAGACCCCGACGCGCGTTTCGCGTGGATGGCTTTTTCAAAAAGGGGTATACTAACTTCAACTAAAGCCTTCTACCTTAAATATGCTGAATAATCCGATCAGCTGTTAAAATTTGACCAATGGGATCTCCCCGGCCGTGCCTGTCAGGCTAAGACACCGCGAGACTCACGCACCTGAGAGGCGAGTTCCCACTGCGCACGCGCGGCTCCGGAAACCACGCATGCGCAGAAGAGAACAAACGGCAGACAGAGCCAAAGCCAGCGGTGGCGCGCCTGACAGGCAGGGCCGGTACATACACTCATAGAATGAGACACCCAGGGTAAGTTCCAAATTGAAACAAATTCTAATGCTCCGGAAAAATAAAAGATAATCTGTTGTATACATTTCTAGTGGGACACAATTAAGGAAGACAATGTAATATATCAAAAAACCCCGAAGGGGGTAAGAGAATAGTGACAAGTGACAACCATATATGCAGTGATGAACAAATACAATATATAATCAAATAGATAAATAAACATTTATCATTTCATATAAATAAATGAATAAGCTGAAAGTGCACAGAAATAAATCCCTAATAAACTAACATAATAATATTATGTTATCAGCATGCAATGCTGAAAATCAACAACAGTGAAAGACGCCCCCACCGCCAGGAGGGGGATATATTATAACTGACTAAACAGTGACACTATATGTTTACTCCAAAAAATATATCAATCCTACGACATTTGGATAAAACATACATAATGTGATTATTTGTAATAACAGTGAGTGGAAAATAAAAGTTAAATAAAAAAATAATAAATAATAAAAATAAAAAACATTGTTGTAAAGTGTAATAAATTGTCCCACAGCGTATAGAGACGTTTAGTACGACTCCAAACAGATCCGTACAGCAAAAATTGGAGTCCCGCAAAACTCTTGACAGATGCCTCAAATATCGATCTCAGGTCAGTATAAATATATATGATCAGACACGGCAAAAGTAGAAGACTAGAAGAGGAAAAATTAAAAATTAATAGACATACAGTATAAAAACACAAAATTTAAAAAAATGGTAAGTCGATCTTACCTGCAAACGCTGATGCTGCTGCAGAATCAACTGTAGCCTCTGGTGCCGATGTGGCCGACACGATGCAGGACCTGTGAGTGACGGCTGTGTCTGCACTGCCAGAAGCTGGGCGTTCTGAAGAGAAGTGGATGATACTTCTCTTCAGAGCGCCCAGCTAGTAAAAGTATTAAAAACGCCCCGATGTACGCACATAATACACGCCCACTTGGACTTTTACTTTTAAACACACCCACTTGGACTTTTGCAAGCCTCATTTGCATAACTACAAAAATGGTCATAACTTGGCCAAAAATGCTCGTTTTTTAAAAATAAAAACGTTACTGTAATCTACATTGCAGCGCCTATCTGCTGCAATAGCAGATAGGGGTTGCAAAATCTGGTGACAGAGCCTCTTTAAAGAACGCATTACAGTGATCACAGAAATCAGCTCACCTTCATATGTGGAATCAGTGTAATATGTTCTTTTTCTCCATGTGCTAATTCACTTATCTCTGTGTCTTATGCTATTACTGATAGGATTGTTTTATAAGTGAGTTTTAGAAAAAGTTAGAGATAAATCATAGTAATATCAAGCTCACAAAGTACAGGTTACAATTTCATTTACTTTTACAGTTATCCAGTCTATCATCCAACACAGAAAGACAATTGTGCGAGTAATTAATTCCATATGAGAATGTTCAGAATCTACAAAGAGGTTTGGATATTGCAGATATATGGTCTGTTCATCCATGACATTACAACCACCGACAGTTGAAGTGAATAACATTGATTATCTGGTTACAATGGCACCTGTTATGCCCCCTGCACATGACCGTAGCCATAATCCCGGTCTGCGATTACGCTACAGCTGACCGTGGACAGTCATCCGCATTTGCGGGTCATGCTCCCATTATAAAAAAAAAAAAAAAAAAAAGGCATTTCCTATTTTTTGTGAAGCCTTTCTACGGCCCCGACACCTTTCTGTAAATATACGGGAACGTGTCCGTGGGCAATAGAAATTAATGGATCCGTACCTTGATCCGCATTTACAGTCTGTAGTTAGTACCTACCAAAAGTGGCCCAAGGAAGGACAACCGGTGAACCAATGACAGGGGACATGGACGCCTAAGGCTCATTGAGGCAGGAGGGGAGTGAAGGCTAGCCTGTCTGGTCCAAACCCACACAAGAGATACTGTAGCACAAATTGCTGAAAAAGTTACTGCTGGCTATGATAGAAAGGCGTAAGAACACACAGTGCATCACAGCTTGCTGCATTTGGGGTTGCGTCACCATAGACCGGTCACAGTGCCCATGCTGACTCTGAATCACTGCTGAGAGTGCCTACAATGGGCACATGAACATCAGAACTAGACCATGGAGTAATGGAAGGTGGCTTGGTCTGATGAATCACATTTAATTTTACATCATGACAATGACTGAGTGTGTGTGTGTGTGTGTGTGTGTCGCTTACCTGGGAAAGAGGTAACACCAGGATGCACTATGGGAAGAAGGCAAGCCAGCAGAGGCAGTGGGATGCCCTGGACAACGTTCTGCTGGGAAATCTTAGGTCCTGGCTAGAGATGAGCGAACCGGGACAACCGAACCCGGTTTCGGTCCGAACTTCCGGAAAAGTTCGGTTCGCAGCGAATCCGAACTTCACCGGGTTCGGCCGAACCCGTTTTGACCGAACCCGGTCAAAAATATTATACAAATCGGCAGCCACTTGTCTCTATCAATCACTGATAGAGAAAAGAGGCTGCTGATTAAAAATAAAATAAAAAGCATTTCATACGTACCTGGTCGTTGTCTTGCGGACGAGTCTCTCTTCTTCCTCCAGTCCGACCTTCTTTTCTGACGCGGCAGCCTGTGATTGGCTGCAGAGGCCTCTGCAGCCCGTGATTGGCTGCAGAGGTCTCTGCAGCCCGTGATTGGCTGCAGAGGCCTCTGCAGCCCGTGATTGGCTGCAGCGCTCACATGGGCTGCATCGTCATCAATGAATGTCGGGCCGGCTGTCGCGAGGGACGCGTCACCAAGGCAACGGCCAGGAGACCGGACTGGAGGAAGCAGGGAGTTCCCGGTAAGTGTGAACGTCTTTTTTTTTTACAGGTACTCTATATTGTGATCGGTAGTCACTGTCCAGGGTGCTGAAACAGTTACTGCCGATCAGTTAACTCTTTCAGCACCCTGAAGAGTGACTATTTACTGACGTCGCCTAGCAACGCTGCCGTAATGACGGGTGCACACATGTAGCCACCCGTCATTACGGGGCCTCATGCACACGACCGTAAAAACACCCGTTATTAAGGGTCGTAATTACGACCCGAAATAGCGGGCCCATAGACTTCTGTTAGCCACGGGTACCTTCCCGTTTTCTCACGGGAAGGTGCCCGTGCCGTTAAAAAGATAGAACATGTTCTATTTTTTTATTTTACGGGTCGTGCTCGTAATTACGACTCGTAATTACGAGCACGGCCGGCCGCTTTTACGAGCCGTGCTGTCATTATAAGGGTATGTTCACACGACAGCGTCCGTTACGGCTGAAATTACGGGGATGTTTCCGCCTGAAAACATCCCCGTAATTTCAGCCGTTATGGCATATGCAGGCGCTTGAACGCCGCGTCCATTACGGACGTAATTGGCGCTGCTATTCATTGGAGTCAATGAATAACGGCTCCAATTACGGCCAAAGAAGTGACAGGTCACTTCTTTGACGCGGGCGTCTATTTACGCGCCGTCATTTGACAGCGGCGCGTAAATTACGCCTCGTGTGAACAGACAAACGTCTGCCCATTGCTTTCAATGGGCAGATGTTTGTCCGCGCTATCGAGGCGCTATTTTTGGACGTAATTCGGGGCAAAAACGCCCGAATTACGTCCGTAATTAGTGAGTGTGAACATACCCTGTGTTCACACGCACTAATTACGGATGTAATTCGGGATTTTTTGCCCCGAATTACGCCCGAAAATAGCGCCTCGATAGCGCTGACAAACATCTGCCCATTGAAAGCAATGGGCAGACGTTTGTCTGTTCACACGAGGCGTATATTTACGCGCCGCTGTCAAATGACGGCGCGTAAATAGACGCCCGCGTCAAAGAAGTGACCTGTCACTTCTTTGGCCGTAATTGGAGCCGTTATTCATTGACTCCAATGAATAGCAGCGCCAATTACGTCCGTAATGGACGCCGCGTTCAAGCGCCTGCACATGCCGTTACGGCTGAAATTACGGGGATGTTTTCAGACGGAAACATCCCCGTAATTTCAGCCGTTACGGACGCTGTCGTGTGAACATACCCTAAATTTTATAGCAGCACGGCCCGTAAAATAGAAAAATAGAACATGTTCTATTTTTTTAACGGCACGGGCACCTTCCCGTGAGAAAATGGGAAGGTACCCATGGGTAACAGAAGTCTATGAGCCCGTTATTGCGGGTCGTAATTACGACCCACAATAACGGGTGTTTTTACGGTCGTGTGCATAATGGGAGCACGGCTTGGAAAAACGACCGGCTGCCTGTGGCCGGCCGTGCTCCTCTCCTGAAATACTCTGTGCTGCCTTAAACTCTGTGGACAGGTCAGGATCCTGTTTCTTTTAAATGCTGCTAGGGAACCCGCTCGATCCACTATATAAGGCTGCGCTACAGTGCAGCATTTAAAAGAAACAGGATCCTGACCTGTCCACAGAGTTTAAGGCAGCACAGAGTATTTCAGGAGATGAGCGTGCAGATTCAGTGCTGCTGTGAACTCTGCTCTTACCATTACGTAGCTCTCAGTCTGTTACCTCTCCTCCACTCCTGTCCTCAAGAACACCTTCACATGATTGGCAAGTCACCACCCCGCACAAGATCCGCACGCTCATCTCCTGAAATACTCTGTGCTGCTGTGAACTCTGCTCTTACCATTACGTGGTGACTTGCCAATCATGTGAAGGTGTTCTTGAGGACAGGAGTGGAGGAGAGGTAACAGACTGAGAGCTACGTAATGGTAAGAGCAGAGTTCACAGCAGCACTGAATCTGCACGCTCATCTCCTGAAATACTCTGTGCTGCCTTAAACTCTATGGACAGGTCAGGATCCTGTTTCTTTTAAATGCTGCACTATAGCGCAGCCTTATATAGTGGATCGAGCGGGTTCCCAAGCAGCATTTAAAAGAAACAGTGTGTGTGTTTGGGTATGTGTCTTTGTCTGTTTTTGTTTTTATATGTGTGTTTGTGTTTATGTGTGTTTGTGTATATATGGGTGTGTTTGTGTATATGTGTTTGTGTATATATATGGGTGTATGTGTATATGTTTGTGTGTAGATGTTTGTGTGTGTGTTTTTGTATATGTGTGTGTTTGTGTATATGTGTGTATATGGGTGTGTTTATGTGTGTTTGTGTATATATGGGTGTGTTTGTGTATATATATGGGTGTATTTGTATATATGTTTGTGTGTAGATGTTTGTGTGTGTGTGTGTTTATATATGTGTGTGTTTGTGTATATGGGTGTGTGTATATGTGTGTGTTTGTGTATATGTGTGTGTTTGTGTATGGTTGTTTGTGTGTGCGTGCGTATATGTGTGTAGGTGAGTAGAAGTATTGTTATTGTTCACATTGATAACTGTTTTTTTATGTTGTTGCAGATTTTGATGTACCGATTGGACTACATCTTCGATTCGTTGGACTACTGCGTAGATCTACGTTTTTTTAAAATTTAATAAAATGGTTAACGAGGGTTTTGTTGGGGATTTCTTATTTCAATAAAAAAGAATTGTCTTTGTGTTTTTTTTTAAACTTTATTAGTGCCTAGATAATGGTAGTTGGCTGATTGACAGCGTCCATTATTAAGGCGGTACTTAGTGTTAGCCGGTGCAGAGGCTAGCACTAACCACACATTATTACCCCGGTACCCACCACCACCAGGGGTGCCGGGAAGAGCTTGGTACGATCCAGTACCCGACCATCTGTTGTGATGGTCGGGTACTGGGGCGGCCGCAGGCTGGTATTATGAGGCTGGGAAGGGCCAAAAACAGTGGACCTTCCCACCCTTGTAATGCTAGGCTGCTGCTGCTGTGTTGTATCGGGCTGGTTATAAAAATGGGGGGGACCCCACGTCATTTTTTTTGGGGAATTTAACAATAGACGTTGGGTCCCCCACATTTTTAATAACCAGCCATATACGCAGCAGTCTGGCATTACATGGGTGGGAGGGGCCACTGGTTTTGTCCATTCCCAGGCTAATAACACTGTGTTGTATGTGGCTGGTTATGATAAATTGGGTGGAACCCCATGTCTTTTTTTAAAAAAAATTAAAAATAAATAAATAATAAAAAAAAAATGACGTGGGGTCCCCCCCACTTTTATAACCAGCCAGATACAACACAGCAGCAGCAGCCTAGCATTACAAGGGTGGGAAGGTCCACTGTTTTTGGCCCTTCCCAGCCTCATAATACCAGCCTGCGGCCGCCCCAGACCCCGACCATCACAACAGATGGTCGGGTACTGGATCGTACCTGGCTCTTCCCGGCACCCCTGGTGGTGGTGGGTACCGGGGTAATAATGGTGGTTAGTGTTAGCCTCTGCACCGGCTAACACTAAGCCTCGCCTTAGTAATGGATGTTGTCACTCAGACAGCGGCCATTACTAAAGTGGTAGTAATAAAATTTGAAAAGACAAAGATATAGATAAAATATTTTATTGAAATAAAGCACCCCCAACACAACCCTCATTAACCATTTTATTGTAGAAAAAAAAAACGTCATCGAAGTAGTCCTCGAAACCGACGTAGTCCAAACACCAAACCTGTAAAAAAAAAAAAATGAAATAAAACATGTCGTAGGCTTAGATTCAGTTTAATGTGTGATACTGACTGTTATACCATGTATAGAAGCCTGCCGCGAAGTTGACTTAGATACAGGGCGCCAGCAGACAGTATCATACATGGCCATACAGACATGTATACAAACAAACATACATACATGCAAACTATCATACATACATGCATACACACACACATGAAACCATACATACAAACATGCAAAGATACATACATATATACAAGCATGCACAAATATACATGCAAACATAAATACATGCAAACATAATTACATACATGCACATATATATAAACATACATGCAAAAATAAAAACATGCAAACATACATGACAACATACATACATACATGCAAACATACATACATACAAACATGTATACATACATGACAACATACATACATGACAACATACATACATGCAAATATACATTCATGCAAACATACATAAATGCAAACATACATACATGCAAATATATACATGCAAATATACATACAAACATGCACATATATACATACATGACAACATACATACATGACGACATACATACATACATACATACATAAAATGCAAACATACATACATACATTCATGCAAACATACATGCAAATATATACATGCAAATATACACATGCAAATATACACATGCAAATATACACATACATGCCAACATACATGCAAACATACACACATGCAAACATACATACATGCAAATATACATACAAACATACATGCACATATATACATACATACATGACAACATACATGCATACATACATACATGACAACATACATACATGCAAACATACATTCATGCAAACATACATACATACATGCAAACATACATTCATGCAAACATACATACATGCAAACATACATGCAAATATATACATGCAAATATACATACACACATGCACATATACATACATGCCAACATACATGCACATATATACATACATACATACATGACAACATACATACATGCCAAAAAAAATAATAATACGTTCATACTTACTTTCCTCCTGTCCGGGCTCCAGCGATGACGTTTCATCCATGTCGCCGCTGCAGCCTGTGATTGGCTGCAGAGGCGGTCACGTGGGATGAAGCGTCATCCTGCCGTGCGTGACCGCCACTACAGCCTGTGATTGGCTGCAGCGGCGAAAGGGATGAAACGTCATCGCTGGAGGCCGGACAGGAGGAAAGTAAGTACGAACGTATAATTTTTATTTTTTTATTACATTTAAATTGTATTTTCCGCGCGCCGAGCATGTACTGTCAAGGTTGCTGAAAGAGTTAGTGCAGCCCATTAACTCTATCAGCACCCGAGACAGTAGCATGCTCGGCGCACGTAAGTGACAGGTTCAGTCCGAACTAGTTCGGTCCGAATCGAACTTTTTTGTGAAATTCGGCGAACTAGCCGAACCGAACTTTTGAAAAGTTCGCTCATCTCTAGTCCTGGCATTCATGTGGATGTGACTTTGACACATACAACTGACCTAAACATTGTTACTGACCAAGTACATCCCTTCATGGTTATGGTATTCCCTAATGGTAGTGGCCTCTTTCAGCAGGATAATGCCACACTGCAAGCATTGTTCAAGAATGGTTTGGGTAACATGACAAAGAGTTCAAAGTTGACTTTGCCTTTAAATTTCCTAGATCTCAATCCGATCAAGAAATTGTGGGTTGTGCTACAAAAACAAGTCCGATCCATGGAAGCACGACCTCGCGAATTACGAGACTGAAAGGATCTGCTGCTAATGTCTTGTCCATACCTCAAATGGTCAGAGCTGTACACTATAAAGCTCAAATGTATTATTCTGCACATGTATGGGTTCATCCTTCTCATACATTATGTATATATTTAAGCTTTACAGCCAGTTTCGCACACAGCATTTGGCAGAGTTTTCGATGGCATTTTTTTATTGGGCATTTATTCTTTTGGGTTAAAATGCTGCAACCAGATGTTAATTAACAGTTTATGGTAAAATATGACAATTTCTACATACACAGCATTTTGGCTTGTGGCACTTAAGTAGTGTTTTTAGGGTCAGTGACGTTTTTTTCAGACACTTTTCTCCATAGGCTTCTCAATAAAACGCTTGAACAAAATGTCACAATTAAAAAATACCAACAAAAACATGTGTAAAAAAAAAACACCATAAGAATGGTTCAAGCTGCTGGTGTTTTTCACATGCCTTTTAAAGTCTATAACAAAAACTGTGTGTGAAGGTGCCTCAAAGGGTTTTCCAGATTTAAAAGGGGTTGTTACCAATATGAAGGTTTTAAAAATGTGGGCCCCATCGCACACTTGGTTGCCCTCTTGAATGCCTATGAGTTAAAGTGGTTTTCCATGATTAAATTCTGGGTGGCTTCAGCCAGCACTATGGGGAGTTAAGGAACTTAACACAGATTTTTTTCTTGAATTCAATAGAAGCTACCCCATATACCCCTAATTCCATCCCCTAATTTGCAGGCAGACAGAATTTTATCATTTAAATCTATGGCTGTGTGAAGGGAACAACTAACCCACATAAATCTATAATATAAGGTTAATCCGTGCCGACCTTTGGGCCTTAAAACAAAATGATGTGATTGACAGCCGCACTAACAGACATTTAACCCCTTCAGTACCACAATCACAGTTTTCTTTGTAACATGACTGTGAACTCCAATATCGTGAATGCCAGGGGTTCACCCTGTATATAATGACAGCCCAATTCCTAAGCTGTTCTATAACAAAGTTTATTAGTACACACTTTAGGTGTACCCTAACCGACACCTGAACGTGATATTATGCGCAAGTATAATGTACTGACATACTATATGTACATATATGCAGAAATATGCCAGCACATTACAGTTAAAGAAACTTAAAGATTTAACATTTACCTCTTTTGATGAGACTGAACAAGTATGTGGAAGAAATAAAATAAAGAAACAAAAAATAAAGCCACAAAATAAAATAAAAATAGAATAAACAATGGTGCTTTAAATTTTTTTACAACCTGTCCCGCAACACATATCTCTTTATATAGCTACGGCCATGGAAAGCTAAAAAAAACAAAAACTAAAAATATGGCTGACAAAATGCAGAGAGAAAAATTAAACAATTTCCTGGGTCCATAATGCCAAAATTGGCTGTGTCCTTAAGGGGTGAAAATAATATTAAAATAACAATTTTTATGATTGGATGTGGGTTTAAAATAAATGCACCTTTATATTTGAAAAACCCCACTGCAGCTCCCCTATTACATCACATCCCAGACCCCGTTTCGGATTTAACATAAAATCACCCATTGTATATTCTATTGATAAAGAGACAACTCAATTTCCAAATTCTGTTACCTTGAGAGGAACTGATGAGCCCATTGCAGAAGAATAAAGTTTGTCTCTCCTCCTGGATGCCAAGAATTGTTATGCAGGTATCCGTTATTTTTGCTATGGTTGTTTCTCTTGGAACTTTCATTTGCAATTCCTGCTCAAAGGCTGAAAAGAAGAATTATAGCAAATCCAAGTAAAACAGGGAATAAATCTTTGGACAATTTGCAAAGTAGAATTATAGTCACATCCATATTATCAATAGAAAATAATTGAAAAAAAAAATTTTTTGTTGCTTCTAAGTCCATGGATAAAAATGTTCACATGGATTTCTTAAAAATGTTATCTTACGTAACATACCTAATAAAGAGAAGGTATAGATTGCATGCACTCCGTAACGGCTGCGGTCGCAGACCGCCGCCATTCCTCACCTTCAAACGGCCGCGACCACAGACCCCTGGATTCTTGTCAGCGTCTCCTTTCTCGGAGATGCCAGCTCACGTGGCTGTCCTGCTCTAGACTGTCTCCTAAGGTGCGTGTGTTCGTTCCGGCCTTAAAAGGCCAGCACGCACACATATTAAAACTTCCCTAACCTATCCCCAGATCATCCTGGACTATAAAAAGGGCCCCAACTTTCCACTCCTTGCCTGAGCGTTGTTGTTGTTGTTGTCTACCCATGTTTGTATTGCAAACGGTCCCTTAGTTGTTTCCTGCTCCCAGTGTTCCCGTGTCCTGCTTCCTGTATCCTGATGCTGTGTTTGTTTCTGAGCCTAAACCTTTAGTTGGTGTCGAGAGTGTCATCTGCCACGTCTGGTATCATCCGCCACGTCTCGAGTCATCTGCCACGTCTGGCATCATCTGCCACATCTGGTGTCATCTGCCACGCCTGGTGTCATCTGCCATGTCTGGTGTCATCTGCCACGTCAAACTCCATCTGTGCCAAAACCTCCGCTACACCTCGTGTCTGTCTGGACTCTTACAGGAATTCTTGTGCTAAAGACTTTGCATAGACTTTGTATAGACTGTTGTTTGGCCAGCTGCCACGTCGCTATGGCGCAGCGGGCTAGTGGTTCCACAAACCCCAGGACTGTGACACACTCTATTGTACAATCTATTGCATATTTTCAGCCTAAAGTGTAGTGTGTGACTGTGGTTGGTTTAACTAGGGCGTAATATATTGCGGCTGCAGCACCCAAATGCCAGAACCCTGTGGCGATCAATGTTTGGTTCAGTAGAACCCGGGGAGGAGGGATTGACGGTGACTGAGGACCATCATTTTATGGCACCATATTGCATGAATCCAGCCTGTTTTTAAGATTTTGGATTTTGGTTTTGGATTTATGTGATCTTTTGTACCATTTGTATACAGAAAATCAAGAAGGTTTGTTAAAGGTGTTTCAGTTCAAACTTTAGGGTATTTTTGTACAATAATGTAATGTATTTATAATATTTTGTATAATGTTTTTTTGTCATGTACATAATGCCAGATCTCAAAATAAAGTACTGTTTTTTGGACACACGTCTAAGCAGTACAAAAACATGCCAAAAAGAGACTGCATCTTAGAGTACAAATGCCAAGTAGAAGCCATAAGTCACTGCTTAAAAAAAGCAATACACACAAGACAGTACAGGGTGAAGCTGCTGTTCTTTTTCCCATTGTCCCCTTGTCACCTGCAGCTTTTGGGTATCACAAGAAGTGTGATAGCCCTTTTGTTTGCCTGTAGCTATTGTCCATAGGTGTCAGAATTCACTTGTGATACCTAGTAGCTGCAAGTGACAAAGGGACAATGGGAATGTGGATCAGCACCCATCAATCTATTGTGATACTGAGGAGGATTGACAGCAGGGGGAGCTAGAGAGCACAGGGTTCAGGTTATGGATCTGTTCTGGATTTTACCTCTGTGACTGGATGTCCTGGGAACTGCCCTCCAACACACAGATCAGTTTAAAGAAATGTTTTCGTGTTTTGAACTTGGGAAACGCTTATCATCAGGTACCTCCTATAGTCTGAAAAATACAGTAATTTAGTTTCCCATAGGAAATGTTTTGAATTTCCTATGTTTTCACTACTGCAATGTTAATTTATGAAATCTTCATTCAAACTTTAAATTAATTTCAGCAGTGGTTGCAGTTATTTGTTATTATTAATTGCAGCATGATTTAGGTTTTCCTAATTTTTTGTTCATTTTATTTTTCATCTAAAAACCTGTCCGTACACTATATTACAGATGCTATTAATAACTATTTTTACATTTACCTTTTTAATCTGTATTTTTTTTTAAAAAAAAACCTTTTTTTAATGTTAACATTTATTTAACTATTTAAAAGTGGTTTTTTTTTGTTTTGTTTTTTTTAAATGGTTGTATTAATGTTTTGTCAAAGCTGTTGGCATGAGGTCTGAATGGGATTTCTTCAAAGGTTAAAATGCATTTCTTTGTCTGTTCAAGTTTATAGATATTGTTCTCACCTTAGGGCCACAAGGTTATAAACTTGTTTCTCCTCCTATTAAAATGCACTCAACAATGTCAACTTTGTGTGTGTTTTTACTGTGTGGGGCTGTTCTGGATGTTAAAGGTCCTCAGAGGAATCTTTAATCTTTTATACAATTTCTAAAATTAAATACCATTAGCGAAATTGTTAAAATATTTTTACTTTTTACTGATTTTTAGTGAACTAAATCTGTAAACATAGCAAATATTGAACTGCCAGGATACATAGTAATATCAGTTTTATCAATGAATATCTGCTATACATTCTTTGTGTATTTTCTTTTTTAGGCTAGATCTATACGGCGACTTTGGCAGTGACACAGGTCGCACGGCCAAAGATTGCTGTGTCGCGCTGCATGCATCACAGTCCTGAAAGTGAATGTGGCTGCGTTTGCTACCTTTTGGTTTTTGCAACAGTCGCAAAAGATCCAAGCCGGCTGCACATCTTGTGACTGTTGTGTAATTGTTGTGGCAACCTGTGGATCGCAACCTGGCAACATTCACTTTCCTTCCTGCGATGCAGGCAGCAGAACACGGTGATCTTTGGCAGTACGACCTGTGTCTCAGCCAAAGTCACCGTGTAGCTCTAACCTATAGATGTATTTTTAAGCAAGTATTTTTTGTCTGCAAATGACGGCTTAATTTTTTAAAATATCTATTTCAGATATCGTTTAATGTGCTGTAGAATCATTTAGGGTATTGTTCAGAAGTCGCGGAATTGCTGCGGTTTGTGGTAAGGATTCCGCACCACAAAGCCTCGACCATTTACAGTACAATACAATGTGGATAAGGTTATCAAAATCCCATTCAGACATAGTGGAAACTTCAGAGAAGAAATATGAGCATTCTCTGGATTTTCAAATCTGCTGCGTGCTTATTATGTGGTGGAAAAGCTGTGGATTTTCACCGCAAAATTCACCCCTTTCAATGCATCGGGTAAAATCCCTGGCAAATCTGCTCCAATACCTCTGAACATACCTTTATTTTCAGTATTTTTTTCCTAAAGCAATGGAAAGCATTAAAGTTGTACAAAACTCAGGAGCGCACATTACAGCCTCCAAGATAACAGAGTATCGGGACATTATCAAAAGTGTATAAAACCAAAAATCAAAGTATTTATCAGGCTGTTTCAGAAATATAGCCCCTTATAATAAAGAAATATCTTTAAATTGGCCAATCCAGAGACTGAGAAATATAAATAAAATATCAGAGTGATGTATTTGGGGAGGACAAATAAAGAAAGTACACTAATAAATGTTGATGCTTTTTACAGCAGTTTTCACTCATACCACCTATGACCTAAAATGACATTGCGTTAAAAGGTGATGATTCACTTTAAGGTATGATAGGACCAGGTGTAGTCAAACAGTGGTGGGGAAAGGCAATTTTTGTGTTTGGTATACTGCTTAACAGGAAATCATGCAGGATCTTATATATTTGGCATTGGTTTTTATGTAATCTGTTTTTAAAAAGAGTAAAAATATGTGTTAAAATTATTGATCTTTAGTTATCTTTATATTTTACCTTTGACCTGCCGGCAAAAAACTTGCCATGTTTTTGTCGTGTTTTTCGGCCACGGCCATTGAGAGCTGTGGACAAAATATGTAGCGAAAACCGCTTTCTCTGCCTCCCATTGATGTGAAAACGCCTGAAGAAAGGGCATGACGCTTCTTTTTTCGTTTTTATCCGCCCGTTGGAAAAAAAGTTTCCGTCTCCCATTGAAATCAATGGGGGGAGATTTTTGTCACGGTTCCGCACCAAAAACCGCGCCTAAAAACTCTGTGGGAACTAGGCCTAACTTTGTTCTCCGGGATAGAATTCAAAATTGCATGAAAGGTCTGAAATCTGTCTCTCCTGCCTTTTCTTTCTTAAAATCACTACTAACAATGATAATTGCAGCCAAACATCAGGTCTTTGTTAAAGGGAACCTGTCACTTGGTACATACTGTCAGTTCTGTAGGTAGCGTGCGATCAAGCAGATTGATATTTAGATTTGTGTGAAAAGATTCAGGATAACCTGTAATTTATTATTGTTAATCTCTACTCATTCTGCGTTTAGGAGTTCAGTGGGCGGTCCTACTCACTGATTGACAGTTATTTCTATATGCACACCCTGGCTGTCAATCATTCAATAGTACCGCCCGCTGGACTCCTAAGCTCAAATTAAGCAGAGATTTCTATCAATAAATATATGTAATCCTGAATCTTTTCCCACAATGTATATACAGTATCAATCTGATCAGCTTCTCCTGATCTTTAATATGCTGCCCGCAGATCATACAGTATGTACCCCACAACAGGTTCCCTTTTAATAGT
Source organism: Rhinoderma darwinii (assembly GCF_050947455.1). NCBI lineage: Eukaryota > Metazoa > Chordata > Amphibia > Anura > Rhinodermatidae > Rhinoderma > Rhinoderma darwinii. Next base: position 365,835,001 of record NC_134690.1, on the reverse strand, counting down.
GATCTCTGCAAAACATAAAAGTACTAATAAGCACAGTACTTGCCAGTGTTGCCCTGTATGTCATGGGACAGGGAACTGAATATTCCAATTGCCATTTTGTGAGCTATAATATTTCAGAAAATAGACAGGAACAAGGTGTCACTATTTAGTAAAATATTTCAGGAACAATGTACAGAAAATTACAACCTGAATAGTCAACACACCTCTTATTGGGATTAACAAACTTTGGGAGTCCCCATCCCCCACTACCACCCTTTGTTCACATACGGTACATATTTTTTAATGAAACTCTGGTATATTATTTTTTAGGACAGTTCAATAGCTCTGAATATGCTGTTTGACTGGCAAACTTTAGTCATGCAATGCTAATTTAGATGAAAATACACAGCCCGTTCAATGAACAATAGCTGGAATGTCTCATTATTTAGCAATATTTGTTTAACCATTGATTTATTTTACATCTACCATTTAATTATGATGGATCATAGAGAGTCCCCGACTGACTATTTTATATTAATTTTCTTGCCTTTCTCAAATTTTTAAACCATATCTCCTACTTTTGCCAAAACAATTTATGATTCCTCACAACAGATGTGAACTTTTACTTTTGAGCCCACACATCAAGATCACATAACCTAAGAGCTTTGCACTGACTAAGCACAGGAATCACATACGATGCTTCTGGGAGACTCATTAGGCTGAATATTTCATGGGAAAAATATCAATTTAAGGTTACAACTGTAACAGTCCATCAAAAAAAATAAAAAAATACTAAGTTAATGCACTGCTTGAAGTACATTTATTTTTAGTCCTTGTATTGTACTAATAGGGTTTTTCTTAAATTATGCTTTAAAGGGAATGTGTCTTGTATTTAATTTTAGTTTCATTAATAAGATGTCAGTCTATATAAGAGAAGTAATGTGTTTGTTCTCTCTTTTTTAAGTGCTGTAGCTACTTATTTTTTATTTTTAAAAGCTTCCCTGGAGGCAGCCATATTGGAGGCGCACACTTTATTCCTGTATTGTCTGCATATATAGTGCAGCAGGGTGGGTGTGCTTTATGGCAGCTTAAATTAATGAGAGTCAATTGACAGAGCAATTTCATAGATTATTATAGAAAGTGATGAAGTCCAGCTGCTCCCCTAGACCAGAGAGTGACAGAAGAACTGCTAAGGGCATGCCCAGACGTGGCGGAATTCTTCCGCAACTGTCCGCATCAATGCCGCACAGAATCTGCGTTGCAGATTCTGTTGCGGATCTGCACAAAACGGGTATTAAATTGATGCGGATTAGCCGCTGCGTATTGAGGTGAAAGTACTTCCCTTCTATCTATCAGTGCAGGATAGAGAGAAGGGACAGCACTTTCCCTAGTGAAAGTAAACAAATTTCATACTTACCGGCCGTTGTCTTGGTGACGCGTCCCTCTTTCGGCATCCAGCCCAACCTCCCTGGATGACGCGGCAGTCCATGTGACCGCTGCAGCCTGTGATTGGCATGTGATTGGCTGCAGCCGTCACTTAGACTGAAACGTCATCCTGGGAAACCGGACTGGAGGAAGAAGCAGGGAGTTCTCGGTAGTATGAACTTCTATTTTTTTTACAGGTTGATGTATCTTGTGATCGGAAGTCACTGTCCAGTGTGCAGAAACAGTTACTGTCGATCGCTTAACTCTTTCAGCACCCTGGACAGTGACTATTTACTGATGTCGACTAGCAACGCTCCCGTAATTACGGGTGCACACACGTAGTCACCCGTAATTATAGGTGCACACACGTAGTCACCCGTAATTATGGGTGCACACACGTAGTCACCCGTAATTACGGGAGCCTCATTGACTTCCTCAGTCTGGCTGTAGACCTAGAAATACATAGGTCCAGACAGAATGAAGAAATGTCATGTTAAAAAACCAATACACTCCGCAGCACACATAACCATGTACATGACATCTGCGGACTTCATTGCGAAACTTAAAATCTCCATTGAAGTCAATGGAGAAATTCCGCAATGAGTCCGCAAACAGTCCGCCACACGTCCACAACAACCATTGTATGCTGCGGACACCAAATTCCGCACCGCAGCCTTTGCTCCGCAGCGGAATTGTCCGCAACGTGTAAACGAACCCAACTAAAAAGCTGTGGAAGGCAATGGAGAAACGGGTCCGCTGCGGATTTCCGCTGCGGAGTGTCCGCAGCGGAATTCCAGAGCAATTCCGCCACGTCTGGCCATGCCCTTATAGAGCCTTATCTGTGTGTGTAGTGTTAGGGCATGACCAGACGTGGCGGAATTGCTGTGGAATTCCGCTGCGGACAGTCAGCAGTGGAATTCTCCTGCGGCCATTTTTTACAGTTGTTTCAATACATTTTTAGGCAGGTTAGTTCAGACGTTGCAGAAAACTCCGCTGCGGACCATAGTATGCACTGTCTGTTGCGGAGAAGAAGCAGAATTTTACTGCAGATTTCAGCCTTTGCAACGCAAAAACTGAAATCTGTGGCAAGTCCGCTGTCTTTTCTGCTATCTGTCAAATATGCAAATGTTGGTGCAGATTCATTGCGTAATTGCCCCAAATCTGCACCAACATTTGCAGAGGAACAACTCCACCACGTCTGGCCGTGCCCTTACACTGCCCGACGTGGGGCATGAAACTCGTCACTAATCAACTAGACAGCTCGTTGATTGGCGCTCGTTTGCTCCTTTCACAAGGAGCAATGATTGGATATGTATGGGGATGAACGATCATTACTACGATTGTTCACTCCCATACATTTACATTATGTCAACAACACATCTCCCTGTTTACACAGGAACACTGGCATAGCTATAGGGGTCGCAGCGGTCGCAATTGCGACCGGGCCCCGAAGCCAGGGGGCCCACAGCCCCCCGCACCACATCAATAAAAAGTTACTATAGTAACTCGGGCCGCGGACCCCTGTTACTATAGTAACAGACTGTACTTACCTTCCTGGTTCCGGATCGCAGCGGAGGTCCTGACGTCAAGCGCTGTGCGCAGCGCATGACGTCACAGCGCTATGCGCCGCGCACAGCATCGAGATGACAGAGCTACCGCCGCGGCTGAAGAGGAAGGTAAGATTAGCCCTGACTGGCGGGGTCCGACTTCATTCCGGTCACTTCATTCCGGTCACACTGTGAATCGGTGTCGGCGATTCACAGTGTGAGCGAGTAGTGAAATGCAGGGGAAGCAGCTCTCGTACGAGTGCTGCGGCCCCTTCAAAACAGCTGATTTGCGGGTCCCGGGAGACACATCAGCTATTGATGGCCTATCCTGTGGATAGGCCATCAATGTTTAGGGACTTCACAACCCCTAAGCCTATGATGTAGTAGGCTTAGGGGGCCCATGAGACAGGATCACAGATTGTGTGATGCTGTCTGCTGGGCCCTGTATCTAAGCCAATCACATGGTAGGCTTAGATACATGGCCCATGTGTGATCCTGTCTGATAGGCCCTGTATATAAGCCTACCACACTGTAGGTTTAGATACAGGGCCCCAGCACACAGTAATCTTATACTGTATAAGATTACTGTCTGCTGGACCCTGTATCTAAGCCTACGTTGTGGTAGGCTTAGATACAGGGTCCCACAGACAGTATCACACATGGGCCCTGTATCTAAGCCTAACACATGTGTTACTAATCGTTTTTTTTTTGTGTGTTTTCTTACAGGTTCGGTCGTTGGACTACGGCGGATTCCAGGACTACTTCGATGGCGGCTTTTTTTTTATTATCAATAAAATGGTTAATGAGGGTTGTGTGGGTTTTTTCTTATTTCAATAAAATATTTTTTCTATCTCTTTGTGGTTTTTTTTAAACTATATTACTACCGCCTTAGTAATGGCCGCCGGCTGATTGACAGCATCCATTGCTAAGGCGGGGCTTAGTGTTAGCAAATGCAGAGGCTAACACTGACCACCATTATTACCCCGGTACCTACCGCCACCAGGGGTACTGGGAAGAGCCGGGTACGAACCAGTACCCGTCCATCTGTAGTGATGGTCGGCCACTGGGGTGGCCGCAGGCTAGCATTATCAGGAGGGGAAAGGCCAGATACAGTGGCCCATCCCAACCTGGTAATGCTAGGCTGCTGCTGCTTTATTGTATCTGGCTGGTTATGAAAAATGGGGGGGACCCTACGTCATTTAAAAAAAATAAAAAAAATAAAAAATAATTGGAAAGAACGATGTCGGGTCCCCCCCAATTTTCATAACCAGCCAGATACAACACAGCAGCAGCAGGCAGCATTACCAGGGTGGGAGGTGCCACTGTTTTTGGCCTTCCCCAGCCTAATACTACCAGCCTGCGGCCACCCTGGTGCCTGCCTGTCACTACAGATGGATGGGTACTGGTTCGTACCCGGCTCTTCCCAGCATCCCTGGTGGCGGTGGGTACCAGGGTAATAATGGGGGTTAGTGTTGGCCTTTGCACCTGCTAACATTAAGCCTCGCCTTAGTAATGGAGGTTGTCAATCAGCTAGCGGCCATTACTAAGGCGGTGATAATAAAGTTTAAAAAGATACAAGCACATAGAAAAAATATTTTATTGAAATAAAAAAACACAACCCTCATTAACCATTTTATTGAGAATAAAAAAAACGCCGTCATTGAAGTCCTCGAATCCGAAGTCCAACAACCGAACCTGTAAAAAAACACAAACACACAAAAATAATCAGTAACACATAAAGAAGCAAAATTATTAGTCTTACCTTTCCTGGGTCCAGCACTGGAGCCGCAATGTCAGCGAGCTGAGTCCTGTATCTAATCCTATCATGTGTGATACTGCCTTCTGAGCCACTGTATCTAATCCTATCTTGTGTGATACTGTCTGCTGAGTCATTGGATCTAATCCTATCATGTGCGATACTGTCTGCTGAGCCAATTTATCTAATCCTATCATGTGTGATGCTGTCTGCTGAGCCAAGGTATCTAATCCTATCCATAGTTTATAGGGTCGTAGTGCTATAGATATGCTATGCTGTCTCCTATACACACATTTTTTTTTGGGCCGACACATATGTATTGGGGCTATTTCCCCTGATATTTTAAGCCCTGAAGGTATGTTCACACGGCAGCATCCATTACGGCTGAAATTACGGTGCTGTTTCCAGGAGAAAACAGCACCGTAATTTCAGCTGTAAAGGCATGTGCAGGCGTCTTTCACTGCGTCCATTACGGACGTAATTGGAGCTGTTTTTCCATGGAGTCCATGGAAAACGGCTCCATTTACGTCTGAAAAAGTGACAGGCACTTCTTTGACGCGGGCGTCTTTTTTATGCGCCGCCTTTTGACTGTGATAGCTAGTAAAATAAACTATTGCAATAATAATACTATATTGGGGAATTACTATTTATGCTGTTCCATAACATGACCCTGGGATTGTAGAGTTCGTTCAGTTAAGACTCCATGGCCCATTTATCTTTTACCTCCCCCTTCCATCAAAAACCCCACCAGAATTTACCCATCCCATAAAACACAGACACGTTGGGTTGGATAAATCTTGGCCACAGCAGCCGTTTTATTAACAAACATAAATAACAACAAACAAATTAGCATATAAAAATGAACATGGAAAGGAAGTCCTTGGAGCTACAAAATCTGGCCCCCAACAATTTGCCCATCTGCATATTTGCCCCCAGCTGTCTCCCACCAGCTCAGGGGCACTGTTATAACTGCAGTTGGCTGTCCTTAAATGCCACCACTCCCCGGGACACCACCCAGCAGGAGCCCAAATTGAGCCAGACCAATTCTATAATTCGGGAGGGACCATACCCACGATGAATCCCCCCACACACACAATTTAGCACCAACTCCAAAGACTCCTAATCCGCCAAAAGTCTGCCGTGACTCTGCTCCAACTGTCCCCTCAGCGTCCCTGCATCTGCGGAAAAAGAAAAGAAAGAACGAGCAACACAGCGAAAAAAGAAAAACACCAACAAGCAGCTAAACAACACTCCCCAAACGACAAAAAATTAAGGGAGGGCGGGAACTTCCTACGATGTTTTAGCCGTTAATGGCGCTAACTTCCCCTGCCTCCCCTTTTATCCCCACTGTCTCTCCCCGTTAACCCCCTCCTATTCCTGCCTCCTCCTCCCCTATATTTGCTTAACCCTTTCCTACCTACACCCCTGGTCATGCTGGCCTTCCCTAAGTCCCTTGGCCTATGTCTGACCTGTACTTATTAGTGTAAGTTTACCAAAGGTGAACCTGCACTTTCAGAAAAATGGTTTTGCTTCCAAAAAGAATAATGTCATCAGTCACCTCTGGCACTGAAGTTCTGACGAGACCTTGGACCACCGCCTGTTCTCCATAGATATCACTGCCTGAGTAAGCTGGACAAGAACCACTGTATTGTCAGTGAGTAGGTTTATATGAAATCAAGTTTGAAATTATAGGGTTAATACCTAAATATTATTGTCTGTAAAAAAAAATATATAAAATATATATAACATATTGTCAATTCAAAAGTTGCTTGTTTCATCTGCACTGCTATTTTTTTGGACTGAATATCTGCCTCACCCTGATGCAGACACACCCAGGCAGGACTGCCAAAATATTTGTCCAAAATAATGTTGTTCAGTGTAAGACTCTTTTAATTCAGTCATTAAACATAATATAGGTCACAATACACACAAGAAACATGTTTAAATCAGTCTGAGATAGGGATGGGTGAGTACATTCCAATACATGGAGAGGAAAACACTGTACAATGTCACGTCTGTACTGCACTCAGCTAAGTCATTTACGTTGGATCCTTAGTGGACGCAAAGTCTCCACATTTGTAAAGTCTCTTTGTTGCAGAGGAAGTGGTTTGGCTAGCGATTAATTTATTAGGTCTTATTTTCTACATGCAGGTTAAAGTGAAACGATCACAATATTTTGTGTACAAACCAAGATGTAGCAGAGCTGAGTTTGTCAGTGCAGAAGAGATGATCTGATATCATGATGTATAATCTGTAGCCTCCTCAATTTTTCTTGGTACACAAGAGAAACAGTTAAATGATCAATTCAGCTCTGCTACATATGTATAAGGCACTGCTACCAGAATCATTGTCACTATCACTTTGGCAAACTGCACATATAGTAGGCTTCTTAGATATTATTCAAATGTATAATTTATGTGACTAGGCCCGGATTCTAAATCGAAACAGGGCCCCCAACTGCAATTTATAGTACTGGTATCCTGTTATGTGGCACAGAAACTGGGCAATGCACACAATGATAATCGACCAGTTGTCGTGATCGCATGTGGTGATCACTGGTGACGAGAACCAATGCCCCAGGCAAATGACTCAGCGTATTTGCCCCTGGTGCCAGGAGCTAGCAATTTTACTTTATGCCACCACAGGGATAATAAACACAGTGTGAAGTCATAGCACATTGTTAATGACAAAAGGAACAGTAATAATAGTGACAGTGATGTCACAGTGCGGGGATGATGCATAAGTGTTCATTGTCACAGTGTATCACTATGTAGGTATACACATAGTAATGTCCCAAAATAGGCATAACATGACAGTGATGTCAAAGAACAGGTATAATAAACACTGTGAAGTCGTAGGAGAGGGATATTGCACACAGTGATGTCACAGTATCAAAATAATGCACACAGCGATGTCACAGAACAGGGATAATAAACAGTGATTTCACAGTCAATGCCAAAGAACCACAGTGACGTCACAAACACAGGGATAACAACCACAGCATCATAATACAAGGATAATGGACATAGTGCTTTCATAGTACAGGAATCATTTATACAGTGATGGAGTAAAGCATAGGGGTAATAAACAGGGTGACAAAGCTAAAAGCCACTAGTACTTCCTTATGTTGCAGATATCCCCTCTGAACTTCAGATCCAGGTGCGACCGCAACTTCTGTGTTCCCTGTAGCTATATAGTTATACCTCTAATATTATTACTACTGTATCTCTATGCACATAATTCAATATTCTAAAAGTCCAGAAATGTTCACCAAAGATAATGAAACCTGACAAGTGGTGAGTTTCATTTTAAGACCTCATGCACACCAACGTGTTTTTACATCCGCAATTCATCCGCAAAAATGCAGATGAAATGCGGCCCCATTCATTTCTATGGGCCCATGCACACGACCGTGGTTTCCACAATCCGTGCATTGGCCGGGAGCCCGGACCGCAAAAAAAATAGGACATGTCATTCATTATACAAGGCCACATTTGCGGTCCAGGCTCATTGAAATCAATGCGTGCACGGTCTGTTATTTGCAGTTACGGCCATGTGCATGATGCCTAAGTATTTCAGCATCAGCATTCTAGTGGTCAACTCTATGTACTGAAGCTTAAAGTATATCTCTAGCCAAAAACATATAATTTGGTATATCTGCTGGATCCTATAATATTTAATAGAGGGACTATTTATTTATACAGGTGACTGGGCTCCTCTTGACACCTTTCTGTGCCCAGGTTTTTCAGATATAGGAAAAGACCTCAAGAAATCTGGATCTATGTAATGTTTTTAGCTTGGGATATTCGCCATTAAGGGGTCTTTCCACTTCAGACATCCACAGGATATGCCCTAAATGTTTTAACAGTAGGTTCCCAGAAGTGTTTTTCCCAGCTGTTACCTTAACTCCCATAGACTTCGATGGATAGAGTCGTTCATATGCAGAGCCACCTCTCCATTTAATCTCCTCCTGGATGCAACCACATTTGCTTAAATTATTGGGGTCTCAGTAACCCTGTTCTCCTAATAAGGACCCCCACCTTACAGTGCTTATCAATTCAGTCTTCAAGGAACTCTAAGGGGGGATTCAAACGAACGTGTATTGGGTCCGTGCGGGCAGTACAGACAGTCCGTGCTTTTTGCGCAGCGTTTGTCCGCTGCGCAAAAAGCGCGACATGCTCAATATCTCTGCGTATTTCGTGCATCACGCACCCATTGAAGTCAATGGGTGCGTGAAAACCACGCAGGTCGCACGGAAGCACTTCCGTGCGAACCGACTGAAACAGCGCACCAGCTGTCAAAAGGATAAATGTAAACAGAAAAGTACCACGTGCTTTTCTGTTTCCAAACATCCAAACGGAGTGTCTTTGAGATGAGCGAACCCGGACAACCGAACCGAACTTCACCGGCTTCGGCCGAATTCGTTTTGGCCGAACCCGGCAAAAAAATTTCCGTTACGTGACGTCAGGAGATAGTCACTGTCCAGGGTGCTGAAAGAGTTAAACTGTTTCAGCACCCTGGACAGTGACTTCCTATCCCAATATACATGAACTTGTAAAAAAAAAAGGAAGTTCTGACTTACCGATAACTGTGTTTACGGGAGCGTTGCTAGTCGACATCAGTAAATAGTCACTGTCCAGGGTGCTGAAAGAGTTAAGCGATCGACAGTAACTGTTTCTGCACACTGGACAGTGACTTCCGATCACAAGATACATCAACCTGTAAAAAAAATAGAAGTTCATACTACCGAGAACTCCCTGCTTCTTCCTCCAGTCCGGTTTCCCAGGATGACAATTCAGTCCAAGTGACAGCTCCAGCCAATCACAGGCCAAGCACAGGCTGCAGCGGTCACATGGACTGCGGCGTCATCCAGGGAGGTGGGGCCCGATGTCAAGAGAGGCGCGTCACCAAGGACGCGTCACCAAGGCAACGGCCGGGAAGTTCTCGGTAAGTACAAACTTTTTCTTTTTTTTTTAACGGGTTTCTCGATATTGTGATCGGCATTCACTGTCGAGGGTGCTGAAAGAGTTACTGCCGATCAGTTAACTCTTTCAGCACCCTGGACACTGACGTCGACTAGACTCATCTCTATGATGGCGGCTGCGTGAAAATCACGCAGCCGCGCATCATACACGGATGACACACGCAGCTGTTGCGCGCGCAAAAACGCAACGTTCGTCTGAATCTGCCCTAACAGGTCATGTATTGAGGATTTCATTATTATAACAGAGATTTAATTAGTTTCACTAACTCACATGTTTTCTCTATGGAAAATTCTCAAGACATGAGCTGTTGGGATTCCTTGAGGACTGGATTGGCAAACACCGCTCTGTTATATGACAATGGTACATTTGCTATACCACTTTCTCACTTCATAACACATCCTATACAAAAAATGAATTTTACCAGAGATGGGCATTATTAGTCCCAGTATGATGGGTCAATGGTTGGCACTGCTGTGTAAATGCCAATTACATATTACATGTATTATAGTTTGTCAATTTCGCTTGATTTTGTAGGTCTGTTGCTGGGTATTTGCCCTGTTTTCACATTTCTTTAAATTTTGATTGCTAAGATTAATCAAGGCTTCTGCAATCTCTGTGACGTGCCTGAATCTACGTTGATAAAATATGTATATGTTTATATCACTCAACTGATAAAAACATATATAAAATACTCTGTAAATATACCCTAATATATGACAAAAACGGATATTATCTTCTTATACGTGAGGACTAATGAGTAAAATGTTGGCATAGTATTTGGCATTTTAAAGAAATGACACTATAGATTGTTATTATATAGAGATTATTACACAATCCTTAAAGGGACTTTCCCAGAATCATAAATGATCACCTATACATAGGATAGGTAATAATTTTTTGAATGCTGGGGGCCCCACCACTGGGATCCCCACCGATCGTGAGAACGGGGGTCTTGAGACTCCCCTTCCTCCTCAATGCTCGACAGTCCAACATTAATAGAGCTAGTGTGATGCTGGGTACTTAGATTTTCAGGAGTCTTGGATGTTCTTACTGTCCGATTAGCAGTAAAGGGATTCCTTGGTTTCACAGTAGACCTTAACTAGTCATGCACAGACCATAAAAAAGTTTTTCCACATTTAAAAATTATGCACCAAAAGAGGTTTCTTGTTTAACCCCTAAAGGACGCAGCTCATGTTGGCCTTGAGGACGCAGCAAAATTTTTTAGTTTTTGGCTCACTGCATTCCGAAAGCAACAACTTTTGTTATTTTCTATTGCTAAAATTGCTGTGTGAGGTCTTGTTTCACGGTATATATATTTTCTAATATAATGTTTTGGTGCATAAAATTTTGTGTTTAAATTATAGTTATTTTTTTAAAGTGGATGGTGCAAAAAAAACCTGTGGGCCTTTGTTAGACCGAGAACTGTTCCATAGCGATTGCCATGGGGCAGATAATCACCTACAATACAGATCCCCCTTCCCTGTCATGCCATGATCCCTATTGATTACAGCATCAAAAGCTGTTGCTGAGGTGTGGTTGATTACCCATCCCAAAAGCGGTGCCTTCGCAAAGTGCTTTATATGTACGGCTCTGTGTGCCAAGTAGAAGTTCCCCACCATTGGGTAAAAGGAGTTTTACGGTTTTTATGGGTTTATTGCCTATGCTAAGAAGTGTTCTCATTTACTGACAGCAAAAAAATATATTGAAAAAGGCGATAAATTGAAACATTAAATATATTTGAAAGTTGTAGAACTTCATCTATACAGTGATTAAGCTTTATTTAAATAAAAACCTGAAAATCCCTTTAAGGGATTACCCATCTTCACTGTTATCCGGGTCACTGTGGAGAGAAGGAGAATAGGAAAGTAAAGGATTTACATGTGCGCACATACCTTTTCGCTTCACTTCTGTGGCTGACCAGATTGCAGTGACCAAGGGATAGTGATAATACATGTTTAATTTGGAAAAATTCTTTCAAAGACTATGGACACCTTTTTCACTGAAATTATTATTGTTTATTTAATTCTTAAATGCAAAAGTAAGCAACTATTGAAAAACAGCTCCAATAACGTCCGTAAAAAACGCAGCGAAAAATGCGAGTTGCTACAAAAACGTCTGAAAATCAGGGGCTGTTTTCGCCTGAAAACAGCTCCGTATTTTCAGATGTTTTTGGTCACTGCGTTTGAACATACCCTAAGAGAAAGCAGTAGGGAGGGGGAGGAGTTTGTACATGGCAGGATCAGAGAGTGAGAGGGAGGAAAGCATCCAAGTCATCAGGAAGGGCAGATCAGACAGGCTGTCAATATCAAAGTGTAGATAGGGAGGAGCGCAAACATAAAAAAGAGTCTGAAGGGGGGGGGGGGGAAATCCCACACTACTCAGCATCAGTGTCTGTCAGCACAAGGAAGAAGAGATCCCCCATGGGCAGTAGAAGTAGAAAGCAATACAGTAATGAAGCTGTCCATAGCCCTTAAAATTGATCTTGTGACTATTTTTGGTCTAAATATTGGTAATGTTAGATTGACAATACTTTTATGTGTTAAACCAATTGGGTGTACCTATAATGCTACTCCATAATTTAAAAGAAACCATCTTGAATACGTAATAATACCTTTATGTTGATGTATCTTACAGATATTTTTATGGATCCTGACTTTTGTAGCCTGTACTGTATTTGTGTCTACCCACTCCACTCGTTCAATAAAACAATAATAAAAACAAGAAAAATCAATAGACCTGCAAAGATTGTTAAAGTGGTTCTGTCATCATACTATGCTGCTCTTTTTAAGTGCAGCATATTATGGTGGCAGGTCTGCTGCACTAGTAGCCCAAATAGCACAACAATATATTGTGCCATGACAAAGAATACAGCAAACCGATAGTTATGAGTGCGCAATATTCATATGGGGAGTGCTCCCTCGCTGCTCCCTGCCTGCCCTCGCCCCTCTCACTAGTAAGGGGCTGCATGCAATGTATCTTAATGCATACATGGCAGCCGTAGCATATGTCATACTTATTATATTATAATACATTTTACAGGCCAAATTTAGAACACCATTAACCAGTGATGACAGCTTTCTTGAGATTTTATAATGGAGACTAAAGGGTAAAAATAGATAAAAAGTAAATATATTGCCTAAGTTTTAGGAGAAAGATGAGTAAAACCACTAGATTGAATTGCTAACTCTGTGAGCCAAGCTCAATACTGAAAACTCCCTATTACGTTTCAGAACTGCTGGGAAGATTTGTTGGTAAAAGAAGTCCAAAATGACAACAGTGGGTTGAGAATACTGTAACTATGCACAGTAAAAATATGTTAATATTTTTTGTACTGACTTTCCAAAGCAAGCCTCCAATCGACCTTGAGTCATAACTCGAGATATAATAGGAGATGAGTAAGTTCATCCTTCACTTGTCAACTGGTTATTCAGTTCTACTAAAAGTTTGGCAAAGGTATCACAATAGGGAGAAGGGAACCCTAGTATGAAGGTTATGCTCAGTTACTCATCCTTTTCAGCATCTTGGGTATGTCTGTTTATACATAGTGCTAAGAGAGCACCTACTGCAATATCACTCTGGTTTCATATGTCCAATGGAGTAATTAGACCTAAATATTTTTATGTTGGAACACAGGTAATTAACAGATATGGAAAGGCAAATCCAATCTTAATTTCTATACAAATCTTAATTTCTATAAAATAGTACCTATGTCTATTGATATCTAATATTTATTCTGTAAAATATCACAGTAAACACCAAACACAATCTACTGTCCATACCTTCTTGCTCATATTACATTTTACTGCTTTGTGCAAGAGATAATAAGGCCAATTATATTGCTTAATCCTAACTCAACTACCATTGCTATTAAGCTATTAAAATGTTTATTTGTCCATATACTGTATAAAGAAAAAAAACGGTCAGTTCCATACATATCTCTAGATTATTCGACTTACTTCAAACTTTTTCTCCTGATGTCATTACTGCTGTGAGCTGTGAACAGTATAATTAGGTTCTATTCATACTACCATCATTCTCCGTTCTGTTGCCGTCTGCAGTCTGCCGCACTATTCTTGTTGTAAAGTTGCAGTCTGCAGCACTATTCTTGCTGTAAAGAAATACAGAAACCTGAGGGAAACGGCAGGAACTCATTATAAGTCAGAGGGATCCATCAAGATTTATTGGGATCTGTTTGATCCTTTATCGCTGTCATGGCTCTATTAAGGTCAGAAGACATGACCCTTATGCAAAGGGAGTCTATTAGCATTTGACAACAGCTATTCAACAATTTCCCCAAACTATATTTTTATTACATTTAATGGAGTTTAACATGTGCCTCCTATTATAGGACAGAGACATTTTAGAAGTTCTCAGTAATAAGCATCCTAGTGCTAAGACCTCCACCAATGCCTAGAACAAAGGGGCTGAAGCACTCTGCAGAGTGTTTTGCCCCTACAGCTTCTATCGGCTTCTCTTGGCTTCATCATGTAGAGGAAACAGGCCATAGACTGTAATAGAAGTCTATGGCACATACGGCTATGGTACTCTGCAGAGTGCTGGAGGCCATCCTAGTGTTTGGTGAGGATATTGGCCCCCAGAACCTCATGGATGAAAACATCTGAAATGTCTGTGATGTGTCAGAAATCTGATATAACTGTAAGTTTGCTTTAAGAAGTGCCTCCATTTTTGAGATGCCAAAAAGCCCCTACACCAACAAGGAAGAGGAAGTGATAGGTAAATTACAGAAGGGTCCATCTGAGTCTGAATTAATTTTAGGGTCTCTAAGTCTGGAGTCTAAATTAATTTGGAAAACTGAGATCTGAATAAATTTTGGAGTCAAGTCTGGAGTCTAAATTAAGTGCTTCTCTTATATATTGCATTACTGTGCGTTACTACTTCCAAAAAATTTTAATACAGGAATGGGAAAGGGGGAGTCCGAGGGGAGCATGACCTGTGTGTGAACAATTATTTGCTCCGGGGTCCATAGGATCCATAGGACACCTATCATGTACATCTAACATTCAGGTAACAGTCATACAAATAAAAATGCTTTAGAGCTTGCTCATGACTCTACAGGCAACAGGGGAATTTGTTTCTTTTATTTCCCCGGCTTCCCTTTTCTATTATCATATGCGATATTAGTGTTACGTTTGCATATTTTACTATTACAGTAACTAAGCATTTTAGATTGTTACTGTAACTGTGGGATATTATTCTGAAGTTCCGACCAAAATAAATGCACACTACTACAATTATTGGCTTGGTTTTGGAGATAGTTATACTTTGTAAATTTCCGTAACACAAAATTGCTTACACATTTGAGAAGCGAAAATAAAATATTCAAAACTGACAATGAATCACTAGATAAGCCTTACTTAAGAGTTCATCCAGAGTCTGGCTTACAATATCTTCTGGATGGAGTTCCTTATAGACAGGAGACAGTGACTTTTCTCTTTCTTCAGTTGTGGTTACATGCAGGATATCAAGTATATTCTGGTCAATTGCAGATATATGATAACCTTGTAAATCAGCATCTGTAATATTGCAGGGAATGGAAATGACACGCATTAAACAGTGTTGTATTTTGCTTTGTTATTTCATTTAACAGTTCTTAGTATATTATGTTACACCGTGTAGTCCCCAGGTGATTCTGGCCAGATCATTCACTTAAGGTGTGGCTTTTAAGTCAGATAACTTCACTTCATTTTCTTATAGAGGGTCTTTGCGCTAAAATTCACTGACCTTTGAAGTGGGTTTGAATGAGATGGCAAGGGCTTATTTTATTCCTTAGATCAACACTAACAATAGAAAGAAACAATAAGCTTTCAGGAATGTTTTGCTAAAAGATGAAAAGAACACCTAGTTCTTCAGTGAAGAACATACAGACCAGTGGTGGGCAACATGAGATACCTAATGCCAATGTTTCTATGATCTATGAAATGCAATCAGGCTTCCATCCCATCTCATCTGTCCAGCCATCATAACTCTTATACTAGCCATGGGCAAAATTAATGGGGGTTTCCTTGTATCCTGAAATCTCACTGTGAGCAGTTCTGGACAATTCCGTTGTCACTAGGAGGAGCTCATCACATATTGGTTTATCATTGAGTTCAATGGGAGTTGTATAAATCCAAGTTCAGTGAGGCCCTTGTGCCTGCTCCCACTAAGAACAGTGGCCTATAGGCAGCTGCACCATTGTAAAGGTGGCTTCATATTTGACACTGCGCTTAAACACAGCAGCATTTGTTGCATATGCCCAGTACAATAAGTCAACGCACTTGGAAATCCCCTGTAAAATCCTGCTTTTGCCCTTGCTAACATCATAGAAATGGCAAAATCTTTAGAGGGACCCATAGCAAAGTCAATAATAGGCAACTTGATAGGAAATTGAACTGCAGTAAATCCAGCAGCATAACTATGTATATTTGAGCTGCAATAAAGGGATGGATAGTAGTGCCATGTAACAAGTATTCTGCACAAAGTATAACCCATTTTAATAGCTAGATAGCAAAAAGCCATCACTTTTCATCTTTCCCTACAAAAAGGAGTAAAATTCCTGTACCTTAGTAGGCACCCTCAGCCTCCGGGGCCCTTAGCAGCTGCTACAGCTATAGTTACACCCATGCCATCCCTCTTGTTACATAATAGTAACTGTGCAAGAGAAATTCCACCAGTCTCTCCTATGTGCCACATTGCTCCCAGCTTTCTTACATTACTCCTTTCTTTCCTACGTGCCAAACTACTACACCTATTGCTGTCCTGTTTGCCAGACCGCTCCCTCTCCCACTGCACTGTTGGCTTGGGAATCAATTGTTAATCAAGTCATTTAATTTACTACCGGGAGTAGTGAATTGCCAAATTCTCATAATTAGCGACCTAGTTACCAGTTAATGAAGCCACTCCAATTCTGGAGAAACATATTGGTGAAAAGGCATTTGCATAGGAGTCTATACTATATAGTAGTTAAATAAAATGCCACATGCCAAAGCTGAGACCAGGACTTACTATATATAAGACTTTAAGACCCAGTCCACAAATGGTTATAAGGGTTCATGTTCTTCATATATTTACTAGGGTTATTAAGTTCGGGCATGGTCAAGGTTATTCAATTTTATTGGCTCCAAATACCAATTGGATGACCACATGGGCAAGCTATAACCTGGCTCACTGAGCAATAATGCAAAATAATAGCATGGTTTTTAACTGGGAGGAAGAAAAGGTTCTGATATACCAGATAGGGTGAGAAAGTGATAGCTACCGTGGAAGATAAAAAAAAAAGCGGTAGAAACTAATATGACGACTCTTTATCAATTCTCTTTTATGACAGTTATACCTTACTAAAAGAATGTTACATATTTAGTGGATGGGAACTAATTAAACAAATGTTAAAGTTCACACAGTTTTAGTTTACCTGGAATGTGGAGAAATGCTGATTGATTTTGGGATTGTGGGTTCCAGTGCATGCATTCAGTGGTGTCACTTCAAGTTCCAATGGCAAAATCTGTAACTGGGCGCCCCAACTTAAAATGCAATTTATAGCACTGGCATATTTTTATGTGGCAGAGAAGCCATTGAGCCGCCTGAGGCACCGTTTCCCAGATGCGACTGAAACCTTTGCACCTCATATACTTAGGCCAATGAAATTGCACAGTGATGTCACTCGCCAGGAATAATGGATAATGCACACAATGATATTCCAACATAAGGATAATAAACACAATGAAGTCACAATACAGAGATAATAAACACGGACATCTCTGCACAGGGATAATAAAAATATGCATGTCAGCACTTGATGACTGAACTGACATAACGGCACAGGAATAATAGTTATATTGATGTCACAGTACAGGCATAATGTACACAGTCATGACACAGAACAGGAATGATACACATAGTGATGTCACAGTACAGGCATAATGTACACAGTCATGACACAGAACAGGAATGATACACATAGTGATGTCACAGTACAGGCATGATGCACACAGGGATGTCACAGTACATGGATAATAAACACTGTGATGTCACAAGAAAGGGGATATTGCACACAGTGATGTCAAGAGGCAGGGATACTAAACAGTGGTGTCACAGCACAGGGATCACATTATCATAATAAAAGTGATGTCACAATATAGAAAATAAATACTGGTATTCCCTTATGTGACCATTAGATACTCAGGGTCTAGGTGCAACTGCAACCTCTGCCTGTACACCCTATAGTTATGCCTCCACATGCATTTAAGATACTCAAGACAGTAATCCTAATGTTTCTTTCAAAAATATCACCTTCTATAAATAAATGCATTTACATTATTCACCTTTTATCGCAGGATTACATTTCTCCAATCCAAGATTTAGAAACCAGGTACAAATGTCTTCTGTTGTCATTTCTGATAGTAGTTTCCTAGTAGTTATCTAGTTGAACATAACATGGTATATATTATTAAGACTCAGAGCATACAATGCTTGCCTTATTATCAGGACAGGGTTTACCTATGGGCACAGTAAGCCTATAGGCAGCCCTGGGGAAAGGTCGGCAGGTCAATATGTCAATATTGTGGATTATATATATGTTGGGTATGGTTGGAATGAGGCTTTGTTCACATAAAGTTTTTGCCTACGTTTGATTTTTCTTAGACTATGCACCACAGTTTAGCCAGCACCAAACAATTTGAAGTACAAGGATCCGCTTCTCAGGCGAGAGTTGTAACACCTATACACATTAGGATTCGTTCACATCTGCATCAGGACTCCGTTCAGGTGTTCCTTCGGATCTTTCCGTCAGGGGAACGCATGAACGGAACCCAAACTGAAATAAACGGAAACCATAGGTTTCCATTGGCATCACTATTGATTTCAATGGTGACGAATCGACTACGGTATTGCTTCCATCAAAACAACGGAACCCCTGCACAACTGAGACAAATGGAAACCATTTACACCAGATCCGTCACCATTAAAATCAATGGTGATGCAAATGGAAACCTATGGTTTCCGTTTGTTTTAGTCAGGGTTTCGTTCATGGGTTCCCCTGATGGAAAGCTCAACCGATCTCTCTGATATCAGCAGGGTTCAGCTGACTTTTATCTAATAAGTACAGTATAGTCCGCTTAAAGGGGTTTGTCCATCAGGCACATTTATGGCATATCCTGTGGATATGCCATAAATGTCAGTAAGATGCTGGTCCCACCTCTGGGACCCGCACCTATCTCTAGAACGGAGCCCCCTAAACCCCGTTCTACCTTTCTCGGTTCCCGCTGCCTCTCGGGCCACTTCCTGATTACATGGTCGGAAATTACAAAAACAGCTCGCTGAGCTACGCTATTTCCATAACTCCCATAGAAGTGAATGGTAATTACGGAAGCTGCATAGCACGTGACCTACGCTGTTTCCGTAATTGCCATTCACTTTTCTAGGAGTTACGAAAACAGCGTAGCTCAGCGAGCTACGCTGTTTTTGTAATCTCCAAGCATGTAATCAGGAAGTGGCCCGGGAAGCAGCGGGAACCGAGAAAGGTAGAACGGAGTTTAGGAGGGCCCTTTCTAGAGATAGGTGCTGGTCCCAGAGGGGACATAGATGGCATATTCTGTGGCTATGCCATAAATATGCCTGATAGGCTTTGGCCATTGGATACTATAGGTAGTAGGGAACTAATCTTATTCAGTTACAGTTATTCTATGTGTTCTTGGTACTGTGACTTTATGTTGATTATGTATTTTTTTTGAATGATTAAATAGTTACAGTTGATAGGATTTCTGGTAAGAGATAGATACAAGAGCTAGCATGCTTACCACCCACACTGTTTAAAGTAGCTCAGGCAATTTTGGCCCAGTATCGCAGAACATGAAACCAGATCATCCTGCCGTGTCATAATCTATTATTAATCTATAATTATTTTTAGTGCATGTGGTTAACTGCAGTCTGATGATGACAGCAATTGAACATTGTATGATGAATATGATCCACTAGTTTGACCCAATTTTCCGAATGCTTAGATGTTGACCATAAGTCATTGAAGTTATTGCTCTGTGTTCATCCAACTACAACGTTATTTGGGCAGCCTAAAAAAGACAACTTTATTTTGAGATAGCTCCATCTAATGTGAATACATCATTGCGCCAGAAGCATTAAATGTTATTGTTCTTCCAAACCACTCACTTATAATAGTTCTGTTTTTTTATCCGATTGGTGGGCCCTCCAGGACTACCGGGTTGTGTTCACCAGTAGAGACTTCTAGACCTTTGAATCAAGTGACTTTCCAGTCTCTGGAGAGTCATTTTCTCCCCCATGTGGTATACTGAGCATTAGTGGCGGCTCAAAAAGTTAAAAAATGAATACTTACCTTTCCTCCTTTCCCCCGCAGATCCTCTTATAGCTCCTGGCTTCAGAATGGAGCAAGCAGGCAAATGCTGTTGAGGGCTGTCCACTCGCTTCATTTACATAGACTGTGCTAACATCTATTACAGGCGTCAGCACTAGACTACCACTTCAAACCATATTGACACTGGAGGGAAGTGATAGTCTGATATTAACGGCACTTATATGACAAAAAGGTGTGGTGTACTGCGTGTTCTTCTATTTTACATGTTTAATCAGCTTTTCGATGTATTGCACTTTACCTTTTTCTCATTGTTGCTTGTGGAGATTGGGTGGTACGAGGCAGTAAAGCAAACACAAAGTTTATTACTATTCAATAAACTCTCCAAATGACCTTCCTTGATTTTAGTATGTTTTTTATTACACTCATATCTAGTTAATATCTCTAGCATGACACTGTAGTTCAATTTAGAGGCCATGTACCCTAACACTATGTTGCTAATGGAACAGTAAAGTTAATACATTTTTATACCTCTTTCAAACATTTTTCAGTTACATTTAATTCTGGAATGGAGCTTGAGTTTTGTCATCCAAATGTCGGTAATGAGGTTAGTAATAATAAGTAGTATAATGAAGGT